>NW_025727278.1:0-656193 GCF_021461385.2 Schistocerca piceifrons | reverse complement strand
GCCTAAATCTTAGCAACATAACAGATGAAACAAGTAGTTGATCCACATGTTACCTCTTGCACAATCGCATGTGGAAATGGCATTAATCGGGCAAGTGTCCTATGCATTCTCCATTGACATAGGTTTATCCCTTTCTATAAAGAGCTGCATGGAATTGATCAAGACAATTGTGTTAACTTCCATACATGGGCATTAAGACAGGATACTCCAGATGTATCATGTATCTTGTTTAGTGGTGAAGGAAATTTTAACAATCGTGGCCTGGTAAAGTGCTGAAATAAGCACAATTGGTCTGTTAACAATTCTCTTTGGCTGTGGCAGGTGGAATGTCAGCATCCTTGGAGTGTAAACGTGTGGTGTGGGGCAGTGAACCATCAGCTCATAGGCCCATTTTTCTTAGAAAGAACACTGAATGTGCACAAGTATCACAGCCTCCTAACAAATCATCTTCCACGGATGCTAGAAGAGATTCCTCTGCAGACTAGGAGCAACTTGTGGTACCAATACGATGGCTGTACAACCCACAGTGCACGGAGTACAACATGGCTTCACAAACTGTTTACAAATCATTAGATTGGATGCAGAGGACCTGTATCTCGGTTGACTCATTCACCAAATTTCATGCCTGCAGACTTTTTTTCTATGGGGAAAGCTGAAATACTGTCTACAAGGGCATACCAACTACATCTGATGATATGCAATGATGTATTACTGCAGCCTGTCGGATTGTCCCCTGCTGAAATACTGGTATGTGTGCAGCAGTCTTTCCATACCAGAATGGGAGCATATACTGTTGCTGCCAGTGGTCATTTTGAACACAGCCTGTGATGGTCAATTGTCTCATTACTGGTCACAATCCACATAACTAGTGTATGGACTTGGACTGTTCTTTGGTGTGTGCTACCTCAGCTAATGTACAAGTGTTGGCGTGGGAACTTTTCAAAATATGATATCTCGTGAATGGCTCACACTAGACTCCTGCAACAAACACCCCTGATAGACTAATTTACCCTACTTTTAGTTAATACCAATAGGCATAGTTTCATTTAAAAAAGTGTATGTTTGCACAAAAAATGCACTTTCTAATATCACTACAATCTGTTGGTTGGTTACTAGCATAAGCCCCCAACTACCAATCCATCGTGTGAAAACCACACATCAATAGCACTTTCCATTTCTGCAATGTTTGTGGTGCAGGTTTTAAGCAATTATCCCTGTACAAACAAATCTGTAGTACTGCCATGGGTACTTGCATGGTGCCATCCTATACCAACTTTTTTATCGGCCATCAGAAGTCCTTCCTATCCAGTCAACACCTAAAACCCCTTGTCTGATTCAGAGCAATTGAAACATTTTCATGATCTGGACTCATGGTATAGACTGCTTCTTCCATAACCTAAAAACCTACTCCCAAATCATCTTAACCCGATTATTCTCAACTCAATGCGCCATATCACTAGACGTCGATATCCATAAACACATGTCAAGTGGACCAACCACCAACAGTACCTCCCTCCACTTTGACAGCTGTCACCCATTCCATGTCAAAAAGTCTCTTCCATACAGCCTTGTCGCACGTGGACTCACTATCCCCAGTGGAAAGCAGGAGTTGTCTAAATATGGCAATAGCACTACCAGAGCCACAGTATCCTATCCGTCTCATTCATAAATAGATCTCCCGTGCCATCTCCTCATCTCACACCTGTAACCCTGTTAACCAGACAATGGTCAGCACTCATCTAATCACCCAGGCCTTGAAAAGCTCAACCACATTCTTCACTGGGGCTTTGACTATCTCAGATGGGGTATACTGTACTCAAGATACTACCCACTTCCTGCAAAGTAGTGTTCCACTGCCCGCACAATCTAGAGAACATCCTTGTCCGCCCCTAATCCTGTGAGTGACCCAGGTGCAAGACCTGTCCCACAAATCCACCCACCACCTCCTACAGCAGTCCAGTTGCAAGCATCTCCCACCATATAAAAGGCACGATCATGTGCAAAAGCAACCTGTTAAAAATCAGCTATGCTGCAATTACCTTACAATTTTCCATGTAGGGATGACAAGTAACCAACTGTTCACTCACAGTAATGTCTAGCACCAAACTGTGGCAAACCACAGACTTGACATTCCAGTTGCCACGAGGCTGTACACCACTTCAACAACTGCTTCACTAGACATACCATTTGGATATTCCCTTCCAGTGCAAGTTTCTCTGAACTACACAGGTGGAAATTGTCTCTCCAGCACATCTAGTGCCATCCACCTGACCTAAACCTCTGCTAATTTGTTTCCCACTGTATCACTTTACCTTTTCTCTTCTGTACACACCAATCTTTTCCCATTCAGACCATGTACTGTCTTCTCCAATCACTCTGCCCCCCCCCCCCCCCCCCCTCCCTGCAGCTAGTGCGGGTGTGTACATTTGGGTGTTTGTGTGGTTTCCAAACTAAACCATGTGCATTTTAGATATGTTAGATCCATATACTTTACCTGAAACTAATTCTCTGAGGTACTGAGACTACTGCTTCCTGGCTCAGGGTTTCTATTTTCAGCTAACACAGAAGTATTGTCTACAAACAAAAGTGTATGGGACAGGATATTTACCAGTGAATCATTCACACTGGACACCAAAAAGACTGTTGTGTGGCATGTAGACAACCCCCGAGATGGTGCACCAAGGCAGTGTGACTGCAGGAGCAGCCAGCAAAAACTCTACACAAAAGATGGTCCAGCACTTCTCAGAGCTTACAGTCAAAAATTATCAGGCAAGGTGTCCATATTATGCAAATTAACGTAGGATTAACAAGTGACAAATGCAGTTACCAAAGCAAATTAGATGATGAGCATGCCATCAGTATTATAGCTCTATAGGAAATGCATTTAGGTGATAATTCAGCAGCTACATGCAAGATTATGCAATATAAAGCAATATCAATACTCCTCTCAATTGTTAGGTGCATCCACAATCAATGAAAAAAGAAACAGCTCTTGGATTATGCTGGCTTAAGCTGTCAGAAAATTAGTGATGTAGAAGTAATTAGGATAAAACTCAAAGGCCTGGTTATTACATCAGTCCACAAATCACCTAACGGAAAGTGTCTGACACTAGTCTTACACACAGCAACTAGACAGCACGTATATGTTTAAGATTTTAATTCCAAAACACAACCCGGAGATACATAAATAGAGACAAAAATAGAGAACCATTGTTCGAATGGATCAACACACAAGAAATTATCTAAGTTTGATGCCAAGGAATTTAAAACGTTTTGGGCAGGCAGATGGAAACTGATACAAAACCTGACCCATCCATCTTTTCCACTGATGAGAACAAATTACCACTGAATCACTCAATAGTAGTACTGAAACATTTTTCAAGGAGTGTACATTGGCTCACAAAAGTTATCATTGGTGCTGAAATATCAGTTACAAAATACATTGATAAACCCACATGGAAATTTGAAAAAACTAACTCGATACAATACACCCAGGAAGTGGAGAGCAACCCGCACTGGACACCTCAAAAGGCAGAACATTGGGAATTATTGTAGATGTAGCTAAATGGAATATCTGAATGGAAGTAACAAAATAATGTGTACTAGGATGGGACAAACCTGCCCAAGTCCTCTACAAAGGATACCAAGGGTCTAAATAATGTTTTGATAACATTTTGTATTTAAAAATATTTGTGTGTATAAATTGTTCATGTTGATGTAAATTTGACAATTTAAGAAATGGTCATGCTTAGGAACAATGTAAGAAATAGGTGTTATGTAAAAGCCAGTGTGCTTTTGTTTGAAACGAAAATGGTTGTGGGGAGTGGAAAAGGTGCGAAAGGCGAATTGGCGTGCTACCTTGAGCAAGTGCGGGAAGTAAGTCACACAGTTTGTAGGCAGCAGTGATTGATGTAACTCCTTTGTGGAGCAGAAGCTTTGCCTGTAAATTTCCATAAAAATGCCTCGGTTGAAGACTGCAAACAGCTTACAGCATAGCTGCGAGTTGTTGAGCTACTGTATGTAAAACTGAATGAAGCCAAGAAGAGAAATTGAGCCCATACAGCAAGAAACTTGCAGGCCGTAGTGTGGGTAGTGTAGCCGTCATAGCTGTTCGCCACACCCAAGCCTACAGCCACCAGATAAGATTTTTTTCTATTTTTACCTTTGTACAGCATGAACCATTAATTTAAACTGTGTTTTAATAATCATTCTTGAACTTTACGGAAACTGGCTCACCCTGTTATTTCATCCTAATCATACATCTGTATAGGGTTCCTTCCTGGTGTTTGATTAATCCGAGTGTCCTGTTTTACAGACTTTTGAAGTGCCAAGTTAATATAAAGAGGCACCATTTAAATTGCTTTAGTGTAAATATTAAAAATTTTTTCATAACTATTGCAAAGTGTTATAGTTTGCTTACATAAAATTTAATCAGAGTGAAGCCAAGTTACTAGAACCTGTTAGATGGCTATACAGAATTAGTTCAAAGAATAATAGCTTTTGAAAGTAAATTCCACCAAGAAAGAGGTTTTCTTTAAGTGAAATGTTCAGTTAAAAAGTGTGTGCTTTAGTGTCTAAGTATTTAAGTTTCTTGATTATGGAAAGTGCTTTTCTAAAGGTTGTCCCCCCCACCCCGGCTAATTTTTTTTACCTTCCTTGAAGTTATCTACTGGGCTTTTTCTTTTTTAAAAACATAATGTATAAAGATGTAGCCCAAAATTGTTTAAGTGGTGTAATTTATTTGAAGAGCCAAACCAAACAGTAGCAAGAAAGTAGGCAAAATTCAAATTTCTGCTTCTCCAATACTTCACTATTTCATTGCCAGGATAGGTTGGTGACCATTAAGTACATGTTTTAAACCACTAAATGAACTTGGAAATGAGTTGTCCTAGCTTCAGTATATATTCAGTATATATTCATACTGTGTTTCTATCTAGCCACTGGGTAAGATCTTAGGAAAAGGAGTGAATAGTCCAATTTACTTATCCATTAGACGCAACACACGGTAAATCCTGTAAGAAGGATAACTCTATTGATTATCTTTTCCTATAAACAGGACTATCCTTCCATAGTGTATTTTATTTGGAAACTAAACTAAATTTTAGTAAGAGGGTTATATGTGGCAACATAGAGCCAAGGTTTCTGTTATTTACGTAAAAGCATACTAATATCATAATGGTAGTGTTATAAGGTCCTATTAATGTGTGGTCATGACATTTGTTAAATGTCTCACCACATTCCTATTGAAACTATTTACTCTTCTTGTAAATAACACCTATGACAATTTTATACAAATGTCCACTAAGACTTTGCTCGTCAATCAGTACTGTTAAGAAATACTGACTAGCTTTATTTTCAAGAATCTCAAGTTTAAGTTATACGTATTGTTATCCTCCAATAAGAATCATTGGCCGATTCTTCATCTTTGACAGGTTCATCATGCCTGCAATGCAAAACATTATCTTTTGTATTAACATATGAAATCCAACTTTTTAAATTTAATAAATGCTTATACAAACATAAATGATTAATGGAAAATCTCATATAAGATGTGAAACAAATACTAACAAAGAGATAGAGGGGCTGGCCAGTACTTACCTCAGCTCAGTACAGCCGATAGATACACATAAAACAGAACTGAAAATTTACATTCCTAGCTTTCAGAACTTTGTTCCTTCATCAGGGAGGAGAGAGGGGAAAAAAGGGAAGAAGGGAAAGTGGATTCAGTTACTCACAACCCAGGTTATGAAGCAACAGGGAAAGGGCGAAAGAACAGACTCGCGAATTTACAGACCAATTCCCGTAACATCAGTTTGCTGCAGAATTCATGAACATATTCTGGGTTTGAATCTAATCAGTTTCATAGAGACCAATAAGTTTATGTCCACAAATCAGTACAAAGCATCGCTCATGGGCAACTCAGCATGCCCTTTTGTCATACGACGTCTGTTCAAAAAATTCCAGAACTTTGTCCACAAAATTTTCTATGCTTGTCTTTTAGTTACTATGGATTGTCTCCTTCGAAATACTCTCCTCCACAATTGATACACTGCTCCCAATATCATTTCCACTTCCAGGAGCGGTCTTGACACACCTCTTGCTGGGTCGCATAAAGTGCCATCTGCGAATTTTCTTCTATCTCATCTACCATTGGAAACTTCATCCTTTTCAACTTTGGAAATAAAAAGAAGTCTGCAGGGGTCATACTATTCTCGCAAGGAACATCTCATTCTCATTTGTGAGATCCAAAAAGTTTTTTTGGTCTTGACTCATGAGCCGTGGAATGAACTTGGCGGCAACACAATGCATTCCAAGATGCTGTGTCATTTCATAACATGATCCAATTGAAATGTTACATTCTTCTACAATCTCTCGGACAGTGAATCTTCGACCGGCACACACAATTTCGTTGACGTTCCTGACACAAGCATCACCAGGGGACACCTAAGAGCGTCCTGAACAAGGATCATTTTTGACTTTTGTAAAGCCATTTTTAAAACGTGTGAATAATATGTAACACCGAGTATGGCTTAAGCACTCATCACTATAGGCTCCCTGCATCATTTGGTGTGTCTCTGTAAAGGTTTTCTTGAGTTTCACGCAAAATTTAATGCAGATGCATTGCTCCTCTAACTTTGCCATCACAAAATTCACAAACCCAGATTCCATATTTCTTGATTTCCGAGAAGCATTTGACATAGTGACTCACTGCAGACTTTTAACAAAGGTACAAGCAAATGGAATAGGTTCCCAGACATGTGAGTGGCTCAAAGACTTCTGAAGTAATAGAACCCACTACATTATCCCGACGGTGAGTGTCCATCAGTGACTAGGGTATCATTAGGATCGTTCCAGGGATGTGTGATAGGAGCGCTATTACTCATATTTTCTATGTGCATAACTGATCTGATGGACAAAGTGGACAGTAATCTGTGGTTGTTTGCTGATGATGTTGTGGTGTATGGAAGGTGTCATCGTTGAGTGATTTAGGAGGATAAAAGATGACTTGGACAAAGTTCCCAGTGGGTGTGATAAATGACAGCTAACCCTAAATGTAGAAAAATATAAGTTACTGCAGATGAGTTGGAAAAACAAATCCATAATGCCAGAATCCAGCATTAGTAGTGTCATGAATGAAGAAGTCATATTGTTTCAATATCTGGACATAACGTTGCAATGTGATATGAAATGGAACAAACTTGTGAGGGTCATGGTAGGGAAGGCGAATAATCATCTTTCGTTTGTTGGGTGGATTTTACTGCAGTGTGGCTCAGCTGTGATGGACATCACATATAGGATGCTAGTGTGATCTCTTCTTGAGTACAGTTTGAGTGTCTGGGATCCGCAAGGGGTCGAATTAAAGCAGACATTGAGGTAATTCAGAGGCAGGATACTAGATTTGTTAACAGTAGGTTGAAACAACAACATACAAGTATTATGGAGATGTTTCTGGAACTCAAATGGGAATCCCTGGAGGGATTTTGAGGAACACTGTGCTGACTGCAGAACAATTCTGCTTGCACCAACATACATTATGCATAAGGACCACGAAGATAAGAGACAACAAATTAGGACTCGTAGAGAGGCATATAGACATTCACTTTTTCCTCACTCGATTGGCAGATGGAACGGGAAAGGAACTGACTACAGTCGAATTAAAATTACTTGATAGTTGGCACTTCAAACGCCAATAAGAGTAGTCAGCGTCACACTTGAACTGTCTGCTGTTGCCAAACTCCACCAAAATTAGCCAGTCACTTCCAATTCCTGGTTCAGCATTCTTTCTTGATGTATTTGTATCCCGAATTATGAGCCCGACACTTTTATTATGTATTTCATGACACGCGATAACTACACCAAAAACAACACACATTAACAATGCTAATGAAAGACACACATTTCATTCATAGCACTAACCAAACACTACCGAATAACTCAGCACAAGGTGTAATTCAGTATCATACATATAGTTATCATATTCACAGAGATCATCTTACATTAGATAAGCTTTTCACTACACTGCGTGAAACTGAAATTTTTAAGGTTGCAATTCATAGTTGCAACTGGGTCACTACATTCACATATATAAATACTTCATGCAGTGCTGTGGCATAGCACAATGGTTGGCAGATTAATCTAATGTGTAGCATGTCATAGGTTTGAATCTCATCAATGTAGTAAAATTTTTATTTCTAAATCTAACCAAAAGAGTGTGATTATTATTTTCATTCAATTAATTGGTTTAAATGTATTTTTTTATTTTTAATACTTTGCTGCATCATTTTTCATCATTGTTTTGACTGTTCTATTTGGTCTTATTTTTCTTCCTGTCATTATTTCTTCATTTGGAATCTGCCTCAGTCATCTATAATCCACGAACAAGTGCCCACACGGGCTGTTCACTGGTTTCTAACATGTCAGCATGTGCAGCTAGTGTAAGGATAGTTACAGGTAACAAATGACATGGAGAAATTTCAATTTGCTTTCAGCCCTGAAATTGAGTTTTTGTTGTCTTGAGTTTACCCTTAAGGGTTAGCTTTAATTGCCATGAACAAACCGATCATGATATTAGTACTGCTGCAGACTGTTGACCACAATTTTCTCAGCTGGGTTAGGACACAAGTTTACAGTCAGGGATACAAAACGGGTCGTCTGCCCCAGTTCAGTCACTGGTCACTTTAAATCAATAGTCAACAGAGTATCCAACATTTCTGACATACCTTGCACCAGCCACTAGAAAAATTGCTCTGTGTTAAACATTTAACATAATTTGTGAAGTGAGCCGCTTGTTTGTTGTCACCTGTAACCAAACGGTAGCTGGTAGCCAGTGTGGCAACATTGTTGCAGCAAGTGATTGATGTCAACTATCAAGTAATTTTATTCAGACTATTGTAGTGAGACAGGGTACCTTCTGCCATGCACCATATGGTGGCTAGTGGAGTATGTATGTAGATGTGGAATCAGTCTTTCCTTCTCATCCCATCTGGAAAGTCTCCCCTGATCTGCAATTCTGGGTAACTTTCTCAAAATCTACCCTTTTTCCTAGACCTATCCTTCACCCCTCTTCCTTCCACTTCAACCCTTCTGCCTCAAGAATGAGCTACTGGCTCTGAAAGCTCGCCTAATTATAATCTTCGTTTATGTGTGTGTTCTGCCACCACTTAGCGAGTATATTGTTTATCTATCCAATTCAATTATCATGTAATCAAAAGCTGCATTTAACACACCAAGTCTCTTTTACCAATCATTTTTAATATGTCCTACAGAATGTACTGTCTATCCTGTCCTTTTTTGAGATTACTGTTTTGTTGTACTTTTCTACAGGCATCATCTTACTTATTAGGAGTCAGTTCCTTCATGTTGTTGTTGTGGTCTTCAGTCCTGAGACTGGTTTGATGCAGCTCTCCATGCTACTCTATCCTGTGCAAGCTTCTTCATCTCCCAGTACCTACTGCAACCTACATCCTTCTGAATCTGCTTAGTGTATTCATCTCTTGGTCTCCCTCTACGATTTTTACCCTCCACGCTGCCCTCCAATGCTAAATTTGTGATCCCTTGATGCCTCAAAACATGTCCTACCAACCGATCTCTTCTTCTAGTCAAGTTGTAGAGCTGCATGTACTCGGGAAAAATTACGGCTGTAGTTCCCCCTTGCTTTCAGCCGTTCGCAGTACCAGCACAGCAAGGCCATTTTGGTTAATGTTACAAGGCCAGATCAGTCAATCATCCAGACTGTTGCCCCTGCAACTACTGAAAAGGCTGCTGCCCCTCTTCAGGAAAAACTTGTTTGTCTGGCCTCTCAACAGGTACCCCTCCGTTGTGGTTGCACCTACGGTACGGCCATCTGTATCGCTGAGGCACGCAAGCCTCCCCACCAACGGCAAGGTCCATGGTTCGTGGGGGGAGTTCCTTCATAGTCAACAGTTAAGGAATGGGTGGCTGAATTCATATGTGGCATATGTCTCTGTAAGATGACTCATGAACAACTTCCTAGAATTACAATCAAATATGAAAATGCTGAGAAAGAACACAGTGTGATATTGCAAGATCAGTAATTAAAAAGATGTGCAAAACAGTTGATGCCGTGGCCGTACCAGAAAGTGAGTGGCATGTCTGTTGAAGCCTGACTACAACCTAATGTGAAAAACAATTTGGGACAATCTGACACACAACTGATTCTATGCACCAATCTGTTCCCGTGGATGAGAGATGACTGAAATGAAACAGCAGTTGCACAAAAATAGCCAAGGTGACTTCATCGGAGAGAAAGAGTGGTCATTGTTTTCTAGGATGCAAAAGGGATTTGTATTTTAGATTAGCTTGCAAGACTGAAACAATACCTCACAAATACTATGCAAGTATTCTGACTCAACTGGATGAAAAAATATGGAGCCAAGACCCAGGGGGGGAAAAAAAGGTTTATCGTCAGTGAAATGCATATGGTCACAAAGGCACTTTCACAATAGGAAAACTGGGAGTTTCAAGTGTGAAGTCTTCAAATATCTATTCCATTCTCCAATTTTTTCACATTCTGACTTTAGCTTCTTCTTCTTTTCTTTTTGTATGAATGATTCACTTAAGACTACATGCGTCACACCTCAAAACCGTTTTGTGAGTCAACAACTGGATATGTTTTCACTGCTCTGTCTCTTGTAACTCCGTTGGACATGGAGGTAGCAAATGAGGATGTAGGATGTCCATGACATACTGCTGTGCTGTCCGAGTGACCTGAAGTCATATCCGATGCTGCCCCACACGCCCTCTCCCTATGTCGTTGTCATACTCACTGACAACTGTCATCGTGGGTCTTGCAGAATGTGACTCACTGCTGATCACATGACAGGTGCAGGTGTCAAAGGGTTACAATGTGCTTGGCGTACATTACAGCAATTCTCCCATGGGCTCGTCAGACACGGTCAACCGGAAGCTTGCTGACAAGCACGCTGCCCTTACGTTCCCAAGCAGTCCAACATGGGGCCACTACCACATCTGAATGTCTCACAAATCTGCATATTGCATAATTCAATCAGCCTGGCAAATGGAGACACACAATTAGGCCCCTTCAAATTTTGTTACGTGCTGATAATGCTGACTCACAGAAGTACAGGGCATCTGTGCCCTTCACAGGGATCACTCAATATCTTACACTCTTCACATCTCTTATAGCTCCTACCATTCATGGTAACAATCCGAGACACAAACAAAGCTAATGCAATCTGGTGGCCTTTGTATCCATTTCAGAGAGTTGCGACTCTCATAATTTACCACTGGTATGCACACTCGTGAAACTATGTTGCTTCAGGGAGCTTCCCTTTTTTTTTCTTCTAGCAGTTTAGTTCTTTGAATCCATTTTTCTTGTAGCTCAGAATAATTATTTTATTGTGTAGCAAACTTACAGACTAGCATTCTGGTCTGAGCTGTCAGAGTTGGCGGTCATGTGTGTGTGAGGTGTGCTTGCTTGTGTGAATGAATGGTGTGTATTTCTATTTCTTTTTCTGATGAAGGTTGTGGCCAAAAGCTTATGTGTAAGTGTCTTAACTGTGCCTGTCTGCATTTTAACGTGCCATCTTTATGGTAATTAGCTTCTTCTTCTTTTCCTACACTGCTGATATTCCAACCTGGAGTTTCCATTGTTTGAACTTACGGTCTACTGTTTTATGTTGCAGTGCACTTCTACAAGTGTAATACACAAATGTTGCCTTAGGAAAGAGTCACAATAACATCCATGTCTACCGTTTGCTATTTTTTATGAAATAGCATGTCACACTCGAAATTTAACTTAGCCAATGAAATAAGTTTGAAGATTTATTGTGTGTAAAAGACACGAGGGCCCACTGTGTGGGAAATGTGTGAAGTTCTGTGCAGAGACGGAGTTATCCACAGACGCGGTAAGTCTGGGGAGCTATACGGGTGTTAAAACATCGCCACCTGCTGGGATGAGGGGCCACTTACTCTGTGGTGGCGCTGTGCCAGCAACGAGCTCAACCCATTGATTAGCACCACAGATGACAATGAGCAACCAGCTGCTTGTCTGTGCAGAGATATAAAATTTATCGATTTTGGACGTCGGGTGACAATCTGTCACATGGAGAACAATGTTTACTCTGGCAATTTTAACACTAATCTAGTGTTCTGCAACATATTAATGTGAAATGTTGTCTATGATGTTGAAGAGTGTAAGTTAAACTGATATCTGAGAATTTGTTGTTTTTGTGGCATTATCTGGAAAATGGCCTCTCTTGCAGCTCCAAGCATAAATGTCAAGTGAAGAAGAATAATTAGCACAGCACACTGGAACTGAGTAGGGATCCGGTTTACTGCTCGGCCACTAAATTAGCATATTGTGTGTACACCAGAAGAGACGCTGTACACACTTGCATATACTACACACACAAGTACAAGCATCGATCAAGCTACTGTGAAACTGCACTCTGTGTGACTCATCACTACATCAGAATACTGTAAATGTGGTGATTCCAATTTCTTAAGGTCTCTTCCTGTTTGTTTTCATCAGTTGGATCTTATTTTTCAAGTATGTGGGAATCCAATGAGCTGCCTGTTTGGATACATTCTTTCTGTATGTCCCACAAGTTGGATTCTTTGGAGACACATTGTAACAAGAGTTTTTAGGATTTTGCCTGGAGATTTCACACTGGGTTCTGTGTGATGTATTCCATCTTTTATTCTTGGACCTAAGATTTTTACTACAATTTTACATTCTTGCTGTTTTCATGTCTTGTGTTGGACAAAGAGTCTCTCTCATGCATAAAGAAATTCTAATTTGATCACTGTTGTACAATGTTAGATTTTAGAGTTCCAGGAAAAATACTTTTAGTTAACTGAGAGACAGTTTGTATTTTCTGAAGTCTGGATTCTATGGCCTTCTTTTCATTATGATGTTCAGTGGTCTTTTTCACCTAACTATTTAAACTCTTTAACACCGAATACTATGTCATTGCCTATATAACTTCACCCAGTGCCATTTTGGTATCAGCTAAGAATTTTTTCTCCATGTGAAATTAGTAGTCTAATTTTCCTAGCTTGCTCCCTTAATATTTCAAATTGCTTTAGCACATCAGTGATGTTTTTGTCAATTAGTATTATGCCATCGGTGTAGGTTACACAATATAATTCTATCTTTAAGTTTACGTTCTAGTCAGTGTAATAGTGCAACTGCTCTTCTCCATTATCTTACAATTTTCTTAGGGGCATAGTTGAATAGCAATGTGATATGCCATCCCATTTTCATATTCTTATGTCTGTCTTAAATTACACTGCTTGAAAAAAAGTGAGACACTCAGAAGGTGGGGAGAAAACAAATTGAAACATAGCGAATTTAGAGCGTATGTAATGTTATTTCAGTCATAACAAAACAGAGTCAAATTTACACAGAACTTATCAGTTTGAGCCCACTTATCAATACAGCAATGCACCCTGTCTGGTCTGGACAGTGCGGGAGGATGTCGTAAAGCTGCTGCATACCCTCCTCAGAAAGGTGATCCACAACTGTTGTAACTGGACATTGCAATCGTGGATACAGGCAGTGGGATGGAGTTGACATCCATGTTGGTCCCATAATGTTCTATCGGGGACAGATATGGGGATTTTGCTGGCCACAGGAGTATATCA
This sequence comes from Schistocerca piceifrons, assembly GCF_021461385.2. Lineage (NCBI taxonomy): Eukaryota > Metazoa > Arthropoda > Insecta > Orthoptera > Acrididae > Schistocerca > Schistocerca piceifrons. Next base: position 642,564 of record NW_025727278.1, on the reverse strand, counting down.
ACATCACACAGACAATTTAAAGAGACACATACTACATGTGGACAAGCAGTGGCCTGTTGAAAAATAGCACCACAATACTATTACACACTGCTGTACGATCAGAGTTCCCTCGGCCATTACAAGCCGTGACCTGAAGTCATACCCAATGGCTCCCCACACCATGGGACTGCTTTGTGACCCCCCCCCCCCCCCAAATGTGGAAGAATGGGACCTCTCCCCATCTCCCCTGGTCACGGTCAAACTTCTCCACGATAGTCATTTGGAGCAGTGCAGGACTGGGAGACTCATTAGTGAACATAATGTGACGCCATTCATTAGCAGTCCGTACTTCTCGATCGTGGCACCACTTCACATGCAGTCATTTGCTTGGGTGTTAATGGCAGCCTATGCGCAGGACGGCAATTCCATAGTCTGGCTGCTCCTAGCTGTATGACACAGCATGTTGCAAGGAGTCTATTACAGTGAACTCCTGTTTATCCGAAATGATCGGGATGGTGGCCGGTTCCAATAACGAAAATTTCAGATAAATCAAAGTCCCCCTTTTTTCACATGTGAACACTCCAAATTACATCAACATTGCGAAATACAATCGTAAAACGTGCGTAGGGTATGTAAAACGTTACTGATACGGTTGCAAATAACCCTGCACTTTTTTACTGAAAAAATTGTGTTGACATGTTAAAAAGGCACCAAACTATGATTGAAAACTCAAAGTTTTTAAATGCTGTATAACAAAGCTCGTTTATTTTGCATTCTTACAGAAAAAATCTCCCTTATTTGGCAGTAGGAAAAACAGGAGTTTTAATTTTATTACCTACTCTTTTGAATAAAAAATAAACTACTGAACAAAATTATGAAACAAATCTAGAGATAACTCAAAGGAACGAAAAGTCTGTCTAGAGGAACTTTTAAGAAAAGTAAAAAAAAAAAACTTTTTAAGTTATGGACATAGAAGTTCTAGGATGCTTCATTAGAGTTTATTTTTTGGTAACGAAGTCACAAATGTCTTTTTTTTTTTTTTTGTTTTTTTGCTTGAGAAACTATTTTTGCAACAATACATCTCCAACGTTGAAATCAAACTATTTCAGGATAAATCGTCTCCTCCTATTGGCTGATGTACTCCAGGGCAGTTTGGATCACTTCGTAACAGAATGTGTGAGGAATATTTTTCTCTGATTCATCATCAGAAACATAGTCTTCTGACACTTTATGATCAGTCACAATTTGGACGATTTCATCCTCAGGCACATGAAAAAATGCCATTTTCCATCCACTCTTCAATGTCTTCGAAGTGTGTGTCTTTACAACCAGCTTCTCCAGTAAATTCACCAAAATTATGTCAGCTTGAGATTCGGTGTTGCCTCCTCCTTCCCACCACTTAGGTTGCCTTACGATCTAAGAGTTTTTTCCAAGACCTAACAAGAGGAAGTGGAGGAATTAGACTCCAAGCTTCAGCAATCAATGAATGACACTTAAAACATCGATTTTTTAAGAACTTCCACAAAATCATCTGCAGCATCAATCACACCTATTAAGTATTCCAGCATCTTGCGTCTGTAATGTTTTTCCATCGCCTCAAGAATACCTTGGTCCATCGGTTGACATAGAGATGTGACATTTTGTGGGAGAAATACAACTTTGATATCCCCATCTTGCAGATCACCTGGGTGATAAGGAGCATTGTCCACAAGAAGTAGCGCTTTTCAAGGAAGTCCATTTCCTGCCATGTAATTTACTACAGCTGGAACAAACTCTGCCTGGAACCACTCTCTGATGATGGCACTGTTCATACGTGCCTTAAGACTGATTCGTGTACCTCAGTGGCAAAGCTGGTTGGTTGGTGTCTAAATGCTCTTGGTGTTTTGGATTTGCCAATTAAAGTAAGACACAGTTTATGATTGCCAGTGGCATTACTGCAAGCGAGGACAGTAAATCTTTCTTTGATATTTTTGTATCCGGAAGCCATTTCTTCTTCTTTAGAGGCAAGGGTTTTCGTTGGCAGCATTTTGTAATTCAACCCAGTTTCATCACATTTGTAAAGTTGATTGCCAGTATAACATCCTTTGTCAATGATTGCGTGCAGTTTCTTCTTAAAATCAGCATAGCAGCTTCATCCCCAGATAATGATTTGGCACTGATGGCAATTTCATGAATGCCATGCCGCTTCTTGAAACGATCCTGCCGGCCATTATTTCCAAGGAATTCTTGCTTCTTTCCTTCAATCAGCTCATCAGCTCATTTTGACAAAGTAGAGGACCTGAAACTGACACACCTTTGGCTCTTATTTATTCGTGCCACAAAAATAATGCCTCTTCTAACTGAGGATGTGCACCTTTTCTCACTGTTATTTCAAGATTTCACTGCACTGCCCAATGCTTGGATGGAACAAAATTTTTCAGTTCCTGATCGATTTGTCTCCCGATCAGTAATTGTACTCCTACTCTGCAGCAACTTTTGTGGGTGGCTCACCAGCATCAATTCTCTGTAAAGTGTGAAGCTCTTTTTCCAACAAGATCACATTCGTTTTATGTTTCGTGCCCGTAGTCACGTTCAGTGTTCTTTTTACAGACACTCGACTGAGTCCTTTATGGTTTTTGGCCCCTTTTATCTCTGGACACTTTAAGGCACATAGTGGGAGCACAAAACCTCAAATCAGAAACACACAGATGCACAACTTGACAACACTCGAGATGCACTAGACAAACTTTTGACTTTTGAAACCAGGCTGTGGCAGCCATCAAATGAAAGCATTCGATACATCTATGCCATTTCCTCTGTTCTACTCAAGCCCACGTGGCAACACAACAGGGTGTTGTACGTTCACTGTTAAACACTCAGCTTTGATGCACCGACAACAAGTGGAAAGTGTTAGGCGGCGCGCTCTAATTGTCAGTTTCGACAGGGCTATGTTGCGCTGCATAGAACAATACTGTATGTACTGTACTTACAAGGAGTTCTAATAGATGGCAGTGGCATGAAACCATGCAATACGAATAAGAAACACACTAGAGCTTCAACCAACACACGCACGAATTGACAATACTTGGACTTTTGACACTCACCAGTGCACTGATTAGCAGTAGATTGCCAAAAAAACACCAGCAAATGCTTGGCTCCAGGTGCACGCAAATTGAAACTTGTCAAGTGTCAATCTAGCTAGCAAAAAGTGTAGCTGCACGAGAGTTTACTGTACTTGTTCTCAGATGGCAGTCACAGTCGTGAACAGGTTACAATGTACTCAGTACACTACACAGTGATGCTCCCTTGTAGTGGTCTGATGTAGTCAACTGGAACATTGATGATGAGTATGCCCTTACTTTCCAACATCAGGCCACTGTCATATCCAAATACTCAAAAAATACAAATGTTGCAAGGTTTAACCAGGCGACCAAATGGACATCCACAATGAGGTTTCTTTCAAACTCTCATCAGATAATGCTGTCTACACCAATATGCAGCACCTTCATATCCTCCAGAGTGATATTCAACATCTGATGCTATTCACATCCCTTATATACCACACGATGCTTGCTAAACAGCAATAAAAACAAAGAACACTAATGAATAATGAAGGAAAAGACCATAAAGAAGATACCTTAGGCTGCAGATGGGCAGAATTAAAAGACACTTACATAAAGCTTTCAGCCACAGCCTTCATCAGTAAGTAGTAATCTGTCTTTTCCAACATTGTTGATATTCCTACTGGAGTTTCCATCGTTTCAAGGACACTGATGCTTTTCTGTGAGTGTTTCCTTTATGATGTTTTCTGCATTTTAGCTTTTTTTAAAAAAAGAAAAAAAAAGAAAGAAAGAAAGAAGAAAAAAAAAAAGATTTGTTGCTGGAAAACTTCTGAAGTCCAATAAAGGAGTTACAACAGCCATATATGGTTATCTGGTGGACCTTGCAGAACCAAATTCTAGGGCTGAAATGTACTGTTGACCAATGGGCATTAATCAGAATGAATACTAAATAAAAAATTAAATCCAATTTTACACAAAAAACACAGGTTCTATCACTGTTGTTTTTCGTTCTATTTTGCTCTTATGTTAGCTATGACTTGTTAAGCAGAAATTTTCTTTCTATCTATAGAGTTACATTTGCTGTAATGTATCTTACCTGCATGTTGTTTCTTCTTTCTACTCACTCCTGCCCCAATCATGGCAAGCAAGTCATCCTCACTGCATTTGCTTCGTATTGCATCTCTGAAACAACAGTTAAAACACCCATTAAACAGTACCAGGCAACTACCACACAGTGAAATGTTGGTACACTAAAAAGGAAGAAAAACTTTGCAGAAATCTTCAACAGTAATCCTGTAGTTTGCAGTAGGCAACAGCAGGATAACAAACCCACTGGACAAGAATGGGAAAGTCATGATAGAAGTTACTTTTATTTTTATAAATAAACAGGTATCTTACACAAATGCTCAAGAGTATACATAGGATCTCGGGCTGAAGAGGTGGAGCAGAAACTGACATTAGTTTTGTTGAAGAGGGAGTAGTGGAACATAGCACAATTTCTTGCAAAATGACGCCAAATTTATTGATAAACTGTTAATTAATTGCCAAGCTCACTAATGTGACCATTTTACAACAGGTACTTACTGCTTGGAGTATATGTGAATTTTCAGGCTTGCCTGATAGATCTGTTGCAAAAACACTTTGGGTTCCCCACCAGATAACATTATGCAAGTCCCTCCCTCAATATTTCAGTGACACAACATTTTGGCATCTTCTGGTGGTGGTGATTTCCACCATCACTGCTGCAAGATGCAACTGGCAATTTCCACGTGACAGCTTTGAAATTTATCATGTGGAGGACTATGACCATCATATTTAGAATTCAGAGGATTTCATAGAATACCTGAAGATGCTTAAACTAGAACTTTCAGATCTTTTAGTTAGCTCAAATGTTATATCATTACTTACAAAAGTGCCCCTGCAGCCCTCATTAGAGGTTATTAGCAGCAAGTTTGAGAAAGAAATTGTGGTGCTGTTTAAACATGTGCATACCTCATCCTATTTCTTATGTAACACCAACTACTTTGATCAAGTGGACAGTGCTCCCATGGGAGATCCTCTATTTCCCTTAGTAAATATCCAACATTCCTGCTTCTGGCAGAATGCTGAAGAGACATTTGTGGTGTGGGCCACATAATACAGACACTACCTATGTTCCTGCAGCATTTGCACTCGCTCCATCTGAATATTCAGTTCACTGTGGAAGTACAATAAGATAGTAGCTTACCATTCCTGGATGTCACGGTTAGAAGAAAAGCTGACAGAACACTGGGGCATAGTCTCTACTGCAAACTGATACATGGAGAGTTATATTTGTGGTCCAAAAGTTGCCATCACCCTGCACAATGTGGTAGTGTCTTACACTCCCTGGCACATAGAGCACACGTGATCTCAGATACCTACAGTCTGCCTGGTGAACTGTAACACCTAAGAACAGTGTTCCAGCAGAATGTTTATTCTTGTAAACAGATTTGCAATGTGTTCTGAGCAAAGCAAGTTCAGTGTAGGGATGTAAATGAAGATACTTAGACAAGCACTGCAAATGGCTTTCCTACCATATTTCAGTGGCATGTTTTCAAAAATAGAAAGAATCGCTAAGAGAAACAGAATCAAGTGTGTTTTTCGTCTACCAGCAAAACTAAGGAATTGTTTGGGTTCAGTTAAAGACAATCTTGACCTTAGAAAACACAGATCATATATAAGATCTGATGCCATTATGGGAAATCTTATATAGGGCAGACACCTCACATTGTGCAAGAACACTGTGTTCAACAGCGCTGACAAAAATGCCACCCAGTAAATTAGTGGTAGCAGAGCACTGCCTGAATACAGGGCACCACACGTTTCCCAAGAGGACTGAAATTTTATCCTCAGCATCATCACTCTAGGATTGTGTTTTTAAGAATGAGGCATGTATCCATGCGGTGGGCAATCTTACCAACAGGAATATGGAATTTTGACTAAGGACTGCCCAGAATCCAGCACTGACTGCTATGAAATTAACACAGTAGAAACCAGATGTATGACCTGATGCAGCACCTTGCAGAGAGTTAATTCAGCTTTTAACCACACGAGTGTCCAGAAGTGCAGTCATTGCCCACAACACATAAGCAGAAGGCTACTATGAATGGCATTTCCATCCAACTGGGAGTGCCTGTCCACACAGTCGTACTCCTGCTTCTAGCCTGACAAATTTCAATTCTGCTGTGCGAATATCACCAGTCACATCTTGCAGCAGTGATGACAGGACCCACCACTACCTGAAGATGACGAACAGTTGTGTTGGTGAAATATTGTGAGGCTTGCACAAAGTTATTCAGTGGCAAATCTGAGAAGATTTGTATACATTATTTTTCTGTGACGCAGGTAATGTGCAGCAAAATGTGATAACTTTCTGCATTTGCCTTTTTGTACATTTCAAAATACCCCAAAAATTGGTGAGAAACACTGAACATATGACGTAACCAGATGACATACCCCACAGCATGTGCAGCAGTTGGGGCTGAGTGTAAAGGAATGATTGAGCAGTGCAATACTTTCATTTGAGCAAACAGAGCAAATTTCGAAAACATTTTGTAAATATGATCTGTTGTAAATGTAGATGTTACAAAATTATTGTCCCTGCTGTAATCAAGCAAAAGCAGTTCTGATTTTGTGTTCTTTGCTTCTGTCCCTTCTCTTTTTGTTTACAGACATTAGTTAGTAAAGAAAACATAGGTCATTTAATGGCAATGATGCTATTCTGAAGTTTATACTCATCTACTTGTTAGGCAATATGGTAGGTTTTCATTGTACTGTACTTTGCAAGAAATCAAGGAAACTGCAAGGCCGGTAAATAAAATAATAAACTTCAATATAAATACATAATTGTTTAACACAATGAAAGAATACTGCCTGCCAGATGCAAGACTCAAATCCTGAACACCATCACTAAAGTCGCACACGTGTGTCCGTAGCCACAATGATATGAATACTTGACTTGGGTTGGGATGATCAAGTGTGACAGGCCGAGAGGCTCAACCACTGCAAGCATGGCAAGGTACATCATCTGGTGACATTTGTCATTCGCTTTTGACACATTTCCCAACATTTGTATCGTATCCAACATTTGTGATCCCATGTGTCTTGTATTAAATTACTTGTCTCAGGGTCATATACAGGCTTTTAAATGATAATACGCATCACCCTGTCTGTGTGTGTGTGCGTGTGTGTGTGTGTGTGTGTGTGTGTGTGTGTGTGTGTGTGTGTGTTTATATATATGAAACAAATACTAACAAAGAGATAGAGGGCCTGGCCAGTACTTACCTCAGCTCAGTACAGCCGATAGATACACAAAACAGAACAGAAAATTGACGTATCCTAGCTTTCGGAACTTCGTTCCTTCATCAGGGAGGAGAGAGGGGAAAAAAGGGGAAGAAGGGAAAGTGGATTCAGTTATTCACAATCCAGGTTATGAAGCAACAGGTGAAAGGTAAACAGGGAGGGTAGCAAAGACGGAGGCATGGATGTCAGAGGGAAGCCAAAGATATTCTACTGTAATTACTGTGCCAGCTTCAAACCAAGGAGGATGAATACAGAAGTAAAGAGGTACATAGTATAAAGATAAACGCAACTATGTTGGATGAAAAGATGCATGAATGGCTAAAGAGGAAAGGGAAAGAGGAGAAGACTAAAGAGCAAAATGGGAGTGAGGTTCAGTCTAGGGGGATGGCGGGATGAAAGGATGTGTTGGAGTGCAAGTTCCCATCTCCGCAGTTCCGAGGTACTGGTGTTGGGTGGGACAAGCCAAATGGCACATATGGTGTAGCAGGTTCCTAGGTCCCTAGAATTATGCTGGAGGGCATGCTCCACTACTGGGTATTGGACATCTCCTAGGCGGACAGTTCGTCTGTGCCCATTCATGCGCTCAGCCAGTTTAGTTGCCGTCATACCAATGTAAAAGGCTGTGCAGTGCAGGCATGTCAGCTGATAAATGACGTGTTGTCTCACATGTGGGCCTGCCTTGAGTTGTGTATGTTTTACCAGTAGCGGGGCTGGAGTAGTTGGTTGTGGGGTGATGCAAGGGGCAGGTTTTGCATCGGGGTCGGTTACAGGGGTAGGAACCGCTGGGTAGAGAAGGTGGTCTGGGAATATTGTAGGGTTTGACAAGGAAGTTACAGAGGTTAGGGGGTCGGCAAAAGGCAACTCTGTGTGGTGTGGGGAGAATATTGTCAAGGGATGATCTCATTTCAGGGCTTGACTTGAAAATTCATATCCGTGGCGGAGTAATTAGTTGATGTATTTGGGCCAGGATAATATTGGGTGACAAGGGGGATGCTTCTGTGTGGTCTGGGGGTAGTAACATTGTTGTTGGGTGGGGAGGAATGTATTGCTTGGGAGATCTGTTTGTGGACAAGGTCTGCAGGATAGTTGTGGGAGAGGAAAGCACTGATATATAATATAATACAGGGAAACATTCCAAATGGGAAAAACATATCTAAAAACAAAGATGATGTAACATACCAAACGAAAGCATTGGTATGTTGATAGACACACAAACAAACACACACACAAAATTCAAGCTTTCGCAACCCACAGTTGCTTCATCAGGAAAGAGGGAAGGAGAGGGAAAGACAAAAGGATGTGGGTTTTAAGAGAGAGGTTAAGGAGTCATTCCAAACCTGGGGGTGGAAAGACTTACCTTAGGGGGGGGTGGGTGGTGGGAAGGACAGGTATACACTCGCACACACACACACACACACACACACACACACACACACACACACACACACACATATATCCATCCGCACATATACAGACACAAGCAGGCTATATGTGCGGATGGATATGTGTGTGTGTGTGTGTGTGTGTGTGTGTGTGTGTGTGTGTGTGTGGCATACTGATCTGAACTAAGCAGCCTTCAAATGGAAGTTTTTTGATCACTCCTTATTTTGCACCCTGCCCCCTTGGCAATATGTACCGCAAATCATCAGACAGACGACCTTCCTGCATGCTTCGAGCATCCCCTGGTGCTGTTCCGAACCAATGCTAATCTTTGTAACTGCGACGAGCAGTGTGCAGATTGCATCTTTGTATCCCACAAAGAGGTGACAGTTCCCAGTGGCATGAATGGTTACTGTTTATTGACTGTCACTGAGTTGGTGAGTCATTTGCTACATTGTGGCCCACCTGTTCACTGCTAAAGCCATGCTAGTCAGTGGTAACCCCAGTCAATGATATCCTGTTGCCCATAGCAGTTCACTCTGCTGATTGTGGTAGTATTTTCCTTGAATAAATCTGCTCACATTACACCTTTGACACTGTGGTACAAGAAAGCCCAATGACTACACACCTTTATAGAATAAGTGTCTCGAGCCATGGGTACCCAGGATATGGCAGTGATAAAATCACCCTGTGATCAACTGTCACACTGCAGCTGCAAGCTGCACCTCCTTTTTCAGAATACTCAGGTTTATTAACTTGAAGTAAATCAGATCTTTTGAAGGAAGATTTAACAAAAAGGGCACATCCAGGAAAGGATGAAACCATGTCTAATTAACTGGCACACAAAATTAATAATTAGTGGTGACAAAGATCCTCTGCAATAAAAAATAATGTCCACTGACTTCATGTATTAGTCTTCAAGTGACAGAATATATGTAACTGTGTCCTTCTTATTTACACTGATTAAACAATGGAAATTCCAGGTAGGAATATCAACAGTGCAGGGAAAGATAGATCACTATTTACCGTAAAGAAAACAAAGTTGCACACAGGCACAACACACAAGCAAGCACACCGCGTGTGCACGCATGCACGCACACACACACAGAGAAAAAAAAACTGCCAAGTCCAGCAGCTAGAGGCAAGCTGCTGGAGTTGGCAGTCATATGTGTGTGACATGTGCTTGTCTGTGTGTATGAATGTGTGTGTTTCTCTGTATCTCTTTTGCTGATAAAGGCTGTGGCCGAAACCTTTGTGTAAGTGCCTTTTTAATTGTGCCTGTCTACAATGTAACATGTCTCCTCTACAGTAAGCAGCATTCTACCTTTTCCTATATTTTTCATTTACACAGATGTAATTAACAAATCAGAGTCTATTTATTCCAGAGAAGTGACAGTTTGTTCATGACAGTTCAGCACAAATCTGATTTTTTATATACAGCAAGGCTACCTAAAAAATATTCTGTGTGCCTGTGTTCATGCTGACTATAGGGATTCACACTGATCATGTGTAATTTGACATCTGGTCCTGTAAACTTACTTCTGCTCAACGTGAAAAATTCTCCACTCCACATTTTGTAATTAACCTTAACATATCAAATAATGCACCCTTCGATATAACTGATTATTGTCCACTTCCCATCACTCTATTCCCAATGTCAACCCAGCTGACCTCTACTTCTAATCCAAAAACCATGGTTGACTCAATGTTTGCTATTGCAAGCTATTGCAACACAAAAGTGCCAGAGGCACCAGTAATGATATATAATTAAAAATACTAGAAAGTAAGGCTCACCGGTTAGTTCATGCTAAGACAAACACTACAAGTGTCTAAGACACTGCGTTCTCACACAAGTACGAGGTCTGAATACATTCCAGTTACGATACACTAAACTATTTCATTCACGGTGGCAATATACATACTCTCTCCCCAATAAACAGAATAGTTATAACTCAATTGTTCACAAGTGTATATTATGACTCTTGCCACAGCTATGCAGTCAGTATGCCACAGGCGTGCCATAGAAAGGGATCAGGTTCAATTCCTTGTAGAGCCGGGAAATTCTGCTCAGTGGACAGACTGGAATAGGGTACACACTGCTTGTAGTTCCAGCTGAGGAGCTACTCAAGTGAGAAGTAGTGTCTTCAACTTCTGAAAGTTGATAACAGCCTGGAGAGTTGTATACTGACCCCTTAACTCTCCATAGATATATAGTAGAGAACATCTCTCGAAGAGCATTGTGTGGTCTTCTGGGCCCAATGCAGAGTTCCTTTATCAATGTATATTGTATATCACCACTTGTACACACTCATCAGCACAGTACCATATTGTCTCTTCACGTGGCAAATTTTTATTCCCTTGTTTCCAGATCAACATTTTTCCTCTTCTTCTTCTTCTTCCTTTTTTTTCTTACTATCATTTCTTGTACCACACATATTCCACACGGTTTATGCTCACTCCTTAAATGATACTGCCCATCCTTCTCTAGTGTGCGAGTTGTCCCTGCTTTCCTGCGTGTTTGTTGGTTTAAACACCCTTGTTTCAAAAGAGAGTGACAGCTTAGATACAGTCTTGTCAACATTTTGTATTTTTATTTAGCAATTATTGTTTGAGCCTTATAGGCGAATGTCACAAGATATTGTCAACCACTGCATTCACTAGATTGGAATGGGGTTCATGGTAACTTATCAATTCATTTTTTAAGTTGCTGTTATCTTTTTCATCCTATCTTGGACTAGCTTTTCCATACTCCCACTCTATTTTACGTAGTCAAACAGTTATCTGCCCTTGCAAACTTGCTCCTTTACTACCAAGTTAACTAATACTGGGCAGCCTAACAGAAGTTCCAATATCCAGTCTTTCACCACAATTCACCTACACACACTTTTCACTCACTGATTTTCTTTTTTCAATGTCATAAATATTTTGCTTTCACAGACTGCTCTGCTTTGAACATAAAATTGTAGGAACATCTGCCTCACATGTCAGTTTTTTTTTTTTTTTTTTTATTTATTAAAGAATATGTTCCTTGCTTATTCCTATCTGCTTCTGATACATTTCCATTCTCACTTTTATTTTGTTTTGATCCATTTCTTTTTTCTTTGATAGACAAGTCAAACAACAATGGCAATATGTTGCAGCCCCCTGTGTTTCACCCTACTTACTACGAACTTACTTTTCTTAGCTTTCAATTTTATTAGTCATTTGGTTTTTAAGATACTTAATTGTTTGACCCTGTATTTTTATATCTTATTTTACCTTGGGTTGATAAAGGATTTCTGTTATGCTCACAAAGAGAGACCTGATTCTTCTCACCCCCCCACCCCTCGTACCTTGTCCTGAAACAAACTTATCGCCAAAGTATCTTGCAGTTTTTTTCCTATTATTAATCTCTTAGTCTAGTCATCAATTTAAAAGTGTCAGTTGTTGGTCCCATTGTCTAATAATTTGTACATTTATACACAGGAAGTTCCAATTTTTATTTGGAACATATAGACTCTGATAATCATGAATCACAGTTCAAATGGCTCTGGGCACTATGGGACTTAACATCTGAGCCAAGGCAGGATTCAAACCTGCGACCGTAGCAGTCGCGCGGCTCTGGACTGAAGCGCCTAGAACCGCTTGGCAACGGTGGCTGGCGAATCATAGTTACCATCACATGGACAGAAATACTGTGTTAACTTTATTACAACCTAGGGACATAGCTAAAAATGTCTTTACATAATTTCCAGTCCTGATTACTTTCCTTTAATTTAATCTCACAAATAGGTTAGTGTAACATGATGTTGACAGAGGCAAATTATATATACTCACAAATTATTTAGCTAGAGGTATCTGGTTTGTATGTCTGGGAGGGAGGAGGGTGCAAGCTGAAAACTTCAAGAAAAGATTACTCATTTCATACCTGCTGGATTTAACTGCAGTTTATCTCTTCCATATACCAACCACATACCTAATGTGCATGGCAAACAGTTTAAAAGTATTATTCTATACTCAGCATTTGGAACTATCAGTTTCTTCATGAGAGAGGAAAGAGGGATAAGTTTCTGAAGGTCTGAAAGGTCACTCGGACTCCACGACTAATGTGAGGACAAGAGGAACGAATGTGTCTATAAGAAGTTTTGGAATTTCACCTCCTGAAGGTAAAATACTGATCAGTCTGTCAGTCTTCTAGTAATTTTATGGTTTCCTCACATGAATTTTCACTTGGACATGATTATTCTATGTTTCATCACTCACCTGAGAGATATCTCTGAATTCCCAAAGAGACACACCTCCAAATTGCCATCAGCTGTTATCCGTAAACGGTTGCAAGTGCCACAGAATTGTTCACTCATTGAGGTAATAAATCCCACACATCCCTTGAAGCCCGGGACATGGTATGCCGGCAAAAAGAAATTGTAAGAAAATAGCTACTGCTGTTGTGAAAATACTATAAATGTGTCGCTTACCAAGTGGAGGAAGGAGAAAACGTGCATTAAGGGGAGTTTGAACGCCCTATCCTGACAATGTTAAATTTGGTGACTTAACTTCCCCGTATTTCAGGAACAACTGTAGCCATTGACAAGAAACTTTTACAGCACATTAAACTATATGTTCTGAGTCTTACAATAATTGCATTTCCGCCACTGCTTTTGGAAATACAATTTTTTAATTACACAGTTAAAGTTTTGTGTACTTTTTTGTATGTTATTCTAAATAATTTTATTTATACATAACATTATGTTTTTCTTTTAGTTAAAAAGACTCAGGATACGTATGTTATTACTCCCTGAAAATTTGAATTCGCTACTCGAAGTAGTTTCTGAGATTTAGGGAAAAATGCAAGAGAAAATGTAAATTTTCAGGAAGAGTTTTTAAAGTTTTAATAGACTGTAACTCAATATATGCTTATCATTTTATTTTTAGTCACTCAGAAGCACCCTGCACCATACTGTATATCATCCTCTTGATCTTTTTTAAGTTTTTTCTTGTTTTCTTCTTTCTGGACTCCGTAGTGGCCAACTGTGCTGCATACTTTGCTTTACCAATGCAAACCTTGCCCATCCATTCAAATTCTCTGATGCAGTTTGCTCCAGAATTAATTCCCATATGTTGTAGCACTTTCACGCTACCAATGTTGCCATCATTAAAAGCAATAACAGCATAACTGACCCCCACTTTAGTGCCTTCATTACGAGAAAAACATTTTTTTGTCTACATCTACATCTACATCCATACTCCTCAAGCCAGCTGACGGTGTAGGGTACCTTGAGTACCTCTATTGGTTCTCCCTTCTATTCCAGTCTCGTATTGTTCGTGGAAAGAAGGATTGTCGGTATGCCTCTGTGCGGGCTCTAATCTCTCTCATTTTATCCTCATGGTCTCTTCGCGAGATATACGTAGGAGGGAGCAATATACTGCTTGACTCCTCGGTGAAGGTATGTTTTCGAAACTTCAACAAAAACCCGTACCGAGCTACTGAGCGTCTCTCCTGCAGAGTCTTCCACTGGAGTTTACCTAACATCTCCGTAACACTTTCACGATTACTAAATGATCCTATAACGAAGCATGCTGCTCTCTGTTGGATCTTCTCTATCTCTTCTATCAACCCTATCTGGTATGGATCCCACACTGCTGAGCAGTATTCAAACAGTGGGCAAACAAGTGTACTGTAACCTAATTCCTTTGTTTTCGGATTGCATTTCCTTAGGATTCTTCCAACGAATCTCAGTCTGGCATCTGATTTACCGACGATCAACTTTATATGATCATTCCATTTTAAATCACTCCTAATGCATACTCCCAGATAATTTATGGAATTAACTGCTTCCAATTGCTGACCTGCTATATTGTAGCTAAACAATATGGGATCTTTCTTTCTATGTATTCGCAGCACATTACACTTGTCTACATTGAGATTCAATTGCCATTCCCTGCACCATTCATCAATTCGCTGCAGATCATCGTGCATTTCAGTACAATTTTTCACTGTTGCAACATCTCAATATACCACAGCATCATCCGCAAAAAGCCTCAGTGAACTTCCGATGTCATTCACAAGGTCATTTATGTATATTGTGAATAGCAACGGTCCTACGACAATCCCCCGCAGCACACCTGAAATCACTCTTACTTCGGAAGACTTCTCTCCCTTGAGAATGACATGATGCGTTCTGTTATCTAGCAACTCTTCAATCCAATCACATAATTGGTCTGATAGTCCATATGCTCTTACTTTGTTCATTAAACGATTGCGGGGAACTGTATCGAACGCCTTGCGGAAGTCAAGAAACACAGCATCTACCTGGGAACCCGTGTCTATGGCCCTCTGAGTCCCGTGGACGAATAGCACGAGCTGGGTTTCACCCGATCGTCTTTTTCGAAACCCATGCTGATTCCTACAGAGTAGATTTTTAGTTTACAGAAAAGTCATAATACTCGAACATAATACATGTTCTAAAATTCTACAACTGATCGACATTAGAGATATAGGTCTATAGTTCTGCATATCTGTTCGACGTCCCTTCTTGAAAACGGGGATGACCTGTGCCCTTATCCAATTCTTTGGAACGCTACACTCTTGTAGAGACCTACGGTACAGCTGCAAGAAGGGGGGCAAGTTCCTTCGCATACTCTGTGTAAAATTGAACTGGTATCCCATCAGGTCCAGCGGCCTTTCCTCTTTTGAGTGATTTTCATTGTTTCTCTATCCCTCTGTCATCTATTTCAATATCTACCATTTTGTCATCTGTGCGACAATCTAGAGAAGGAACTACAGTGCAGTCTTCCTCTGTGAAACAGCTTTGGAAAAAGACATTTAGTATTTCGGCCTTTAGTCCATCATCCTCTGTTTCAGTACCTTTTTGGTCACAGAGTGTCTGGACATTTTGTTTTGATCCACCTACCGCTTTGACATAAGAGCAAAATTTCTTAGGATTTTCTGCCAAGTCAGTACATAGAACTTTACTTTCGAATTCATTTAACACCTCTCTCATGGCCCTCCTCACATTACATTTCGCTTTGCGTAATTTTTCTTTGTCTGCAAGGTGTTGGCTATGTTTATGTTTGCTGTGAAGTTCCCTTTGCTTCTGCAGCAGTTTTCTAACTCGGTTGTTGTACCACGCTGGCTCTTTTCCATCACTTACGATCTTGCTTGGCACATACTCATCTAACACATATTGTACGATGACTTTGAACTTTGTCCACTGATCCTCAACACCATCTGTACTTAAAACAAAACTTTTGTGTTGAGCCGTCAGGTACTCTGAAATCTGATTTTTGTCACTTTTGCTAACCAGAAAAATCTTCGTACCTTTTTTAATATTTCTATTTATGGCTGAAATCATCGATGCAGTAACTGCTTTATGATCGCTGATTCCCTGTTCTGCATTAACTGTTTCAAATAGTTCAGGTCTGTTTGTCACTAGAAGGTCTAATATGTTATCGCCACGAGTCGGTTCTCTGTTTAACTGCTCAAGGTAGTTTTCAGATAAAGCTCTTAAAAAATTTCACTGGATTCTTTGCCCCTGCCACCCGTTATGAAAGTTTGAGTCTCCCAGTCTATATCCGGCAAATAAAATCTCCACCCAGAACTATAACATAATGGGCAAATCTACTCGAAATATTTTCCAAATTATCCTTCAGGTGCTCAGCCACATCAGCTGCTGAGCCAGGGGGCCTATAGAGACATCCAATTACCATGTCTGAGCCTGCTTTAACCGTGACCTTCACCCAAATCATTTCACATTTCGGATCTCCGTCAATTTCCTTCGATACTATTGCATTTCTTATCGCTTTAAACATGCCTCCGCCTTCATTGTCCAGCCTGTCTCTGCGGTATACATTCCAATCTGAGTTTAGAATTTCATTACTGTTTACATTTGGTTTCAGCCAACTTTCTGTCCCTAGTACTATGTGGGCATTGTGACCGTTTATTAATCAGAGCAGTTCTGGGACCTTTCTATAGACGCTCCTGCAGTTTACTATTAGCACATTAATATTGTTATTCCCTGTTGCATTTTGTCTACTCCTACCTTTCCGCATCTCAGGAGGTGTCTTTTCGGGCCTAGGGAGGGAATTCTCTAACCTAAAAAAACCACATGTGCACTCCACACATACTCCGCTACACTTGTAGCTGCTTCCTGCATGTAGTGCACACGTGACCTATTCAGGGGGACCCTACATTTCTCCACCCGATAGCGGAGGTCGAGAAATTTGCACCCCAGATCTCCTCAGAGTGGTCTGAGCCCTTGGTTTAAGCCTTCCACTCGGCTCCAAACCAGAGGACCACTATCGTTTCTGGGTACGATACTGCAAATAGTTAGCTCAGATTCCACCCCGCGAGGCTTTCCGCCTTCACCAACTCTGCTAACTGCCTGTAAGAACTGAGGATGACCTCTGAATCCAGACGGCAGGAGTCATTGGTGCCGACATGAGCAACAATTTGCAGTCGGGTGCACCCAGTGCTCTCTATCACTGCCGGCATGGCCTCCTCCACATCTCGGATGAGACCCCCGGCAAGCAGACAGAGTGAACACCGACCTTCTTCCCCGACCTTTCCGCTATTTCCCTAAGGGGCTCCATCACCCGCCTAACGTTGGAGCTCCCAATAACTAATAAACCCCTCCCCCCATGTGCCTGCTCGGACCTTGCTGAAGGAGTGGCCACATGTCCACTCACAGGCAGAACGGACGATGCCACACGGCCAGCCTCCACACTGACCCTCCGCCTCGTGCGCCATAAACGCCGCTGAACCCGCCACTCCCCTTGCGAACAGAGTGGCCCAACCGCGCCCGTCAACAGCAGGGTCAGTGGGTGAAGCATGTAACACCTGGGGTGTACCATGCAACGCACCAGACTCCCCACTGCCACTACACTCCGAGGCAGCAGCCAGAAGACGGCTAACCACGGCCATCAACACGTTCAGCTGTTCGCGAACAGTGGCCAGCTCCTCCTGTGTCCGTACACAGCAGTCTCACATCCTATCCATCCTAAGAAATCAATTTACTGTAGAGTGTTAATCAACTTATAACTAGACTGCTAATTCACTAAAGGCGGCTGATAGTTGACTAAATTGTGGTTACTAGATACTTCCTGTAGAAAACAATGAAAATAGCACTACCTGTCTCTGGACTGTATTCAAAACAAACACTAGCACTACTGGCACTATGGCTGACTAAACGGACTCTCTCTGACTGTATTCAAAACAAACACAAAATCTATGGAACGCTATTACTAGCACTCGACAATTAAAGCTTCCTAAAAGCAAAAACACACGGAAGAAGAAGTGACAAGTAAGAAAAATAGAGTTAATACTTAAACTAGCGTAGCTCGCTGCACAGCAGACGTGACGCAGACGGCAGTTACGATGACACTGACACTATAAGATTATTGAACGACTCAATGGGATTTTGAGTCTGACAATGCAGACACTTCTTCAATAATTCAGGATTTGCAGGTCTCTGTAAACAGGTTTTATGATATCCACAACTGCTGCTGGGATAGAATGTTTATGGCTGTATGACCTGTTTGAGTACTGGGCATTGCGGTAATTGCACCATGAATGAGATCCAGGAGGGCAAAGATGGTGTACTGGTTTATCATCAGCTGACAGTCTCTGGAAGAAGGTAGTCCATACTGCCTGCTTCATTTTCAACAAATCCTCAGTATTATTTCTAATGGCAATCTCATAATACTGTTGTAGTTCATCAATCATGTTGTCTGTCAGCCTGCTTCTTATGGTCTTACCACCTGAAAGTTTCTTGTCTCTCAAACTTTGTTTCAATTTCCTCAATCTGGTACCCATCCTCTTCTGGACATGACCAACACATTCCATTTCTGTGATAAGCTTCTCACCATAAGGCTGAGTGGCTACTACACTGTTATATTTATTTGAGTCTGTCTAACCTAAGAACTTAGTGTAACACACTCCCCTTTAGTTTACAGATCGATTATAAATTTCAACAGCTGCACAGGCCTCCGTACGACTAGTTGTCCTTCATAATTTCTGTCACAGATATGCCCTTCTTCATTCCCTGGTTTATACTTTTAACAATATTTGGTTAAAATTTGGAAATCTATTAGCTTTCCAGTATCCACACTGGTCACTGTAGCAACAGAATTCTTAGAACTGCAGCAGCACTTCTACCAAGTGCCCCAAAAGCTACTGATATGTCAATCATACCATCGTTTATTTCAGCAGCTTCATTTGCAGCACCCTTAATTGACTCACATGCAGCTGATTTCACAGCAGCTCCAATAAATCCTGCATACTTGTCCATTTTACAAAGTGGGCGTGGCATATACATCACGACACACATTGTTTCTGCTGCAGTGTGTCCTTTGCCAATAGCTCTCAATCCATAAGACCACCTAATATTTATTTTAAAATAATTATCTTTACACTTATCAGAACTCCAAAATGAATGAGTATATTTACAACTGGCAGAATTAATGATAAGTTTCCTGGCTAGTCCATTTGATACCTCAATGTCTTCATGGAAACTAACTGGCCCTCCACATACATACAGCACACACATTCACATAACATCCCTATTAGGATGTGTAAATGTATCAGAATATAACCTAACCTACCGTTTACATGAGTTTTGTTTTGAGATAACTGTGTTATCACTATGTTTTATTTTAATCTTCGAAGCACTAATGGGTGTTTCTCTAGATACTCATGAGTTTGCCAGTATTACATTGTCTGTAACTTCACACACCACATGCTGAATACAATGTTTCTCTTTATTCAAAATTTTATTACCATGAAACCCACATTTCTTAAAAACACTTCATTTTGGAGTCATACTTTTTGAGAGATTTACCAGTCTATTCGTCACTTTTCCTCGGAAAAACGTTAGCACTTCGATATACAAAGCATGTTTATACTATGAAAAGATACGATACTATTTTTGACAGTGCTACCAATACAAACACATAATTTAACCTTTATAACACAGCAATCCTCAGCTTTCTACAGGGTGGTCCATTGATAGTGACCGGGCCAAATATCTCACGAAATAAGCATCAAATGAAAAAACTACAAAGAACAAAATTCATCTAGCTTGAAGGGAGAAACCAGATGGTGCTATGGTTGGCCTGCTAGATGGCGCTGCCATAGGTCAAACTCATATCAACTGCATTTTTTAAAAATAGGAATCCCCATTTTTTATTACATATTCATGTAGTACGTAAAGAAATATGAATGTTTTAGCTGGACCACTTTTTTTGCTTTGTGATAGATGGGGCTGTAATAGTCAAAAATGGTTCAAATGGCTCTGAGCACTATGGGACTTAACTTCTGAGGTCATCAGTCCCCTAGAACTTAGAAATACTTAAACCTAACTAACCTAAGGACATCACACACATCCATGCCCGAGGCAGGATTCGAACCTGCGACCGTAGCGGTCGCGCGTTTCCAGACTGTAGTGCCTAGCACTGCTCGGTCACTCTGGCCAGCTGCTGTAATAGTCACAAACATATAAGTATGTGGTATCACATAACATTCCGCCAGTGCGGACGGTATTTGCTTCGTGATACATTACCCGTGTTAAAATGGACCGTTTACCAATTGCGGAAAAGGTCGATATCGTGTTGATGTATGGTTATTGTGATCAAAATCCCAAGGGGCGTGTGCTATGTATGCTGCTCAGTATCCTGGACGACATCATCGAAGTGTCCGGACCATTCGCCGGATAGTTACATTATTTAAGGAAACAGGAAGTGTCCAGCCACATGTGAAACACCAACCACGACCTGCAACAAATGATGATGCCCTAGTAGGTGTTTTAGCTGCTGGGGCAGCTTATCCACACATCAGTAGCAGACAAATTGCGCGAGAATTGGGAATCTCAAAAACGTCGGTGTTGAGAATGCTACATCAACATCGATTGCACCCGTACCATATTTCTATGCACCAGGAATTGCATGGCGATGACATTGAACGTCATGTACAGTTCTGCCACAGGGCACAAGAGAAATTACAGGATGATGAAAGATTTTTTGCATGCGTTCTATTTAGCAATGAAGCATCATTCACCAACAGCGGTAACCTAAACTGCCATAATATGCACTATTGGCCAACGGAAAATCTACAATGGCAGTGACAAGTGGAACAGCAGCGACCTTGGCAGGTTAATGTATGGTGTGGCATTAAGGGAGGAAGGATAATTGGCCCCCATTTTATCGATGGCAATCTAAATGGTGCAATGTATGCTGATTGCCTGCGTAATGTTCTACCAATGTTACTACAAGATGTTTCACTGCATGACAGATTGGCGATGTACTTCCAACATGATGGATGTCCGGCACATAGATTGCGTGCGGTTGAAGCAGTATTGAATAGCATATTTCATGACAGGTGGATTGGTCGTCAAAGCACCATACCATGGCCCGCACGTTCACCGGATCTGACGTCCCCAGATTTCTTTCTGTGGGGAAAGTTGAAGGATATTTGCTATTGTGATCCACCGACAATGCCTGACAACATGCGTCAGTGCATTGTCAATGCATGTGCGAACATTACGGAAGGCGAACTACTCAATGTTGAGAGGAATGTCATTACTCGTATTGCCAAAGGCATTGAGGTTGACAGACATCATTTTGAGCATTGATTGCATTAATGTGGTATTCACAGGTAATCACGCCGTAACAGCATGCGTTCTTAGAAATGATAAGTTCACAAAGGTACATGTATCACATTGGAACAACCGAAATAAAATGTTCAAATGTACCTACGTTCTGTATTTTAATTTAAAAAACCTACCTGTTACCAACTGTTCGTCTAAAATTATGAGCCATATGTTTGTGACTATTACAGCGCCATCTATCACAAAGCGAAAAAAGTGGTCCAACTAAAGCATTCCTATTTCTTTACGTATTACACGAATATGTAATAAAAAATGGGGTTCCTATTTTAAAAAACACAGTTGATATCAATTTGAGCTATGGCAGTGCCTTATAGCAGGCCAACCATTGCGCCAGCTGGTTTCTCCCTTCCAGCTAGACAAATTTCGTTCTTTGTAGTTTTTTCGTTTGACACTTATTTCGTGAGATATTTGGCCCGGTCATGATCAATGGACTACCCTGTATATAAAAAATTACCGATTTTATTAGGTCTTGAAATAATGCATGTAAAAATTTTAACATTTTCAACTGGTGTAGATTATATTTTAGAAAATAAAATAAAATACTTCCCACGCAAGTTTATAAGTAATATACATCTCATTTTATTTGGAAAATTGCAAATTTTATAATCAGATAAAAACCCGAAAAAGTGAAAAAGAATGTTTTCCCCTTCTAACTCCCCTTAAAGTTACGGAAATGTGCAAGCTTTCGGAGCCAGTGGCTTCTTCTTCTGGCAGAAACAATGAAGGGGAAGGAAAAGGGAAGAAAGAAAAGGTTTGTCAAGGTTTAGGAAATGGGGAGAGTTGCAGAAAAGCTACAGAGAAACCCAGGCCAGGACAGACTTACTGAATGATATGAGAAATATATAACTAAACCAGTCCATCTCTCATACCACCAGCAGATGTGAAGTATTCTTGTGATTGGTAGTAAGTCATAAACATTAAATTATTTTCAATGTATGTTCATATGTAATACTGCACGTACCTTTGAGGTATCATTGGGCCCATTGGGAAGAGGATCGAAATTAGGCCACTGCTTTCTAATTATTTGGAGCATTTCACTAAATGAGACCATCTTCCCATCATTCCATTTGTTGCCGCTGAAAGGCATGTACTCGATAAATCTTACGTCAACATTACTCTCTTTTGTTAACTACACAAAACTGCACACTTCATCTTCATTAAAACCTCGCATTACAACACAATTTATCTGTGGAAGAAAGACACCATTAAAAACTTGGTATCAGATAAAGCATGGTTTAAACAGAGTTTGAAAGACTCTATAGATGAATATCTTAACAGTGGCTCTTAGGCCAGCTTAAATAAGAATGTCTGTTAGATTTCAGTTCTGAGAGCACTTTGTCATAACAGTCAAGATTATGTACTTTTTGTTTGATAAATTTATTAATAGTGCATAACAATGTTTGAGTCTGACAGCGTATCAATTCTGAAAATATTAGCTGTTCCAGTTTGTATTGTATTCACCTAGTTTGACAATCTCCTGACAAACGATCAGGGTATTCAAATGTTTTATATTTTTTATGTTATACTTTCTGGCATGTTACTCACCCATGAGAATCATCTCATGTTTTGGGTCTTGGAACAAAAGCTGAATCTAATCTAATCTAACCTACAAAATAATGGTTCTACAAGTCTGTTGTTATATTTGTATACCTCACTGATTCTGTTAAATTAATCTTTTTCTCTTTTTTTAGAGAATGTCTGAATTTATCTTAGCATGCCAAGCTGTTAACCTTCTTAACAATTTACAAAAATTAAACTGCATACATCTCCAATCTTTTTCCCCACTCCAACGCACACATCTTTTGCTGAAGGTATTATTTTAACTATTACATTAAATTAAGAAGCTTTCTTGAAACTGTGCTGCCATTTGTGAAACAAAGTTAAAAGTGTTCTCAAGATAAAAGGTCTTCACAAAAGGAGCATTTAGTATCTGTGCAGGTGGTTAACGCTGACAGCCTTCATATAAACAAGCCCAAATGGTAGAACATCCTGCTTTACACATACATGCAATGGCAGAAAAAAGGAAAAGAGCACACCTTTCATTCAAGCATTGAATATATAAACTGATGAGACAAAACACTATGACCTCCTGTTTGATAATGTGTTTGTCCACTGTTGGAACACAATACAGCAGTGATTTTGTGTGGGACAAGTTCAACAAATTTCAGGTATGTTCCCAGCATTATGTGAGGTATGTTCCCAGCATTATGCAGCACCGCATGTCTAAGCACAGGTCATGTAATTCCCATAAATTGGAGATCAGTGGTTTCTGGGTGCAGAACTGGTATCTGATAGCATCGCAGATGTATTCCATCAGATTCAGAAGGGGTGAATTTGATTCTGGCCTCGTGACACTGAAAGTCATATTGTTGAAACATGTCACCTTCATTAGGGACAGGGTGCGGACAGTGCACAATAATGTTCACACAGAACAAAGCTGTTATGGAGCCTTCAGTTACTACCACAGGACCCACAGAAGACCAGGTGAATGTCCTCCATAGCATAATATTGCTCCCACTGGCCTACGTCTGTAGCAAAGTGCACCTTTCAAGCACCAATTCACTCTGTTGACAGTGTATGTGCACAAAACCGCCAAGCAGGTGTAATGCGAAACATGAATGATTCAACCAGATGACACATTTCTATTGATTCACTGCCCAATCTCAATGCTCCTGAGCCACAGAAATTGTAATTCAACAGTGTTGTCAACATGGGAACATACAGGGGTTGTCTGCAGCAGAGCCCTATGTTTAACAATGTGCAATGAATGGTGTGCTCTGAAATACTCGTGCTTCCACCAGCACTGTGTCATCAGACCTGCCACAGAAATTAGCTTTCTCAGACGAATGTCATCTTTTTTAAAGGAACCATCCCAGAATTTGTCTTAAATCATTTAGGGAAATCGAGGAAAAGCATAATTTTGGTGGCCCGATGGGACTCGGGTCCGTTGTCCGCTCGAAGGCAAGTCCACTGTCTGACCACTGTGGTGGCATGACCTAGTCTTAATTAAGCCAGAAAATCCTGGGAAATGCTGACATACTTATTGATTTAAGATATAACAATTTAAAACAATCCTTTCATGAATTTCACTACAATTTTCTGCTCTTTTGAAAAAAAATTTCTTTTGACTTATTTGATATTGTTTAGTATGTTTAAATAATGATGGCAGTCTCTATAAAAGGGCAGTTTGACTGTTAAGTTTAGTTATACTGTTTTAAACTACATCCTTCATCTATTTGTCCACACAGAAGTGCTATAGGATATAACTTGAAGACTATGGTGAGGTGGTGGGGGACAGTCATGTGTTGAGAAGGTGGTGCTGCCAGAAATGAAGTGTGACACTGCATACAGGGAGAATAAAAATACTCTATTCCATATTCATTTACAATCTAATTCTGGCCCCCATATGGTTTTACTTTTCTCCAATAAGAAAAAAGAAATTGTCAGTAACTGTCTTTATAAGGTCTTAAAAGGAAACAAACAATAGAACATCTAGGCTGGAATAATGACCATATTATAAAAAAGATACATTGCTATTCACAGTATACAGGAGATGTTAGGTCACAGACAAGCACAACAAAAAGACTACTAAACACGTAAGCTTTCGATCAGAAAGTCTTCTTCCAAAGTGGACAAAACACACACACACACACACACACACACACACACACATGACCGTTGTTTCTCCCATGATGCGCAGTTGCTCCCAGTCTGGCCCTAGCAGCCAGAGACAGTGGTCATGTATGTGTGATTTGCATTTGCGCGCATGTGTGTGTGTGTGTGTGTGTGTGTGTGTGTGTGTGTGTGTATGTGCATTACTTCTGCAAACCTTTCAGAAAGGACACGGTATGCATTTCATTCAGCAAGATGAGTAATAAACAATATTAGCAATACTGCATCAAACTTGTTCACTTTCATCTTTGGATTAAACATTCGATTTCAGAGAGTACAGAATTTGGCAGAATCAAATTTTGGGGATATGTGGAACTGGGACAGTGGCATATTTTTCACCCATTCAACAAACTAAGCACTGCTGATTGCTACTTTTATTGTGTCTGCTGCTGCAATGCATATATGAAACTGTAAGTGCAGCATCTATGATGCAATAAAATGTTATACAAATGAAACAAACTCTCGTTCAGAACATTTTCTCTCATACACAGTCTATTATTTGGTTCTTGTTGATCATTATCAAAGAAAGCAGCAGTGTAAGTAACAAGAAATAGTAGTCTCTTGCCATTGTTTCGCTAATGAGACGATTTCTCTCTCTTTTCTTCTTTCACAAAGAAAAAGGAGCCACAATTGCACTTTGTGTGCCAGTTACTTTCCAATACATTGGCACCAGCTGATCTTATTTAAGAATACTCAACTTTCGTAGCCATACAGCACATCCTTTGCTTCCTGGCCTAAATCCAAGTTAACTCCCAGCCCCCCTGCCTTCCCCCCCCCCCCCCCACACACACACGCCACTCCCCCCCCCTCTCCCTCCCCCAAATCAGCTAGTTGTGTGCTGTTATCTCACGTCACACCCTAGTCTATGAGTGCCCAGCTGTCTGTCGCCTGACCCCTCTGCCTGCACCCCTAGCTAGCCCACAGATGGCTCCCCACTCTACCACTAGCCACTAAATGCTTCCCTCCAAACCCCTCCCATCTCTCTCCATCTCTCACATTGCCTCAACCCACCCCATCCTACCCCACTCTAAAGCCCCACCTCACTCCAGAACACTCACTGTGGGCCAGTAAAGAGCTGGCAGTTGAGCGACCACAGCATAAGGAGACATGCATGCGCATGTGAGAATGTGTGTGTGTGTGTGTGTGTGTGTGTGTGTGTGTGTGTGAGTGTGCGCGCACGCGTGCGCGCGCGCGCGCGCGCATGTTTTCCCTACAGCAGAAAACCACCCTCAACCTATTTATCTACCATTCCACTCCCCTACAGCATTTGAGGAAAACCAAACACTTCAATATTTCCGTACAAGCTCTGATTTCTCTTATTTTATTACAAGATCATTTCTCTCTATATAAGAGGGCTCTAACAAAATATTTTCACATTCGGAGGAGAAAGTTGATGATTGAAATTTTAAGAACCTGCTCCAGCAAAATGCTTTTGCTTTAATGACTGCTTTATGACACTGAGGAGAGCTACTACTAAGTTACTCACAGTTGCAGTTGTTCTTGATTTGAATACTGCAATATTTACTTTGTTGTCTTTGGTGAAGAAATTTCAGAAATCCGTGTTTAGTAACCCTGCTTTAGTAGCACTGTCATCAGTAACATTACCACAGCTATTGCGCAGTGAAGGTATTGGTTGCGTCTTGCCATTGGTGTACTACACATGCAACCAGAACCTCTTTGGATTTTCTTCCAGATTTCAAAACGAAGTTTCACTATGGGAACTATTAAACACATCTTGCACTGAAACCCACCCTAAGTTTCGAGCTTCAGTAAAACATCGCTAATCTTGGAGATTTTGCATTCTTTTAAACTTTTACATGCTTTTTTTCATTGCTTCTGCAGCTGAGTTTTGACATATTTTGTGCACCATCCTTTTAATTTATTTTGTATCCTTTCAATTTATTTGGTATATATCTCTTAATTGATGTCAATACTATTTCTCTGAATTTAAACCATGTCTGGTCTACTGTTACATAGTCAGACTTGAAGGAGTAGAGACTTAGTAGAGACCATCTCCTTGGAAGGCATCAAGTTAATTTTTATCTGCTTTCTCATTAAATGCCCTATTGTGTAGGGCTGAAAATTAATAGAGATAAGGCAAACAGAATGTGCAAAGTAAGTGGAAATTACTCATCTCTTCCCCGATTACAGTGCAATAGAAGACACTACAAGATGTTGACAGATTTCCATATCTCGGTAGCTTTATATGTAATAATGAGGTCACAGATGCAGAAATCACCAGCAGAACTGGAAAATCAGTCCATATGGCAATTAGGTCTGTAATATGTCAACAAAGCTTTGACTGTACTCCTTTATCGTTTATATGTGTGAGACTTGGGAAATGTCAGTAAAATCAGCACACAGTCTCCATATTTTTCACCAACAATGCTAGAGATGAATTCTGAAGATGTTAACCCAACCAAGTTACAATCGATGAAGTGCTGAGAATACAACATCTAGACAGCCTGCACAAAATTATTGTTGAAAGAAGACTGAAGATTGCAGGTTATGTTCTACGCATGTAAGGTGGAAGAATCCCAAAATCAACACTGTTGTGGAAATCAATGGACAGATACAGATGTACAGGAAGTCCTTCTAACACTTGGAACTTTTGCAATGAATCTTCAATGCATGGACTTGGAGGAAGGTGAGAACTTGGCAGCTGATCGAGTGAACTAGTGGAAACCAGTTCCTTGTATGGTACACAGCAAATCTGAGTAGGTTAGTAAGTAAGTAATTAAGTAAAGTAAGTACAACTGGGGATTTTGCAAAATTGTTGGATGATCGATATTATTGTCTAGATTTGACACTGTTGGACTTCAACCTTTTCCTTGATGTGTATTCTTCAAATTGTGAGTTTTATGAGAAAGCTGATAGGTACTTACCAATCAACATTCCCTCACACGAACTGACATTGTCTCTTTGTAAATTCTACTGTGCTAACAATTATCTACTGAGAATCCTCGACTAGGTCTCCGCAGCTCAAATGAGCCAGTTTCTTTTAAATTTCTGTCTTTGGCTATAATTGTCTTCCAAGTATGGTGACACAACATCCTGTCGTGAAACTTTTGCCTTTACACTTGTTTACTTTTCTGGAAACTGCCTTTTTCTACACTGTGTACTAAATACATTATGTGAGTAACGCCCAATCTCCAACAACCAATCGTGAACTGTAAACAGTTGTAAACTCTATCAGGGCACATAACAAACAATTAACATTTGTGTTTTAGTGTTCTAAGCTGTGAGGTCATCAATGGACAAATAATTTTAGTACCTATTCCTGGACAGCCGGAGTGGCCGTGCGGTTTTAGGTGCTACAGTCTGGAACCGAGTGACCGCTACGTTCACAGGTTCAAATCCTGCCTCCGGCATGGATGTGTGTGATGTCCTTAGGTTAGTTAGGTTTAATTAGTTCTAAGTTCTAGGTGACTGATGACCTCAGAAGTTAAGTCGCATAGTGCTCATAGCCATTTGAACCTATTCCTGACGTGCTGTTGTTTGGAACAACAACTGACATGATCCAAAATATTACTTTCTTTTATTATAGCTTCACTTTTATTTTGTCTAATGATTACTAATTTCAGTATCAAATTCCATCATCAAGCCACTATATGATCAGAAAGCATAGTCTTTCGTTAAAATATTGTTTAATAAACAGATTACCATTATATCATCATTCCTTAAAGTAATGTCCAAAGTGGAAGGACAGATGATTAATTTTGAGTGTATACAAAAGTCAGAGTGCTGAACTGGATATGAAAGAAGGAAAACCAGAAGGGCAGTGAGAGACGGGTGCCTTCTATCACCTTACTTCCATAATATGTTCATCAAGGAAGTAATAACAACAACAAAGAAAAGATGACAAGAATCAAAAGGTAATTTCTGGAATACTCCAAGGAAATGTGATAAGACCATTACATTTACAATGTATATAAATGATCCAGTAGAAATTGTCAGAGGCTCCTTAATATTGTTCACAGATACTACACTTGTCCATCAGAAAGTAGCAACAACAGAAGACAGTATCAATTTGCACAATGACCTGCAGAGGATTGGTGAATGATGCAGGCTCTGGCAGTTGACCCTGCACATAAATAAATGTAACATATCACACACACACACACAGGAAAAGAAATCCAATACTGTACAACTACACTATTAATGACAAATTGCTGGAAACAGAATCTACCATAAAATATCTAGAAGTAACTATCCAGAGCAACCTTAAAGTGGAATGACCACATAAAACAGCAATAGAAAAGCAGATGCCAGACTAAGATTCACAGGAAGAATCTTAAGTGAATGTAAATTACCCCTGTGTCCTTACCCAGTAGGACTGACAGAAGAGAGAAAGAAGATCCAACGAAGTCTGGAGTGTTTTGTCACAGGATCATTTAGTCACTGTGAGATCATTACAGAGATGCTCAGCAACTCCAGTGGTAGATGCCATAAGAGAGCAGTTGTCCATCACGGAAAGATTTACTACCCAAATTTCGAGAGAGTAGTTTCCGAGAAGAGTCTGACAACATAATAGTTTCTCTCATATACAATTCACGAAATGATCACGAAAAGAAAATTTGAGAAGTTAGAGATAATACAGAAGTGGAACAAGGCAGAGGGGATCAGTTGGTGGCATGAGACGTACCCCCTGCCGCACACAGTTAGGTGGTTTTTGGAGCATGATGTCGATATGGAAACTTAATTGCATGCATATACACTGCAGATTGACGACATTGCAATAGTAAATCAGAGTAGGAACTAAATAAAATGTTTCAGGCCTTAAATCAAGAAGTGGTAAAACTAAAGCTAAAAATGAATACAAAGAAGACAAAAGTTATGGCTACAGACAAGAAAGGAGGTGGAGGTAGGACTGACACAAGAACAGGCAATGAGCAACTCAAGAAAGGAACTGAAATTCACTATCTCAGTAGCATTTTGCAAGAAAACAATCAATATTTCAAGGCATTCAAGAAAAGAAAAGCACAGGTGAAGAGTTCCTTCCAAAATAAGAAGAAGCTGCAACTGAATAAACATATCAGCTTCCACATTAAGAAAATATTTGTAAAGACCTTTGTGTGGAGTGTTCTGACACACAGATGCAAAATCTGTACATTAGAAAAGCCAAAGAAAGCTCGCCTCAAACCTGCTGAAATGTGGTTCTGGAGGAGAAGTACAAGAACTAGCTGCATTGACAGAAAAGTTAAAGGAAATAGGAGACAAGAAAGAACCACTGAAAGTTATAGGCCAGGGCAAAGCAAAATACACTCGACACTTAACTGGAGACGATAATCTTTTAAAAAACATTTCTGAAGGCAAGATCGTAGGTAAGAAAACAAGGGGATGACTGAGAACATCCTACTTAAACAATATGATCAATGAATGGGATTTTCTTCACACATGGAGATGAAGACAACTGCTGAAGAGAGAAAGCTGTGGCTGCAGAGACAAGGTTTAACCTTTTGGAAGAGTAAGGACAAACTAATACAAAATATGAGTCTGCATGGTAGCTACATATGGAATAAATGACAACTTCTTGTGTGCAGTCATCAAGTCACTTACTCCAGTAGGTGTCTTATCTACCGTAGCAGCAGCACGGTTCCGGACTGAAGTGCCTAGAACCGCTTGGCCACAGTGGTCAGCTTTTATTCTGCAAAGAAATTTTTGATAATAAGATGAACTGATGCTGGTACTTGCTACTGAAACCAGTAGTACTTAGACACAACAAAAGTGTGACTACAGAATTAAGAATAATTTTTCCAAACAATCGAGTATTTTTTCAAAACAACACCACAATAGAGGAAACTTATTTTAAACTAAAGACACAAAAGAGAAAAAGAGAAACTGTAAAGATCTTGAGTCTCATAAGACTCTCTTGGGAGGAAAATATAAGATATTTAATTGGTAAACTTACAAGGCATACTTTTTTATGTTGTATAAACTATGAAACTGTTAGCATCGTCAGCTAAAATTTACTTCTTCTGTCTTAATATACCTTCCTTCACTTACAGCTGCAGTGTGGAGACAGGGGTGAGGGTGGGAGCGGTGATGGGGGCGAGGGTGAGGGCGTACTGCTTTAAAATGGTGATTCTTGTATTGATATTCTTAACAACAGATTTATATCTTTTGCTTATGAAAGTCTGCATGCGATGACAGCTGCACTAGTAATACCTTCACAGGGTCGTATTCAAGTTGCAAGGCTAGATCTATGCCAGCCATGACACGCTCCCAGCCTTTCCTCCTCGTGATTTGGTTGTAGCGTTGGGACTGCAGGGTGTCTAAGCTGATGTTCAGACCGTCAAGCCCTGCCCTCTGCAAGGCAACCAGCTGTCTTGTCAACATGAGGCCATCGGTTGTCATTAAGACACTTTCGAGATCTTTTATTTTCTTCAAGGCACCTGTGAAACAGCAAATTATTCTAAAGAAACTGAAACAAATAATTTGTAACATTGCTGCTGCATATGAAACAAACCTCCAGTTGATAAATTGAAAATACAAATTCCTTAAAAGTTAACTGTACATTTGCCCTAATACAAAGAGATAAGAAGGGTTAATAAACTGAATTGAAGAATGCAAGTTAAGATAGCAATGAAAAAATAATTAGAGGCATGAGATCACCTACTGCAACAGGGAAATGGGAATCAATATGAACCATTACCCAGCTACTGTCAACTGATTCCATGTCTCCATGCACACTGTATAAACCACTGTGGGTTGTACGACAAAGTACATTGTTGTACCACACATTATGGTTTTTCCCCATTCAATGCTCATGTGGAGTGTGGGAAGAATGATTCTTTAAATGGTTCTGTGCATGCTGTAATTAATCTTGCCTTCATGGTCCCTATAGGAGTGATACATATGCGGTTATTGTATAATCCCTAAATACCTCACTTAATACAGGTTCCTGAAATTTCATAAGTTGGGTTTTGTCATATATTTGGCGTCTATCTTCACTTGTCTGGCATTTCCAATTTGTAGTAGCTTCTTGATGCTCTCCCATGCATCAAATAAATCTATGATCAATCATGCTACACTATTTAGTATACATTCAATGTCTGCCATTAGCCTTATTTGTTATGGGTCATACTTAAGCAATATTCTAGAATGGGCCACACAAGTATTTTGTAAGCAATGTCCTCTATAGACTGATTACATTTTCCAGTATCTTACCAATGAATTGAAGTCTGCATTCTGCTTTGCCTACAAGTGAGTCTATGTCACCATTTCATTTCATCCAGATATTTGTATGAGTTGACCAATTAAAACTGTGATTATTTGATAATGTAGTCATACAATACTGTCTTTTATTTGTTTTGTGATGTGCTCCAATTTACATTTCTGAAAACTTAAACTCAGTTGCCTATCTTTGGACCAATTTGAAATGTTATGATCTGACTCAAATTTGTGCAGATTTTTTTCAGGCAATAATTCATTATAGACAACTCTATCATCCAGGAAAAGTATGAGGCTCCTTATAATATCGTCTTCCAGAACATTAAGGTACAACATCAATGTAATGGTATAAATTACTATAAATGTATAAATAAGTTTATAAGTGTGTAAAATACATTGAACTATTTGTTACAACAAAACATTGTACTAGTATACTCAGCAAGATGTTAAATCAGCAGATAGCTACATTTTATGTTCAACATTTTGTGTACAGCATGTATGCTGGAAAGGATTTATACCCAAATTAAATAAATCTGAAGAAATGGTAGGGTGTCTCTGGAAAAAAAATCCATAAAAACTCATACAGTCCAATTTGCTATTATGTCACTGTTACTGAAATATAATACAAAGTAACTGAATTCGATGAACATTCTCAGAGTGCAATATGCCTCAGAGTGAATGCACAGTAATGTCAACATTATTTTTCAAGACTATGTTTGTGAAAATGGATGAAAGCAAACCACACATTTTGTTCTCAATCTGCGGAAGCATTATGCACTGTGAAACACTGTACTGCTGTTCTACATAAAAGCTGTCTCATTGCCAACATCTTTCCCCTGCTGGCTGTTCTACACTTCTCATCACTGATTCAACAAGTTGTAAGATATTTTTTTCTGTATGACACCACAGTCCAATCTGGTTAGGATAACATAAAAATAATATATGAATTTCAGTATTGAAACTGGAACAGCAGAACAGCTCTCATCACACTGGATATCAAATCGAGGTTGGATTACAGCCATGGGTACATCATTTCATGCTACTCAACTGTATGTCATATGTCAGAGTTCATCAACCGTAGTGGCTGGCGACTGGTGGCATAGCCATCTCTTGTCAGTTGCACCGCTGTCAGTTCACCTCTCTCTAGAGCTGCATTAAGGGCTTGACAGTCTGTGCTGCTCCAGATGCCATCACATTGTCTGTGTGGATACTTGTCTCACTGTATACAAGACCACTTCCTACCTAAATGTACACAACTTCACTGCAGGATCACGTACGCATGAGTGAACACTTGTCTGCCCTCTCAGGTGCTAGTTGGGTGGCACTACTGAGGCCCTGCAAGGCATTTAGCATGGCCCTCCTGAACCTACCAATTCTATGTTCGCACAAAATGAGATTCTGAGCAATGCAAGCAGCAATATAGTGAAACAATAAACCAGAGCCTCAGCAGACCATGAGCCCGCCACTGCCAAATCTGGAATGCTGATAAACATTTCTCCTTCTTCCATTATGCTTAACACGGACTTCGTGTAAACAACCAACACTGAAATAGAATTTCTGAATGAGAAACCTGCTCCATAAGCTTTTTCTTGCATACAGAATATGCATGGGAGTGCTGAAAAGTAATGCCTCTGAATTTTTTATTCTGTTCTCAATATCGGTCGAGGTATGACACGTCACGCATATTACTTGGTCAACTTTCCCACTTCACTGACTCGTGGCACACCCCCCTCCTGCAAACAGATGGAGTCGCAATAGGCAGCCCACTCTGACCAGAGATTGTGAATATGTTTACGGTGCACTTCGAGGAAGAGGCGCTGATGTCATCCAAATGGAAATCCATCTTGTTCTTCTTCTTCTGTTATGTGGATAACACACTTGTCATCTGGCCTCATGGAAGAGACAAACTTCTTGACTTCTTTGTACATCTGAACTCCACACGCCACAAAATCAAATTCACTATGGAGACCAAAGAAGAAGGAAGACTACCATTCCTGCACATCATAGTCAGGAGAATAATGGACAGCACCCTGTGCCACAGCGTGTATCTGACTCTATAAAACACATAAACTCAGTTCTCCCTATGGCACTGTGAATAATTTCAATAACAAAAAGTGAGATGAATGTTGCAGCGTACATTTAATTTCCACTTTGGCTTTGCATTCAAGATCAGTCTTACCTGAGAGTGCAACATTACATCTTTGGTTAATTTAATTATATGTTCATTATATTTTGGTTATAAGGCACGTTTTGCTGCCTAATGTTTCATCTCCAAGTACTGGAAACAATCCATGGAGGAAGAGGAGTATGTAAGACATTGGTGGACCAGGTTGGAAGAATCTGTGAATTTCAATACTCTGTAGAAGACCTCAATCATTTGAAAATAACTTTCAGACCTTGTGGCTATTCTAACAGATATACATAAGGCACTACATTCTAAAATATTTGCATCTTTCACTGAAAAACAAGCAACTAGAGGAAAAGTTCTCTTGCCATTTGTAAAAACAGTCGCAGATCGCAACCTCCGAGTGCTATGAAGAGAAAGTATTGACGCAGTGCTTAAACCAAACTGAAGACCACAACAGCAGCCATACTCAAGTAAATTGCTATGCAGTAGTTTCAGTGAATTTGACAATGATGTGGCTGCTTTCATGGTGGCCCAGTCATATTGTGGGGTAGGGAATGCCAGTGACAGGGCTGGAATTGTAGGTGACAGATGGATTTTTGGCAAAGCCTTGTGTCAATACCTCCTTAATTATTGAGCTGAAAAACTGTAAAAAAACATTCATACAGAAAATCACACAAAAAATTTCCTATTTCTGCAGGTATTGTGCCTTCTGTTTCTTTTTCATTACAAAAACATATTGATTCAAGTTTATAAAGTCACAACTATGTCACTGTGATTTGTGTAACACACATTCTGGAACATGTTCCAGGAATGTCATGAAACAGACAGCTTTAAATACTTACTCTAGCTCATCTTTCAAGACTTGCATGCCAACAACAACACCATCTATCCAATCTGTTTTTATTTCACTTTCATGTAAAGATTTCTCCACAAAGGATATCATCTGCCATGTAGGCAGTGCAAGAGGAAATTCCACACTCACATTTGGGTAATCAAGTGGATTCTGTGTCTTGTCAGAACCAAGTACAATCAACCCAATTTCATCTTTACCACTGGTAAATATCTGGAAATATATTAAACGGTAAAAATAAGTTTTGTTTATAACAAGTTGTATACCAATAAAAACATCACACACAGATACTCTTTATAAAATTATTTAATTGGATAGATAAAAAATCTACTCACCAAGCAGTGGCAGAACACACACATAAAAGACTGTTGTGATAGGCAAGCGTTTGGAGCCAGTGACTCCTTCTTCAGGCTGAAGGGTTGCAGGGGAAGCAAGAAGGGTGAAGGAAAAGGACTGGAGAGGTCTAAGAAAAGGGGTAGATTTTGAGAAAGTTACCCACAACCGTGGGTCATGGGTGACTTACCGTACAGGATGAGAAGGAAAGACTAATTGTTGGGGACTGCATCGGGCAAGATTCGGAAACCTGAGAGCTTAAAGGTGGAAGACAGGGTAATATGCAAGACAGAGATTACTACTAAAACTGTACATGAGTTAATAAGAGTGAGAAGCTAAGTGTATTGTATGCAACAGCTGTGGGAGGGGGCAGTGAAAATATACGGAAAAGACAATGAAAGATGTAGAAAGCTAAAACAGAGTGAAGCAAAGAGTAATTACAGTGAAGAAAAGCTGAGACAGGAGAAATTAACGTAAATTAAGGCAAGGTGGGTGGTGAGAACCATGGACACGTTGTAGTGCTAGTTTTCACCTGCGGAGTTCTGAGAAACTGGTGTCTGGCGGAAGAATCCAGGTGGCATGTGTGGTGAAACAAGTGCCGAGGTCACGTATGTCATGTTGTAGAGCATGCTCTGCAACAGGATATTGCGAGTTTCCAGTATATACACTATGCCTGTGCCCATTTATCCTAACTGATAATTTGGTGGTAGCCATGCAGATGTAGAAAGCTGAACAGTGTTTACATAATAGCTGGTATATGACATGTGTCGTTTCTATTTTTCGCCTGATCCGCAGTTCTGGGTGACTTTCCCAAAATCTACACCTTTTCCTGGAACTCTCCAGGCCTTTTCCTTTACCCTTCTTCCTTCCCCTTCAACGCTTCTGTCTGGAGGAGCCACAGGCTCCGAAAGCTTGCCAATCACAACAGTCTTTTATGTGTATGTTCTGCTGCCGCTTGGTGAGCAGATTTTTTATCTATTCAATTAAATAATTTTATCAATAATTTATTGTTTATGTTGTTATAGTTACTCTTTATAACCTACTTAAAATACATCACGTACCCTCCTCTCCACAATTCTTCGAACACATAGTTTTGCCTTTTGTAAAAAATCACTGCGTTTCTGTATAACATACTTGGAGTCAAAGTGTCCAACATCTATTACAATTATAAACAGAAGAAAGAAAGTCATTGTATTTATTGGCAGTATTACGCAATCAAATATTTTTTAAAGAGTTCCAGTGGCATAAAGTTACAATATCTTACAAATAAATATATACATTTATTCTTTAAATCAATTCTTAGCAATAACATAATAGTATAAATTGCAGAATCAATATAGCCAATTTTAATGTAATGACTGCAATACAAATACAAAATAACAGCGGTAAGTTATAACAAATGAGAGAGAGAGAGAGAGAGAGAGAGAGAGAGGCATTTAGACAATGTTTCATTACAGTGTGAAACTTATTAGAATTAAAATGAAGCCATAGTGAATTATTACATTCCAAAAATAATAATTATTGTGTTCTTTCACCCCAAAATAATACTTTCATTAGGTAATATATACTTTTAATTTCAGAAATTTTTACAACAGCTCTAGACTTCACTGCCTCGATGAATTTATTACATGTGTCAATGAATGAGGGTTGATAACACTGCTTTAGTCATTCAATTGTTCGTCATGTGATGTTCGCAATGTTCTTAATAACTTATTATGTAAAGTTCCATCATCAAAAAGATAATCTACGTAAGTTTTAAAAGTCGCGAATCTTTAAACAACAACTTGAAAATGGGTATATCAGTATTTTGTATACTTTCTAGCATTGCTAGATTTACTTTTAAATTTTAAAGTATATGGGCAGATTGAGCGACTTTCCATCCAGAAAATTTGCTGTTGGCAAGGCCTCACTACAAAGATAAACGGTCTTTCCGGAGTCAAATGCAAAAAAAATTCATAAATACCAGCATTGTAAGTGATACAAACAGGTATTAAGCAACGGGCATAAATATCGTTCTGCTTGACGAGAAAAAAAAGTAGGTAGATGAAAGAGTAAATTGGGTGCAAGGATTGAACATAAACTCACCCAAATTGCAAAGGTTTAAAAAAAACAAAAAAAAAAAGAAACAAGAGGGTCACTGCTCAAGAATTGAGAACTGCCCCCCCCCCCCCCCTTTCTTTTACAGGCTTGCTTTCACTTTTCAGATGAGACCATGTCCCGCATATGTGAAGAAAATAGTCAATATGTAAAGAGAATTACAGATAAAGAGTTTTCTAGAATGAGATTTTCACTCTGCAGCTTAGTGTGCACTGATATGAAACTTCCTGGCAGATTAAAACTGTGTGCTGGACCAAGACTCAAACTTGGTGATCGTAACCCCAGACCTGTGTTGCCGTTCTGGGAGGTAGATCTCGTATCTGGAATGAGGAGATGACAGTTAGGGTACTATGGGCGAGCAGCTGCCATCAATTTTTGATGGTGCAGAACCCACAATAGTGGAACTGCTGCCTAGTCCAAAGGCACCTGTTACCAGTCTTACCCCACAATAGTGTATCGAATCCAGACGTAATGTCGAAGCTGATAAAAAGTCATATGAGAGATTCCTGTAATCTAGGTGTGACTGCACCAATGCTGCATACAGCCATATCAAAGTAGAGTGGACCACACCACGGTCGGTGTCGCTGAGGCATAGAAGAGCATTCAGGTGCAACCTACATGTCTGCTTTAGTTGACAAAGATGGGGAAGCCATGTCAACTAGGCATCAAAGACCGGTCCTAAAAACACAATGACAGAAATGCATAACGTAGGTCATGGCAGCCAAAAAATGGATGCTATGAGTGAAAGCCCAGGATTGTGCTTGGTGTATTGCTCCCTGCATTCTGCCTCCAGCAATAGCCGTCGCGGACGAACAAAAAAGATGGGGACACCATATGTCATGCAGCTGCCGCCAGATCATTGATAGCCACAAAAAGGAGAGCGACACTCAAAACAGAACCTTGTGCAAGCCCATTCTCCTGCAGGGGGGGATGCTACAGGAGGCACCAACCTGTACCGAAAAAGTGTGACATGGAAGAAAGTTCTGGATAAAAATCAGGAGTGGGCCATGGAGGCCCCACTCCTTTAAGGTGGCAAGGACGTTATGGCACCATGTGGTATCATAAGATATATACGCAGATCAATGAAAACTGCAACAAGGAACTGATGCTGAGCAAAAGCTGTTCAGATAGCACACTTCAAGTGGACTAAATTATCTTCAGTAGAGCGCCCTTGGCGAAAAGCACCCTGGATCGAAGCCAAAGATCCGGGGATTCAAGGACACAATACAGCCATCGACTAACCATATGTTCAAGTAACTTGCAGGACACTGAGTAAACAATCTGGACGACAGCTGTCCGTTTGAAGAGGCAATTTATCTGATTTCAAAATTGGAATAACGGCATTTTCTCGCTACTGGGAAGAGAATTCTGCATTGCACCAGGGATGGTTAAAGAAAGGCCAGGTACATTGACAGAAAAATTTGCAACACCAAAAAATAATTAATGTAGAGTAATGAAATACCAGGAATATATTTGTTGAGACAACGTATGTAAAGTGATTAATGTTGCAAGATCAGAGATCAATGTGAGTGTGAGATAAGCCACTGCAAATGTAAATGTAAATGCTGGTACGCTGTTGTACACGTGTCATGTGTCAGTTTGTGGGATGGAGTTCCATGCCTGTTGCACTTGGTTGGCCAATATAAGGACAGTTAATGATGTTTGTGGATGGGTTGAAGCTGTCATCAGATGATGTCCAATATGTGCTCGATTGGAGGTAGAGCTGGTTATCGAGCAAGCCAAGGCAATATGTTGACACACTATAGCATGTTGGCTTACAACAGCAGTATGTGAGCAAGTGTTATCCTGTAGGAAAACACCTCCTGGAATGCTGTTTGTGAATGGCAGCACAACAGGTCAAATAACCAGACGGACATACAAATTTGCAGTCAGCGTTCGTGGGATTCAGACAGACAGTTTTGTCAGTGGAAAAGCGAAAGCCATTGTCGATGCTCCAGGAGTAAGACAATCAAGACATTGCTGAAGATGCCACTAAGTGAGACAGGTTCATAGAGAACTGCAATAGATGGCAAAATCGTCAAAAAAAGGTAGCCGGAGATGCCCAGTGGGAGACAGGCCATTATAGGGTTAATGGCGACAGCAAAGAGAATGACACTCAGAATGGAACCCTGAGACACACCATTTTCCTGGATAAAGGTGTCCGACAAGGCAGACCCTCCATGCACCTCGAAAACTCGGTCTTTTAAAAATGTCTGAAGGAAACAGGGTAGGTGGCCATGGAAGCCCCACATTTGAAGAGTATGGAGGGTACTAGCTCTCTAGCAGGTGTCATAGGCCTTCTCCAAATCGAAAAACACGGCAACAGTCTGGGATTTCTGCAGAAAACCATTCTTGACATGGGTGGGCAAAATAATGAGACAGTCAACTGCAGAATGCCGTGTTGAAAGCCACACTGTGCATCCATCAAAAATTGTGAGACTCGAGCCACCATATCATCCGGGCATGAATCATATGTCCCATCACCTTGCGAACACACTGGTAAGAGAGATGGAGTGGTAGCCAGAAGGGAGAGTGCGTGTGTGTGTGTGTGTGTGTGTGTGTGTGTGTGTGTGTGTGTGTGTGTGTGTGCGCGTGTGTGTGTGTGTGTGTGTGTGTGTGTGTGTGTGTGTGTGGGTGTCAGAGAGAGAGAGAGAGAGAGAGAGAGAGAGAGAGAGAGAGAGAGAGAGAGAGAGAGAGCTAATTTCGGCAAGAGCTGGATTTCCATCAATAAACTGAGTTGAAGTCTGCTGTTGTGGTCTTCATCCAACTACTCCTTTGGTGCATCTCACCAGCCTATTCCAGCCTTTGTAAGCCTCTTCATCTCTGCATAGTATTTCAACCTAAATCCACTTAGAATGGTGAACCACCATTCAGAGAATAACTTTTTAACAACACTGTTTGACTTCTGTAAAGGCTTCTATACTGAGAATCCAACATAATATCTCACAAATTCAATTCCAGTAGAATTAAATAGTGGAAATTATCCCCCCTGTCGTCTTGCCAAAGCCTTTGACTGTTTAGATTAAAAAATTCTGTGAGGGGGAGCTAAAATAGTATGGCATTAAAAGTCTTCCCCTTGCATGGATTGAGTTGTACTTTAACTACAGAAAATGGAAGGTCACATTAACAAATGATAAGACAGGAATAAGATTAAACTCAAAAAGGGAGAACATAAAATATGGTGTGGCACAAAGTGTTTGCTGCCAAGTCCACAAAAATGATTTACTTGGGGCACTGGAGGGCTTTGGAAAAACTCTAATGTTTTGCAGTGTCACAAACTTATTGATGCAAGATCTAAACTCATCCATACCAGAAACATCCAGGAGAATAACAGAACAGGCTTGTACTGATCCACAGGTACCAGCTTAATGCCTAAAAACTTGTATTGTGCAGTTCTAAAGAAATAAAAGTGACTTACAGATACGAATATCAAAAGTAGGGATAAATGGGCAGTTAGGCTCCCGTGTTCTAAGTTCCTGGGTATGCAGATACCACTCACGTGTGAGACCAGCATGTGAGTCAGCTAACTGAGAAGCTCAGTTCCGCCCATTTTGTGCTTAGAAATCTCTTACTGTATCAAACTGGACAAAGGATTGCTAACACACTTTCACTCAGTTTACTCATATGGCATAATCTTCTGAGGTACTTCAGCTAAGCGGAAAAAAGTATTTATTCTACATGTTGAAAAAGCTTCTTCAGGGACCCATGGATTCTCACACTTACATGCCTATAGAAGTTATATTCCCTAATGGTATTTGTGATTAATAACAAGAGTTAGTTTAAGATAAACTCAGCAATTCAGAACTGCAATACTAGAAGCAAAAATAATTTCCATATATAAAAACCTAAAATCAGGGTTGCCACAAGTTTCTCCAAGTGAAATTCCCTGATATTTCTCTGATTCCACAGACACGTTTTAGAATTTTTCCCCGACAAATTTTGAGGTCTCAAGGGGAGGTAAAGACATAAGTCAACAAAAGAATGTAAGGGCTTTGTATTTCTCCCCCATTTTGTTTTAGGGTGCAAAAACACCTAGGGTCATATGTGTCCATGCCAAAACTGTGAAACACAAAGATGAAGAGAGGAGTTAAAAATGATTACATGTCAACGTTTAATGACAGAAGAGAGGACAGCTACAAACAGGGACGTGGAGAAAGGTCTATGAAGTACGCAATAGGGAAATGGAGGCCCAGAACTAAAAATTAAATGGCCTTCACCATATTGCTACAACTGATAAAAAGTAAAACACGGTCGACAGCCCACGCATTGTTCACTAAAACGGCCAATAACTCAGATGGCAAACCCAAACGGGAATGTAAACGGTAAAAAAAAAAGGGCATCCCCTCAGGAAACGGCAGACAGTTAAAAGTTGGGTGGAATGTGCACAAAGTAGTAGGGGAGCACCACTTAACAAATGGTGATGACTAAAAAGGCAGTGCCCAATATGCAACCTAGTTAAAATGACCTCCTCGCCACAGGAGGACTGAGAGGTGGTTGTCCAAGCCACTGGGAGAGGCTTAATAACCCAGAGCTTATTCCTATGAATGGAGGACCAGTGGCGATGTCAAAGTGACATCACCTCCTGACAGAAAGCAACAAGAGATCATCAGAGGGAATGCAAGAATTATTGGGCTGAAGTATGAGGAATGCAGCTTTGGCAGCAGTATCAGCAACCTCTTGGACCGATATGACCTGGAACCCACATAAACATCACAGTGGCTCCATAAAAAGTGAGCAAGTGGAAGATTTCCTGGAACCGGTGCACTAAGGGATGGACAGTCTACAGTGCACAGAGGCTTTGAAGGGTGCCAAGAGAGTCTGAGCAGTGACACAGTTGAAAAGAGTATGTCACCAGATGTACTCCATGATCTGATACAGGGTGAAGAGCTCTGCTGTAAATACTGAGCAATGTGCTGGAAGTCAGTACCAAAAAATGTTGGTTGACGTTGAAGGCACACCCGACACCATGGTCAGTCCAAGAGCCACCAGTGTACACAAAGATACTATTGCAAAATTCCATGCATAGGTCATGAAACTGAAGGCAATAGACCGAGCCTGGTGCAGTGCCTTTAGAAAGTGAATGAAGGTCAAGGTGAAGATGGGCTGCCGCACAAAGCCAAGATTGTGAAGGGTTCACACCCATCGAAAAAGCTGCAGGGAGCATGAAGTGGGAGGACCAAGATAGTTTTGTATAAAGCAGGAGCCTCAGGAATTTTGTAGTGTCAATGAATGGAAGAGCAACAGGCCCAAGATGTAAAAATGGTGGGAGAAACCAGCTGTGCTGCCAGAAATTCATACAAATGTTTTTGTCAGTAGAAAAACGAAAGTCACTGTCGATGCTCCGTGAGTAAAGACGATCGAGACATTGCTGAAGACACCACTCAATGAGACAGGTTCATGGAGAGCAGCAGTAGATAGCAAAATTGTCAACAAAAAGAGAGCTGGAGATGCCCGGCAGGAGACAGGCCATTGTAGGGATAATGGCGACAGCAAAGACGACGACACTCAGGACAGAACCCTGAGGTACACCATTTTCCTGGCTAAAGGTGTCCGAGGAGGCAGACCCCATACGTACTTCGAAAACTCGTCTTTTAAAAATTCCTCAAGGAGATGGGGCAGTTGGCCCCATGTGTAGAGAGTACAAATGATACTAGTCCTCCAACAAATGTTGTAGGCTTTCTCCAAATTGAAAAAAACAGCCAGTCTGGGATTTCCACAGAAAACCATTCATGACATGGGTAATCAAAGTGGGTGATAGCCAGAAGGAAGTTGTTTGTCCTTACCGGGCTTAGGTGTGGGTATGACAGTGGCTTCACGACAGTGGCAGGAAAACATGCCCTCTGCCCAGGTCCGGTTGTACGTATTAAGCAAAAAGTGCTTGCCCACAAGAGAAATGTGCTGCAACATTTGAAAGTTAACAGTGTCTGGTCCAGGGCAGAGGATTGAGATGAAGTGAGAGCGTGACCTAGCTTCCTCATAGTGAAGGCAGCACAGTAACACTCACGATTCTGAGAAATCCAGCTCTTGCCGAAATTAGCTCTCTCTCTCTCTCTCTCTCTCTCTCTCTCTCTCTCTGACACCCACACACACACATACACACACACACACACACACAAAAACACACACACACACGCACACACACACACACACACACACACACACACACACTTCCTTCTAGCTACCACTCCATCTCTCTTACCAGTGTGTTCGTAAGGTGATGGGACATATGATTCATGCCCAGATGATATGGTGGCTCGAGTCTCACAATTTTTGATGGATGCACAGTGTGGCTTTCAACACGGCATTCTGCAGTTGACCGTCTCATTATTTTGCCCACCCATGTCAAGAATGGTTTTCTGCAGAAATCCCAGACTGTTGCCGTGTTTTTCGATTTGGAGAAGGCCTATGACACCTGCTAGAGAGCTAGTACCCTCCATACTCTTCACATGTGGGGCTTCCGTGGCCACCTACCCTGTTTCCTTCAGACATTTTTAAAAGACCGAGTTTTCGAGGTGCATGAAAGGTCTGCCTTGTCGGACACCTTTATCCAGGAAAATGGTGTGTCTCAGGGTTCCATTCTGAGTGTCATTCTCTTTGCTATCGCCATTAACCCTATAATGGCCTGTCTCCCACTGGGCATCTCCGGCTCCCTTTTTTTGACGATTTTGCCTTCTATTGCAGTTCTCTATGAACCTGTCTCACTTAGTGGCATCTTCAGCAATGTCTTGATGGTCTTTACTCCTGGAGCATCGACAATGGCTTTCGCTTTTCCACTGACAAAACTGTCTGTCTGAATCCCACGAACACTGACTGCAAATTTGTATGTCCGTCTGGTTATTTGACCTGTTGTGCTGCCATTCACAAACAGCATTCCAGGAGGTGTTTTCCTACGGGATAACACTTGCTCACATACTGCTGTTGTAAGCCAATATGCTATAGTGTGTCAACATATTGCCTTGGCTTGCTCGATAACCAGCTCTACCTCCAATCGAGCACATATTGGACATCATCTGATGACAGCTTCAACCCATCCACAAACATCATTAACTGTCCTTATATTGGCCAACCAAGTGCAACAGGCATGGAACTCCATCCCACAAACTGACACATGACACGTGTACAACAGCGTACCAGCATTTAC
Organism: Schistocerca piceifrons; assembly: GCF_021461385.2. Taxonomy (NCBI): domain Eukaryota; kingdom Metazoa; phylum Arthropoda; class Insecta; order Orthoptera; family Acrididae; genus Schistocerca; species Schistocerca piceifrons. Next base: position 597,809 of record NW_025727278.1, on the reverse strand, counting down.
ATTTACATTTGCAGTGGCTTATCTCACACTCACATCGATCTCTGATCTTGCAACATTAATCACTTTACATACGTTGTCTCAACAAATATATTCCTGGTATTTCATTACTCTACATTAATTATTTTTTGGTGTTGCAAATTTTTCTGTCAATGTACCTGGCCTTTCTTTAACCATCCCTGGTGCAATGCAGAATTCTCTTCCCAGTAGCGAGAAAATGCCGTTATTCCAATTTTGAAATCAGATAAATTGCCTCTTCAAACGGACAGCTGTCGTCCAGATTGTTTACTCAGTGTCCTGCAAGTTACTTGAACATATGGTTAGTCGAAGGCTGTATTGTGTCCTTGAATCCCCGGATCTTTGGCTTCGATCCAGGGTGCTTTTCACCAAGGGCGCTCTACTGAAGATAATTTAGTCCACTTGAAGTGTGCTATCTGAACAGCTTTTGCTCAACATCAGTTCCTTGTTGCAGTTTTCATTGATCTGCGTATATATCTTATGATACCACATGGTGCCATAACATCCTTGCCACCTTAAAGGAGTGGGGCCTCCATGGCCCACTCCTGATTTTTATCCAGAACTTTCTTCCATGTCACACTTTTTGGGTACAGGTTGGTGCCTCCTGTAGCATCCCCCCCTGCAGGAGAATGGGCTCGCACAAGGTTCTGTTTTGAGTGTCGCTCTCCTTTTTGTGGCTATCAGTGATCTGGCGGCAGCTGCATGACATATGGTGTCCCCATCTTTTTTGTTCGTCCGCGACGGCTATTGCTGGAGGCAGAATGCAGGGAGCAATGCACCAAGCACAATCCTGGGCTTCCACTCATAGCATCCATTTTTTGGCTGCCATGACCTACGTTATGCATTTCTGTCATTGTGTTTTTTAGGACCGGTCTTTGATGCCTAGTTGACATGGCTTCCCCGTCTTTGTCAACTAAAGCAGACATGTAGGTCGCACCTGAATGCTCTTCTATGCCTCAGCGACACCGACCGCGGTGTGGTCCACTCTACTTTGATATGGCTGTATGCAGCATGGGTGCAGTCACACCTAGATTACAGGAATCTCTCATATGACTTTTTATCAGCTTCGACATTACGTCTGGATTCGATACACTATTGTGGGGTAAGACTGGTAACAGGTGCCTTTGGACTAGGCAGCAGTTCCACTGTTGTGGGTTCTGCACCATCAAAAATTGATGGCAGCTGCTCGCCCATAGTACCATAACTGTCATCTCCTCTTTCCAGATACGAGATCTACCTCCCAAAACGGCAACACAGGTCTGGGGTTACGATCACCAAGTTTGAGTCTTGGTCCAGCACACAGTTTTAATCTGCCAGGAAGTTTCATATCAGTGCACACTACGCTGCAGAGTGAAAATCTCATTCTAGAAAACTTTTTATCTGTAATTCTCTTTACATATTGACTATTTTCTTCACATATGGGGGACATGATCTCAACTGAAAAGTGAACACCCAATTTACTCTTTCATCTACCTAGTTTTCTTCTCGTCAAGCAGAACGATATTTATGCCCGTTGCTTAATACCTGTTTGTATCACTTACAATGCTGGTATTTATGTATTTTTTATCATTTGACTCCGGAAAGACCATTTTTCTTCGTAGTGAGGTCTTGCCAACAGCAAATTTTCTGGATGGAAAGTCGCTCAATCTGCTCATATACTTTAAAATTTAAAAGTAAATCTAGCAATGCTAGAATCTACAAAATACTGATAAACCCATTTTCAAGTTGTTGTTTAAAGATTTGTGAGTTTTAAAACTTACGTAGATTATCTTTTTGATGATAGAACTTTACATAATAAGTTATTAAGAACATTGCGAATATCACATGACGAACAATTGAATGACTGAAGCAGTGCTATCAACCCTGATTCATTGACATATGTAATAAATTCGTCGAAGCAGTGAAGTTCAGAGCTGTTGTAAAAATTTCTGAAATTAAAAGTATATATTACCTAATGAAAGTATTATTTTGGGGTGAAAGAACACAATAATTATTATTTTTGGAATGTAATAATTCACTATGGCTTCATTTTAATTCTAATAAGTTTCACACTGTAATGAAACATTGTCTAAATGCCTCTCTCTCTCTCTCTCTCTCTCTTTCTCTCTCTCTCTCTCTCTCTCTCTCATTTGTTATAACTTACCGCTGTTATTTTGTATTTGTATTGCAGTCATTACATTAAAATTGGCTATATTGATTCTGCAATTTATACTATTATGTTATTGCTAAGAACTGATTTAAAGAATAAACGTATATATTTATTTGTAAGATATTGTAAATTTATACCACTGGAACTCTTTCAAAATATTTGATTGCGTAATACTGCCAATAAATACAATGACTTTCTTTCTTCTGTTTATAATTGTAATAGATGTTGGACACTTTGACTCCAAGTATGTTATACAGAAACGCAGTGATTTTTTACAAAAGGCAAAACTATGTGTTCGAAGAATTGTGGAGAGGAGGGTACGTGATGTATTTTAAGTAGGTTATAAAGAGTAACTATAACAACATAAACAATAAATTATTGATAAAATTATTTAATTGAATAGATAAAAAATCTGCTCACCAAGCGGCAGCAGAACATACACATAAAAGACTGTTGTGATTGGCAAGCTTTCGGAGCCTGTGGCTCTTCCAGACAGAAGCGTTGAAGGGGAAGGAAGAAGGGTAAAGGAAAAGGCCTGGAGAGTTCCAGGAAAAGGTGTAGATTTTGGGAAAGTCACCCAGAACTGCGGATCAGGCGAAAAATAGAAACGACACATGTCATATACCAGCTATTATGTAAACACTGTTCAGCTTTCTACATCTGCATGACTACCGCCAAATTATCAGTTAGGATAAATGGGCACAGGCGTAGTGTATATACTGGAAACTCGCAATATCCTGTTGCAGAGCATGCTCTACAACATGGCATACGTGACCTCGGCACTTGTCTCACCACACATGCCACCTGGATTCTTCCGCCAGACACCAGTTTCTCAGAACTCTGCAGGTGGGAACTAGCACTACAACGTGTCCATGGTTCTCACCACCCACCTTGCCTTAATTTCCGTTAATTTCTCCTGTCTCAGCTTTTCTTCACTGTAATTACTCTTTGCTTCACTCCGTTTTAGCTTTCTACATCTTTCATTGTCTTTTCCATCTATTTTCACTGCCCCCTCCCACAGCTGTTGCATACAATACACTTAGCTTCTCACTCTTATTAACTCATGTACAGTTTTAGTAGTAATCTCTGTCTTGTATATTACCCTGTCTTCCACCTTTAAGCTCTCAGGTTTCCGAATCTTGCCCGATGCAGTCCCCAACAATTAGTCTTTCCTTCTCATCCTGTACGGTAAGTCACCCATGACCCACGGTTGTGGGTAACTTTCTCAAAATCTACCCCTTTTCTTAGACCTCTCCAGTCCTTTTCCTTCACCCTTCTTGCTTCCCCTGCAACCCTTCAGCCTGAAGAAGGAGTCACTGGCTCCAAACACTTGCCTATCACAACAGTCTTTTATGTGTGTGTTCCGCCACTGCTTGGTGAGTAGATTTTTTATCTATCCAATTAAATAATTTTATAAAGAGTATCTGTGTGTGATGTTTTTATTGGTATACAACTTGTTATAAACAAAACTTATTTTTACCATTTAATATGTTTCCAGATATTTACCAGTGGTAAAGATGAAATTGGGTTGATTGTACTTGGTTCTGACAAGACACAGAATCCACTTGATTACCCAAATGTGAGTGTGGAATTTCCTCTTGCACTGCCTACATGGCAGATGATATCCTTTGTGGAGAAATCTTTACATGAAAGTGAAATAAAAACAGATTGGGTAGATGGTGTTGTTGCGTCAATACCTTCTCTTCATAGCACTTGGAGGTCGCGATCTGCAACTGTTTTTACAAATGGCAAGAGAACTTTTCCTCTAGTTGCTTGTTTTTCAGTGAAAGATGCAAATATTTTAGAATGTAGTGCCTTATGTACATCTGTTAGAATAGCCACAAGGTCTGAAAGTTATTTTCAAATGATTGAGGTCTTCTACAGAGTATTGAAGTTCACAGATTCTTCCAACCTGGTCCACCAATGTCTTACATACTCCTCTTCCTCCATGGATTGTTTCCAGTACTTGGAGATGAAACATTAGGCAGCAAAACGTGCCTTATAACCAAAATCTAATGAACATATAATTAAATTAACCAAAGATGTAATGTTGCACTCTCAGGTAAGACTGATCTTGAATGCAAAGCCAAAGTGGAAATTAAATGTACGCTGCAACATTCATCTCACTTTTTGTTATTGAAATTATTCACAGTGCCATAGGGAGAACTGAGTTTATGTGTTTTATAGAGTCAGATACACGCTGTGGCACAGGGTGCTGTCCATTATTCTCCTGACTATGATGTGCAGGAATGGTAGTCTTCCTTCTTCTTTGGTCTCCATAGTGAATTTGATTTTGTGGCGTGTGGAGTTCAGATGTACAAAGAAGTCAAGAAGTTTGTCTCTTCCATGAGGCCAGATGACAAGTGTGTTATCCACATAACAGAAGAAGAAGAACAAGATGGATTTCCATTTGGATGACATCAGCGCCTCTTCCTCGAAGTGCACCGTAAACATATTCACAATCTCTGGTCAGAGTGGGCTGCCTATTGTGACTCCATCTGTTTGCGGGAGGGGGATGTGCCACGAGTCAGTGAAGTGGGAAAGTTGACCAAGTAATATGCGTGACGTGTCATACCTCGACCGATATTGAGAACAGAATAAAAAATTCAGAGGCATTACTTTTCAGCACTCCCATGCATATTCTGTATGCAAGAAAAGCTTATGGAGCAAGTTTCTCATTCAGAAATTCTATTTCAGTGTTGGTTGTTTACACGAAGACCGTGTTAAGCATAATGGAAGAAGGAGAAATGTTTATAACCATTCCAGATTTGGCAGTGGCAGGCTCATGATCTGCTGAGACTCTGGTTTATTGTTTCACTATATTGCTGCTTGCATTGCTCAGAATCTCATTTTGTGCGAACATAAAATTGGTAGGTTCAGGAGGGCCATGCTAAATGCCTTGCAGGGCCTCAGTAGTGCCACCCAACTAGCACCTGAGAGGGCAGACAAGTGTTCGCTCATGCATACGTGATCCTGCAGTGAAGTTGTGTACATTTAGTCAGGAAGTGGGCTTGTATACAGTGAGACAAGTATCCACACAGACAATGTGATGGCATCTGGAGCAGCACAGACTGTCAAGCCCTTAATGCAGCTCTAGAGAGAGGTGAACTGACAGCGGTGCAACTGACAACAATGCCAGACACAGGAATGGCACTGTGTCATCGTATCAGATGAGTCTCAGTTCTGCAACATCGTCACAATTGATGTACTCGTGTGTGGAGGCTCTGATGCCAACAGACCTGGCCAGATTGTACCTGTCATTCTCATGCGGGTCCAGCATGTGATGTTATGGTATGGGGTGCAACTGGATACATGTCACAACCTCTGGTTCACATAGCCAGTAATTTGGACAGCAGCCATTGCATTTGTGTTTTGTTAAGGCCTATCGCTGTGCCCTATTCTCAAGGGCTCCGTGATGTTATCTTTTAACAAGATAATGCAAGACTACAAATCACCTGAGCTGTACTGAGCTACCTCGATACAGAGAGTGTTCCACTGTTGCCGTATCCAGCATTTTCCTCAAATCTGTCACCTGTGGAGAACGTCTGTTCACTGGATGCCAAGAGATGGCTATGCCACCAGTCGCCAGCCACTACAGTTGATGAACTCTGACATATGACATACAGTTGAGTAGCATGAAATGATGTACCCATGGCTGTAATCCAACCTCGATTTGATATCCAGTGTGATGAGAGCTGTTCTGCTGTTCCAGTTTCAATACTGAAATTCATATATTATTTTTATGCTATCCTAACCAGATTGGACTGTGGTGTCATATAGCATAAAATATCTTACAACATGTTGAATCAGTGATGAGAAGTGTAGAACAGCCAGCAGGGGAAAGATGTTGGCAATGAGACAGCTTTTATGTAGTACAGCAGTACAGTGTTTCACAGTGCATAATGCTTCCGCAGATTGAGAACAAAATGTGTGGTTTGCTTTCATCCATTTTCACAAACATAGCCTTGAAAAATAATGTTGACATTACTGTGCATTCACTCTGAGGCATATTGCACTCTGAGAATGTTCATCGAATTCAGTTACTTTGTATTATATTTCAGTAGCAGTGACATAATAGCAAATTGGACTGTATGAGTTTTTATGGATTTTTTTTCCAGAGACACCCTACCATTTCTTCAGATTTATTTAATTTGGGTATAAATCCTATCCAGCATATATGCTGTACACAAAATGTTGAACATAAAATGTAGCTATCTGCTGATTTAACATCTTGCTGAGTATACCAGTACAATGTTTTGTTGTAACAAATAGTTCAATGTATTTTACACACTTATAAACTTATTTATACATTTATAGTAATTTATACCATTACATTAATGTTGTACCTTAATGTTCTGGAAGACGATATTATAAGGAGCCTCATACTTTTCCTGGATGATAGAGTTGTCTATAATGAATTATTGCCTGAAAAAAATCTGCACAAATTTGAGTCAGATCATAACATTTCAAATTGGTCCAAAGATAGGCAACTGAGTTTAAGTTTTCAGAAATGTAAATTGGAGCACATCACAAAACAAATAAAAGACAGTATTGTATGACTACATTATCAAATAATCACAGTTTTAATTGGTCAACTCATACAAATATCTGGATGAAATGAAATGGTGACATAGACTCACTTGTAGGCAAAGCAGAATGCAGACTTCAATTCATTGGTAAGATACTGGAAAATGTAATCAGTCTATAGAGGACATTGCTTACAAAATACTTGTGTGGCCCATTCTAGAATATTGCTTAAGTATGACCCATAACAAATAAGGCTAATGGCAGACATTGAATGTATACTAAATAGTGTAGCATGATTGATCATAGATTTATTTGATGCATGGGAGAGCATCAAGAAGCTACTACAAATTGGAAATGCCAGACAAGTGAAGATAGACGCCAAATATATGACAAAACCCAACTTATGAAATTTCAGGAACCTGTATTAAGTGAGGTATTTAGGGATTATACAATAACCGCATATGTATCACTCCTATAGGGACCATGAAGGCAAGATTAATTACAGCATGCACAGAACCATTTAAAGAATCATTCTTCCCACACTCCACATGAGCATTGAATGGGGAAAAACCATAATGTGTGGTACAACAATGTACTTTGTCGTACAACCCACAGTGGTTTATACAGTGTGCATGGAGACATGGAATCAGTTGACAGTAGCTGGGTAATGGTTCATATTGATTCCCATTTCCCTGTTGCAGTAGGTGATCTCATGCCTCTAATTATTTTTTCATTGCTATCTTAACTTGCATTCTTCAATTCAGTTTATTAACCCTTCTTATCTCTTTGTATTAGGGCAAATGTACAGTTAACTTTTAAGGAATTTGTATTTTCAATTTATCAACTGGAGGTTTGTTTCATATGCAGCAGCAATGTTACAAATTATTTGTTTCAGTTTCTTTAGAATAATTTGCTGTTTCACAGGTGCCTTGAAGAAAATAAAAGATCTCGAAAGTGTCTTAATGACAACCGATGGCCTCATGTTGACAAGACAGCTGGTTGCCTTGCAGAGGGCAGGGCTTGACGGTCTGAACATCAGCTTAGACACCCTGCAGTCCCAACGCTACAACCAGATCACGAGGAGGAAAGGCTGGGAGCGTGTCATGGCTGGCATAGATCTAGCCTTGCAACTTGAATACGACCCTGTGAAGGTATTACTAGTGCAGCTGTCATCGCATGCAGACTTTCATAAGCAAAAGATATAAATCTGTTGTTAAGAATATCAATACAAGAATCACCATTTTAAAGCAGTACGCCCTCACCCTCGCCCCCATCACCGCTCCCACCCTCACCCCTGTCTCCACACTGCAGCTGTAAGTGAAGGAAGGTATATTAAGACAGAAGAAGTAAATTTTAGCTGACGATGCTAACAGTTTCATAGTTTATACAACATAAAAAAGTATGCCTTGCAAGTTTACCAATTAAATATCTTATATTTTCCTCCCAAGAGAGTCTTATGAGACTCAAGATCTTTACAGTTTCTCTTTTTTTCTTTTGTGTCTTTAGTTTAAAATAAATTTCCTCTATTGTGGTGTTGTTTTGAAAAAATACTCGATTGTTTGGAAAAATTATTCTTAATTCTGTAGTCACACTTTTGTTGTGTCTAAGTACTACTGGTTTCAGTAGCAAGTACCAGCATCAGTTCATCTTATTATCAAAAATTTCTTTGCAGAATAAAAGCTGACCACTGTGGCCAAGCGGTTCTAGGCACTTCAGTCCGGAACCGTGCTGCTGCTACGGTCGCGGGTTCGAATCCTGTCTCAGGCAGGGATGTCCTTAGGTTAGTTAGGTTTAAGTAGTTCTAAGTCTGGGGGACTGATGACCTCAGACGTTAAGTCCCATACTGCTTAGAGCCATTTGAACCATTTTGCAAAATAAAAAGCTTCTGTACAACTGCAAACTAGACATACAATTTTCAGGGTGCAGTTCACATCTATTGAAAGCACAACAGTGACCTTTACTTTTAGTAGATAAGACACCTACTGGGGTAAGTGACTTGATGACTGCACACAAGAAGTTGTCATTTATTCCATATGTAGCTACCATGCAGACTCATATTTTGTATTAGTTTGTCCTTACTCTTCCAAAAGGTTAAACCTTGTCTCTGCAGCCACAGCTTCCTCTCTTCAGCAGTTGTCTTCATCTCCAAGTGTGAAGAAAATCCCATTCATTGATCATATTGTTTAAGTAGGATGTTCTCAGTCATCCCCTTGTTTTCTTACCTACGATCTTGCCTTCAGAAATGTTTTTTAAAAGATTATCGTCTCCAGTTAAGTGTCCAGTGTATTTTGCTTTGCCCTGGCCTATAACTTTCAGTGGTTCTTTCTTCTCTCCTATTTCCTTTAATTTTTCTGTCAATGCAGCTAGTTCTTGTACTTCTCCTCCAGAACCACATTTCAGCAGGTTTGAGGTGAGCTTCCTTTGGCTTTTCTAATGTACAGATTTTGCATCTGTGTGTCAGAACACTCCACACAAAGGTCTTTACAAATATTTTCTTAATGTGGAAGCTGATATGTTTATTCAGTTGCAGCTTCTTCTTATTTTGGAAGGAACTCTTCACCTGTGCTTTTCTTTTCTTGAATGCCTTGAAATATTGATTGTTTTCTTGCAAAATGCTACTGAGATAGTGAATTTCAGTTCCTTTCTTGAGTTGCTCATTGCCTGTTCTTGTGTCAGTCCTACCTCCACCTCCTTTCTTGTCTGTAGCCATAACTTTTGCCTTCTTTGTATTCATTTTTAGCTTTAGTTTTACCACTTCTTGATTTAAGGCCTGAAACATTTTATTCAGTTCCTACTCTGATTTACTATTGCAATGTCGTCAATCTGCAGTGTATATGCATGCAATTAATTTCCCATATCGACATCATACTCCAAAAACCACTTAACTGTGTGTGGCAGGGGGTACGTCTCATGCCACCAACTGATCCCCTCTGCCTTGTTCCACTTGTGAACAGTGCTTGGGAAGAATGACTGTCAGTACGCTTCTGTATTATCTCTTAACTTCTCAAATTTTCTTCTCGTGATCATTTCGTGAATTGTATATGAGAGAAACTATTATGTTGTCAGACTCTTCTCGGAAACTACTCTCTCGAAATTTGGGTAGTAAATCTTTCCGTGATGCACAACTGCTCTCTTATGGCATCTACCACTGGAGTTGCTGAGCATATCTGTAATGATGTCACAGCGAATAAATGATCCTGTGACAAAACACTCGGCACTTCATTGGATCTTCTTTCTCTCTTCTGTCAGTCCTACTGGGTAAGGACACAGAGGTAATTTACATTCACTTAAGATTCTTCCTGTGAATCTTAGTCTGGCATCTGCTTTTCTATTGCTGTTTTATGTGGTCATTCCTCTTTAAGGTTGCTCTGGATAGTTACTTCTAGATATTTTATGGTAGATTCTGTTTCCAGCAATTTGTCATTAATAGTGTAGTTGTACAGTATTGACAGTATTGGATTTCTTTTCCTGTGTGTGTGTGTGTGTGTGTGTGTGTGTGTGTGTTTGTGTGTGTGTGTGTGTGTGTGTGTGTGTGTGATATGTTACATTTATTTATGTGCAGGGTCAACTGCCAGAGCCTGCATCATTCACCAATCCTCTGCAGGTCATTGTGCAAATTGATACTGTCTTCTGTTGTTGCTACTTTCTGATGGACAAGTGTAGTAACTGTGAACAATATTAAGGAGCCTCTGACACTTTCTACTGGATCATTTATATACATTGTAAATGTAATGGTCCTATCGCATTTCCTTGGAGTATTCCAGAAATTACCTTTTGATTCTTGTCATCTTTTCTTTGTTGTTGTTATTACTTCCTTGATGAACATATTAAGGAAGTAAGGTGATAGAAGGCACCCGTCTCTCACTGCCCTTCTGGTTTTTCTTCTTTCATATCCGGTTCAGTACTCTGACTTTTGTATATACTCAAAATTAATCATCTGGCCTTCCACTTTGGACATTACTTTAAGGAATGATGATATAATGGTAATCTGTTTATTAAACAATATTTTAACGAAACACTATGCTTTCTGATCATATAGTGGCTTGATGATGGAATTTGATACTGAAATTAGTAATCATTAGACAAAATAAAAGTGAAGCTATAATAAAAGAAAGTAATATTTTGGATCATGTCAGTTGTTGTTCCAAACAACAGCACGTCAGGAATAGGTTCAAATGGCTCTGAGCACTATGCGACTTAACTTCTGAGGTCATCAGTCGCCTAGAACTTAGAACTAATTAAACCTAACTAACCTAAGGACATCACACACATCCATGCCCGAGGCAGGATTCGAACCTGTGAACGTAGCGGTCATTCGGTTCCAGACTGTAGCGCCTAGAACCGCACGGCCACTCCGGCTGTCCAGGAATAGGTACTAAATTATTTGTCCGCTGATGACCTCACAGCTTAGAACACTAAAACACAAATGTTAATTGTTTGTTATGTGCCCTGGTAGAGTTTACAACTGTTTACAGTTCACGATTGGCTGTTGGAGATTGGGCGTTAATCACATAGTGTATTTAGTGCACAGTGCAGAAAAAGGCAGAGTCCAGAAAAGTAAACAAGTGTAAAGGCAAAAGTTTCATGACAAGATGTTGTGTCACCATACTTGGAAGACAATTATAGCCAATGACAGAAATTTAAAAGAAACTGGCTCATTTGAGCTGCGGAGACCTAGTCGAGGATTCTCAGTAGATAATTGTTAGCACAGTAGAATTTACAAAGAGACAATGTCAGTTCGTGTGAGGGAATGCTGATTGGTAAGTACCTATCACCTTTCTCATAAAACTCACAATTTGAAGAATACACATCAAGGAAAAGGTTGAAGTCCAACAGTGTCAAATACAGACAATAATATCGATCATCCAACAGTTTTGCAAAATCCCCAGTTGTACTTACTTTACTTACTTACTTACTTACTTACTTACTAACTTACTCAGATTTGCTGTGTACCATACAAGGAACTGGTTTCCACTAGTTCACTCAATCAGCTGCCATGTTCTCACCTTCCTCCAAGTTTGTGTCCATGCATTGACGATTCATTGCAAAAGTTCCAAGTGTTAAAAGGTCTTCCTGTACATCTGTATCTGTCCATTGATTTCCACAACAGTGTTGATTTTGGGATTCTTCCACCTTACATGTGTAGAACATAACCTGCAATCTTCAGTCTTCTTTCAACAATAATTTTGTGCAGGCTGTCTAGACGTCGTATTCTCTGCACTTCATCGTTTGTAACTTGGTTGGGTTAACATCTTCAGAATTCATCTCTAGCATTGTTGGTGAAAAATATGGAGACTGTGTGCTGATTTTACTGACATTTTCCAAGTCTCACACATATAAACGATAAAGGAGTACAGTCAAAGATTTGTTGACATATTACAGACCTAATTGCCATATGGACTGATTTTCCAGTTCTGCTGGTGATTTCTGCATCTGTGACCTCATTATCACATATAAAGCTACCGAGATATGGAAATCTGTCAACATCTTGTAGTATCTTCTATTGCACTGTAATCGGGGAAGAGACGAGTAATTACCACTTACTTTGCACATTCTGTTTGCCTTATCTCTATTAATTTTCAGCCCTACACAATAGGGCATTTAATGAGAAAGCAGATAAAAATTAACTTGATGCCTTCCAAGGAGACGGTCTCTACTAAGTCTCTACTCCTTCAAGTCTGACTATGTAAGTGTAGACCAGACATGGTTTAAATTCAGAGAAATAGTATCGACATCAATTAAGAGATATATACCAAATAAATTGGAAGGATACCAAATAAATTAAAAGGGTGGTGCACAAAATATGTCAACACTCAGCTGCAGAAGAAATGAAAAAAAGCATGTCAAAGTTTAAAAGAATGCAAAATCTCCAAGATTAGCGATGTTTTACTGAAGCTCGAAACTTAGGGTGGGTTTCAGTGCAAGATGTGTTTAATAGTTCCCATAGTGAAACTTCGTTTTGAAATCTGGAAGAAAATCCAAAGAGGTTCTGGTTGCATGTGTAGTACACCAATGGCAAGACACAACCAATACCTTCACTGCGCAATAGCTGTGGTAATGTTACTGATGACAGTGCTACTAAAGCAGGGTTACTAAACACGGATTTCTGAAATTTCTTCACCAAAGACAACAAAGTAAATATTGCAGTATTCAAATCAAGAACAACTGCAACTGTGAGTAACTTAGTAGTAGCTCTCCTCAGTGTCATAAAGCAGTTATGTTTCTTTCAGAGAATGCTGATACAATAGCTCCATTAGAAATCATATATAGCCACTCATTTGATAAAGATCCATACCTAGAGACTGAAAAGTTGCTCAGGTCACACCAATGCTCAAGAAAGAAAAGAGGAGTAATCTACTAAATAACAGACTCATATCACTAATGTTGATTTGCATTAGGATTTTGGAACATATATTGTGTTTGAATATTATGAATTATCTCAAAGATAATGATTCATTGATAAATAGCCAAGATAGATTCAGAAATATCGACCTTTTAAAACACAGCTAGCTCTTTAGTCACACAAAGTAATAAGTGCTGTCGACTGAGGATCTCAAATTGATTCCATATTTGTAGATTTCCAGAAGACTTTTTGAAACAGTTCGTCACAAGCATTTTCTAATCATATTGTGTGCCTAGGGAGTATTGTCTCAGTTGTGCAACTGGATGTGTGGTTTCCTGTCAGAAAAATTGATGGAAAATCGTCAAGTAAAACAGAAGTGATATCTGACATTACTCAAGGAAGTGTTACAGACCACCTGCTGTTGCCGATCTACATTAACAATTTAAGAGAGAATCTGAGCAGTCCTCTTAGATGATGCTATCATTTACAGTCTTGCAAATCATTTACTGTCTTGTAAAGTGATCAGATGATCAAAATGAACTGCAAAATGATTTAGGCTACCTATCCATATGATGCAAAAAGTGGTAACTGACCTTAAATAATAAAAATTGTTATGTCATCCGCTTGAGTAGTAAAAGGCATCTACTAAATTTTGGTTACATGATAATTCACGCAGATCTAAAGGCTGTGAAGTCTACTGAATACTTAGGAATTACATTTACAAATAACTTAAATTGGAATGCTCACATAGATAATGCGGTGGGAAAGCAAACAAAAGACTGTGATTTAATAGTAAAACATTTAGAAGATTAGGATTACTAAAGAGACTATCTACAACTATACTTGTCTGTCCTCTTTTGGAGTATTCTGCATGGTGTGGGATCCTTACCAGATAGGACTGACAGAGGACATCATTTAAAAGTTCAAAGAAGGGCAGCTCATTTTGTTTTATTGGGAAACAGGAAAGTGCATGCCACAGATATCGCATGTGAATTGGGGTGGCAGTCATTAAAGCAAAAGCATTTTGCTGGAGCAGGTTCTTAAAATTTCAATCATCAACTTTCTCCTCCGAATGTGAAAATATTTTGTTAGAGCCCTCTTACATAGGGAGAAATGATCATTGTAATAAAATAAGAGGAATCAGAGCTTGTATGGAAATATTGAAGTGTTTGGTTTTCCTCAAATGCTGTAGGGGGGTGGAATGGTAGATAAATAGGTTGAGGGTGGTTCTCTGAACCCTCTGCCAGCATTTAATTGTGAATTACAGACTAGTCATGCAGATATAGATAGTGTATATAGGCTTTCAATATTGTGCACTGATTCTCTAATTTTATACATTGCTCAAATACTTTCGTGGCACTTTGGAGTGACCCCTTTAAAATAACACTTTACCAGTCTTCTTAATATGTATTTCGGTAACCAGGTTGATAAGAAGTTACAACAATACTCTCTTATTACTCCCCAGTTTTGGGTTATATTAATGAACAAGATCGCCGCAGTGTTCCATAACAATTACGGGCTGAAGTTTGCTGCTGATGGAGCCAATATGATTTTCTGTGTTTCTGAGCATACAGGTTGTGTACGCTGTTTGGAGTCTGGTGTATGCTGAATCAAATGTTTTTATTGTTGTGATCTTCCATCTGAAGATTGGTTTCATGGAGTTGCCCATGCTAGCTTATCCTGTGTGAACCTCTTCACCTCTGCGTAACTACTGCAGTGTACAATAACTTGAACTTGCTTACTGCAGTCAGTTTTTGGTCTCCTACAGTTGTTACCCCCATTATATTCACAGATGACCATATATTGTGGAAATTGCATATTGTAATGTAGGATGCAATAATAATGTACGGAAAGTTTCTGTTGAAAATTACGAATTATTTAGGAATAAAGGAGATGGCTCACCAAAAGGCAGAAGCACTGTCTCATCGATAGACACAAGAACAAAAGGTATGTAGAATGAGATTTTCACCGTGCAGTGGAGTGTGCACTGATATGAAACTTCCTGGCAGATTAAAACTGTGTGCCGGACCAAGAGTCAAACTTGGGACCTTTGCCTTTTGTGGGCAAGTGCTCTACCATCTGAGCTATCCATGCACGACTCACGACCCGTCCTCACAGCTTTACTTCCACCAGTACCTCGCCTTCTACCTTCCAAACTAAAAGGTACGTTGCTTGGCGAGCTTCCAGAATGCACTTTCTTTTTCTAGCTGTAGGGAAAACATGCGCGCGCGCACACGCACACGCACACACACACACACACACACACACACACACACACACACACACACACACACATGCGCATGTCTCCTTATGCTGTGGTCGCTCAACTGCCAGCTCTTTACTGGCCCACGGTGAGTGTTCTGGAGTGAGGTGGGGCTTTAGAGTAGGGTAGGATGGGGTGGGTTGAGGCAATGTGAGAGATGGAGAGAGATGGGAGGGGTTTGGAGGGAAGCATTTGGTGGCTCGTGGGAGAGTGGGGAGCCATCTGTGGGCTAGCTAGGGGTGCAGGTAGAGGGGTCAGGCGACAGACAGCTGGGCACTCATAGACTAGGGTGTGACGTGAGATAACAGCACACAACTAGCTGATTTGGGTGGGGGCGAGAGGGGGGGGGGAGCGGCGTGTGTGTGTGTGTGTGTGGGGGGGGGGGGGGGGCAGGGGGGCTGGGAGTTAACTTGGATTTAGGCCAGGAAGCAAAGGATGTGCTGTAAGTATGGCTACGAAAGTT
This sequence comes from Schistocerca piceifrons, assembly GCF_021461385.2. Taxonomy (NCBI): domain Eukaryota; kingdom Metazoa; phylum Arthropoda; class Insecta; order Orthoptera; family Acrididae; genus Schistocerca; species Schistocerca piceifrons. Next base: position 582,049 of record NW_025727278.1, on the reverse strand, counting down.
GAGTATTCTTAAATAAGATCAGCTGGTGCCAATGTATTGGAAAGTAACTGGCACACAAAGTGCAATTGTGGCTTCTTTTTCTTTATGAATTTTGAATAGTCTGCAGAGAAAATTGAATTAGGAGGATCAGGCATTTGTGTGGGTCTAGGAAAGTAAATTGTAGAGCCAGATAAAAGGCGCGCAAGACAGGAGGGGTACTACTACTCATCACTGCTGTATCGTGCTACTAGTACGTGTCAGCGTGAGTGCACCGAGAGTGGTGTTGCCGTACATGCGTCTTTAAATTGGTCACCGACTGATCATTGCAGGCTGGCTGCTGGATTCCATCTCTGGGAGCCAAGCGTGCGGCGCGGTCCCTGCCGTGCCATCTGCTGATGACTCGCACATATATAAGTGTGGAACAGTGCTGACTGACTCTCTGTGTGATTCTAGTTTGTAATGTGCACATCAGTGTTCTGTGTCTTGTTGAGTCCTTAGAGGCATATTGTTTGGAGGTTATTATTAAAGCCATATTTGTGCGACTTGGATCACACTTCAGTATTTATTTATTTATTTAATTATTTATTTATTTCTTGTTCCATAGATCCAGTTAGTGAGTCAATCACAAGGATATAGAACGTGTCAAATTGTACAGGTTTCAATTTAAACTTATTATAAATACAAGGGCAATTCAATGGCAAATTGTACATAGTTTAAGTAAGACATACTATAAATACAGTAACAGATACACTGTCAGCTAGACAACATAACAACCGTTTGACAGAAAAAGGAGTTTCAAATAAAGGTTAAAGATAAGAGCACAAAGTTAAATCAGATATTAGGCCTACAAGAGTAAATACATGTACAGCCAATCTGTTGTTGCAAAAAGTGTGCTAATGCCCAAATGCACAATAAAATCAATTGAACTACTTGTAGACACAATAAGTTTAGTGATGGTATACATTTTATTTCAGGTATTCATCCACAATATAATAAGATTTCTCTGTCAGGTAATCTTTGAGAACTAGTTTAAATTTTGGCAGTTCTGTATGACCACATTTGATATGTAGTGGTAGAGCATTGAACAACTTAATGCTGGAGTAGTAAACTCCTTTTTGTACCAGAGTGAGACGTTTCATTTCTAAATGTAGATTGTTTTTGTTTCTGGTGTTATAACCATGGAATTTACTGTTGTCTTGGTAGATGGAATAATTTTTGCACACAAAGGTCAGCAAGGAAAAAATAAACTGTGAGGCAGTTGTTAGGATACCTATCTTCTGAAACAAGTGCCTGCAAGAGTGTCTTTGATGGACCTCACACATTATTCTGATTGCTTTTTTTTGGATGGTGAAAACTTTTTTTGCAAGTGGTTGGTTCCCCCAGAATATGATAGCATATGACATCAATGAATGGAAGTTGCCAAAGTAGGCAACCTTAATAGAGTCAACTTCAGCCACTGAAGAAATTACCCGTAATGAAAATGTTGCCGAGCTAAGTTTTTTACATAGATGAAGAATGTGAACTGACCAATTACATTTACTGTCTATGTAAGCACCCAGGAATTTTGTGTCTTCAACTTTCTGTATTGGCTGATCTCTACATTTTATGTCAATTTCATCGGGATTACTTTGTGATGTATGGAACCTCATATAATGAGTTTTATCTGCATTGAGTGAGAGACCATTTGAGGAGAACCAATTTAAGATGTCATTAAAAACAGTATTTGTAGTTTTTTCAAGATCATCATCAATCAAATCGTCAATTAGAATTGTGGTATCATCGGCAAACAGGGTAAATTTGCTGTTTGTCTCAGAACAAAGAGGAAGATCATTAATAAAGATGAGGAAAAGCAGTGGGCCCAAAACGGAGCCTTGAGGCACACCACACGTTATCGTGCCCCATTCAGACGAGGCAGGTTCTCCAGAAGAGCCATTTAGCATTACAGTCTGCTTCCAATCCTGTAGATATGATTGTAGCCACAAGCCAACAGTACCACCTAAACCATAGTATTCTGCCTTTTTCCAAAGAATTTGGTGGTTTACACAGTCAAAGGCTTTCATAAGATCGCAAAAAATACCCACTGGAGACATTTTTTTGTTAATGGCTTCCAGAACTTGGTTGCTGAAAGAGAATATTGCCTGTTCACTACAAAGACCGGCACGAAAACCAAACTGATTTTTGCTTAAGATACTATGGTAGTTGAGATGGTCTACAATCCTCCTGTGCATGAGTTTTTCTAGAATTTTCGAGAAGGTAGTTAATAGGGATATTGGACGATAGTTTGTAACAATGCTTTTATCCCCTTTTTTAAAGAGAGGAATCACTACAGCCAACTTAAGTCTGTCAGGGACAATCCCATCTTGTAGGGATGCATTGTATATGTTGCATAAGACGGGACTAACAAATTTATAACAGCGTTTCAGTATTTTACTAGAAATATTGTCCACACCAGCAGAATTTTTATTTTTTAATGATCTAATTACTCTTATGACTTCGCTTACAGTAACTGGAGATAAGGATAACTGTGGGATTCTGTTGCTAATAGCTTTCTGTAGGAGGGACAATGATTCTTCCATGGAACCATTACAGCCTGTCTTCTCTGCTGCTCTCAAAAAGTGGTTATTAAACATTTCTGCAACCAACTCAGGTTTCTTAATGATACTGTCCCCTGTTTTAATCTCTACCTGAGACATGTTCCCTGTTGTCCTGCCAGTTTCCCTCTTTATTACATTCCATATAGTTTTAATTTTATTTTCTGAGCTTTCAATTTCTGATTTTATGCACATATTTTTAGATTTATTTATAACCTTCTTGAGAATGCTACAGTAAAGTTTGTAGTGTTGTCGTTTCTTTGGATCATTACAAGTCCTGAGAGAACTTTATAACATCCTCTTTGTTCTACAAGATGTTGTTATCCCTGTAGTGATCCAAGACTTCTTGGCATTGCCTATATGACTATTTCTAACTACTTTTTTGGGAAAGATGGACTCAAATACAGACATGAATTCATTTAAAAATGAATTGTACTTTTTGTTTACATCTGTTTCCTTATAAACTCGGCTCCAGTCTATCTATTTTAGGCTATCATTGAATTTTTTAAGGCCCTGTTCATTTATTATCCTAAAAGATTTCCAAGAATGCTCGGAATTGTTGCACACACTGATGTAATTGAGCCTAAGCAATTGACCACCATGATCAGAAAGGCCAAGGATTGGATGTACAGTGATCTCATTCCATGTAGACTTATCTATAAATATATTATCTATCAGACTTTTACTGTTAACAGTAACCTGAGTTGGGAAATCTACTATTGCCATCAGATTATAAGACTCCATTAAATGTACTAAATCAGCTTTACTATTGCTCTCATTTAGGAAATCAACATTAAAGTCACCAGAAATTATCAAGTTCTTGGACTTTGAGTACAGTATGGATAATGAAGAATCTAAGTGCTTAAGAAATACATTCAAATTCCCTGAGGGAGATCTATACAGTGCTAACACTACAGCCGTGAAGTCATTTACAGTAATCTCAACACCACATACTTCAATTTGTTGCTCTATACAATGGCTCTTTAAATCTAATGCATTGTAAGATATGTTGTTTTTTACATAAATTACCACTCCACATTCTTCCATGATGGTTCTTGAGTAATGCGCTGCCTGACACACAGTATTACTTGGTTAGTACATCACCACAAACATATGCACCGGGAATGTACATCCTTTGACAGTTTGCTATGTCTCTCTCTTCTAGGACTGACATGGTAGCTGCCTTGCATTTCTTAATGACTCTGACCTTGTCAACCACAAACCGAATCTTAGTACAGTCATGATTTCCCTGAAGAGATTACATGACAGCAGAGACTTGTAAAATTGTGATACCCATTTCTCTAGCCAGTGAAGATTCATTCTATACCTTCAGATACAGTGTCATGTAGGAGTAGAACAGCAAGAAATACGGAGCTCCTCTAACAGTAATGACAGTTTATCACCTCCCAACACTACATGTGCCAATGTTTCAGTGCATTTTTGAATATGTTTGTTAACAGATTCATCAACACAACAAAAATTTACGATCTCAGTAGCATCTTATTTCTTAACTCATACTTTACTATTCATCAGAATCTTCATTGCTGCTCTTTGATTTGTCAGAGCTCCCTGCTGTACTTTGTTTTATTTCATTGTTAGAATTAGTTGAAATACCACCTACCGTATTTACTCAAATCTAAGCCGCACTCAAACCTGAAAAATGAGACTCGAAATAAAGGAAGGAAAAAAAAAATTCCTGAATCTAAGCTGCACCTGAAATTTGAGACTCGAAGTTCAAGGGGAGAGAAAAGTTTTAGGCCGCACCTCCAAATCGAAACAAAGTCGGTCCATTGTAATATGAGACACAACTTAGGTCGAATGATTGACGATACAGCTACAGTAGTTTGGTTCGAGTCGTAAGCTTAGCAGTTAAGCTTTACCAGGTAGCCTTTGCTATGCGTCGGGCGCTCCGTCCGTATTTATTTATTTTATTTATTTATTTATTTATTTATTTATTTATTCTTTGCCCATGGACTCCAGCTGAAAATCCAGCTGAGAGTATTGGGTGTGTCATACAATAGCCTATTAACATCCAACTTGATTTCAATATATATATATAAATGAAACAAATGATTAAACAGAAATAGTCCATAATCATACAAAGGTTTTACATGTTTCACATTATATGTACACACAAATCAAAAAAACATACAGAAATGATAATTTTTACAGGTACATTTCAGTAATGATATATTTAAACACATCTTAGTATTCACTCAAACTGTATATACATTTCTCTGTGAGATATAGTTTCAAATGATTTTTAAAACATTTTAGATCTGTTTCTTTTTTAATGATTTTGGGGAGTTTATTAAAAAACCTTTTGCCTGCTTCTTCTGGGGCAGTCATAGACAGTTTTAGATTTCTGTTTATCATGTAGTAATTTTCATTTCCTCTTGTACCGTGTTTGTGTACATCTTTATTTAGGAGGTGTTTATCACTTGACCTTACCACCATTATGCTTTGGTATATATACAGTGAATATACTGTCATAATATTATAGTGTACAAAAGCTTGCCTACAGGTCTGTCTTGGTGGTATTTTTGCAAATGCATCTCACTGCCCTTTTCTGAATTGTGAATATTCTTTTTAGGTAGCCAGCTTGTGCATTTCCCCATATATGAACCGAATAAGACAAATGTGGGAAGACAAGTCCATAATACATTGATCTGAGGACTTTATCATCCACAGTCTTAGCTGATTTATGCATGATGAAGATCTGTTTGTTTATCTTTTTACACAGTGCATCTATGTGCTCCCCCCATGCCAAATGTTTGTCTATTATAGTTCCTAGAAAATTTGTACTGGTTACTTCTTTAATAGTGTTTCCATTTATATTAACATTTATATTATAATTTTCACTATGCTTGGTCTGAAATACTACATTCATTGTTTTAGACTGATTCATAAACAGGTTGTTTTGTGTTAAATATTTATTTGCATTTTCAATAGTCAGGAGTGCTTCCTTCTCAAGCTCCTCCTTTGTGTCAGCTGTGCAAATGATTGTTGTGTCATCAGCATACATTATAAGTTTCTGATTTATATAGTTAGGGAAGTCATTTACGTAGAGTATAAATAGTATTGGCCCAAGCACAGACCCTTGCGGCACACCGTGTTTAACTGTTTGTAATTCTGATATGTAGTTTGTTATGTTTCCCCCACTAGTATGTCTGATTTCTGTACATTGTTTCCTATTTGTAATGTATGATTTAAGTATGTCATAGCATTTTCCTCTAATTCCATACTGATATAATTTCATCATTAATTTTGAGTGGTTCACACAATCAAATGCCTTAGATAGGTCCATAAAAATCCCACAAGTCTTTTGTTGCCTGTCAAGTAAATTAAGAATGTGCTCAATTATATCTGTTGATGCTGTTTTTGTTGACTTCCCTTCTCTGAAACCATGTTGTGATGAATGCAGTATACTGTACTTTGTTATAAAACTTACAATTCTATTCTTTATTATCATTTCATAGATTTTAGCAAATGTTGAGATCAATGATATTGGCCTGTAATTTCCTAATTCATCCCTGTTCCCTTTCTTAAATATTGGCTTCACTTTACTTACTTTCAGTGAATCTGGAAATATACCTTCTTCTATCGCAGCATTCAGCATGTGTGTCAATGGTTTTAATATACATTCTCTGCATTCCTTTATGAGATGTGATGTGACACCATCCAAGCCAGAAGAATGTTTAATTTTAAGTTGTTTTATTAGGTTTGACACTTCTGCATCTGTTGTAGGTATGAAAACCATAGTATGATTTGTATGTGGGGGGTTTAACAATTTACTTACTGCATTTGTTTTATTTTGACTTATTAATTCGTCTGCTACAGTAATATAATATCTGTTAAAAGTATTGGCTACTTCTAGAGGGTTTGCGTTGCTTTTCCCACTCATCAGTGGGCAGATGTCCTCTGCCCGATTTGTTACTTTTCCTCTCTCTCCATTAATGAACGACCATAAACCTTTTGAGTAGTTCTTTCCCTTATCTATAGACATCCTGATGAATGATGCTTTAGTTTCTCTGATAAAACTACAGTACTCTTTCTTTTTTATTTTATACAGTGTGTTGTAGGCCTCATTATTTTTTTGTTTGGAGAGGTCATAATACACTCTCAGATTATTTCTGGCATGGATTACTTCTCCAGTCACCCAGCTTTTCCTTTTTTGTTGCTGTTTGACAAGCCTTTTACTAACAGGACATGTAACATCATAATAATAATTGAATAAAGAATAAAACTGGTTCCATTTGGTGTTTGCATCTTTAGCTGCATATATTGTTTCCCAGTTTTCTGCCTCTAACATCTTTTTTAGCAGATTTATGTTATGTGGGTAGTTCTGTCTTCTCATCTCCCATATCTTCTGCACTGAATCACTAGTCTTTATATTTATGTCTATCATGATTGCAAAATGGTCTGCTAATGTGGAGTTTATTACCTGTGTGTCACAATAGCATGTAGGAATATTTGTTATTACATGATCAATAATAGTTTCACTATGCTTTGTTACTCTGGTTGGTTTATCTATTTTTATTTTTAGATTGTATATGCACAATAAGTCCAGTAGGGTCTTAGTATTGTCTGTATTTTTACTCGTGTCTATGTTCAGATCTCCTATAATGATCAAATAAGCATATGTTTTTGAGAGGTGTTGGATTATATCTTCCAGCTGTTCAAAGAAGGTTTTAATTATACCATTTGGTGATCGATACAAACCTAATACACAACATAAATTCCCAGCAATTTTAGTTTCCAGTGCTGTAGCTTCAAAGCTCAATTCTATAGCATATTTTGTTATATTTATGGCTTTAGTTGATTTATAGTTAGAAAAAATAGCAACCCCACCACCTTTATAGGAAGTTCTGCAAAAACTGGCTACTTTCACATAATTCTTCAAGTTGTACATTCCTATGTGATTTTCTTTTAGCCCATGTTCTGTAACTACTAGAATGTACTGGTACCCTTCCTTTTTCACATGCATCGTCTGGTTTGAATCGATTGCTTATTTTGCTTTGATCTGATAAGTGCCGTTTTCCTTGTTATAGGCGTTTATGTCACTCTAAGCTGAAAATGCATTACTGTACTGTGTCATGCATTGTTTGTCGCATTCTGATAGTGCGTGTTTGCGGACTGTCGTCGCTCGCGGCATGGCTTGCCTTTGTGCACGCTACCGCCGCCTACAATTAAAAAAAAAAAAAAAAAAAAAAAAAAAAAAAAGAGAGAGAGAGAGAGAGAAATCATCTCATTAGTGGAACAATGGCAAGAGACTACTATTTCTTGTTACTTACACTGCTGCTTTCTTTGATAATGATCAACAAGAACCAAATAATAGACTGCGTATGATAGAACATGTTCTGAACGAGAGTTAGGCGAAAATTTTTCTCCATTTGAAAATCTTTGCGGCCGCTTCTTTAGTACATCAAATTCTGCACAGAAATTAGAGTCATCTTAGATTTAAAAATCTAGTCAGTTGCCATGCTTCATTTCTGACTGTATCACCATTAGGCATTAGAATAATACGAATATAAACATGACACGATACGTATATTCTTCCGCGTTTGCTGTTGTCTGACTCTAGTTTCGTAGTTTATTAGGCAGACAGGATTTAAATAAGATAGCAGCAAACACGAAAGAATACGTGGCAAAATGTTTATATTCGTATTACTCTTATGATGAAGAGAATACTGCATGTGATTCACATTTCATCAGGTTCCTATTAGCAACCATCTCTTCTCACAGGTAGGAAAAAATTCAGAACGTAGAATTGGCCATATTGACAAACATCCCAAACAGTCTTGCCAGTCGGATTTTCGTAATACATTGAAGTTCTGCTACATTCGAAGATGAACAATACGGAATTTGTATTTACTTCGTTGGATAATGTATGAAAATTGTCTTCCACCTTTTTTTTTAATTTATTTACTGACGCAGAGGTTTTGGCGCCAGTATTTATCTTTGTGCCTACGAAGCATGCCTGTGTAGCGCTACATATATTCGACGGCAGAAGTTAGTTGTGGCAGCACCTACCGACATTTTTCAGAACTTCCACTTGCTTTGCACTCGAATCTAAGCCGCAGGTGGTTTTTTGGATTACAAAAACCGGAAAAAAAGTGCGGCTTAGATTTGAGTAAATACGGTACATCCTCTCCTTTGGATTCAACTTCTTAAGTATTATCTTTCAAGTCAACACCTGCTAATCTGTGAGACCGAAATGATGAGCCATACTACTCTATTTCACTGTGCCTGTTTGTTTCATTTGTATAACATTTTATTCCATCATAGATGCTGCACTTACAGTTTCATATATGCATTGCAGCAGCAGACACAATAAAAGTAGCAATCAGCAGTGCTTAGTTTGTTGAATGGGTAAAAAATATGCCATTGTCCCAGTTCCACATATCCCCAAAATTTGATTCTGCCAAATTCTGTACTCTCTGAAATCGAATGTTTAATCCAAAGATGAAAGTGAACAAGTTTGACGCAGTATTGCTAATATTGTTTATTACTCATCTTGCTGAATGAAATGCATACCATGTCCTTTCTGAAAGGTTTGCAGAATTAATGCACATACCAGTTTTCTAAAAACTTACATTGAGATTGTGCTCTCCTCCCTCTTGTACAAATTAGTAGAGCCCTTCGGATTACTCCACAATATGCCTCTTGGCAAGGTGGTAACGACAGTATTATCAAATGATAGATTGGCACTCACTGTATAGTGTAGAAGTTGTGTTGCAGGCAGGGGAAAAAAAAAAAAAAATACACCACCTATTAAACACGTAAGCTTTTGGTGCAACCCCCCCCCCCCCCTTCCCACACACACACACACACACACACACACACACACACACACACACACACACACATGCGCGCAAATGCAGATCACACATACATGACCACTGTCTCTGGCTGCTAGGGCCAGACTGGGAGCAACTGCGCATCATGGGAGAAACAACGGTCGTGTGTGTGTGTGAGTGTGTGTGTGTGTGTGTGTGTATGTGTGTGTGTGTGTGTGTGTGTGTGTGTGTGTGTGTGTGTTTTGTCCACTTTGGAAGAAGACTTTCTGATCGAAAGCTTATGTGTTTAGTAGTCTTTTTTGTTGTGCTTGTCTGTGACCTAACATCTCCTGTATACAGTGAATAGCAATGTATCTTTTTTATAATATGGTCATTATTCCAGCCTAGATTTTCTATTGTTTGTTTCCTTTTAAGACCTTATAAAGACAGTTACTGACAATTTCTTTTTTCTTATTGGAGAAAAGTAAAACCATATGGGGGCCAGACGTAGATTGTAAATGAATATGGAATAGAGTATTTTTATTTCCCCTGTATGCAGTGTCAATAACGTCACCTCACACACTTAATTTCTGGCAGCACCTCCTTCTCAACACATGACTGTCCCCCACCACCTCACCATAGTCTTCAAGTAATATCCTATAGCACTTCTGGGTGGACAAATAGATGAAGGATGTAGTTTAAAACAGTATAACTAAACTTAAAAGTCAAACTGCCCTTTTATAGAGACTGCCATCATTATTTAAACATAATAAACAACATCAAAACAGTCAAAAGAATTTTTTTTTTCAAAAGAGCAGAAAATTGTAGTGAAATTCATGAAAGGATTGTTTTAAATTGTTATATCTTAAATCAATAAGTATGTCAGCATTTCCCAGGATTTTCTGGCTTAATTAAGACTAGGTCATGCCACCACAGTGGTCAGACAGTGGACCTGCCTTCGAGAGGACAACGGACCCGAGTCCCATCGGGCCATCAAAATTTGGGTTTTCCTTGATTTCCCTAAAGGATTTAAGACAAATGCTGGGATGGTTCCTTTGAAAAAGATGACATTCGGCTGAGGAAGCTAATTTCTGTGGCACGTCTGATGACACAGTGCTGGTGGAAGCACGAGTATTTCAGAGCACACCATTCATTGCACATTGTTAAACATAGGGCTCTGCTGCTGACAACCCCCGTATGTTCCCATGTTGACAACACTGCTGAATTACAATTTCTGTGGCTCAGGAGCATTGAGATTGGGCAGTGAATCAATAGAAATGTGTCATCTGGTTGAATCATTCGTGTTTCGCATTACACCTGCTTGACGGTTTTGTGCACATACACCGTCAACAGAGTGAATTGGTGCTTGAAAGGTGCACTTTGCTACAGACTTAGGCCAGTGGGAGCAATATTATGCTATGGAGGACATTCACCTGGTCTTCTGTGGGTCCAGTGGTAGTAACTGAAGGCTCCATAACAGCTTTGTTCTGTGTGAACATTATTGTGCACTGTCCACACCCTGTCTCTAATGAAGGTGACATGTTTCAACAATATGACTTTCAGTGTCACGAGGCCAGAATCAAATTCACCCCTTCTGAATCTGATGGAATACATCTGTGATGCTATCAGATACCAGTTCTGCACCCAGAAACCACTGATCTCCAATTTATGGGAATTACATGACCTGTGCTTAGACATGCGGTGCTGCATAATGCTGGGAACATACCTCACATAATGCTGGGAACATACCTGAAATTTGTTGAACTTGTCCCACACAAAATCACTGCTGTATTGTGTTCCAACAGTGGACAAACACATTATCAAACAGGAGGTCATAGTGTTTTGTCTCATCAGTTTATATATTCAATGCTTGAATGAAAGGTGTGCTCTTTTCCTTTTTTCTGCCATTGCATGTATGTGTAAAGCAGGATGTTCTACCATTTGGGCTTGTTTATATGAAGGCTGTCAGCGTTAACCACCTGCACAGATACTAAATGCTCCTTTTGTGAAGACCTTTTATCTTGAGAACACTTTTAACTTTGTTTCACAAATGGCAGCACAGTTTCAAGAAAGCTTCTTAATTTAATGTAATAGTTAAAATAATACCTTTAGCAAAAGATGTGTGCGTTGGAGTGGGGAAAAAGATTGGAGATGTATGTAGTTTAATTTTTGTAAATTGTTAAGAAGGTTAACAGCTTGGCATGCTAAGATAAATTCAGACATTCTTCAAAAGGAGAGAAAAAGATTAATTTAACAGAATCAGTGAGGTATACAAATATAACAACAGACTTGTAGAACCATTATTTTGTAGGTTAGATTAGATTAGATTCAGCTTTTGTTCCAAGACCCAAAACATGAGATGATTCTCATGGGTGAGTAACATGCCAGAAAGTATAACATAAAAAATATAAAACATTTGAATACCCTGATCATTTGTCAGGAGATTGTCAAACTAGGTGAATACAATACAAACTGGAACAGCTTTTTTTTCAGAATTGATACGCTGTCAGACTGAAATATTGTTATGCACTATTAATAAATTTATCAAACAAAAAGTACATAATCTTGACTGTTATGACAAAGTGCTCTCAGAACTGAAATCTAACAGACATTCTTATTTAAGCTGGCCTAACAGCCACTGTTAAGATATTCATCTATAGAGTAGGATGAGTTGCCTATCAAAAAGTCTTTCAAACTCTGTTTAAACCATGCTTTATCTGATACCAAGTTTTTAATGGTGTCTTTCTTCCACAGATAAATTGTGTTGTAATGCGAGGTTTTAATGAAGATGAAGTGTGCAGTTTTGTGGAGTTAACAAAAGAGAAAAATGTTGATGTAAGATTTATTGAGTACATGCCTTTCAGCGGCAACAAATGGAATGATGGGAAGATGGTCTCATTTAATGAAATGCTCCAAATAATTAGAAAGCAGTGGCCTAATTTTGATCCTCTTCCCAATGGGCCCAATGATACCTCAAAGGTACATGCAGTATTACATATGAACATACATTGAAAATAATTTAATGTTTATGACTTACTACCAATCACAAGAATACTTCACATCTGCTGGTGGTATGAGAGATGGACTGGTTTAGTTACATATTTCTCATCCCATTCAGTAAGTCTGTCCTGGCCTGGGTTTCTCTGCAGCTTTTCTGCAACTCTCCCCATTTCCTAAACCTTGACAAGCCTTTTCTTTCTTCCCTTTTCCTTCCCCTTCATTGTTTCTGCCAGAAGAAGAAGCCACTGGCTCCGAAAGCTTGCACATTTCCATAACTTTAAGGGGAGTTAGAAGGGGAAAACACTCTTTTTCACTTTTTTGGGTTTTTATCTGATTATAAAATTTGCAATTTTCCAAATAAAATGATATGTATATTACTTATAAACTTGCGTGGGAAGTATTTTATTTTATTTTCTAAAATATAATCTACACCAGTTGAAAATGTTAAAATTTTTACATGCATTACTTCAAGACCTAATAAAATCGGTAATTTTTTATATACAGGGTAGACCATTGATCGTGACCAGGCCAAATTTCTCACGAAATAAGTGTCAAACGAAAAAACTACAAAGAACGAAATTTGTCTAGCTCGAAGGGGGAAACCAGCTGGCGCAATGGTTGGCCTGCTATAAGGCACTGCCATAGCTCAAACTGATATCAACTGTGTTTTTTAAAATAGGAACCCCATTTTCTATTATGAATTCATGTAATACATAATATCTTAGAAGAAAGATTAAGAAAAGGCAAACCTACATTTCTAGCATTTGTAGACTTAGAGAAAGCTTTTGACAATGTTGACTGGAATACTTTCTTTCAAATTCTAAAGGTGGCAAGGGTAAAATACAGGGAGCGAAAGGCTATTTACAATTTGTACAGAAACCAGATAGCAGTTATAAGAGTCGAGGGACATGAAAGGGAAGCAGTGGTTGGGAAGGGAGTAAGACAGGGTTGTAGCCTCTCCCCGATGTTGTTCAATCTGTATATTGAGCAAGCAGTAAAGGAAACAAAAGAAAAATTCGGAGTAGGTATTAAAATTCATGGAGAAGAAATAAAAACTTTGAGGTTCGTCGATGACATTGTAATTCTGTCAGAGACAGCTAAGGACTTGGAAGAGCAGTTGAATGGAATGGACAGTGTCTTGAAAGGAGGATATAAGATGAACATCAACAAAAGCAAAACAAGGATAATGGAATGTAGTCTAATTAAGTCGGGTGATGCTGAGGGAATTAGATTAGGAAATGAGGCACTTAAAGTAGTAAAGGAGTTTTGCTATTTGGGAGCAAAATAACTGATGATGGTCAAAGTAGAGAGGATATAAAATGTAGGCTGGCAATGGCAAGGAAAGCGTTTCTGAAGAAGAGAAATTTGTTAACATCCAGTATTGATTTAAGTGTCAGGAAGTCATTTCTGAAAGTATTCGTATGGAGTGTAGCCATGTATGGAAGTGAAACATGGACGATAAATAGTTTGGACAAGAAGAGAATAGAAGCTTTCAAAATGTGGTGCTACAGAAGAATGCAGAAGATTAGATGGGTAGATCACATAACTAATGAGGAATTATTGAATAGGATTGGGGAGAAAAGAAGTTTGTGGCACAACTTGACCAGAAGAAGGGATCGGTTGGTAGGACATGTTCTGAGGCATCAAGGGATCACCAATTTAGTGTTGGAGGGCAGCGTGGAGGGTAAAAATCATAGAGGGAGACCAAGAGATGAATACACTAAGCAGATTCAGAAGGATGTAGGTTGCAGTAGGTACTGGGAGATGAAAAAGCTTGCACAGGATAGAGTAGCATGGAGAGCTGCATCAAACCAGTCTCAGGACTGAAGACCACAACAACAACAACGTAAAGAAATATGAATGTTTTAGTTGGACCACTTTTTTCGTTTTGTGATAGATGGCGCTGTAATAGTCACAAACATATGGCTCATAATTTTAGACGAACAGTTGGTAACAGGTAGGTTTTTTAAATTAAAATACAGAACGTAGGTACATTTGAACATTTTATTTCGGTTGTTCCAATGTGATACATGTACCTTTGTGAACTTATCATTTCCGAGAATGCATGTTGTTATGGCGTGATTACCTGTGAATACCACATTAATGCAATAAATGCTCAAAGTGATGTCTGTCAACCTCAATGCCTTTAGCAATACGTGTAACAACATTCCTCTCAACAGTGAGTAGTTCGCCTTCCGTAATGTTCGCACATGCATTGACAATGCACTGTCGCATGTTGTCAGGCATTGTCGGTGGATCACGATAGCAAATATCCTTCAACTTTCCCCACAGAAAGAAATCCGGGGACGTCAGATCCGGTGAACGTGCGGGCCATGGTATGGTGCTTTGACGACCAATCCACCTGTCATGAAATATGCTATTCAATACTGCTTCAACCGCACACAAACTATGTGCTGGACATCCATCATTTTGGAGGTACATCGCCATTCTGTCATGCAGTGAAACATCTAGTAGTAACATTGGTAGAACATTACGCAGGAAATCAGCATACATTGCACCATTTAAATTTCCATCGATAAAATGGGGGCCAATTATCCTTCCTCCCTTAATGCCACACCATACATTAACCTGCCAAGGTCGCTGCTGTTCCACTTGTCACTGCCATCGTAGATTTTCCGTTGCCCAATAGTGAATATTATGGTGGTTTAGGTTACCGCTGTTGGTGAATGATGCTTCATTGCTAAATAGAACGCATGCAAAAAATCTTTCATCGTCCCGTAATTTCTCTTATGCCCAGTGGCAGAACTGTACATGACATCCAAAGTCATCGCCATGCAGTTCCTGGTGCATAGAAATATGGTACGGGTGCAATTGATGTTGATGTAGCATTCTCAACACCGTCGTTTTTGAGATTCCCAATTCTCGCGCAATTGGTCTGCTACTGATGTGTGGATTAGCTGCCCCAGCAGCTAAAACACCTACTAGGGCATCATCATTTGTTGCAGGTCGTGGTTGATGTTTCACATGTGGCTGGACACTTCCTGTTTCCTTAAATAATGTAACTATCCAGCAAATGGTCCGGACACTTCGATGATGTCGTCCAGGATACCGAGCAGCATACATAGCACATGCCCCTTGGGCATTTTGATCACAATAGCCATACATCAACACGATATCAACCATTTCCGCAATTGGTAAACGGTACATTTTAACACGGGTAATGTATCACGAAGCAAATACCGTCCGCACTGGCGGAATGTTATGTGATACCACATACTTATATGTTTGTGACTATTACAGCAGCTGGCCAGAGTGGCCGAGCGATGCTAGGCGCTACAGTCTGGAAACGCGCGACCGCTACGGTCGCAGGTTCGAATCCTGCCTCGGGCATGGATGTGTGTGATGTCCTTAGGTTAGTTAGGTTTAAGTAGTTCTAAGTTCTAGGGGACTGATGACCTCAGAAGTTAAGTCCCATAGTGCTCAGAGCCATTTGAACCATTTTTGACTATTACAGCCCCATCTATCACAAAGCAAAAAAAGTGGTCCAGCTAAAACATTCATATTTCTTTACGTACTACATGAATATCTAATAAAAAATGGGGGTTCCTATTTTTAAAAAATGCAGTTGATATGAGTTTGACCTATGGCAGCGCTATCTAGCAGACCAACCATAGCGCTATCTGGTTTCTTCCTTCAAGCTAGACGAATTTCGTTCTTTGTAGTTTTTTCATTTGATGCTTATTTCGTGAGATATTTGGCCCGGTCACTATCAATGGACCACCCTGTAGAAAGCTGTGGATTGCTGTGTTATAAAGGTGAAATTATGTGTTTGTATTGGTAGCACAGTCAAAAATAGTATCGTATCTTTTCATAGTATAAACATGCTTTGTATATCAAAGTGCTAACGTTTTTCCGAGGAAAAGTGACGAATAGACTGGTAAATCTCTCAAAAAGTATGACTCCAAAATGAAGTGTTTTTAAGAAATGTGGGTTTCATGGTAATAAATTTTTGAATAAAGAGAAACATTGTGTTCAGCATGTGGTGTGTGAAGTTACAGACAATGAAATACTGGCAAACTCATGAGTATCTAGAGAAACACCCATTAGTGCTTCGAAGATTAAAATAAAACATAGTGATAACACAGTTATCTCAAAACAAAACTCATGTAAACGGTAGGTTAGGTTATATTCTGCTACATTTACACATCCTAACAGGGGTGTTATGTGAATGTGTGTGCTGTATGTATGTGGAGGGCCAGTTAGTTTACATGAAGACATTGAGGTATCAAATGGACTAGCCAGGAAACTTATCATTAATTCTGCCACTTGTAAATATACTCATTCATTTTGGAGTTCTGATAAGTGTAAAGATAATTATTTTAAAATAAATATTAGGTGGTTTTATGGATTGAGAGCTATTGGCAAAGGACACACTGCAGCAGAAACAATGTGTGTCGTGATGTATATGCCACGCCCACTTTGTAAAATGGACAAGTATGCAGGATTTATTGGAGCTGCTGTGAGATCTGCTGCATGTGAGTCAATTAAGGGTGCTGCAAATGAAGCTGCTGAAATAAACGATGGTATGATTGACATATCAGTAGCTTTTGGGGCACTTGGTAGAAGCGCAGCTGCAGTTCTAAGAATTCTGTTGCTACAGTGACCAGTGTGGATACTGGAAAGCTAATAGATTTCCAGATTTTAACCAAACATTGTTATAAGTATAAATCAGGGAATGAAGAAGGGCATATTTGTGACAGAAATTATGAAGGACAACTAGTCGTACGGAGGCCCGTGCAGCTGTTGAAATTTATAATCGATCTGTAAACTAAAGGGGAGTGTGTTACACTAAGTTCTTAAGTTATGCAGACTCAAATGCATATAACAGTGTAGTAGCCACTCAGCCTTATGGTGAGAAGCTTGTCACAGAAATGGAATGTGTTGGTCATGCCCAGAAGAGGATGGGTACCAGATTGAGGAAGTTGAAACAAAGTTTGAGAGACAAGACACTTTCAGGTGGTAAGACCATATGAAGCAGGCTGACAGACAACATGATTGATGAACTACAACAGTATTATGAGATTGCCATTAGAAATAATACTGAGGATTTGTTGAAAATGAAGCAGGCAGTATGGGCTACCTTCTTCCAGAGACTGTCAGCTGATGATAAACCAGTACACCATCTTTGCCCTCCTAGATCTGGTTCATGGTGCAATTACCGCAATGCCCAGTACTCAAACAGGTCATACAGCCATAAACATTCTATCCCAGCAGCAGTTGTGGATATCATAAAACCTGTTTACAGAGACCTGCCAATCCTGAATTATTGAAGAAGTGTCTGCATTGTCAGACTCAAAATCCCAATGAGTCGTTCAATAATCTTATAGTGTCAGTGTCATCGTAACTGCCGTCTGCGTCACATCTGCTGTGCAGCGAGCTACGCTAATTTAAGTATTAACTCTATTTTTCTTACTTGTCACTTCTTCTTCCGTGTGTTTTTGCTTTTAGGAAGCTTTAATTGTCGAGTGCTAGTAATAGTGTTCCATAGATTTTGTGTTTGTTTTGAATACAGTCAGAGAGAGTCCATTTAGTCAGCCATAGTGCCAGTAGTGCTAGTGTTTGTTTTGAATACAGTCCAGAGACAGGTAGTGCTATTTTCATTGTTTTCTACAGGAAGTGTCTAGTAACCACAGTTTAGTCAACTATCAGCCGCCTTTAGTGAATTAGCAGTCTAGTTATAAGTTGATTAACTCTCTACAGTAAATTGATTTCTTAGGACGGATAGGATGTGAGACTGCTGTGTACGGACACAGGAGGAGCTGGCCACTGTTCGCGAACAGCTGAACGTGTTGATGGCCGCGGTTAGCCGTCTTCAAGCAGTGGTGAGTCTGGTGCGTTGCATGGTACACCCCAGGTGTTACAAGCTTCACCCACTGACCCTGCTGTCGACACATCTTTGCGGGTACCAGGCGCGATTGGGCCACCCTCTTCCCCAGGGGAGTGGCGGGTTCAGCGGCGTTCGCGGCGCACGAGGCGGAGGGTCAGTGTGGAGGCTGGCCGTGTGGCATCGCCCGTTCTGCCTGTGAGTGGACATGTGGCCACTCCTTCAGCAAGGTCCGAGCAGGCACATGGGGGGAGGGGTTTATTAGTTATTGGGAGCTCCAACGTTAGGCGGGTGATGGAGCCCCTTAGGGAAATAGTGAAAAGGTCGGGGAAGAAGGACAGTGTTCACTCTGTCTGCTTGCCGGGGGTCTCATCTGAGATGTGGAGGAGGCCGTGCCAGCAGTGATACAGAGCACTGGGTGCACCCGACTGCAAATTGTTGCTCATGTCGGCACCAATGACTCCTGCCGTCTGGGTTCAGAGGTCATCCTCAGTTCGTACAGGCGGTTAGCGGAGTTGTTGAAGGCGGAAAGCCTCGCGGGGTGGAATCTGAGCTAGCTATTTGTAGTATCATTCCCAGAACCAATAGTGGTGGTCCTCTGGTTTGGAGCCGAGTGGAAGGCTTGAACCAGGGACTCAGACGATTCTGCGGAGATCTGGGGTGCAAATTTCTCGACCTCCGCTATCGGGTGGCAAAATGTAGGGTCCCCCTGAATAGGTCACGCGTGCACTACATGCAGGAAGCGGCTACAAGGGTAGCAGAGTATATGTGGAGTGCACATGTGGGTTTTTAGGTTAGAGAATTTCCTCCCTAGGCCCGACAAGACACCTCCTGAGATGCGGCAAGGTAGGAGTAGACAAAATGCAACAGGGAATAACAATACTAATGTGCTAATAGTAAACTGCAGGAGCATCTATAGAAAGGTCCCAGAACTGCTCTCATTAATAAGTGGTCACAATGCCCACATAGTACTAGGGACAGAAAGTTGGCTGAAACCAGATGTAAACAGTATGAAATTCTAAACTCAGATTGGAATGTATACCGGAGAGACAGGCTGGACAGTGAAGGGGGAGGCATGTTTAAAGTGATAAGAAGTGCAATAGTATCGAAGGAAATTGACGGAGATTCAAAATGTGAAATAATTTGGGTGAAGGTCACGGTTAAAGCAGGCTCAGACATGGTAATTGGATGTCTCTATAGGCCCCCTGGCTCAGCAGCTGTTGTGGCTGAGCACCTGAAGGATAATTTGGAAAATATTTTGAGTAGATTTTCCCAACATGTTATAGTTCTGGGTGGAAATTTTAATTTGCCGGATATAGACTGGGAGACTCAAACTTTCATAACGGGTGGCAGGGACAAAGAATCCAGTGAAATTTTTTAAGAGCTTTATCTGAAAACTACCTTGAGCAGTTAAACAGAGAACCGACTCGTGGCGATAACATATTAGACCTTCTAGTGACAAACAGACCCGAACTATTTGAAACAGTTAATGCAGAACAGGGAATCAGTGATCATAAAGCAGTTACTGCATCGATGATTTCAGCCGTAAATAGAAATATTAAAAAAGGTACGAAGATTTTTCTGGTTAGCAAAAGTGACAAAAATCAGATTTCAGAGTACCTGATGGCTCAACACAAAAGTTTTGTTTTAAGTACAGATGGTGTAGAGGATCAGTGGACAAAGTTCAAAACCATCGTACAATATGCGTTAGATGAGTATGTGCCAAGTAAGATCGTAAGAGATGGAAAGAAGCCAGCGTGGTACAACAACCGAGTTAGAAAACTGCTGCGGAAGCAAAGGGAACTTCACAGCAAACATAAACATAGCCAACACCTTGCAGACAAACAAAAATTACGCGAAGCGAAATGTAATGTGAGGAGGGCCATGCGAGAGGCGTTAAATGAATTCGAAAGTAAAGTTCTATGTACTGACTTGGCAGAAAATCCTAAGAAATTTTGCTCTTATGTCAAAGCGGTAGGTGGATCAAAACAAAATGTCCAGACACTCTGTGACCAAAAAGGTACTGAAACAGAGGATGATGGACTAAAGGCCGAAATACTAAATGTCTTTTTCCAAAGCTGTTTCACAGAGGAAGACTGCACTGTAGTTCCTTCTCTAGATTGTCACACAGATGACAAAATGGTAGATATTGAAATAGATGACCGAGGGATAGATAAACAATTAAAATCACTCAAAAGAGGAAAGGCCGCTGGACCTGATGGGATACCAGTTCAATTTTACACAGAGTATGTGAAGGAACTTGCCCCCATTCTTGCAGCAGTGTACCGTAGGTCTCTACAAGAGCGTAGCGTTCCAAAGAATTGGAAAAGGGCACAGGTCATCCCTGTTTTCAAGAAGGGACGTCAAACAGATGTGCAGAACTATAGACCTATATCTCTAACGTCGATCAGTAGCAGAATTTTAGAACATGTATTATGTTCGAGTATTATGACTTTTCTGTAAACTAGAAATCTACTCTGTAGGAATCAGCATGGGTTTCGAAAAAGATGATCGTGTGAAACCCAGCTCGCGTTATTCGTCCACGAGACTCAGAGGGCCATAGACACGGGTTCCCACGTAGATGCTGTGTTTCTTGACTTCCGCAAGGCGTTCGATACAGTTCCCCGCAATCATTTAATGAACAAAGTAAGAGCATATGGACTATCAGACCAATTATGTGATTGGATTGAAGAGTTGCTAGTTAACAGAACGCAGCATGTCATTCTCAATGGAGAGAAGTCTTCCGAAGTAAGAGTGATTTCAGGTGTGCTGCAGGGGAGTGTCGTAAGACCGTTGCTATTCACAATATACATAAATGACCTTGTGAATGACATCGGAAGTTCACTGAGGCTTTTTGCGGATGATGCTGTGGTATATCGAGAGGTTGCAACAATGGAAAATTGTACTGATATGCAGGATGATCTGCACCGAATTGATGCATGGTGCAGGGAATGGCAATTGAATCTCGATGTAGACAAGTGTAATGTGCTGCGAATACATAGAAAGAAAGATCCCATATCATTTAGCTACAATATAGCAGGTCAGCAATTGGAAGCAGTTAATTCCATAAATTATCTGGGAGTATGCATTAGTAGTGATTTAAAATGGAATGATCATATAAAGTTGATCGTCGGTAAATCAGATGTCAGACTGAGATTCATTGAAAGAATCCTAAGGAAATGCAATCCGAAAACAAAGGAATTAGGTTACAGTACACTTGTTCGCCCACTGTTTGAATACTGCTCAGCAGTGTGGGGTCCGTATCAGATAGGGTTGATAGAAGAGATAGAGAAGATCCAACAGAGAGCAGCATGCTTCATTATAGGATCATTTAGTAATCATGAAAGCATTACAGAGATGTTAGATAAACTCCAGTGGAAGACTCTGCGGGAGAGATGCTCAGTAGCTCGGTACGGGCTTTTGTTGAAGTTTCGAGAACATACCTTCACCGAGGAGTCAAGCAGCATATTGCTCCCTCCTACGTATATCTCGCGAAGAGACCATGAGGATAAAATGAGAGAGATTAGAGCCCGCACAGAGGCATACCGACAATTCTTCTTTCCACGAACAATACGAGACTGGAATAGAAGGGAGAACCAATAGAGGTACTCAAGGTACCCTACACCGTCAGGTGGCTTGAGGAGTATGGATGTAGATGTAGATGTAGACCAAAAAATGATTTTCTTGTAATGAAGACACTAAAGTGGGGTCAGTCATGCTGTTATTGCTTTTAATGATGGCAACATTGGTAGCGTGAAAGTGCTACAACATATGGGAATTAATTCTGGAGCAAACTGCATCAGAGAATTTGAATGGATGGACAAGGTTTGCACTGGTAAAGCAGAGTATGCAGCACAGTTGGCCACTACGGAGTCCAGAAAGAAGAAAACAAGAAAAAACTTAAAAAAGATCAAGAGGATGATATACAGTATGGAGCAGGGTGCTTCTGAGTGACTAAAAATAAAATGTTAAGCATATATTGAGT
Source organism: Schistocerca piceifrons (assembly GCF_021461385.2). Classification (NCBI taxonomy): domain Eukaryota; kingdom Metazoa; phylum Arthropoda; class Insecta; order Orthoptera; family Acrididae; genus Schistocerca; species Schistocerca piceifrons. Next base: position 559,870 of record NW_025727278.1, on the reverse strand, counting down.
TACAGTCTATTAAAACTTTAAAAACTCTTCCTGAAAATTTACATTTTCTCTTGCACTTTTCCCTAAATCTCAGAAACTACTTCGAGTAGCGAATTCAAATTTTCAGGGAGTAATAACATACGTATCCTGAGTCTTCTGAACTAAAAGAAGAACATAATGTTATGTATAAATAAAATGATTTAGAATAACATACAAAAAAGTACACAAAATTTTAACTGTGTAATTAAAAAATTGTATTTCCAAAAGCAGTGGCTGAAATGCAATTATTGTAAGACTCAGAACATATAGTTTAATGTCCTGTAAAAGTTTCTTGTCAATGGCTACAGTTGTTCCTGAAATACGGGGAAGTTAAGTCACTAAATTTAACATTGTCAGGATAGGGTGTTCAAACTCCCCTTAATGCACGTTTTCTCCTTCCTCCACTTGGTGAGCAACACATTTATTGTATTTTCACAACAGCAGTAGCTATTTTCTTACAATTTCTTTTTGCAGGCATACCATGTCCCGGGCTACAAGGGATGCGTAGGATTTATTACCTCAATGAGTGAACACTTCTGTGGCACATGCAACCATTTACGGCTAACAGCTGATGGCAATTTGGAGGTGTGTCTCTTTGGGAATTCAGAGATATCTCTCAGGTGAGTGATGAAACATAGAATAATCATGTCCAAGTGAAAATTCATGCGAGGAAACCATAAAATTACTAGAAGACTGACAGACTGATCAGTATTTTACCTTCAGGAGGTGAAATTCCAAAACTTCTTATAGACACATTCGTTCCTCTTGTCCTCACATTAGTCGTGGAGTCCGAGTGACCTTTCAGACCTTCAGGAACTTATCCCTCTTTCCTCTCTCATGAAGGAACTGATAGTTCCAAATGCTGAGTATAGAATAATACTTTCAAACTGTTTGCCATGCACATTAGGTATGTGGTTGGTATATGGAAGAGATAAACTGCAGTTAAATCCAGCAGGTATGAAATGAGTTATCTTTTCTTGAAGTTTTCAGCTTGCACCCTCCTCCCTCCCAGACATACAAACCAGATACCTCTAGCTAAATAATTTGTGAGTATATATAATTTGCCTCTGTCAACATCATGTTACACTAACCTATTTGTGAGATTAAATTAAAGGAAAGTAATCAGAACTGGAAATTATGTAAAGACATTTTTAGCTATGTCCCTAGGTTTTAATAAAGTTAACACAGTATTTCTGTCCATGTGATTGTAACTATGATTTGCCAGCCACCGTTGCCGAGCGGTTCTAGGCACTTCAGTCCAGAACCGCGCGACTGCTACGGTCGCAGGTTTGAATCCTGCCTTGGCTCAGATGTTAAGTCCCATAGTGCCCAGAGCCATTTGAACTGTGATTCATGATTATCAGAGTCTATATGTTCCAAATAAAAATTGGAACTTCATGTGTATAAATGTACAAATTATTAGACAATGGGACCAACAACTGACACTTTTAAATTGATGACTAGACTAAGAGATTAATAATAGGTAAAATACTGCAAGATACTTGGTGATAAGTTTGTTTCAGGACAAGGTAAGGGGGGTGGGGGGCGGGAAGAATCAGCTCTCTCTTTGTGAGCATACCAGAAATCCTTTATCAACCCAAGGTAAAATAAGATATAAAAATACAAGGTCAAACAACTAATTTAAGTATCTTAAAAACCAAATGACTAATGAAATTGGAAGCTAAGAAAAGTAAGTTCATAGTAAGTAGGGTGGAACACAGGGGGCTGCAACATATTGCCATTGTTGTTTGACTTGTCTATCAAAGAAAAAAGAAATGGATCAAAACAAAATAAAAGTGAGAATGGAAATGTATCAGAAGCAGATAGGAATAAGCAAGGAACATATTCTTTAATAAATAATTAAAAAAAAGAAACTGATATGTGAGGCAGATGTTCCTACAATTTTATGTTCAAAGCACAGCAGTCTGTGAAAGCAAAATATTTATGACATTGAAAAAAGAAAATCAGTGAGTGAAAAGTGTGTGTAAGTGAATTGTGGTGAAAGACTGGATATTGGAACTTCTGTTAGGCTGCCCAGTATTAGTTAACTTGGTAGTAAAGGAGCAAGTTTGCAAGGGCAGATAACTGTTTGGCTACGTACAATAGAGTGGGAGTATGGAAAAGCTAGTCCAAGATAGGATGAAAAAGATAACAGCAACTTAAAAAATGAATTGATAAGTTACCATGAACCCCATTCCAATCTAGTGAATGCAGTGGTTGACAATATCTTGTGACATTCGCCTATAAGGCTCAAACAATAATTGCTAAATAAAAATACAAAATGTTGACAAGACTGTATCTAAGCTGTCACTCTCTTTTGAAACAAGGGTGTTTAAACCAACAAACACGCAGGAAAGCAGGGACAACTCGCACACTAGAGAAGGATGGGCAGTATCATTGAAGGAGTGAGCATAAACCGTGTGGAATATGTGTGGTACAAGAAATGATAGTAAGAAAAAAAAAAGAAGAAGAAGAAGAAGAGGAAAAATGTTGGTCTGGAAACAAGGGAATAAAAATTTGCCACGTGAAGAGACAAAATGGTACTGTGCTGATGAGTGTGTACAAGTGGTGATATACAATATACATTGATAAAGGAACTCTGCATTGGGCCCAGAAGACCACGCAATGCTCTTCGAGAGATGTCCTCTACTATATATCTATGGAGAGTTAGGGGATCAGTACACAACTCTCCAGGCTGTTATCAACTTCCAGAAGTTGAAGACACTACTTCTCACTTGAGTAGCTCCTCAGCTGGAACTACAAGCAGAGTGTACCCTATTCCAGTCTGTCCACCGAGCAGAATTTCCCAGCTCTACAAGGAATTGAACCTGATCCCTTTCTATGGCACACCTGTGGCATACTGACTGCATAGCTGTGGCAAGAGTCATAATATACACTTGTGAACAATTGAGTTATAACTATTCTGTTTATTGGGGAGAGAGTATGTATATTTCCAACGTGAATGAAATAGTTTAGTGTATCGTAACTGGAATGTATTCAGACCTCGTACTTGTTGTGTGAGAGCGCAGTGTCTTAGACACTTGTAGTGTTTGTCTTAGCATGAACTAACCGGTGAGCCTTACTTTCTAGTATTTTTAATTATATATCATTACTGGTGCCTCTGGCACTTATGTGTTGCAATAGCAATAGCTTGCAATAGCAAACATTGAGTCAACCATGGTTTTTGGATTAGAAGTAGAGGTCAGCTGGGTTGACAGTGGGAATAGAGTGATGGGAAGTGGACAATAAGCAGTTATATTGAAGGGTGCATTATTTGATATGTTAAGGTTAATTACAAAACGTGGATTGGAGAATTTTTCACATTGAGCAGAAGTAAGTTTACAGGACCAGATGTCAAATTACACATGATCAGTGTGAATCCCTATAGTCAGCATGAACACTGGCACACAGAATAATTTATAGGTAGTCTTGCTGTATATAAAAAATCAGATTTGTGCTGAACTGTCATGAACAAACTGTCACTTCTCTGGAATAAATAGACTCTGATTTGTTAATTACATCTGTGTAAATGAAAAATATAGGAAAACATAGTGCTTACTGTAAAGGAGACATGTTACATTGCAGACAAGCACAATTAAAGAGGCACTTACATAAAGCTTTCGGCCACAGCCTTCATCAGCAAAAGAGATACACAGAAACACACACATTCATACACACAGGCAAGCACATGTCACACACATATGACTGTCAACTCCAGCAGCTTGCCCCTAGCTGCTGGACTTGGCAGTTTTTTTTTTTTCTCTGTGTGTGTGTGGGTGCATGCGTGCGCGCGCGGTAGGCTTGCTTGTGTGTTGTGCCTGTGTGCAACTTTGTTTTCTTTACGGTAAATAGTGATCTATCTTTCCCTGCACTGTTGATATTCCTACCTGGAATTTCCATTGTTTAATATGTAAATATTTAAAGAAGGACACAGTTACATATATTCTGTCACTTGAAGACTAATACATGAAGTCAGTGGACATTATTTTTTATTGCAGAGGATCTTTGTCACCACTAATTATTCATTTTGTGTTCCAGTTAATTAGACATGGTTTCATCCTTTCCTGGATGTGCTCTTTTTGTTAAATCTTCCTTCAAAAGATCTGATTTACTTCAAATTAATAAACCTGAGTATTCTGAAAAAGGAGGTGCAGCTTACAGCTGCAGTGTGACAGTTGATCACAGGGTGATTTTATCACTGCCATATCGTGGGTACCCATGGCTCGAGACACTTATTCTATAAGGGTGTGTAGTCATTGGGCTTTCTTGTACCACAGTGTCAAAGGTGTACTGTAAGCAGATTTATTCAAGGAAAATACTACCACAGTCAGCAGAGTGAACTGCTATGGGCAACAGGATATCATTGACAGGGGTTACCACTGACTAGCATGGCTTTAGCAGCGAACAGGTGGGCCACAATGTAGCAAATGACTCACCAACTCAGTGACAGTCAATAAACAGTAACCATTCATGCCACTGGGAACTGTCACCTCTTTGTGGGATACAAACATGCAATCTGCACACTGCTCGTCACACTTACAAAGATTAGCATTGGTTTGGAACAGCACCAGGGGATGCTCGAAGCATGCAGGAAGGTCGTCTGTCTGATGATTTGCGGTACATATTGCCAAGGTGGCAGGGAGCAAAATAAGGAGTGATCAAAAAAACTTCCATTTGAAGGCTGCATAGTTCAGATCAGTATGCCACACACACACACACACACACACACACACACACACACACACACACACACACATATCCATCCGCACATATACCCTGCTTGTGTCTTTATATGTGCGGATGGATATATGTGTGTGTGTGTGCGTGTGTGTGTGTGTGTGTGTGTGTGTGTGTGTGTGCGAGTGTATACCTGTCCTTTTTCCCCCCTAAGGTAAATCCTTCCACTCCCAGGATTGGAATGACTCCTTACCCTCTCCCTTAAAACCCACATCCTTTCGTCTTTCCCTCTCCTTCCCTCTTTCCTGATGAAGCAACTGTGGGTTGCGAAAGCTTGAATTTTGTGTGTGTGTTTGTTTGTGTATCTATCAACATACCAACGCTTTCGTTTGGTAAGTTACATCATCTTTGTTTTTAGATATATTTTTCCCATTTGGAATGTTTCCCTGTATTATATTATATATCAGTGCTTTCCCCTCCCACTACTATCCTGCAGACCTTGTCCACAAACAGATCTCCCAAGCAATACATTCCTCCCCACCCAACAACAATGTTACTACCCCCAGACCACACAGAAGCATCCCCCTTGTCACCCAATATTATCCTGGCCTCGAATACATCAACTAATTACTCCGCCACGGATATGAATTTCTCAAGTCAAGCCCTGAAATGAGATCATCCCTTGACAATATTCTCCCCACACCACCCAGAGTTGCCTTTTGCCGACCCCGTAACCTCCGTAACATCCTTGTCAAACCCTACAATATTCCCAGACCACCTTCTCTACCCAGCGGTTCCTACCCCTGTAACTGACCACGATGCAAAACCTGCCCCATGCATCCCCCCACAACCAACTACTCCAGCCCCGCTACTGGTAAAACATACACAACTCAAGGCAGGGCCACATGTGAGACAACACGACATTTATCAACTGACATGCCTGCACTGCACAGCCTTTTTCATTGGTATGACGACAACTAAACTGGCTGAGCGCATGAATGGGCACAGACGAACTGTCCGCCTAGGAGATGTCCAATACCCAGTAGCGGAGCATGCTCTCCAGCATAATTCTAGGGACCTAGGAACCTGCTACACCATATGTGCCATTTGGCTTCTCCCGCCCAACACCAGTACCTCGGAACTGCGGAGATGGGAACTTGCACTCCAACACATCCTTTCATCCCGCCATCCCCCTGGACTGAACCTACGTTAACCAACCTCACTCCCATTTACTCTTTAGTCTTCTCCTCTTTCCCTTTCCTCTTTAGCCATTCATGCATCTTTTCATCCTACATAGTTGCGTTTATCTTTATACTATGTACCTCTTTACTTCTGTATTCATCCTCCTTGGTTTGAAGCTGGCACAGTAATTACAGTAGAATATCTTTGGCTTCCCTCTGACATCCATGCCTCCATCTTTGCTGCCCTCCCTGTTTACCTTTCCCCTGTTGCTTCATAACCTGGGTTGTGAATAACTGAATCCACTTTCCCTTCTTCCCCTTTTTTCCCCTCTCTCCTCCCTGATGAAGGAACGAAGTTCCGAAAGCTAGGATACGTCAATTTTCTGTTCTGTTTTGAGTATCTATCGGCTGTACTGAGCTGAGGTAAGTACTGGCCAGGCCCTCTATCTCTTTGTTAGTATTTGTTTCGTATATATAAACACACACACACACACACACAGACAGGGTGATGCGTATTAACATTTAAAAACCTCCAAAGCACTGTAGATGACCCTGAGACAAGTAATTTAATACAAGACACATGGGATCACAAATGTTGGATACGATACAAATGTTGGGAAATGTGTCAAAAGCGAATGACAAATGTCACCAGATGATGTACCTTGCCATGCTTGCAGTGGTTGAGCCTCTCGGTCTGTCACACTTGATCATCCCAACCCAAGTCAAGTATTCATATCATTGTGGCTACGGACACACGTGTGCGACTATAGTGATGGTGTTCAGGATTTGAGTCTTGCATCTGGCAGGCAGTATTTTTTCATTGTGTTAAACAATTATGTATTTATATTGAAGTTTATTATTTTATTTACCGGTCTTGCAGTTTCCTTGATTTCTTGCAAAGTACAGTACAATGAAAACCTACCATATTGCATAACAAGTAGATGAGTATTAACTTCAGAATAGCATCATCGCCATTAAATGACCTATGTTTTCTTTACTAACTAATGTCTGTAAACAAAAAGAGAAGGGACAGAAGCAAGAAACACAAAATCAGAACTGCTTTTGCTTGATTACAGCAGGGACAATAATTTTGTAACATCTACATTTACAACAGATCATATTTACAAAATGTTTTCGAAATTTGCTCTGTTTGCTCAAATGAAAGTATTGCACTGTTCAATCATTCCTTTACACTCAACCCCAACTGCTGCACATGCTGTGGGGTATGTCATCTGGTTACGTCATATGTTCAGTGTTTCTCACCAATTTTTGGGGTATTTTGAAATGTACAAAAAGGCAAATGCAGAAAGTTATCACATTTTGCTGCACATTACCTCCGTCACAGAAAAATAAAGTATACAAATCTTCTCAGATTTGCCACTGAATAATTTTGTGCAAGCCTCACAATATTTCACCAACACAACTGTTCATCATCTTCAGGTAGTGGTGGGTCCTGTCATCACTGCTGCAAGATGTGGCTGGTGATATTCGCACAGCAGAATTGAAATTTGTCAGGCTAGAAGCAGGAGTACGAATGTGTGGACAGGCACTCCCAGTTGGATGGAAATTCCATTCATAGTAGCCTTCTGCTTATGTGTTGTGGGCAATGACTGCACTTCTGGACACTCGTGTGGTTAAAAGCTGAATTAACTCTCTGCAAGGTGCTGCATCAGGTCATACATCGGAGGATCTGGTTTCTACTGTTTTAATTTCATGGCAGTCAGTGCTGGATTCTGGGCAGTGCTTAATCAAAATTCCATATTCCTGTTGGTAAGATTGCCCATCGTATGGATACATGCCTCATTCTTAAAAACACAATCCTAGAGTGATGATGCTGAGGATAAAATTTCAGTCCTCTTGGGAAACGTGTGGTGCCCTGTATTCAGGCAGTGCTCTGCTACCACTAATTTACTGGGTGGCATTTTTGTCAGCGCTGTTGAACGCAGTGTTCTTGCACAATGTGAGGTGTCTGCCCTATATAAGATTTCCCATAATGGCATCAGATCTTATATATGATCTGTGTTTTCTAAGGTCAAGATTGTCTTTAACTGAACACAAACAATTCCTTAGTTTTGCTGGTAGACGAAAAACACACTTGATTCTGTTTCTCTTAGCGATTCTTCCTATTTTTGAAAACATGCCACTGAAATATGGCAAAAAAGCCATTTGCAGTGCTTGTCTAAGTATCTTCATTTACATCCCTACACTGAACTTGCTTTGCTCAGAACACATTTCAAATCTGTTTACAAGAATAAACATTCTGCTGGAACACTGTTCTTAGGTGTTACAGTTCACCAGGCAGACTGTCGGTATCTGAGATCACGTGTGCTCTATGTGCCAGGGAGTGTAAGACACTACCACATTGTGCAGGATGACGGCAACTTTTGGACCGCAAATATAACTCTGCGTGTATCAGTTTTCAGTAGAGACTATGCCCCAGTGTTCTGTCAGTTTTTCTTCTAACCGTGACATCCAGGAATGGTAAGCTGCTATCTTTTTGTACTTCCACAGTGAACTGAATATTCAGATGGAGCGAGTGCAAATGCTGCAGGAACATAGGTAGTGTCTGTATTATGTGGGCCACACCACAAATGTCTCTTCAGCATTCTGCCAGAAGGAGGAATGTTGGATATTTACTAAGGGAATTAGAGGATCTCCCATGGGAGCACTGTCCACTTGATCAAAGTAGTTGGTGTTACATAAGAAATAGGATGAGGTATGCACATGTTTAAACAGCACCACAATTTCTTTCTCAAACTTGCTGCTAATAACCTCTAATGAGGGCTGCAGGGGCACTTTTGTAAGTAATGATATAACATTTGAGCTAACTAAAAGATCTGAAAGTTCTAGTTTAAGCATCTTCAGGTATTCTATGAAATCCTCTGAATTCTAAATATGATGGTCATAGTCATCCACATGATAAATTTCAAAGCTGTCACGTGGAAATTGCCAGTTGCATCTTGCAGCAGTGATGGTGGAAATCACCACCACCTGAAGATGCCAAAACGTTGTGTCACTGAAATATTGAGGGAGGGACTTGCATAATGTTATCTGGTGGGGAACCCAAAGTGTTTTTGCAACAGATCTATCAGGCAAGCCTGAAAATTCACATATACTCCAAGCAGTAAGTACCTGTTGTAAAATGGTCACATTAGTGAGCTTGGCAATTAATTAACAGTTTATCAATAAATTTGGCTTCATTTTGCAAGAAATTGTGCTGTGTTCCACTACTCCCTCTTCAACAAAACTAATGTCACTTTCTGCTCCACCTCTTCAGCCCGAGATCTTATGTATACTCTTGAGCATTTGTGTAAGATACCTGTTTATTTATAAAAATAAAAGTAACTTCTATCATGACTTTCCCATTTTGTCCAGTGGGTTTGTTATCCTGCTGTTGCCTACTGCAGACTACAAGATTACTGTTGAAGATATCTGCAAAGTTTTTCTTCCTTTTTAGTGTACCAACATTTCACTGTGTGGTAATTGCCTGGTACTGTTTAACGGGTGTTTTAACTGTTGTTTCAGAGATGCAATACGAAGCAAATGCAGTGAGGATGACTTGCTTGCCATGATTGGGGCAGCAGTGAGAAGAAAGAAGAAACAACATGCAGGTAAGATACATTACAGCAAATGTAACTCTATAGATAGAAAGAAAATTTCTGCTTAACAAGTCATAGCAAACATAAGAGCAAAATAGAATGAAAAACAACAGTGATAGAACCTGTGTTTTTTGTGTAAAATTGGATTTAATTTTTTATTTAGTATTCATTCTGATTAATGCCCATTGGTCAACAGTACATTTCAGCCCTAGAATTTGGTTCTGCAAGGTCCACCAGATAACCATATATGGCTGTTGTAACTCCTTTATTGGACTTCAGAAGTTTTCCAGCAACAAATCTTTTTTTCTTTCTTTCTTTCTTTCTTTTTTTTTCTTTTTTAAAAAAAAGCTAAAATGCAGAAAACATCATAAAGGAAACACTCACAGAAAAGCATCAGTGTCCTTGAAACAATGGAAACTCCAGTAGGAATATCAACAATGTTGGAAAAGACAGATTACTACTTACTGATGAAGGCTGTGGCTGAAAGCTTTATGTAAGTGTCTTTTAATTCTGCCCATCTGCAGCCTAAGGTATCTTCTTTATGGTAAGTAACAGGCTGTCTTTTCCTTCATTATTCATTAGTGTTCTTTGTTTTTATTGCTGTTTAGCAAGCATTGTGTGGTATATAAGGGATGCGAATAGCGTCAGATGTTGAATCATCACTCTGGAGGATATGAAGGTGCTGCATATTGGTGTGAGACAGCATTATCTGATGAGAGTTTGAAAGAAACCTCATTGTGGATGTCCATTTGGTCGCCTGGTTAAACCTTGCAACATCTGTATTTTTGGAGTATTTGGATCTGACAGTGCCCTGATGTTGGAAAGTAAGGGCATACTCATCATCAATGTTCCAGTTGACTACATCAGACCACTACAAGGGAGCATCACTGTGTAGTGTACTGAGTACATTGTAACCTGTTCACGTCTGTGACTGCCATCTGAGAACAAGTACAGTAAACTCTCGTGCAGCTACACTTTTGGCTAGTTAGATTGACACTTGACAAGTTTTAATTTGCGTGCACCTGGAGCCAAGTATTTGCTGGTGTTTTTTGGCAATCTACTGCTAATCAGTGCACTGGTGCATGTCAAAAGTCCAAGTATCGTCAATTCGAGCGTGTGTTGGTTGAAGCTCTAGTGTGTTTCTTATTCGTATTGCATGGTTTCATGCCACTGCCATCTATTGGAACTCCTTGTAAGTACAGTACATACAGTATTGTTCTATGCAGCGCAACATAGCCCTGTCGAAACTGACAATTAGAGTGCGCCGCCTAACACTTTCCACTTGTTGTCGGTACATCAAAGCTGAGTGTTTAACAGTGAACGTACAACACCCTGTTGTGTTGCCACATGGGCTTGGGTAGAACAGAGGAAATGGCATAGATGTATTGAATGCTTTCATTTGATGGCTGCCACAGCCTGGTTTCAAAAGTCAAAAGTTTGTCTAGTGCATCTCGAGTGTTGTCAAGTTGTGCATCTGTGTGTTTCTGATTTGAGGTTTTGTGCTCCCACTATGTGCCTTAAAGTGTCCAGAGATAAAAGGGGCCAAAAACCATAAAGGACTCAGTCGAGTGTCTGTAAAAAGAACACTGAACGTGACTATGGGCATGAAACATAAAACGAATGTGATCTTGTTGGAAAAAGAGCTTCACTCTTTGCAGAGAATTGATGCTGGTGAGCCACCCACAGAAGTGGCTGCAGAGTAGGAGTACAATTACTGATCGGAAGACAAATCGATCAGGAATTGAAAAATTTTGTTCCATCCAAACATTGGGCAGCGCAGTGAAATCTTGAAAAACAATGAGAAAAGGTGCACATCCTCAGTCAGAAGAGGCATTATTTTTGTGGCACGAATAAATAAGAGCCAAAGGTGTGTCAGTTTCAGGTCCTCTAGTTTGACAAAATGAGCTGATGAGCTGATTGAAGGAAAGAAGCAAGAATTCCTCGGAAGTAATGGCCGGCAGGATCGTTTCAAGAAGCGGCATGGCATCCATGAAATTGCCATCAGTGCCAAATCATTATCTGGGGATGAAGCTGCTATGCTGATTTTAAGAAGAAACTGCACACAATCATTGACAAAGGATGTTATACTGGCAATCAACTTTACAAATGTGATGAAACTGGGTTGAATTACAAAATCCTGCTAACGAAAACCCTTGCCTCTAAAGAAGAAGAAATGGCTTCCGGATCCAAAAAAATTAAAGATATATTTACTGTCCTTGCTTGCAGTAATGCCACTGGCAATCATAAACTGTGTCTTACTTTAATTGGCAAATCCAAAACACCAAGAGCATTTAGACACCAACCAACCAGCTTTGCCACTGAGGTACACGAATCAGTCTTAAGGCATGTATGAACAGTGCCATCTTCAGAGAGTGGTTCCAGGCAGAGTTTGTTCCAGCTGTAGTAAATTACATGGCAGGAAATGGACTTCCTTGAAAAGCGCTACTTCTTGTGGACAATGCTCCTTCTCACCCTGGTGATCTGCAAGATGGGGATATCAAAGTTGTATTTCTCCCACAAAATGTCACATCTCTATGTCAACCGATGGACCAAGGTATTCTTGAGGCGATGGAAAAACATTACAGACGCAAGATGCTGGAATACTTAATAGATGTGATTGATGCTGCAGATGATTTTGTGGAAGCTCTTAAAAAATCGATGTTTTAAGTGTCATTCATTGATTGCTGAAGCTTGGAGTCTAATTCCTCCACTTCCTCTTGTTAGGTCTTGGAAAAAACTCTTAGATCGTAAGGCAACCTAAGTGGTGGGAAGGAGGAGGCAACACCGAAACTCAAGCTGACATAATTTTGGTGAATTTACTGGAGAAGCTGGTTGTAAAGACACACACTTCGGAGACATTGAAGAGTGGATGGAAAATGGCATTTTTTCATGTGACTGAGGATGAAATCGTCCAAATTGTGACTGATCATAAAGCGTCAGAAGACTATGTTTCTGATGATGAATCAGAGAAAAATATTACTCACACATTCTGTTACAAAGTGATCCAAACTGCCCTGGAGTACATCAGCCAACTGGAGGAGACGATTTATCCTGAAATAGTTTGATTTCAACATTGGAGATGTATTGTTGCAGCAATAGTTTCTCAAGCAAAAAAACAAAAAAAAAAAACATTTGTGACTTCGTTACCAAAAAATAAACTCTAATGAAGCATCCTAGAACTTCTATGTCCATAACTTAAAAAGTTTTTTTTTTTACTTTTCTTGAAAGTTCCTCTAGACAGACTTTTCGTTCCTTTGAGTAATCTCTAGATTTGTTTCATAATTTTGTTCAGTAGTTTATTTTTTATTAAAAAGAGTAGGTAATAAAATTAAAACTCCTGTTTTTTTCCTGCTGCCAAATAAGGGAGATATTTTCTGTAAGAATGCAAAATAAACGAGCTTCGTTATACAGCATTTAAAAACTTTGAGTTTTCAATCACAGTTTGGTGCCTTTTTAACATGTCAACACAATTTTTTCAGTAAAAAAGTGCAGGGTTAATTGCAACCGTATCAGTAACATTTTACATACCCTACGCACGTGTTACGATCGTATTTCACAATATTGACGCAATTTGGAGTGTTCACATATGAAAACAGGGGGACTTTGATTTATCTGAAATTTTCGTTATCAGAACCGGCCACCGTCCCAATCATTTCGGATAAACAGGAGTTCACTGTAACAGACTCCTTGCAACATGCTGTGTCATGCAGCTAGGAGCAGCCAGACTATGGAATTGCCGTCCTGCGCATAGGCTGCCATTAACACCCAAGCAAATGACTGCATGTGAAGTGGTACCATGATCGAGAAGTACGGACTGCTAATGAATGGCGTCACATTATGTTCACTAATGAGTCCCAGTCCTGCACTGCTCCAAATGACTATCGTGGAGAAGTTTGACAGTGACCCGGGGAGATGGGGAGTGTGAAATCTCCAGGCAAAATCCTAAAAACTCTTGTTACAATGTGTCTCCAAAGAATCCAACTTGTGGGACATACAGAAAGAATGTATCCAAACAGGCAGCTCATTGGATTCCCACATACTTGAAAAATAAGATCCAACTGATGAAAACAAACAGGAAGAGACCTTAAGAAATTGGAATCACCACATTTACAGTATTCTGATGTAGTGATGAGTCACACAGAGTGCAGTTTCACAGTAGCTTGATCGATGCTTGTACTTGTGTGTGTAGTATATGCAAGTGTGTACAGCGTCTCTTCAGGTGCACTCACGATATGCTAATTTAGTGGCCGAGCAGTAAACCGGATCCCTACTTGGTTCCAGTGTGCTGTGCTAATTATTCTTCTTCACTTGACATTTATGCTTGGAGCTGCAAGAGAGGCCATTTTCCAGATAATGCCACAAAAACAACAAATTCTCAGATATCAGTTTAACTTACACTCTTCAACATCATAGACAACATTTCAAATTTAATATGTTGCAGAACACTTATTTCATTGGCTAAGTTAAATTTCGAGTGTGACATGCTATTTCGTAAAAAATAGCAAATGGTAGACATGGATGTTGTTGTGACTCTTTCCTAAGGCAACATTTGTGTATTACACTTGTAGAAGTGCACTGCAACATAAAACAGTAGACCGTAAGTTCAAACAATGGAAACTCCAGGTTGGAATATCAGTAGTGTAGGAAACGATAGAGTGCTAATTACCATAAAGATGGCACGTTAAAATGCAGACAGGCACAGTTAAGACACTTACACATAAGCTTTTGGCCACAACCTTTATCAGAAAAAGAAATAGAAATACACACCATTCATTCACACAAGCAAGCACACCTCACACACACATGACCGCCAACTCTGACAGCTCAGACCAGAATGCTAGTCTGTAAGTTTGCTACACAATAAAATAATTATTCTGAGCTACAAGAAAAATGGATTCAAAGAACTAAACTGCTTGAAGAAAAAAAAGGGAAGCTCCCTAAAGCAACGTAGTTTCACGAGTGTGCATACCAGTGGCAACTCTCTGAAATGGATACAAAGGCCACCAGATTGCATTAGCTTTGTTTGTGTCTCGGATTGTTACCATGAATGGTAGGAGCTATAAGAGATGTGAAGAGTGTAAGATGTTGAGTGATCCCTGTGAAGGACACAGATGCCCTGTACTTCTGTGAGTCAGCATTATCAGTGCGTAACAAAATTTGAAGGGGCCTAATTGTGTGTCTCCATTTGCCAGGCTGATTGAATTATACAATATGCAGATTTGTGAGACATTCAGATGTGGTAGTGTCCCCATGTTGGACTGCTTGGGAACGTAAGGGCAGCATGCTTGTCAGCAAGCTTCCGGTTTACCGTGTCTGACGAGCCCATGGGAGAATTGCTGTAATGTACGCCGAGCACATTGTAACCCTTTCACACCTGCACCTGTCATGTGATCAGCAGTGAGTCACATTCTGCAAGACCCGCGATGACAGTTGTCAGTGAGTATGACAACGACATAGGGACAGGGCATGTGGGGCAGCATTGGATATGACTTCAGGTCACTCTGACAGCACAGCAGTATGTCATGGACATCCTGCATCCTCATTTGCTACCTCCATGTCCAATGGAGTTACAAGAGACAGAGCAGTGAAAACATATCCAGTTGTTGACTCACAAAACGGTTTTGAGCTGTGACGCATGTAGTCTTAAGTGAATCATTCATACAAAAAGAAAAGAAGAAGAAGCTAAAGTCAGAATGTGAAAAAATTGGAGAATAAAATAGATATTTGAAGACTTCACACTTGAAACTCCCAGTTTTCCTATTGTGAAAGTGCCTTTATGACCACATGCATTTCACTGACGATAAACTTTTTTTTTCCCTCTGGGTCTTGGCTAAATATTTTTTCATCCAGTTGAGTCAGAATACTTGCATAGTATTTGTGAGGTATTGTTTCAGTCTTGCAAGCTAATCTAAAATACAAATCCCTTTTGCATCCTAGAAAACAATGACCACTCTTCCTCTCCGATGAAGTCACCTTGGCTATTTTTGTGCGACTGCTATTTCATTTCGGTCGTCTCTCTTCCAAGGGAACAGATTGGTGCATAGAATCAATTGTGTGTCAGATTGTCCCAAATTGTATTTCACATTAGGTTGTAGTCAGGCTTCAACAGACATGCCACTCACTTTCTGGTATGGCCACGGCATCAACTGTTTTGCACATCTTTTTAATTACTGATCTTGCAATATCACACTGTGTTCTTTCTCAGCATTTTCATATTTGATTGTAATTCTAGGAAGTTGTTCATGAGTCATCTTACAGAGACATATGCCACATATCAATTCAGCCACCCATTCCTTAACTGTTGACTACGAAGGAACTCCCCCCATGAACCATGGACCTTGCCATTGGTGGGGAGGCTTGCGTGCCTCAGCGATACAGATGGCCGTACCGTAGGTGCAACCACAACGGAGGGGTACCTGTTGAGAGGCCAGACAAACAGGTGGTTCCTGAAGAGGGGCAGCAGCCTTTTCAGTAGTTGCAGGGGCAACAGTCTGCATGATTGACTGATCTGGCCTTGTAACATTAACCAAAATGGCCTTGCTGTGCTGGTACTGCGAACGGCTGAAAGCAAGGGGAAACTACAGCCGTAATTTTTCCCAAGGACATGCAGCTCTACAACTTGACTAGAAGAAGAGATCGGTTGCTAGGACATGTTTTGAGGCATCAAGGGATCACAAATTTACCATTGGAGGGCAGCATGGAGGGTAAAAATCGTAGAGGGAGACCAAGAGATGAATACACTAAGCAGATTCAGAAGGATGTAGGTTGCAGTAGGTACTGGGAGATGAAGAAGCTTGCACAGGATAGAGTAGCATGGAGAGCTGCATCAAACCAGTCTCAGGACTGAAGACCACAACAACAACAACATGAAGGAACTGACTCCTAATAAGTAAGATGATGCCTGTAGAAAAGTACAAGAAAACAGTAATCTCAAAAAAGTTCAGGATAGACAGTACATTCTGTAGGACATATTAAAAATTATTGGTAAAAGAGACTTGGTGTATTAAATGCAGCTTTTGATTACATGATAATTGAATTGGATAGATAAACAATCTACTTGCTAAGTGGCGGCAGAACACACACATAAAAGAAGATTATAATTAAGCAAGCTTTCAGAGCGAGTAGCTCATTCTTCAGGCAGAAGGGTTGAAGTGGAAGGAAGAGGGGTGAAGGATAGGTCTAGGAAAAAGGGTAGATTTTGAGAAAGTTACCCAGAACCGCAGATCAGGGGAGACTTTCCAGATGGGATGAGAAGGAAAGACTGATTCCACATCTACATACATACTCCACTAGCCACCATATGGTCCATGGCAGAAGGTACCCTGTCTCACTACAATAGTCTGAATAAAATTACTTGATAGTTGACATCAATCACTTGCTGCAACAATGTTGCCACATTGGCTACCAGCTACCGTTTGGTTACAGGTGACAACAAACAAGCGGTTCACTTCACAAATTATGTTAAATGTTTAACACAGAGCAATTTTTCTAGTGGCTGGTGCAAGGTATGTCAGAAATGTTGGATACTCTGTCGACTATTGATTTAAAGTGACCAGTGACTGAACTGGGGCAGACGACCCGTTTTGTATCCCTGACTGTAAACTTGTGTCCTAACCCAGCCGAGAAAATTGTGGTCAACAGTCTGCAGCAGTACTAATATCATGATCGCTTTGTTCATGGCGATTAAAGCTAACCCTTAAGGGTAAACTCAAGACAACAAAAACTCAATTTCAGGGCTGAAAGCAAATTGAAATTTCTCCATGTCATTTGTTACCTGTAACTATCCTTACACTAGCTGCACATGCTGACATGTTAGAAACCAGTGAACAGCCCGTGTGGGCACTTGTTCGTGGATTATAGATGACTGAGGCAGATTCCAAATGAAGAAATAAAGACAGGAAGACAAATAAGACCAAATAGAACAGTCAAAACAATGATGAAAAATGATGCAGCAAAGTATTAAAAATAAAAAAAAATACATTTAAACCAATTAATTGAATGAAAATAATAATCACACTCTTTTGGTTAGATTTAGAAATAAAAATTTTGCTACATTGATGAGATTCAAACCTATGACATGCTACACATTAGATTAATCTGCCAACCATTGTGCTATGCCACAGCACTGCATGAAGTATTTATATATGTGAATATAGTGACCCAGTTGCAACTATGAATTGTAACCTTAAAAATTTCAGTTTCACGCAGTGTAGTGAAAAGCTTATCTAATGTAAGATGATCTCTGTGAGTATGATAACTATATGTATGATACTGAATTACACCTTGTGCTGAGTTATTCGGTAGTGTTTGGTTAGTGCTATGAATGAAATGTGTGTCTTTCATTAGCATTGTTAATGTGTGTTGTTTTTGGTGTAGTTATCATGTGTCATGAAATACATAATAAAAGTGTCGGGCTTGTAATTTAGGATACAAATACATCAAGAAAGAATGCTGAACCAGGAATTGGAAGTGACTGGCCAATTTTGGTGGAGTTTGGCAACAGCAGACAGTTCAAGTGTGACGCTGACTACTCTTATTGGCGTTTGAAGTGCCAACTATCAAGTAATTTTAATTCGACTGTAGTCAGTTCCTTTCCCGTTCCATCTGCCAATCGAGTGAGGAGAAAGTGAATGTCTATATGCCTCTCTATGAGTCCTAATTTGTCGTCTCTTATCTTCGTGGTCCTTATGCGTAATGTATGTTGGTGCAAGCAGAATTGTTCTGCAGTCAGCACAGTGTTCCTCAAAATCCCTCCAGGGATTCCCATTTGAGTTCCAGAAACATCTCCATAATACTTGTATGTTGTGGTTTCAACCTACTGTTAACAAATCTAGTATCCTGCCTCTGAATTACCTCAAAGTCTGCTTTAATTCGACCCCTTGTGGATCCCAGACACTCAAACTGTACTCAAGAAGAGATCACACTAGCACCCTATATGTGATGTCCATCACAGCTGAGCCACACTGTTGTAAAATCCACCCAACAAACGAAAGATGATTATTCGCCTTCCCTACCATGACCCTCACAAGTTTGTTCCATTTCATATCACATTGCAACATTATGTCCCGATATTGAAACAATGTGACTTCTTCATTCATGACACTACTAATGCTGGATTCTGGCATTATGGATTTGTTTTTCCAACTCATCTGCAGTAACTTATATTTTTCTACATTTAGGGTTAGCTGTCATTTATCACACCAACTGGGAACTTTGTCCAAGTCATCTTTTATCCTCCTAAATCACTCAACGATGACACCTTCCATACACCACAACATCATCAGCAAACAACCACAGATTACTGTCCACTTCGTCCATCAGATCAGTTATGCACATAGAAAATATGAGTAATAGCGCTCCTATCACGCATCTCTGGAACGATCCTAATGATACCCTAGTCACTGATGGACACTCACCGTCAGGATAATGTAGTGGGTTCTATTACTTCAGAAGTCTTTGAGTCACTCACATGTCTGGGAACCTATTCCATGTGCTTGTACCTTTGTTAAGAGTCTGCAGTGAGGCACTATGTCAAATGCTTCTCGGAAATCAAGAAATATGGAATCTGGGTTTGTGAATTTTGTGATGGCAAAGTTAGAGGAGCAATGCATCTGCATTAAATTTTGTGTGAAACTCAAGAAAACCTTTACAGAGACACACCAAATGATGCAGGGAGCCTATAGCGATGAGTGCTTAAGCCATACTCGGTGTTACGTATTATTCACACGTTTTAAAAATGGCTTTACAAAAGTCAAAAATGATCCTTGTTCAGGACGCTCTTAGATGTCCCCTGATGACGCTTGTGTCAGGAACGTCAACGAAATTGTGTGTGCCAGTCGAAGATTCACTGTCCGAGAGATTGTAGAAGAATGTAACATTTCAATTGGATCATGTTATGAAATGACACAGCATCTTGGAATGCATTGTGTTGCCGCCAAGTTCATTCCACGGCTCATGAGTCAAGACCAAAAAAACTTTTTGGATCTCACAAATGAGAATGAGATGTTCCTTGCGAGAATAGTATGACCCCTGCAGACTTCTTTTTATTTCCAAAGTTGAAAAGGATGAAGTTTTGCAATGGTAGATGAGATAAAAGAAAATTCGCAGACGGCACTTTATGCGACCCAGCAAGAGGTGTGTCAAGACTGCTCCTGGAAGTGGAAATGATATTGGGAGCAGTGTATCAATTGTGGAGGAGAGTATTTCAAAGGAGACAATCCATAGTAACTAAAAGATAAGCATAGAAAATTTTGTGGACAAAGTTCTGGATTTTTTTGAACAGACGTCATATGACAAAAGAGCATGCTGAGTTGCCCATGAGCGATGCTTTGTACTGATTTGTGGACATAAACTTATTGGTCTCTATGAA
The DNA here is from genome assembly GCF_021461385.2 of Schistocerca piceifrons. Lineage (NCBI taxonomy): Eukaryota > Metazoa > Arthropoda > Insecta > Orthoptera > Acrididae > Schistocerca > Schistocerca piceifrons. Next base: position 540,026 of record NW_025727278.1, on the reverse strand, counting down.
ACTGATTAGATTCAAACCCAGAATATGTTCAAGAATTCTGCAGCAAACTGATGTTACGGGTATTGGTCTGTAATTTCACGGGTCTGTTCTTTCGCCCTTCGTATATACAGGAGACGCCTCTGTATTTTTTTCCCGTTGCTTAGGTCTTTCTGCTGGGTGAGAGATTCACAATAAATACAAGCTAAGTAAGGGTCCAGTGCCATATAGCACTCTTTGTAAAACCAAATTGAGATTCCATCTGCAACTGGCGACTTATTTGTTTTTAATTATTTCAGGTGTCAGGGATGCTTACGAGGGTGGTTTGAAAAGTTCTTGAAACAGAATAGAAAAAAAGTACTTATGTCACTGAAACTTTTTTGTTTTTCAATGTACCCTGCTTGTAGATTAATTCACTTGGTCCAATAGTGTTCCAATACCTTGATCCCATCTCGACAATGATTTTCCTCCAGGCCTACAAAATAGTTGTCAACTCAGGCTATCAATTCTTCATTTAAGTGAATCTTCATCCACAAAGAAAAATTTTCAGTTTAGGGAAGAGGCACGTGTGGCAACAATTCATACCTTAGTTTGTGTAAGTTTACCATGGCGTTGGCACATGCGTGCAAGCGTGCATTGGCTTGATGCTAGATGACGTTCTTCCTTATTAAACCTGGCCTTTTTTGCATATCTTTTGTTGCAATTTGTCCAGAAGGTTAGCATAGTATTCTCCACTAATTGTTTGCCCAGTGGGGAGATAATGTACAAACAGAATCCCCTTCTCATCCCAGAACACTGATGCCATGATCTTCCCCGCTGAAGGAATTTGGTGGTGCATCCCAGAACACTGACGCCATGTCCTTCCTCGCTGAAGGAGTTTGGCGGCGGAGATTCAGCATGTTTCCACTGCTTTGATTGTTGCTTTGTCTCTGGGGTATAGTAGTAAACCAAAGTTTCCTCATGGTCACAAACCAGCACAAAAGATCTTGTTTGTTTCTCCTAAAACAGGCCAAACATTGTTGTGATATGTCCATTCTCATGCGTTTTTGACCCAGTGTCAAGAGTTGCGGCACCCATCTTGTGAATACCTTTCAGATGACATCTGGCAAGCGAGAGCAATTTCATGCACTCTAAATTGGTGATCCTCCTTGATCATTATGCGCACTTTTGCAATGATTTCTAGAGTAGTGACACATCTTGGCTGACCTATTCATGGATGATCATCATCTAAGCTCTCCTGACCAAATTTAAATTCATTTACCCACTTGGCAACAGTTGAAGACAAAGGAGCAGAGTCCCCTGGTGTATTCTGGAAATCGGCATGAATGTCCTTCGCTTTCATACCTTTCTTTATGAAGTACTTAATCACTGCTTGAATCTCGACCCGACCCCTCCCCCCCCCCCCCCTCGTCTTTGCAGATCACTACACAGGAACAACAACAGAGCCGTGTCACTGCCACAGCTCTCTTCCAAGAACACTGACATGGCACGTGTTTACAGGCAACAGTCCAACGAATATCATGTGAACAACTTGCGCTAGCACTGGCCTCTTGTGGTTTTACATAGGACAATAATTTCCCCCACTTCTCAGCCAGATCTTTTGCTGAGGTATGACAGTGGTAGTAACCTTTCCTTGTTGCCATTTGGCATTCTCTTTTGAACCAAGAGTGCAGTAGCTTTTCCTTCCTCAGTATTTTCCGAATTTCATTGTTAAACCACAGTGGCTCTTTTGCATCCTTAATTCGTTTACTAGGTACAGACTTGTTGAGAGTGCAATTCACGATCTGTTTAAGCTTTGACCATAATCTCTCTACGTCCATCTTAATGGAACTAAGCGATGTCAGTTCTGTCTAAGTGAGATGCTAACATCTGCTTATCTGCTCTTTCTGGCATGAACATTTTCCTAGCCTTCTTGACTGATTTATTAATTTTTGTAACCTTAGTTGTTATGATGTTATCATGATTATTAATCCCCATCTCTATGCTGAAGTCATTGATGATATCTGGCCTGTTTGTAACTACAAGGTCTAAGATATTTCCATTGCATGTGGCATGCCAAACTAGGTGCTCAAGACAATTTTCGAAAACCACATTCAAAAGTGCTTCACAAGATTGACTGCACCCCCTGCAATGAAGCCATAGGCTACCATCTATACTCAGTAGGCTAAATTCACCTCCAACTAGTATTGCAAGATCTAGGTATTTACGTGCTACTGTCTGTAGACTTTCTTTGAATGGCTCCAAAACTGTCATAGCAGAACCGGGTGGCTGATTAAAACATCCATTAATTAACGTGATTTCACGTAGACTTGTTATACGCAACCAGATAACTTCACTGTCACAATCAGCTTTGACCTCAATAGAGACAATGGACACTCCCTCTCCTACAGTGTCTAACCTGCCTTTCCGATATATATTCCATTAATCACTAAATATGTCAGAGATTTCTACTCTGGGTTTCAGCCAGCTCTAAGTCTCTGAGAATAATTTGAGTGCGAGACTTTCCTGGATGGCAGTAAATTCGGAAACTGTGTTACAAGTACTTTGACAACTGATAAAATTTTGACAATCTACACTGGAGTGAATTCAAAAGATGAACCTCAACCAACATTGAATGTATCTTGGTGATAAAGAGCCCAAATAAATAAATTGATGATTTTATTCCATTTCATCTGATTGAATGAAACACACACAGCATAACTACTCAGAAAACAACTATAGTGCTGATTACATTTACTATCACACATGTAGCACTCTGAGAACATTTCACCTTGTCATAGTAGTCCTGTGTTTTGGAACTAGGCAGTGCTTCATTTCACAAAGCGAAAGGAATGGCTTCTGTAAAAAAAAAAAAAAAAAAAAAAAAAAAAAAAAAAAAAAAAAAGAAGAGGAAATAGTGGTTGCTGGTGTTCTTAACACTATCATTCAATTCAGTTCTTACTGTGAACTTTGCAGCTAGGATATGTAAATGCTCTGAGACTGCTATTGATAATATCTTTATGAACAAATCTAGGGGAAAAAAGTCATATCACAAAACCAATAGTAAATGGACTATCTGATCACGACGTGCAGCATCTTGTGTTAAATGTTGAAACTTGTCAGGATAAAAAAATATTAAATCTGAGTACAGGAGGATAATAAATAAGCCAGAAATTGAGGAATTCAGGAAATTCCTCAAAGACATGAACTGGAGAGATGTTTACCTGACTCAAATGGAAAATACATAGCATTTATTAATAAAGTTACCTCCTCATTCGAAAATTGTTTTCCTCTAAAGGTAACTCAAATCACACAGAAGTCAAAAGATAAACCATGGATTACACAAGGAATAAAGATATCATGTGGGGCAAAAAGGAGACTGTATCTACTATCTAGGAACATTTCTGATATTAGCATTGTAATGCATTACAAAGAATACTGCAAAATATTGAAGCAAGTAATCCAGAAATCGAAGTAGCTTTGTTAAGAGAAAAAGATAATTGTATCAGGCAACAAAATAAGAACTGTATGGGATATAGTGAAGACAGAGATAAGTGGGGCCAAAAAGAAAGTGGAACAGATAGCTCTAAAAGTAAATGAGACTTTGGTAACAAGTGCATGTAGTGTTGTAAATCTCTTAAGCAAGACTTAATTTTTGTTACTGACGGCTCGGGGTTATCAGGTTCGGTGAATGGTGCAATGGAGTATCTGGGACCAGTCTTTGAAGAACATCGTGTAGAACCTATTCGAGGAACTTTGAATTCCAACCATTGCTTCTCAGTATACTTACTCCTTAATGAAATTTGTTGCAAGTTATATATCTATATTTCCAACAAATAGCTCAATACATATTATCAATACTAGGAATAAGAACAATCTACATAAAGACCTAAAATCACTTATGTTGGTCCAAAAGGGGGTCCAATATTCAGGAACACACATTTTCAATAAATTACCAGCAACCATTAAAAACTTGGTTTCAGATAAAGCACAGTTTAAACAGAGTTTGAATGACTTTTTGATAGGCAATGCCTTCTACTCTATAGATGAATATCCTAACAGAGACTGTTAGGCCAGCGTAAGTAAAAATATGTTAGATTTAAGTTTTGACAGCACTTGGTTGCAACAGTCAATATTAGGTATTTTGTGTATGATAAATTTATTAATAGTGCATAACAATGTTTCATTCTGACAGCGTATTAATTCTGTAAATATTAGCTTTTCCAGTTTACTGTATTGTATTCACCTATTTTGACAATCTCGTGACAAATGATCAGGGTAGTATTCATTATATTAAAATGTTTTGTGTTATACATTCTGACATGTTCCACACCCTCGAGAATCATCTCATTTTTTCGGTGTATGTAACGAAAACTGAATCAAATCAAATTCAATCACCATCTCTCGTCATGTAATAACTTCACTTCTTCTTCTTCCCTTGTCGTCTCCTGTTTTTCCAGTACTCGTCCATCTCCTACTCATGTTTTTCCCCCTTTATTCTATTCGTGTTGTTCTCAATCCCCTATTTCTTCTGCATCGAAAGCCTTTTATTTTTATTTATTTATTTTTTATATTGAAGTGAGTCTCTACGGACTGCGTGGTAATAGCCGACTTCACTCTAGTGTCCAGGTCTTGTTCTTGCTCCAGCTTTGACTTCCTGCCAGTATCTTCTGAGCCCCTCCAAGAAGTGCCTTTTTATGCTCTTCAGATAATGGTCCTCACTGTCTTTCGGATGTTGATGCCATGTTAAAACCTTGGTAGTTGGCCACCAATCTTCTAAATTTGTTCCTTTCAGGAATTTCTCTCTGAGATACCAATCTGCTTAAGATCTTTTTCACATTCTTTGAACCATCTCAGCCTCGTTTTCTTAGATAGGATGAAACTCCGTATTCTTTTTGTTAGTCAATCACCATCCATTTTCATGAGATGACCATAAAATAACAATCATTTCTTCGTAATGGATGCTGTGATAGGTTCTGTCTTGCTGCACGAGTCCTCATTTGCTCTCATTCGCCATTGTCCATCGACCCATCTATTACCTTAGGATTTTCCTTAATATCCTACACTCACGCTTTTCCAGCCGCTCAGCTTGACCTTGTCTATTCGTGGTCAAAGTTTTGGATGCCCTCAGGTTTTACAACTGTATTATAATGTTGTAACTTGGCCCATATACTCATAGACTTTTTGTTGTAAGTATTCTTTGTCAGTTGGTATGCTTGGTCTAACTTCCTCATCCCGACAGTTGCTTCTTCTTTTAATCCATTCTCCTGGTGGATGACTTCACCGAGATACCTGAAATTCTTAACTCATCCGATTTTTTCCCAGTTTGGTTATCATCCATTCAGGTCCGTCACAGATGTTCGTCATATATTTTGTCTTTTGAACAGAGATCTGGAGTCTAACTTTTTTCAGCAATTTCTGACAGCCTATTTATCTTGTTGACTGCTGACTCTATGTTGTTAGCAAAAATGGCCAGGTCAGCCGCAAAATCTAAGCAGTCAATGCACACCCCTTTGTTCTTAGGACCAAGTTTGAACCACTCTTCATTTGTTTCTTCTTGGGCTAATAACTTTCTCCACTCTCGAATGACCTTTTCCAAGACACAATTGAAAAGGAGAGGGATAGTCCATCTCCTCATCATATGTCCGTTCTGATTGTAAAGGGTTCAGATACCTCACCCATAAATTTTATTTTTGACACTGTGTTAGTAAGAGTTTGTTTGATCAGCTTTCTTGATGTATTATCCACCCCAAACTTTTCCAAAATATTCATTAATGCCTGTCAGTCGATGGAGTCATATACTTTCTGAAAATCAACAAACATGACCACATAGTTATTTCTTCCATTTTTTTTGTACCTGATGATGTTCTTCAGGTTAAAGATCTGTTCTGTGCAAGAATCGCCCTTTCGGAAACCAGCTTGATAGTCCCCAATCAGTTGGTTACAATAATCTTCTATTCTATTCTGTATCACTTTGGAGAGAATCTTATATGGAACAGATACTAATGAGGTACCCCTATAGTTACTGACATTCTATTTATCACCTTTTTTGTGTAGACAATGGATTAAAGCTGACTGCCATTCAGTTGGTATCATCCCAGCTCTCCAGATCTCCTCAAAAAGTTGGACTAGTATATCTAGAGTTTCATTATTTGCCAGCTTCAGTAGTTCCACCACTATTGAATCCTCTCCAGCTGCCTTATTATTCTTAAAGTTGTTGATGATCTCTTTGGTCTCCTCTTCACTAGATGGAGATGAGGGGTAGTTTGTGGATTGGGGCACATACAGGGAATCTTTCTTTCGGTTCATCACAATTAAGTAGGTTTTCAAAGTAACGAGACATGATCTTGCAGTTTTCTTTGTTGGTCAGGCCGAGTGTGGTGTGCATACTGTAAGACCTTCAGTACACACACCATCAGATTATTTGACTTGTTGCTATAATGAAGTAAGCGAGTGTCAGCAATATGTCTCGTGGTCTTATCATGGCGTGTTTATCTTCTGCCATTAGGTCAGACGATAGAAATGCCACTTGCATGCTTAGAGTTGCAGATTGACAGTGACCAACTTTAAACAGAACTTGATTAATTTTCACACACATTTATTAAAATAATAACAAATATAAAAATTACTTAACTTGGTTCTGGATGCTATTTACAATTGACAATCTGAAGTTCCTTTGGTATTGGTACGTTAATCTTATTCTCACATATATCTCGGATACTTGACAAAAGTGTCTATACATTTATCTTCATGGCTATGTACAGGAATATGGTAATCTTATTAGGTGCAGACTGAATCTTGACTATGGACTGGTATAGACAATTGTAGAACTCGTACAGACTGGTACAGACTAATGCAGACTGGTACAGACTAATGCAAACTGGTGCAGACAAATGCAGACTGACTGATCGAAGGTCTTTACACTCATTATAATACCTCGCACATTCATGTATCACTGCGCGAGTGTGATGCGTGAGGAGAAAGTGTTCTATGTTAGCAGCAATCTCATTGGCTGCGTTACATATTAATACGTGGATTAGTGGAAGCAGAATTTGGTCCGTCTCTATGGCAGCGCCATCTCGTCGTGCGGAGATGGACGAGCACTGCGCCTGCGCTGTTGTGCCTAGCGGGGCGCACTCTAGTGGGAAATTTGTGTATGCGCTGAATATGCGAAACTATGTACACAACACTGAGCTTTTCATTTTCGCCTCTAAAACAAAAACTAGGGGCTCGGTATCCTTTCAAATTCAATTTGAACGTCTGATAGAAGTCTCTGACATTGTTTATCTGGAAACATTGATCGATCTGTTCTAACTGCTGTTTCTCATGCAATTGCTTAGCCCTTCATAGAGTTCTGGCTGCATATTTTCGAACTTCATGGAATACATCAAAATCATCAGGTCTCCTGGTAGAGTTCCACTTTTTCCATGCACTTGCTGTTTGGGCCACCACCTCACCACAAACCTCATTCCACCATGTATGATTCCTCTTTTTAGCTGTCAGGATTGTAGTATTAGCTGCTTGTTGGATCATGGAGGCAATGTCTGCCCATTTATGGGATTCAACTGTCTCTTACTGGTGGCATTGTTCCAATATGTTTTGATTGATTTTGAGCTTCGCAATATCATATTTATGAATTTTATTTCCGGTTTTCACGGTCTTATTGAGAGGGATGAAATTAATTTTGATCTTGGAGAGGTGATGATCCTTTTAAATTCAGTATTTTATCTGTAAAAAGGTTTCTTTCTATTATTTCTGATTGTTTGATGTTGTTTCTTTCTTATTTCTGCAATCCATGCTATCATTGATTCCTTCTTCCAGAACTACTCATTCAGTAGAGGTCTCTAAAAAAAGATTAATCTTCTTTTAGCCATTACTTCTGATATTTTCTCAAAATTTTTGTAGATCTCCTCATTACTTCTCATTTTCCAGCCATCTGTAGCTTGTATTGCAACCATTATTTTCTAATAATGCTCCTTTGAGGAACCTCTGTTCTGTCCAGCTTATAGTTCATCATTAGGCATCCTCATCCATATAAACATCCTGGTCATACCACTGTGGGATAGTGTTGTAGTTTTGTTTTTTTAGTTGTACATTTGTTGTTGTAAATATCCTTTGTCAAACGATTTGCTCTCTCCAGTTTGCTGACTCTTGCATCTACTGTTAATTCTTCTAGTCCATTTTGTTGCACAGTTTGTCCAATATATTTAAATTTACTTACTAATGCTATTTTACATTTTTGTTTTTCTAAGAATGTTGATGCATTGCTTGAAATTGTCATCAATGTTGTTTTTTGGCTGAAATTTTGGGACCAGCTCTCTTTGCTATTTCTTCCAAAAGATTTCTTTCAATAACTGTCTGTCAGATTTTTTGAAAATATATCAGAATCATCTGCAGAAGCCAGGCAGTTTACCTTAATTCCATTTGTTTTTCGTCCTAAAATTATTGGTTCAATTTTGTGATTTTTTTCTCCAAATTCCAGATACTTTCTATTTTTTCTAGAATGCAGTGTTACAGTAAAGGTGATAAACTGTCCCCTTGTCTAACACCAGTTTTTATTTCAAATGGTTGAGATACTTCTCCCATAAATTTAGCTTCACTCATCCTATTTGCTAGTGTTTTGAGGATTATGTTTGCTTTAACACAAAATTCTTTGATGATTTTACCTATAATTTCTCTGCCTACCAAATCAAATGTTTTCTTGAAACCAATACATGATACTATCATAGTTTTGGTGATTAACAGTCTGTGGAGAATTATCGATTTTCTAATAAACATCTATTCTGTGCAGGGGCTTCCCTTTCTAGAGCTCCTTGAGTTTCTCCCAGTTATTTGTCTAAAGTTTCTACAACTCTGTCCAGAGAATTTTTGATAATATTTTGTGTACCACTGGCAGAAGTGAGGCATCTCTGCAATTGTTGACATTTTCTCATAGCTGTGGATTAATGCTTTCCATAATCTCTTCAGCTTTCCAAATGTTCTCAAACAGCAGTTTTAGATCATTTGTGTGTTCTCACTATTTCAATAATTTTGCTGTAGTGGAGTCTTCATTTGTTGCTTTGAAGTTTTGGAATGATTTGATGGCTTCATGAATTTATTGCTCTGTTAGTAGAAAATCTTACTCCAGATGTTGTGAGACTGCTATTATATATTGCTACAATTTATTTATTTATTTCTTGTTCCGTAGATCCAGTTAGTGAGTCTATCACAAGGATATGGAACGTGTCAAAATGTGCTGTTATTATTATTATTGTTGTTGTTGCTGTTGTTGTTGTTTGGTTGCCTGTTCTTCAGCACTTTCTTTCTGTTTCCTTTATCTATTTGCCGCCATTTTAGCCCATTTACCGGTATTTTCAGCTTGTTCTTCACTTATTTGACCTTTTGGTGGCTCCTCTTGAAGAGATCTTATTTCTCAGCATTTAAAATTACATCATCTGCTGCTCTTTCGCAACTGAATTTCATCATGTCCAGTCTAGTTTTTTCATTCATTTAACCATCCATCTTCCTTGACTCAAGATCCTGAATTTTCATCCTTAATTCTTGAACCGTCTCATTTCTCTTTTTACGTTTTCCACATGAAGAAACTTTTGGTGCTCAAAGCTAAGATTAGTATCAGTTTTTTTATTTGTTTCTGCCTATGGCTGCTATATCTCTTTAGTTAGAATATTTTCTCTCTCTGTATTTGATTATAGTCTAAGTCTGAATATTTTTATAAGTAATCAAAATATCCACGGATATGCTGCCGGTCTATAGTGTCCAACGGGCACAATATTTCGGCGATCAAACACGTCGCCATCATCAGGTGAACTGACGGACTGAGCTCCTGTGAACGTGCCGGCACGGAGATCCGTACGCTATGGCTGCTCAGAGGGAACTGGGTTCGGTCGCGGCGGCGGCCGATTTAAATACCCTCCGCCCGCGGCGCGCTCCCTCCGCCGTCCGCGCCCAGCGCCACGGTCGCGCGGTGGAACAGATTGCGACGGCGTCTGAGATGACGTCGGTGTGATGGCTCTGTCCGCCGTGGTCGTCACAACTGTACGTCTGCTCGATTTACTCTTGATTAACAAGATCGCTGGTTCCCAAGCCTTGCTAAGATTATAGCCACAGTCACGGTTTATGAGGTCGTCATTGGTGCGAATTTCGATGGCCTCTCTAACAACGCTGTCCCAGTATCTCGACGTCTGTACCAGAATCCTCGTGCGGTCATACTCCATGGCGTGATTTTCCGACAAACAATGTTCAGCGACCGCCGACTTGCTCGGATACATCAGTCGAGTGTGCCTCTGGTGTTCACGGCATCGATCCTCGACGGTACGCATCGTCTGACCAATATACGACTTGCCACATTGACACGGAATCTGGTACACGCCGGCCTTCCTCAAACCGAGGTCATCTTTGGCGCTCCCCACCAGTGCACGAGTTTTATTTGGAGGACAAAACACAGTTCCGACCCGGTGTTTCTTCAGAATGCGGGCGATTTTCCCCGAGAGTGCGCCTGTGTATGGAATAAGTGCAGTGCCTACCTCCTCCCTCGTGACTTCATCCATCTCAACAGGTTGTGCTGCAGTGGTTGGGCGGAGAGCACGTTGAATCTGCCACTCTGAGTACCCATTTTTTCGAAATACAGTTCTCAGATGTTCCAATTCCTGGGGTAGACTCTCTGCGTCAGAGATAGTGCGCGCCCTATGTACAGGAGTTTTAAGTACCCCATTCCTCTGTGAAGGGTGGTGGCAGCTGTCTGCATGCAAATACAGATCAGTGTGCGTAGCCTTCCGATACACCCCATGACCTAGGGTGCCGTCAGCCCTTTTCTTGAGCAAGACGTCAAGGAAAGGTAATTTACCCTCCGTTTCAGTCTCCATAGTGAATTTGATGTTGGGGTGTATGGAGTTTAGAAACTGTTGTTTGGGTAACAATAATGAGTCCCTGACTACCAATCCATTCTGTCAAAGCCGCAAATCAATAGCACTTCATACTTGTGGTGCAAGCTTTAGGCATTTCACCCCGTGGCTTGGTCTTCAAAAGTGAAATAATTGTGGTTCAGGATGTGATAGGGTAAGGGGATTAGGAAAGAGGTGGTGGGTTTGGTATCAGGAGGATGTTTGGAAAGTGAGGCCATGGGCATGGGGGATGTTGTAAAATGATGTTGCAACCATAGTAACCAGCAAGGAGTCATGTGGTAGCAAAACAGGAACTGCAGAAAGGCGGTGAAGGAAGTGAGCATTGTCTTCATTGTAGGATGGGAGGTTACAGACAATGGTTTGCATGTGATGTTCAGTGGGAGGATTGTACCCAGCCACAGTTGGACAAGTGGAGAGACCTGTGTAGTTGGGTTTGTGTAGTTTGGCGAATAGGTAAAAAGGAAGGAGTGGTGTGAGGAGGGAGATTGATCCAGGAGTCAGGTTATGGGATGGACTTAAGGTCTTGGAGAGCTGCTGGAGTCTTGGAATTCTAGGATGTGATCATGGTTGTAAGGTTTGTATGCAGAGGTGTTAGAAAGTTGGTGAAGACTCTCAGCCACATAGTCACTATGATTCATGAACACTGTGATGAAGCTTTTATCTGTGGGAAAGATGATAAGGCATGGATTGATTTTCAGGATATGGGTAGCTGTGTGTTACATAGGAGTGATGTTGGTCTCATTAGGGAGGATTTAGGAAAGGAAAGTAAGGCCGGGTTAGAAGTGACGAATTCCTGAAAGATAACCAAGAGATGACTGGCTGGAATGGGAGGTTCAGGGTGGGAGGGAGGCTGGAACTGTTTTAAGCAAGGTTCTATGTGAGGTTTTTGTTGGCTGTTATTAGTGGGATGCATCATCATCATCATCATTTAAGACTGATTATGCCTTTCAGCATTCAGTCTGGAGCATAGTCTTGATCTATTTCTATAGTTTTTATACCCCTTCCCTTCCAACACACACACACTAGCCACCAAGGAAGAGCCTACAGCTTTGATTCAACACCCCCCCCCCCCCCTTCCAGTCATACCCTCATACCTCCCTAATGCACATTGAAGAAATTTCCATTGCAGAGATTAGGTAAGGAAAGAAGGTCCTTTACAAGTCCAGCACACTTGAATTTAGGTTTTGGGCTAAAGGTGAGGCCTTTAGAAAGTACCAAGACTTCTGCAGGGCTAAGAGTTGTGGCAGAAAGGTTGACAACAGATTTACAGGATTGGTGTTTAGGATGTATATATCTCATGGAGGATGGAGGAATTCGTTGCGATTGTGGAAGATGGAGTATTGAACAAAGCATAGTTAGGGAGGTATGAGGGTATGACTGGGGGGGGGGGGGGGGGGGGGGGGGGTTGAATCAAAGCTGTAGGCTCTTCCTTGGTGGCTAGTGTGTGTGTGTGTGTGTGTGTGTGTGTGTGTGTGTGTGTGTGTGTGTGTGTGTTGGAAGGGAAGGGGTATAAAAACTGTAGATATAGATCAAGACTTCACGATTACTAGCAGGTTTAAATGGGTGGGTGTTGTAATAGATATGTAGAGGTGGAGGTGATGAGGCTTGCACAGGATAGATTAGTATTGAGAGCTGCAGCAAACCAATCTTTAGACTACCACAGCAACAACAAAAAGGTCATAAGATGGAAACAATTTTGCGTCGTAGTATCTCCCTCTGTTTCCACTCCATGTAGTTTTCACTTGTGGTAATGTGGCGTGTGTACAGAGATTTATCGGGTGTTGTTATTTTTTATTGTATTGTATTAACAGGATTTATCAAGAGTGGTGATAACATCAATTTGTGACAATAAATCTTTGTCATGTGTAATCTATAATACTGTTGTTCCATTTGTAATAAACAATTTCTTTGATGCTGTTTTCCCAAATAAGCCTAAATTTTACTGTTATTCACATGGACAGAGGCAGAGTAAGACATGGGAGATAACTTCAGCTGATCTTCGAAGATCAGTTTCTTGAGACAGAGACAGTGTCATTATTATTATTGTTATTGTTATTGTTATTATTATTATTATTATTATTATTATTATATTGAATTATTGTTAACTAATACCCCCTAAAGTAGAGCAGTAAAGCACCATCAATTTTGAAGGCTTTTTTTCTGTCTCTTTCATTTGTCTTTCAAAAACTTCTCATATATTCATTGTGATTCCTCTTCCTCTCTTCTGTACCGTTCTTCCCCGTTTCCTTCTCTTTCAATATCTGCTGAAATTTCTGTTTCCAAGTTTTTTACTCTGTATTTTTTCCTGTCTGTGATGTCTTCTGTGGAGATTTTTAGTTTCTTGAGGTCCTCCATGGTTTCCTATACCCAGTTGGTTTTCACTTTATTAGTCATAACTATATTAAAAATATTCTTGGTAAGTCTGTTTTTGTGCATAATTTGTATGTGTCTCTAGAAATTTGTCCTTCTTTACCTGGTGTTGTTTTTAATCCTCTGTTTGTATTTGTACAGTTCTTTTGTCAATATGTTTATCCAGATCCCCTGTCTCTGAACTGGCCTGTAGATCTTTCCTTCTGTTTTTCCATCTCTTTGATTTTTATTCTTCCCTTCATTGCTGTTGTTCTGAGGTGTACAAGGCCTATGGTAACTACTGTACTACAGTGTCTTAATTTGGCATTGATGGAAAAACTTGTCATAATTGTTCCATATAAGTCTGAATACTTTATGTAGTTTTGTGATTCTTTTTTCATTGGATGTTGAGTTCAGTCCCATTTTCTGTGTAATCTCTTCCAGGCACTGGAAACTTTCTTCATGTGATATCTTTCCATACTTTGTTACCAGTGGGTGTCTGTCTCTTTACATTATGTCAATGTACAAGTTTTTTTCATGTGAGATTTGTAGTCCCATTTTGACTGAGATTTGATAAAGAGTTTGTAGAGCTTTTTTGTCTTCTTTTCTGTTATTTGTTATGATGGCTATATCATCAGCAAAGGCCAGACATTTTATCTACATGTGCATATATATTCCGCAAGCCATGGTGTGGTGTGTGACATGATTTGACTACACGTAGCGTGCAGTCTTTGTTTGGCACGGCACTTGGAGGGCGACGTATCAGTCTTCACCCATCTGTCTCTTTTGTCCCATGTCCTGATTATTTTCTCCAAAACTGAGTTAAATAGAGTAGGTGATGGCCATCCTCATGCCTCACTCCTGTCTTTACTTTGAACGGTTCATAGATCTCTCCCATGAACTTCACCTTCGATATTGCATTTTTCATGTTTCTTGTCATATTAACATCAAAGATAATGATAATGTGCAAGAATAATGTAAGGCTAGCATCTTTTTAGTCACATGTTTCTGCTGATACAGCTTATATTGTACACCTGGAAATACAATGTCAATTTTGTTCTGATGACAACACATGTCACCTGGGAATAGTAGATGTACTGGCAATGGTTTCAGTGTCATCCACCAACAGATAGTGTAATGGCATAGCTATCAGAGTGCTATATGTGTCTACCCTTTCATAGGAAATGCTCACAACCAGTGTGATGCAGACATGTGAAGCAAGCAGGCAACCATGCCAGGAAGGCACACTCGTGATTCTTATAGCCAATGAGTGAGTTTAAAAAAGGGTCAAATTGTGGGCTCCCAAGTGGCAGGATGATCCTTTCGGGGGAATTGCCACACAAGTTGGACATGCTGCGTCAGTTATGCAACGTTGCTAGTATCAGTAGTCACGTGAACATTCTCACACATGTAGTCGACGTTCTGGACATCCACACAGCACAGATGCTCACTAGGATTGTTGTACTGAAAGGGCAGCAGGTGCAGATCGTACGGCTACCACAGCACAGATAAAAGGTCTTGTGAGCCCCAGATGTGTCAACACAAACTGTTGCGCAGCAGTTATTGCCAGTTGCGTTACGGACGTGCACACATCTATCCCGTCTTCCAATCGTGCCTCAGCACTGACATGCATGGCTCGAGTGGTGCCATCAGAAAATCTCTTTAGGATGGCATGGCACGCCATGGTCGTAAGTGATGAAAGCAGATTCTGCTCGCACACAAGTGATGGTCGTATCAGCAAATGACATAAATCTGGTGAGCACTCTCTTGTAGAGTGCATTCGTCCAAGATACAGTGGCCCCACCCCAGGCCTTATGGTCTGGGGTGCGATAAACTACAACTCTCATTCATCTGTAGTGTTTCTGCACTTGGTACATGCAGAATGATGTTACACCCGTTATTTTTGTATTCTTGCAACTGGAAGGTAATGTACTGTTCCAACAGTATAGTGCTGACCCACACGCTGCCCATGACACTCAGTGTTCTCTGAAAGATGAGCAGTGACTTCCCGGGCCAGCATGTTCTACGAGTTTGTCTCCAACCAAGCACATGTGGGAACATGGGATGAGAAGTGACTCGTGCAACTTGTCAACCAACAACTCTTACATGACATAATTTATCTCAGGACAGTTTTTGCCATCTGTACTATCGACTGAATGCCACAGTCAGTGCCTGCATTGTCACAAGTGAGGGCTACACCACATACTAATGTGTGTATTTGGCACGGGTCGATACATGCTAGCTGAGAAGCATTTGCAGTATTGATCTGTAAATGTGATCATTTCATGTACTCCATATGCACTGTTGCAACATTAAATCTGGAGTGAATTTTCTTCTGGCAGTGGGCACAGACTTTTACCTCACAACTTTGATACATTTTACTTTTTCTTTTTCTTAGTCTTTATCCCCTGCTATCACAGTCTCAGCATGTTAATGTGGATTTGGCAGTATTAGTGGTAAATTGTGGCCAGATGCCCTTTCCATGCCACCTCCCCACCCCCCTCCCTCCCTTCCAACCCACACCAGGATGAAAGTTATGTACCCTGTATCTGTATGTATCTAATATTATCGTGTGTGAACGTGTGAGAATGTTTTCAAAATGTTTGAGGATCATGTAACTGATGTGGAGTGTGCATACCAGTCTGCTATTCATCTAGTCGGATGTGGACAGCAGCCTAAAAACCATGTCCACACTGGCTCTAGCTGCATGCTAATGTTGGCATCTACCCAGGAGTATTACAATTTCGATAGAGTACAGTAGAGTTTTAATGATTTATACAATACTTTTATGTCATGAATTTTAGAAAATTGATTGAAGATGTCTTTCTGTTGTTGTTTAATTTATGATATAGTCGCAACAGAAAATCCAACAGAATATGTTAATTATTCTGGTCTTGTTCATTTCCGTATTTGTTCTGTGTTAAAGTAATTGTTCAGACGCATACAACATAAAAGTTAAAGTAAGGTCTATGATGGCAGGCAGTGACTGGGCTGTTGTCCTGACAGCAGGTAGGGTGCAGCCTTTGTTCACCGTGGCACTAGGAGGGAGAGGGTTATGGCCTATCACCCCAGCTTCCTTTTACCCCTGGGAAATATCCCCAGGAGTCATCTGATAGCATGTTGGCGTCACCTGGGGCCATCCTGCAGTCACTGGAACAAGGAAAAATCCCCACCTTTTATGTTTTATGGGGAATCGAGCCCAGGACCTCCTGATTGGAGTCTAGTGCGCTACCCACTAGACCACCACAACCACCGTGCTTATGGGATATGAAATGTCTGCATCTATATGACTACTCTGCATTTCACAGCTCAGTGCCTGACAGAGGATTTATCAAACCACTTTCATACTGTTTCTCTACCGTTCCACTCTTGAGCAATGTGTGGGGAAAAGTAACACTTAAATTGCTCTGTGTGATCTCTGATTTGTTGTGTTTTATTATAACGATCATTTTTCCCTATGAAGGTGAGTGCTATGAAAATGAAAATGTTTTTGCATTTGGAGGATGAAGTTGGAGACTGGAATTTTGTGAAAAGATCTTGCCACAGCAAAAATGTATTTCTTTTTGTGATTACCATCTCAACTCGCATATCATGTCCGTGACTCTCTCTCTCCTAATATTTTACAATAATACAGACTGAGCTGCCCTCATTTTGACTTTGATTTCCTCCATCATTCGTATCCCATGGTGTACTTGTGCATTGTCATCTTGAAACACAACCAATGATCATCCAAACGTCGACTATATGACAGGACAGTAGATTCGAGGATCCTATCATCATATTGCACAGCCCTCAAATAGCCTCATTAGAAATGAGATGTGTCAGACATCTGTATACCATACTGGCCCAAAACATGACTGATCCATCTGCCTGCTAAACTTAAAAGACTGGACTGCAAGTCTGAAACTCATTTTTCACTGGAGCGGACACAAATGAACAAGAATTCTCTGTGGCTCTGAACAGTAGCTGAGCACAAGCAGACACCATTCTGTTGCATTTGCTTAGCATTCACAGGTGTTCACTCATGTTCTGCCCATTATCAGTCTTTCGATGAACTGTCAAACGAAGTCTCCATCGCCTCTGCATTGGTGAGAGCAGGAGAGAGAGAGCTAAATTCTGGTGTTTCATCAGTGAACTTTTGTCTTCAACTCAAGATCTTTGAGCAGCAGAATGGTCTGAAGAGAATGTAATGTTTCTGATAACAGAATAGATGCTCGTGAATTCCAAGATGTCCACACCATAAATGCCAAATAAAAAGAAATACAATTGACAGAGAGTTTCCGAGGTACTGGGAACATGAGAAAGATGATAATTACATTAGATACTTTCATCAGCCAGGAATGGAGTGAATAAGCATGAGCTTCGTATTTGTTTTTATTAAAAAAGAACAGCACAACAAAGTTCCTTGAAAGTAAACATGTACAAAAATGTATCTATCATGCTGATTAAAATTACGTACATACCCCACAAGCCACCTTAGTAATTTCTTGTCCTGTTCCACTGACAAATAGTGCTAGGAAAAATGATAGTCTATATGCCTCTGTACAAGCCCTAATTTCTCTTGTCTTTGTGGCCTTTACATGAATTGTAAATTGGTGGCTGTAGGATCGTCCTGCAGTCAGCTTCAAGTACGAGGTACTTAAATAGTTTAATAGTGTTTTGTGAAAAGAATATCATCTTCCCTCCAGGGGTTCCTATTTGAGTTCATGAACCATCTCTAAAATACTTATGTGCTGGTCAAACTTACTGGTGATAAATCTCTGAATTGGTTCAATGTCTTCCTTTAATCCAATGTCATGCAGATCCCAAACACTCAAGCGATGCTAAAGAATGGGTCACACTAGTGTTGTGTCCTTTACAGATAAGCTACACTTTCCTAAAATTCTTGCAATAAACCAATTTGGCCATTTGCCTTCCCTACAACCAATTTTGCTTGTTTCATGTCTTACTGCTTTGCAACATTATGCCTAGGTATTTAATTGACATGACTGTCAAGCAGCATACTACTGATGCTGTTTTCAAACATCATGGGATTTTTTTTTCCTTCTCATCTCCATTAACCTACATTTTTTTATATATACTCACCAATCACAAATTTTGTCTGTCATCTTATATCCTCCTATAGTCACTCAATGGCGACATTTGCTCATACACAATAGCGTCATCAGCAAACAGCCTCATAGTGCTGGCCACATTGGCTGTCAGATCCTTAATGTACACTTATTAGCCAAAACATTATGACCACTGCCCACTGCGAGTTGGATGCTGCCTGGTGGCATTGCGGGCATGTGATGCGGTAACAAAAATATGTAAATAGAGCAGACACAGATGGGGGCTCACTTTAGGGAAGATATGGGCTGCAAATGGGGAAATCAGTTGAGATAAGTGATTTTGATAAATGGCAGATTATTATTATGCTGAGCCTGTGACACACATCTCAAAAGCGGCAATGCTGGTCAAATGTTCATGTGCTATCTATCACTAGGTGCTAAATGGTTAGACATCCACGACTCTTCACAGTACTTGGGGTTTGGAGGCATGTCTGGCTGCAATGTAGAATAGACGGTGATTTGTAGCAACTCTGCTGAAAGAGCCCAATGCTGGTGCATGCACAAGTGTTCCATAGCACACTGTTCATTGTAAATTCTGGAACATTGAGCTCCGCAGCAGACCACTCCTACATGTTCACATGTCTACCCAACAACATCATCAGTTGTGATTGCAGTGGGCACAGGACCATTCGGATTAAACCATCAATCAATGGAAATGTTGGCTCTTTGGGTGAATCCCATTTTTGCTACACTAGGTTGATAGGTGTCTCCACAAAAACCATCATCGAGGTGAATGGCAGCTCCAAATGTGCAGCACACCACGGAAGCTGGCTGGTGGGAGCAGCATTATGCTTGGGAGACATTCTCCTGCACTTGCATGTAGTAATCGAAGACATGCCAATAGCTGTGAATCACCTATGTCCCTTCATGCTTGATGTCTTCCCCGACAGCGATGTCATCTTTCAGCAGCGTAAATGTCTGTGTCTCAGAGCCAGAGTCATGCTACAGAGGTTTGAAAAGCATTATAGTGACGTCACGTTGATGTCTTGGAGGCCAAATTTGCCTGATGTAAACCTAAAGAACCCATCTGGATCGCTATCGAGCATCATTACCACGTATGCAAATCAGTGATATGTTATTTACGTGAATTACAAGACCTGTGTGTAGACATCTAATGCTTCATACCTCCTCAAACCTAACAACAAGCTGTCTGATCCCTGATACGCAGAATCAGTGATGTATTTTGTCCCAAAGATGGACAAACATGCTATTAAGCAGGTCATAATGTTTTGGACCACCAGTCTATACAGGATGTTACAAAAAGGTACGACCAAACTTTCAGGAAACATTCCTCACACACAAAGAAAGAAAATATGTTATGTGTACATGTGTCCGAAAACGCTTACTTTCCATGTTAGAGCTTATTTTATTACTTTTCTTCAAATCACATTAATCATGGAATGGAAACACACAGCAACAGATGTACCAGCATGACTTCAAACACTTTGTTACAGGAAATGTTCAAAATGTCCTCCGTTAGCGAGGATACATGCATCCACCCTCTGTCGCATGGAATCCCTGACGTGCTGATGCAGCCCTGGAGAATGGCGTATTGTATCACAGCCGTCCACAATATGAGCACCAAGAGTCTCTACATTTGGTACCGGGGTTGCGTAGACAAGAGCATTCAAATGCCCCCATAAATGAAAGTCAAGAGGGTTGAGGTCGGGAGAGTGTGGAGGCCGTGGAATTGGTCTGCCTCTACCAATCCATCGGTCACCGAATCTGTTGTTGAGAAGCGTACGAACACTTCTACTGAAATGTGCAGGAGCTCCATCGTGCATGAACCACATGTTGTGTTGTACTTGTAAAGGCACATGTTCTAGCAGCACAGGTATGAAATCATGATAACATGCTCCATAGAGCATAGGTGGAAGAACATGGGGCCCAATCAAGACATCACCAACAATGCCTGCCCAAACGTTCACAGAAAATATGTGTTGATGACGGGATTGCACAATTGAGTGCGGATTCTCGTCAGCCCACTCATGTTGACTGTGAAAATTTACAATTTGATCACGTTGGAATGAAGCCTCATCCGTAAAGAGAACATTTGCACTGAAATGAGGATTGACACAACGTTGGAGAACCATTCGCAGAAGTGTACCCGTGGAGGCCAATCAGCTGCTGATAGTGCCTGCACACACTGTACATGGTACGGAAACAACTGGTTCTCCCATAGCACTCTCCATACAGTGACGTGGTCAACGTTACCTTGTACAGCAGCAACTTCTCTGACGCTGACATTAGGGTTATCGTCAACTGCACGAAGAATTGCCTCGTCCATTGCAGGTGTCCTCGTCGTTCTAGGTCTTCCTCAGTCGCTTAGTCATAGGCTGGAATGTTCCGTGCTCCCTAAGACGCTGATCAATTTCTTCGAACGTCTTCCTGTCGGGACACCTTCGTTCTGGAAATTTGTCTCGATACAAACATACCACGCCATGGCTATTGCCCCGTGCTAATCCATACATCAAATGGGCATCTGCCAACTCTGCATTTGTAAACATTGCACTGACTGCAAAACCACGTTCCTGATGAACACTAACCTGTTGATGCTACGTATTGATGTGCTTGATGCTATTACTGTAGAGGAATGAGTCGCATGTCAACACAAGCACCGAAGTCAACATTACCTTCCTTCAATTGGGCCAACTGGTGGTGAATCGAGGAAGTACAGTACATACTGACGAAACTAAAATGAGCTCTAACATGGAAATTAAGCATTTCCGGACACATGTCCACATAACGTATTTTCTTTATTTGTGTGTGAGGAATGTTTCCTGAAAGTTTGGCCGTACCTTTTTGTAACACCCTGTATAGAGAATGAGAGTGGTCCTATCATACTTCCCCGGGGCACTCTTGAGAATAACCCCAAAACCCCTGCCTCTGATGAACACTCACCATCAAGGACGACATTCTGGCTTCTACTACACAAGAAGTCATCTCGAGCCATTCACATATCTTGAAACCTAATCTGTAATTTCAGACCTTCATCAACAGTCTGCAGTGGCGCACTGTGGCAAACACTTTCTGGACATAACAATGTGGAATCTGCCTGTTCCCTTCATCCGTGATTTGCAGGATATATTGTGAGAAAGGGGCAAGTCGAGTTTCACACGAACGATGATTTCTAAATCTGTGCTGATTTGTGAACAGAAGCTTTTCTGTCTCGTGGAAATCAAAGTGAAAATACATTCAAGAATTCTGCAGCAAACCAATGTTAAGGATATTGGTTTGTAATGTTGTGGGTCCATTGTTTTACTCTTCTTATATACAGGAATTACTGTGCTTTTTTCCAATTGCTTAGGACTTTGCATTAAGCAGGAAATTACAATAAATGCATGCTAAGAACAGGACCTATGCCATAGTGCACTATTTGTCGAGAGACCCACTGCTGAAATTTTGACATTATGTTGGCTAGACAGTAGGCTGGAGGATTCAGTTCTGATACTGCACAGCTCTCAAATTATACTTACTAGTTATTAGAGGCATTTGATATCCATAGGTGACACCAGACCAAAACCAGACTGACTCAACTATGTGCTGAATCTGTGGGTCTTCACACTTGAGACATGCATTGGTACCTGGCCATTTCTGCACCCTTCTACAAGGATCATTAGGTATCAAAGAAATGCTTCACATATTGTGAAAGGAATACAATACCACTGATCCAAGTTCCGTTGGAGGACACTCTGTATCACCACTAGTAATTTCCTTTCCTGTTGCACCACAAACAGAGTGAGGGCAAAATGACTTATCTATATGCCTCTGAATGAGCCGTAATCTCTCTAAACTTGTGTTCATGGCCCTTACATGGAATGTACATTAGTTGCAGTAGATTGTTCTGCAGTCAGCATCAACAGCCATTTCTCTAAATTTCCTCACTAGTGCTCCTCAAAAAGAATGTCGCTTTCCATCCACCGGTTTCCATGTACACCACGATTCTTTGTGCACTACATTCCCTGGGGGTTTGTACTGTAGTACATAATGGACACCTAGAGACCCCACTGAATGTGTCGAGATGGTCGTGTACCATGTGAGTCAACACAGCTCTCCCCATTATCTGCAAAAAAAGTCACAGTGCAGTTACAGTAAGTTCCCGAGGTACTACCTGTCAGCTATAATTTGAAGTTAGCAGTCGTCAGTTGTTGTTGGCTCTGAGCAATCTCTGTAGTGCCGATTTTTAACATTTTGTTACTGCAAAAGCTCTGGAATGTTCATATGATGTCGCTGTAGCGTTTGCCAATTGTGTGGTAACTTTCAAATGCTGACAAACATTCTTACTGTAAAGTAACAATGCTTGGGCAGTCTTTAAGCATTAACGCTTTAATCCCTTTGCAAAGTCAAATTTTTTGATGTTATATTGGACATGTGATCAGTTTGTTTATTTATTTATTTTTGTAATTTTATTTTTGTGGTTTAGGACAAAAACTGTAGTGGTAGTGTATTTCTCCTAGAGCCCTTTTGTGAGCTGCTATTTTCCACTGTGAAAATGAGGCAATTTTTTTTTCCAACTACACAAGTGACGATAGTAGTGATCTGACAACAAACAAAAATTGTTTGTTGTAGCAATTTTTATGCATCTGGTACAGTGTACTATCACAAGATACCAGGTACATCTACAGATGGTAATATATATTCCCAAAAGCTTTGTAAAACCACTAAGTGGTTGGCAAGTATGCTTCCCGAGATTCACAAAAGACATAATTGTGTAATACCGTATTTACTCGAATCTAAGCTGCACTTTTTTCCGGTTTTTGTAATTCAAAACACTGCCAGTGGCTTAGAATCAAGTGCAAAGTAAGCGGAAGTTCTGAAAAATGTTGGTAGGTGCCGCCACAACTAACTTCTGCCGTCGAATATATGTAGCACTACACAGGCATGCTTTGCAGGCACAAAGATAAATACTGGCGCCACAACCAATGCGTCAGTAAGCAAACTAAAAAAAAACGGGGGTGGGGGTGGAAGACGAGCTTTTTTCTCTGCCCCAAGTTTCGACCACTGCATTTTCATACTTTATCCAACGAAGTAAATACAAATTCCGTATTTTTCATCTCTGAATGTTGCAGCCTTTCAATGTACTATGAAAATCCAACTGGAAGACTGTTTGGGATGTTTGTCAATATGGCCAAGTCTACGTTCTGAATTTTTGTCCTACCTGTGACAAGAGATGGTTGTTAATAGCAACTTTTATGAATTGTGAATCACATGCAGTATTCTCTTCACCATAAGAATAATACGAATGTAAACACTTTGCCATGTATTCCTACGTGTTTCCTGCTATCTCATTTAAAACCTGTCTTCCTAATAAACTACGAAACTAGAGTGAGACAACAGCAAACGCGGAAGAATATATATATATATATCATGTCATGTTTATATTCGTATTATTCGTATGCTGAATAGTGATACAGTCAGAAATGAAGCACGGCAACTGACTAGATTTTTAAACCTAAGATGGCTCTAATTTCTGTGCAGAATGTAATGCACTAAAGAGGCGTCTGCAAAAATTTTCAAACGGAGAAAATTTTTCGCTAAACTTTCGTTTGGAACATCTATCATATGCAGTCTATTATATGGTTCTTGTTGATCATTATCAAAGAAAGCGGCAGTGTAAGTAACAACAAATAGCAGTCTCTTGCCATTGTTTCGCTGATGAGACGATTCCCCTCTCTTTTTTTTTTAATTGTAAGCGGCGGTAGCGTGCGCAAAAGCAAGCCACCCCGCGAGCGGCGACAGGCCGTAAACATGCATAATCGGAATGCGACAAACAATGCATGGCACAGTACGATAATGCATTTTGAGCTTAGAGTGATGGAAACACCTATAACAAAGAGAACGGCACTTATCAGATCAAAGCAAAATAAGCAATCAATTCAAACCAGACGAAGCACGTGAAAAAGGCTCTCTAGTATAAATACGGACGGAGAGCCTGACGCATAGCAATGACTGCGTGGTAAAGCTTAACTGCTAAGTTTACCACACGCACCAAACTACTGTAGCTGTATTGTCATTCATTCGACCTAAATTGTCTCATATTACAATGGACCAACTTTGTTTCGGTTTGTAGATGTAGTCTAAAACGTTTCTCTCCCTTGAATTTCGAGTCACAAATTTCAAGTGCGGCTTAGATTCGGGAAAATTTTTTTTCCTTGATTTCGAGTCTCATTTTTCAGGTGTGGCTTAGATTCGAGTGCGGCTTAGATTCGGGTAAATACAGTAAGTGTAATTCCCAAACCATTTTGAGAAACTATTTTGATGGAAAGCATATTTTCCAAGAGCCATTAAAACACTGGGCTGTATACTTCTCACAGCCCTAAAAGCTATATTTCATAACAAAAAGAAAGTAAACTGGTGCAGCGGACTATCACTGGATGCGAGGAGCATGCAGAAGTGGTTCAATGTATTCCCATAAATGCAGTAAAGAAACACAGTTACTGCTAAGTATATCTCTCATGACCAGTAAAAGCCTTAAGCGACTCTTTGCAGCAGGTCGACAGACTGTACAGCCCACGTGAGTCACACTGTCCCATTAACGAATGGAGACACAGTGCACTCTGCTAAAGTAAATGAGAGTGCAGGTTCGCTTTCACCTACATTACACAGTCAGTTGTACTTAGTGATTTCTGGTAGACAAAAGAATATTGAGAAAGGAGAAATGAAGGAAGATAAGTGTTTAATATCCCATAAACATTGAGGTCTTTAGTGTCTGAGCACAAACTCTGATTGTTTCAAGGATGGGAAGGCTATTTATTGTGCCCTTTCAGAGAAACCATCTCGGCATTTGCCTGTACTGATTTAGAGAAAGCTCAGGAAACCCAAGTCTGGGTGGACTAGATGGAGCTGTAGAGAGCAAAAACTGTAGAGGAAAACAGAGATTGGAATACATCCAGCAGATAATTGAGGCTGTAGGTTGAAAGGGCTACTCTGAGATGAACAGGTTGCCACAGGAGAGTAATGCATGGACTTTAACTGTTAGTCGCCCTGAATGTGAGTCCAGTGAGCTCACCACTGTGCCACCTCGCTCGATATATTGTGAGAGAAGTTCCTGATTTAACCATTTCACAGGATGTGGGAAGTGTACTTACCATCAACTGTATTTCTTTACTGTATTCCTGAGAACACATCATACGAGCTCTGTATGCACCTGGCACCTGATGTTAGTTTGCTGCACCAGCTGAACTTTCTGTCTGTTATGAAATGTAGCTTTTAATTGTCTTTAAATGTCACTCGTTCCTTTCAGAAGCAGTTGCAACTATATGTGCCACAAAATAATGTTGTTTTGAAGGCCACTGGGATGTATGCTTACTACCAAAGTAATTTTTCCATGATACAAGGGGAATATACTTAAAACAAAATTAATTTCTTTTTTGGACTGCAGAAAGGATACTTACCACCAACTGACCATACTTACCACTAATTTAGTTGTTTTACTATGCTCTTGGGAAAATGTTGTACCTCCTCTGGATGTGGTTGACCTTTTGTGATAATATGCTAAACAACTGGTGTCTGTTTGTCATGACATCAGTGCTGTTGTCACTTGTTACAACAGAACACATTGTTTCATTCTGCAATATATGCTATTGTGACTTGTCTCAGCTCGTTTCTTTAAGTAGTGTTAAATGAAGTTTCTAGGATTGTAAAATAGATAGTCAAATAAAAACAGAAAATTCCTTTTTTCACATGTAGTAGTAACTCATAACAGCTTACTAAAGACAGTGGGAAGTATACTTACCACTATAGTTTTTTGCTCCTAAATCACAAAAATAAAATAATCAAAAATTAAATGTAGTTGACACTTCTAAAATGATACCAAAACAATTAACTTTACAGGGCTGCTACAAAAAATGTGCCCACAAATGGGTTAAAAACAAAGTATGCAAGCTGTGGGGGCAATGTGAAACTTTTTAAGCACTGTATTTGAAAAATATTATTCGTTTTGTTCCACTTCTAGAATGTTAGGTTTTGTGGATTTTTGCCTGTACGTTAATGGGTGCAGATGCGTTCAGTGGAGGCAAGTGTGTCGTGTATGATTTTTCTCAGTAAATATGTCCTACTGACGTTGCAGTATATCTCCAATGTTCTGGATGCATCAAATGAAGTTTAAAAGACAGCTAACTGCTGCTGCTGGTATGCCTCTTCATGTAAATGTCAGAGTTACTATTATTATTCAATACAGAAAGGAAGATTACCAACTTAGCAATTTGCTGAAAATGAGTTCATTAAAGGGAATATTACAATTAACATCCTGTTAACGACAAATTAATTAGAGATGGCAAGCAGCCCCAGATTGGAGAAGGAAATTGGACAGATAGCTGACTCCATAAAAATTAATACATTTCATACTGTGCTCAAGCACAGGCAATAAAAAACAGTGAGCAAACATGATGTATGTACTTGTTGCCTCAGGGTCTCCTGCGAAACTGAGGTGCTTGAGTAAGCTACATCACACTGCTTTGTTGTGTGCTTGTTGTCAAGCCAGTTTATGAAGTACACATCCCTCTTCATTTTTATATAACTTCGTTTTGAATGCACTGTACAAGAATATTGAATACCTTGAAAATTATCGAGTTCAGCCATTCATTCACATGTAATATTCCAACAGCTCCATCACCGATTAGAGCCTTCAGGGGTGTAAAACGAGTAAGTGAGAAGTGCCACTGAACTGTTATTATTCTAGGGGATCAGTTCTACATCATTTTATTTTTATAAATATACAGAGAAGCAACTACTTGAAAAAAGCCAATGCTCTGCTACTTAAACTGCTCTGCCACTATTTTGATTTAATACTTCATGCTAAATGAGCATTTAATTTTACACAGGACACTGTCATCTAAACTTATTCTGATAAATTCATATACTTCCTTCCTGTGCAATGCCCTTTATGCTGTCAACGCCACGTTGGGACTGGTACAGTAGTTTCTGTTCCGTGGAGAACCAACCGTACCTGCACATAGGCTATTATTATGATGGAATCACCACTTCAAAAGGCATTCCAAAGCTGCTGCCAGCTTCCCTCTGTGGAGTAAACCATCTACCATTCCTGTCTGCTCCTAGAGAATATGTTGCATGGCTAAATATGGTTTTCTGTTAGAAAGTGTTTGTGCGTTGTGTATCTGAGGTGGGACAGGTAGGTAAATTCACATATCCAGGTAAATTATTGGTGTACTGGCTAATAAAACATTTTTTACTTTAATTTTGAATATTTGGGGATTTCCAGATTGCTCCTAATGTCGGCTGGCAGATGTTAAAAGGGTGTTGCACCTGAATATAAAACAGTTTCCTTAACCCTAAGCTTCAATGCATATTCTCTATGTAAATTATTTATTTTGTGATTGTTATGGTTGCAAACTTTGCAATTAATGCTAAATTCTCTCCTGTCCATTTGAGCAGCTCAGAGGTCAGCATATCTTGCTGCTATGTGGAGGACCCAGGTCCAATTCGTGGTAATGCCTTTTTCTTTAAAGGGCGAAGCTACTCCACACCCACACTGACATGGTGACCATCACCAAAGTTCTACCATCACCTCCGTTTGCTTCGTTACAATTGAGAAGTGCACAGGATGTGGGGTCATGATGTTGTCCGTAGGATTACCCACTAATACAGGCACTTCGAGTCGACAGAAGTGGTCGAGAAGTGAGCAGAAGGTAGCAGTTTTAAGGACAGAGGGAGAAAAGTGCCGAGGCAAGCACCACAGGAAAAGAACTTCTGCAATAGTCTGGACAGATAGTAAGAGCAGTAGCAGTTTCTTTCTGTCTGCAAGGGTGAGGTTGTCGTTAGTTTTGGGTATTGTGGGATGCTCGATACCACTGTCGCAGCTTAAAACACTCTTTACGAGTGTCAGTCCTATTGAGGAGGGGTACTCCTGGGCTGTGCACCTGAGTGTCTCCTGGTCCACCTGCAGCATCTGTACTTGTAACATGCCAAGGTCGTTATACAAGTGGTCAATTGGCCATAAAGAGGTTTGGTTGGATATGTTTATGTTTAGTGTGCAATACTGCTTTCCCGTATTGCCAGTTGGTCAGCTAGATATTTGCAGCTGGCAATGCCATTTAGTTTTGCTGTAATGCAGGGATTCACCAGTGTTTATTTTGTCTGTGAGCTTGTGCTGTCCACAAGTGATTAATTGTCCCTAGATTGAAGTGTTTTTCAGCAGTTGTGTTTTCACCCGTGGTTGTGGTCGTAGTTTCCCAGGTTAAGAATGAAGTGATTCTCAGAGTGTCTCAAGTTCCTGTACAGTCGTGTGGTGAGTTTTTTGAATATCTGTGTGTGAGTCTCAAGGCAGTATTCTCTGTGAAGGTCGACAGTGTGTGTGGACTGTGGTGCACTTCGTTCTGTATCACCTGTAGGTGGCACAGGTGGTCAGAGCCACGTAAGCCCAGACTGCAGCTGCATGTATCATCATGGGTCTAATCAGTATCATGTACACGGACCTCAATACCCTCCTATTCAGTGTGCTTTACCTGTTGAGCTTAGAGTAACACTGTTTGAGCCTTGCATTTGCTCAGTTGGCCTGGCACTGAAGTATTTGACTTTCGCACTGAAACGTATTGGGCGTGTGTGTAGTGTTATTTGTCTGCAGTCTTAATGTGGGGTCCTGCCCACTCATCTCGTATAGGGTGCCTAAAGGATGCTGCATTCTCAAAATGCTATACAACAATTCAAGCAAACAACATTAATAGTTTTTATTACAAATAAGAAGCTTGACAATACTTAACCTGGAATTTACAATGGTGTCGCAAGCAATAGGCGACATGCAGTATAAATCCGAGTCCTTTGCTATATGCAATGTTCGTGCAAGTTTGACACACAGTTTGTGGATCACTAATAACTGTTATTGTAGCATTCTGCGCTAGGCCTGTCCGTATACTGTCCTAATCCTGTCCAAATACTGAGTGGCCGTGGCTGGCAGGAGCGGCACTTATATTCTCTTTGTCTAGGGGCCTGCTCCTGCCGTGGTGTGGTCCTTGCCAGTGGGCTATTGGCTGACGGTGCGTTCACTGCCTTCTTTGCTCTTGCGATCTTAATTTTCATTCCAGAGCTGGTGGGTATGCCAGAACACTTAATGTTTGTGCAGTTGTTATGGTTTGTCAGTGAACAGAACTGCTTCACACTTGTCAGCATTTGCTTTAACACACTGTCGTTCCAGCTAGGCAGTTTTGTTTGCAGTTGCGAACTATGCCTGATGGTTTCCAGTCTTGCACTAGGATGGTAGTGTCATCTGCGTAGATGGTTGCCATTGTATTTTGTTCAGTTGGAAAGTCATTGACGTAGAGATTAAACAAGAGGGGCCCTTGGATGCTGCCTTGGGGTACTCCCACTTGTATACTGACTGTTTGCCCTGAAAGTCGGTGTTGAAGCTTCTGTGGGTGAGATATGAGTGTGTAAGATGTATGAGCTCGTCGGAGAGACTAGCAGTGCAGAGTTTGCGAATGAGACGATTGTGCCGTAGATGACTGAAGACCAGGAACAGCGCTCCTGTAGCTTAGTTGGTGTTGGGGGTGTGTGTAATATGTTCTACTACACGGAGGAGTTGTTGTGTTGTGGAGTGGTGATTGCTGAATCCAAATTGCTCCAGTCTCAGCGAGTCATTGGTGTTGCAGTGCATAGTAAGATGTTTGAGAATCATCTTCTCAACAATCTTATTCAGGGAGCTCAGCAGGCTGATGGCTCCGTCATTTTGTGATAGGGAGTGGTATTTCCCTGGCTTCCTTAACATCAGGACAGGGAAGTGTTGATGTTGTAGAATGGTATTCGTCATATGTGTGAGATGCTCTATAGCTTTATTCGTGAACTCCTGGGTGACATGGTTTTGAAAGTGATTGGGACCAGGAGCTTTTCTAGCTGGTTTGTGCTTAATAACCTGTGTAATTTCATGTGTAGCAGTATGTATTGTTACATTGCACTTGGGCTGGGTTACAAGCCATGTAACCTCCCGGTCCATTTCAAGTAGCAGTGCTGGATTGGAAGGAGCCAGATTCAGTGTGAATGATGTTCCTAGTGTTCTGGTCATCAGCTCATGCTGGTCTGTAAGGCATTTGTAAACTTGGTGTTTAGTATTTCTTCTTGGTGGAGTGGACAGCTATTTGCCACACTCCAGGTCATGTGGTGTGCAGCCCTGCGAGTGTATTGTCCCAGTTTGTGGTTTTAAAAGTTTTAATTTAGCCTGTATGATCCCCTGGAGCCTGCTAATATGCTGTTTGTACAGCCAGTTTCATTTCGTGTGTTTGTGATTGCCCTAGTTTGCGTGTGTCTTCTGTGATATCACGAGTGTCACAATCTGGCCCAGACAGAGTTGACTTGGTGTTGTCTGGGACCGGCAGTGTTGTCATCAGTACAGGGGCAGTTTCTAGCATTGCAGGTGTGGGTTGTGGTTCTGTTGTTGTGGGAGTGTGCCATGAGTTTGTGCAATCTGTTTTGTTGCATACATACAGCGATACATGGTCCCTTGTGAGTTTTGTGTTTGGTATATGGTGGGGAGTGACATTCTACAAATGTCTTGTTTAGCTTGCCGAGGCAAGTGTAATTGTGTATTATGACCAGTGGGAAGCCAGTCGGTGTAGTGTTCTGCGTAGCGGCTGGGGTAGTGTTGTGTAGTTGAGGTGCTGCAGAATTCCCTCATATTACCGATGCTCGGAACTGGTGTTGGTAAAAGCACGCCGCATTTGCCGTGTGAGTCAGTAGGCTCAGTTGTTCATGTATGTTGCTGCTGATTGCATTTTGGACCCACCAGCTTCCAAGGTCCATCTTTGTTCCACGGAGCTGTCACTTCCAGCTCGAGGACTGCTGTGGTGATATTGAGGGCCTCTCTAGTATATTCACTGGTGGTATGACTGGTGTTGGTGTTGCTTTTGCTGTTGTGTTGCTTTCACCCGTCAGTTGGACAATGAGCTCATGCTGTCTCCGAGCCATTGCTTCTTGATTTGTGGCAGCAAAATCCAAATTTAGCTGGTTCATCACTTACTGATAGGTGGCAAAGCAAGACAGAAACATCGAAGGGAACAGATGGCACTCCTGCCTCTTGTGCTGCAGTCTTGCTACGGGTCGTCGGATCAGATCTGCTCGGTGGATCTGCCGTCTCCCAGACATAAGGATACTTTTAAGGATAGAATATGGATATGAGACAATTTTACTTCTTCGTCTAAAAAGACAATTTTGCTTTTTTAGTGTACATACAGAAGAGGGGAGTCCTTATGACTCACTTGTGCAAGATGCAATGCACAGTGCAAGAGAGGACGGGTGGAAGACAGCAGCCTGTACTGGACAGTGTTGTCCAATGTGAACGTGCCCCGGACACTGAAATACCCTATTAAAGAATGGGAGAGTCACACTGGGGAAGTTCCAACCACAGTTGCAGGAACTTTGAGCCAGAACTCTTGGCCACCTAGCTCTGTCAAGTGTGTAGCAGCGTGTGCTTGTTAGTGACACTCCAAAGAGTGTCCTGTGGCATCTACACCAGTTTTAGCATATGTGTAACACAACAATGGGCTTGAACTGTTGATTTTCTCTTATCCTAGCAACCCTGTGGACTTCAGCAAACCTTTCTTGATCAAATTCAATTTCTTTAATTTCTTTCTCTGTAACGTAAGACAAGATGATGCTTGAAATGTTGTCCTTGAATTTAAATAGATCAAGACTACAGTCTATCAATCTATCACTTTGTTAAAGTAATGTATTGCACAGGGTATTTAGGACTGATGAATGATGACCATCAACTACTGGAGCACATTTATTTAAAGTAGTTTGGATAGTGGGACGTTCATGTTGACCACTGGGTTTTTCTGCATGTGTATATTGACTGAATGGTGAGGTAGATTATGTTGCTACTGGACAGAGCAACACTGGAAGTGGCTTCCATTTGGCCACACTTGCTGTTCTTAATGTTTTCTCTGTGCCGCAGATCCCTACTTCAGATATGTGCCAGGCTCCTACGGTGAAGACACATGTGACAATGCATCAGACATACACAGAACCAAGAAATGCTATGGACTTTAACTTGGTTTGTTGCAAATGATGTTGAAATATACTAGCCAAGCAAACAGAACAGCTTGATATCTTTCCTGTGTGTAAAAAGCTATAATAATATATGTGTTTTACAGAAGAAGAAAATTCTCTCATGTAGTAGTGTGCACAGTAGTAGTCTGTTGTTGAGCCTTCAGCACTCAGCAGCATGCCAAAAAGGAGACACAGTCAGTAATACAAGGCATACAGGGTACAGCTGGACACTGATTTGGAGATGGGGCGGTGAGATGGGGGGAGATGGGGGGGGGGGGGGGGGCGGGGGGGAGCAGTTTATGCAGGTAATGAGCAAAAGGTGTTTTGACAATAGTAGCTAATGTACTGCCCTCATCAGAGAAAATTGTCATGTAAGTACCCAGGAAAAATTTCATTTGTGGTGAATGCCCCACAGAATGGCGAATCTGCAAAAATTTGTTAAGATACTTGAAAGGAATTAGTATTTTTGTCATAATGAGTTCCAGCAGAAAAGGACACTGTCCATGAAAATGTGGTCAACTGTGAAGGTTACTCAATGCAGCAATCATTAATAATACTTTATTCAAGAAAAGTTTATGAAGAATTGAGCTGTTGATGAGAATACAGTGATACAGTGATACAGAAGGAACAGAAGGAATTTAGTTGTCAATACAAGAATATTAAGTTACTCAACAATAATTACAACACAGAATAAAATACATGTCTACAATCCAGAAGATTGAGATTTCGAGCCGGTGGCTGTTTTCTAGTCTTCAGTTCCTTGTCATCACACGCCAGTTAACTGCAGTTACATTGGCGGTATATCAAACACCAGAGTTGGCCACTGCTGCAGCAATTTCTATTGTAGCCTTCCCACCATGACAGTCCCACTTTGCACTGGCAGTTCGCCGTGCCTAGAGCCACTGAAAACCGTAAGTGAGCTGTATTTGAATCAAAATAACGTGCC
This sequence comes from Schistocerca piceifrons, assembly GCF_021461385.2. NCBI lineage: Eukaryota > Metazoa > Arthropoda > Insecta > Orthoptera > Acrididae > Schistocerca > Schistocerca piceifrons. The sequence goes on along the minus strand of NW_025727278.1, from coordinate 506,769 downwards.
TTCAAGTGGCACTATGTGTTGTGAGAAATTTGAAGTCAGTGGCTGGCCAAAAAGTTGAGCGTTATTGGGCTTAGAATACTGAGTCAACAGACAACTCATTAGCGTTTTTACATTAATAAATTTTAGGCAACGAATGGTGGAAGACCGACAGGAATTAAGTGCAAAAGTAGATATCACAAATATCACAAATGGTAGCCTCCAACAGCATATTCAGGAATCTCACGAAGAGGAAAAAAAAAAGGAGATAAATACAAAAATAACTAACTTGCTAACATTTTACCCATTTTACAAGAGTAGTTAAGCACTAAGATAAACGAACTATGTGATCTTGTAAGAAATGCTGGTTTTGAACAATTAAAGGAGGTAGGTCAGAATGTAAAACATATATGTAAGAATTAACTAAACAAATGTTTACAAAAGTAAATGAACAATTCTTAAGACACGCAAATGTGGTTACATGTGTTAGAGCAGGGTAAAAATTTGGACATAACAGCTTTACCAGGCTCCACTTTCAGAACTTTGGAGGCATGAGTAAGTGAATTAATTACTCAAAAGGTACAAGAAACAACAGATTTATCAGTCAGTACACTATGGTTCACAGTTGATTTAGGAAAAACAGAAGAGGAACTAGGTAAGCTCTGGGATGGACTTAATAAAACCAGAGATAAATTAAGTAAATGGAAATTTTATGAAAGCAATCGCCTTTCACCAGAACTATCGGAAGAATTAAATTTAGATGGAGAAGATTTAAGATTTATTTACACTCTCAACCTAGGAGGTGGTGCTAGTATTTTATCTGGAGGGCATCATAAAACACTACTGACACAATGTCTCTCACATGGCCTGGTGTAGTATTATTTAGTTAATAAGAGTATACAAGGATTTTATTTACACTGGTATTAATTATAGTCACACTACTTATTTATTTATGTGTTATTTAAAAATACCAGGTGACAAGAAAAGTGGAACTCAGAATATTGGGGACAGATTAACATACTATGCAAGGAAGAGATTGCACCAATAATAATCAAGACCCTCTTGAATGGAAAAGGAGGCCTCTACAATATCGACACTGTAAAGAAGAATATTACATAAAAACGAAGTACTAGGCTAGACGAACAACTGCTTGTCACATTCTGGGATTCTTATATACCCTACAGATATTGCAAGTATCTTCAGATTTCGTACAAACAGTAGCTCAAGTAGCATTTACTGGTCTCAAATAGATTACTAATTGGTATGAAGATCATTAGGCCACTTGCTGTACTTTATGTTTTCCCTGTGCAGCAGATTACCACCTCAGAGTTGTGACAGGCTCCTTGGAAGAAGACATTCTTGACAGTGCTTAAAAAAGTCATGGAACAAAAGAAACATGATAGTAGGGTGTGTTCTAATCTGTAACTCTGTTCATTGCAAATGTTGTCAAAATGTGCTTATCAAGCAGACAGAATTATTTGAAGTCTTTCTTGTGTGTAAAAAGCATTACAATGTTTGTCGTTTACAAAAGAAGAAATTTCTCTCATTTAGTAGGGTGCACAGAAGCAGCCTGCTGTAGAGTTTCCAGCACTCAGCAAAAATGAAAAAGCAGTCATATGAAGCATACACGGTGTACCCAGATGTCAATTTGGGAAAGAGGGAGAGAGAGAGACAGAGAGAGAGGGGGGGGGGAGGGGGACAGCAGGGGGAGCAGTGGAGAGAGAGAGAGAGAGAGACAGAGAGAGAGAGAGAGAGAGAGAGAGAGAATGGTAGCTTGTCAGACCATGACTTTTTTTTTATTTGTTTTCTTTTTTAAAGAACCAGTTTCTCTATCAACTCTTCTACAGTTGAATGATGCATCTCTACAACATTCTTATTAGTATAAAACCCTGTTTGTACTGTATAATTTCTTCTGGGTCATATTCTTTTAAAAACATGTACTGAATAAGATTCGAGGTCAGGTTATACAGGACATGGTTCACAATATTGCAGCATGCATTCTTTGATTCCAAATGGCACACAGTTTTCTTCATTAATTCCTCATAGATACCATCCTTGATAGCAGCTGCAGCCAACACCAGTTGGCCATTTTTATGTATTACACATACATGAACTGAGTGTACCAGCCAGGATTAGGGAGAAAATAAAAATGGGTTTAAAAAATGAAAGAAAAGTAGTTGAAATTGGATTTTATTGCTTTCTTTTCAGATTGATGATTGAACATTTCAATATAAATTCCTATTATTACTCTATTGAAAACAATAACCCATTCTTACAACTACTTTATTAGTGCCTCTTTTCATGCCCTGCCAGCAATGCACCTGAAAGAATCTTGTTCATCTGCCAGTTCATTTGGGCAAAATTAATAAAAAATTTAGGAGACAAAAGAACTGAGAAATTAGTGAAGATTACAATTTTCTGCATGCTTCCAAAAAGTAGTTAATAGTACTTTACTCCCATGACAATTCTACATCAAGTTAGTTTCTTTTTGCTGGGAGTGTAAATGTTATTTTAGTTGCATTTCTTAAATTGCAAGAAAAGTTAAAACACAATATTAATAAAATAAATTCTTGTGACACTATATATTTGCCTTCAGTAAATATGATGGCTCTCTTTAGTTCGTGTAAGGTTAACTATGTAACATTTTGTATGTTAATTGAATTTTCATATTAGATTTTTTTTACAATGGGTTTAAAAACGCAATCTTTTTGGGTAAGGTTAAATTACAACAACTCTGGTACCAGCAGCTCTACTTTGGCCTGAGTTCACAAAATTTTGAGAAGACCAATTCCGGAACAACACATGTCTAAAAGTCATAAAAACACCAAAACATCAGGAATCCAATATATTTACTCAGAATATGAACAAGACAGTAATAGCAATTTATTCATTCTGATGTGCAAAAAAATTATTCCAGCTGTGTTTAGAGTTCTAACATTCTGAATTTTCATTTGTTTTATTGCTGCTTATTGCTTGAAGTTGATTCGTACATAACTACACTTGTATTTTTATGGACAGAAAAAAGGTTTCACTGATTTTTCTTTCTGTTTATTCATTAATATCACGTTTGAGCATAAAAATGTGTATGAAAAGTAATAACTGTGAGCAATTTTTTTTTCAGTCATAAGCACGCAAGTTGAAAGGCTTCTCTTTTTAGATACAGAAAGATTATAAAGATTAAAGAACATACAGTTGAGATACAGACTCCAAAAACTACACAAATTTGGCACCCAAAACATTTACACCAAATTGGTAGGAGCATATAATTTGACAGAAAAGGCCTAAGGCTATCAAACAAAAAGCACAAGAAGACAGCACAGTTGTCGGCCAAATCTGTTGATTAAATTGTGAATTGTGACTGGTTAAAGATGGGCTCTCAAAGTCACACAATGAATTTTCTGTCATTTTTGTAGTCTTACGGCTCTTATAGTTTGCATTTAAAAATGTCAACGATAATATCTTCTAATTCAGCACAAAAAGTTGTTTAAGTGCACACAAGCAAGGGCTTGTAAACTGAAAGTACCTTTCACAAAAGTTATCCAAAGTTCACACTTTGGCACGTGTGCAGGTGGTGCAAACTCGGGAACCCTATTCACGAGAGGCTGTAGAAATGAACCAAAGGAGATTTGGAGCTGAATATTAGTACATATCCATTCAAGACATTGTGGAACCTTCTGATAAAATTTCATTACATTCACAAATGGTCCACCAGAGACTCCTGTTACACTTGAAATGGAATGAGCCAATTTTCAAACTGTCCATGTGCTCCACACCCTAACAAGGACTGTACAGGTGGAGCAGAAAGTGCGCTGCAGTCACAAACAATATTCTTTATTTATTTAGAAATGTATTCCATTAGAAGTGATTTTAAGGTGGAAATCAGTTTTTAAGCACCAGACTGTGATTCTCTCTGCGTATGTAGGTTCAGAGGAATGATGGTGAGACAAGAATTGAGGTTACAGGATGATCCAGGAAGTGGGGTGGGGGGGAGTGAAGGTGGAGGGGAGGGGTGTATTGTAGGATCACAGTTAGATGGAAGAGTATACCACGTAAGGCTGGGTTCAGTATTAGTTTTGAGTTGGTAGCAAAAAAGTGTTTCCACTTTAGGAAGGAGAGTAGGTCTTTAACAAGCTCAGAATGACTGAATTTGTGAATGTGGCAAAAGATAAGCCCCTTTGAAATGAGGCTTTTGGAGGAGAGGTTCACTACTATGTTACAGGACTGTTTAGGTGCTGGGTTCGGTAGGATGGTGGGCGGAAGCTTGTGAGATTGTAGCATATGTAGTTCTGCAAGATGGAGTCAGGCATCTATTAACTGATGTAAAGGAGGTTTGACAGAGATTTTTGTAGTGGTGCTGGATTGTGGTAGTCCAATATAAGTGTACAAAGTGAATAGACTTTACAGTTTTTAAGGTGGCACTGTGCATGCTGCTCTTGTTCCTTCAGTACGTGTGTTTCAAATTTGGCAATGTGATGTAGTAATTGGTACAGCAGAGTGGAAATATTTTACAGGCAGTGATGAGGTTGTGAGAAAATGTTTAGGACTCAGTTATATATTGTGTAGGGCTGAGTTGGTGAGTGCTGTGGAATGACAGAATTATAACATAGAATCACTGTGGAAAGCTGTTTGGGAGCAATTCCACAAACTAAGCAGCAACACAGAAACAAGTTATGTGGGAGTGGGTTCGGTATAGGGGTAGGGAAACTTTTCTGTATTTACACAGATGGAAGGAACTAAAATTGATTGTGGAGAAAAAAATAGTAACAGAACATTAAAACATATGGGAATATTCTGAAAACTGGAAAAAGACAAAACCAGATTAAGTATAGCAAAGGAAGGATAAAGCTACATGAAGCACAGATGTAAGACATCAAGATGTAAATAAGACCAATAAGAAAACTGGATGAGATTAAAATGAAGACAGGAATAGAAATAAATAATAATACAATAACAGTGTGAAATGCATGTTGGTATGTAGGTATGAGTGAAGCAGGCAGCAGTTGTAAATGGGTTGGGCATGGTCAGTATCTTGCCTTTTCGTTATGATGCACTGTAAAGCCTGTCACACAGCTTAAAACGTAAGAAGACACAGTGCTGCCAATGTACTACCAATTCACACAGGTCCATACTGTACCCTATAGCAAACAAAAAGTGAGATACCAACTGACCTGAATTAGGAGTTAACATAAGACTAATTTCAATGAAAATCAGTGGCTTAACAAAAAGGTTCATTTTCTTCTACCATAAAACAAAGAATGAAAATAGTCATCTACAAGCATCACGGCAGTAAAAATATTCCTCAGGATGGATGTATTTATGTGTGACATAATGTGGAATTCACAAACTGATTTAGTAACTGATTTGAATTTTTATTTTTCCCAGAGCATTTTAATGCACTGGAGGCCACTGACGCCAATAATTTTTGGACTGGTTGCATACCAGTCTCTGCCCACCAGGTCTGTTGGGTGCTATGAAGGTCACAACTGTTGCTGTGGCAGAACACTGACATTTCCTTGAAAGTGAAGGTTTCATTCTTATTTTTGCCCTCGCTAGTTTCAACACTATCTGATTTTTAACAATTAAAATCTTAATTTCAATATAAGATTAATAAAAGCCAGTTGTCATTTCATTTCCTTTTTTCATTTATTATTAATACAACAACATACCAGTCATCGTACAGAGCAATAAGTTAAGTCTTCATGAATTTCCTTCTTTTCCTTGTAGTACATTTACTAAATTTAGCATATGCTGCTCTATTTAAAAGGTTTAATTTCACATTTTTGTAAGGAAAAATCCTTCAGCCTGTCGCGCAGAATTGCTCACTGAACAGCTAGCTAATTTGTGACACATCAGGAAGGTAACAAGTTATGTACCTGGGATTCTATCTGCTTTTATAGTTTGCTTCTCAGTTGGTCTTACTAGGATGATTAAGGTGTGTGCATCCTGTATGTGGATGCACGAGGAGTTGGCTGTGGTCCCGCGAACAGCTTGAGGCGCTTCTGGCTACAATCGGTCACCTTCAGACTGCTGTATCGGGGTACAGTGGTAGTGGAGAATCTGGCGTGTTGTATGGGACACCTCAGGTGTCACTTGTTCTGCCCATGGGCTCTGCTAACCAGGCACCTCCTAGTGTACATGATGCAGTGGATTCACCCTCACTGCAGGGTGAGTATAGGGAGGTAATGCATTTGCATCAATCAAGACGGAGAGCCAATGAGGAGACCGGTCGCTTGGCCTCACCCATTCGCCCTTTAAGTAAATATGTGGCTGCTGCTTCAGTAGGATATGGGCAGGCCCACAGGAGGAGGAGTTTACTAGTTATTGGGAACTCCAAAATTAGGTGCGTTGTGGAGCCCCTTAGACAGACACTGTTCAGGGCTGGAAAGAAAGACAATGTGCATTCGGTAGTGTCTCGGTGAGCCTCATCCAAGATGTGGAGGCAGCTCTGCCTGCAGCTATCGAGCATGCAGGGTGCAGTAGTCTGCAAGTTGTGGCTCACATTGGCACCAATGATTTCTGTCGCCATACTCAGTTCATACTCAGTTCATACAGGTGGCCGGGGGAGGAGGGGGGGGAGGAGGAGGAGGAGGAGGAGGAGGAAGCAGATTGCTTATGAAGTGCACATGAGGGTTTTTTTGACTAGACAGTAGTTTGAAGTACTCTGAAGAACACTCCCCAGTCAATACGCAGCAAAGGATGTCAGACCACTTTAGGTCTAAAGAAACTTCGACTGTCAACATTTTATCAGTAAACCGTCAAAGAATTCATAACAAAATTTCTTGAATTTCCTGCCCTACAGGAAAGCTCTCATGCTCAAAGTATTCTTGAGACCAACAGCTCACTGCAACCTAAAGTGGAAAGATCTGAGAGATTTAGAAAGTCAGGGAACATATGTCATAAAGACAGATTAGACTCCAAGGCAGGGGGAGTGTTCACTGCAGCTGACAAAAATATTACCTCTATTGAGGTTGAAGTGGAATGCGACAGTGAAGTTATCTGGTCCCGTATAACAGACAGATGTTTTTAGTGGCGACCCTATTCCACTGTGACAGTTCTTAAAACTTCAAAGAAAGACCACAGTCAGTTGCGCATAAATTCCCAGACCATGCAATACTTGTTGGAGGTGACTTTCACCTATTGAGTATAGACTGGTATATCTATGGATTCATTGCTGAGAATACTGACAGACAGATGGCCAAAATAATTTTGAAAACATTTTCTGAAAACTCTTTTGAGCAGTTAGCTTGGTAGCTCATACGCAATGGAAATATCTTAGATCTTGTAGCTACAAACATGCCAGATCTTACTGACAATATCAGTATAGAAATGGGGATTAGCAATCATAACTAGCAATTAACCATGGTTATGAAAGATATTACATCAAGTAAGAAGGCTAGGAGAGTGTTTCTTGTAGATAAGAGGCGATAAGCAGTTGTTAGCATCTCACTTAGCCAGTGAATTAACGTCACTTAGTTCCAGTAAGATGCAAGTAGAGGAGTTACAGGTAAAGTTTAAACAGATTGTAAATCATGGTCTGGAGAGTTATGCACCTTGTAAGTGGATAAAGGATGGAAAAGCCTCTCCATGGTTTAATAATGAAATTTGGAAGATGCTGTGGAAGCAGAAGTTATTGCACCCTCAGTTCGAAAGAGACCGCAAAAATGACAACAACAAAAGGTTAATAGAGATTCGTATGTTTGCGAAAAGATCTATGCGCAAAGCATACAACAACTACCACCGTGATACCTTAGCAAAAGATCTTGCAGAGAACCTGAGAAAATTCTGATCCTATGTAAAATCACTAAGTGTGTCTTACACTTCTGCTCAGTCCCTTGTTGAACAGTCAGGTGTGGCAGTTGAAGACAGCAAAATGAAAGCTCAAGTTTTAAATTTCATATCCAAGAAATCATTCACGCAGCAAAATCATACAAATATACAGTCATATGACCATCGGACAGGCTCCTGGCGCAGAGAAAAACTGAAAGATTTAAAAGCAAATAAGGCACTAGGTCCGGATGTACTCCCAATTTGGTTTTACAAATAATACTCCACAGCATTATCCCTTATTTAGCTTGCATTTATTGCGAATCTCTTGTCCAGCACAAAGTCCCAAGTGGCAGAAGGGTAAAGGAACACACCTGCAAAATTACAGACGAATATCAGTAACTTCAGTTTGTTGCAGAATCCTTGAACATATTCCCAGTCTGAATATAATAAATTTTCTTGAGACTGAGAAGATTATGACCACAAATCAGCTTGAGAGAGCATTGCTCGTGTGAAACTCAGATCAACCTTTTCTCACATGATATACTGTGAACTACATATGAAGGGCAACAGGCAGAGTCCATAGATTTCTGGAACACATTTGACACGGTGCCCCACTGCAGGCTCTGAATGAAGATACAAGCATATGGAATAAGTTCACAGATATGTGAATCGCTCGAAGACTTCTTAAGTAATAGAACCCAGTATCAGGGACAATGGTATCATTACGAGTGCTCCAGGTACGTGTGATAAGATCACTGTTGTTCTCTATATACAGATAAATGATTTAGAGGACAGGATAGGCAGCAATCTGGGGTTGTTTGCTGATGATGCTGTGCTGCATGGCACTGTACTAATTAAAAGCTATCAACTGAAAACTTCACTATTATACGAGATAGGAAATTTAGAATGAGCTGAGCGGAATAATCTGAAACAGTGACACCACCCACCGGAAAGCACTTATTCCATTATCTGTGAGAAGATATTTTGATTCACTGGAAAATAATTCAATTAAAATATATACACACTTAAAGTTTGGAACCAGGCACACTATTTTCTTTTGTGTCATAATATCTGTTTACTTCTGAAGTTCGCCTGTGTATTATCATAGACATTATTTTTGTGGACTGAATGGCATCCTTTATTAATATGTAAAGTAATTAATTAAAAACTTAATAAAATTAACATAAGGCATTATACATTTAAATATGACTGTCAAACTTTTAGCTGGGGTGTTCCTAACATGGATGAATAAAGTGGTTGCATGAATTTTTTCTAATGTAATAATCCACAACATATTTCATAAACACAATTTTGTTCTGAGTATACAGCCCATCCAAAGTAGTAAAACTTAACCTAGTCATTTTCAAAAATTTTTGATAAAAACTTTAATTTTTTTATCACTTACCTGCAGCAGTAAAGGTTCACTATTCACTGTCAACATTTTTAGTTGTTGGTATTAATGTATGGGGACTATAAACAGAAAGCAGGAATGACGTGACAGCTAGCTTATATTCATCTTACATTTAAAATAACATTTTAATTGTTATGTCTACCACAGTTTTGAAACTCGTAGAGGTGACAAAAAGAATGAAATCTTCACCTCTCAAGAAAATGATCAGTGTTACACCCACCAACCAGTAGTCACTTTCCTGGCACCTGGCAGGGCCGATGGGTGAACACTGTCACACAGCCGGTACGAGAATGGTTGGCCTCAGTGGCATCTAGTACTTCGTAATAAAGGGTGTAAAACAGGATCACACTAGTCCAGCCCATCAACACAGAAACGCTGTTATTACTAGACCAAATGGTTAGTGGTTTAAATGTTTGACAGTTGGAAACAATAGGAAAAATTATATGGATCTAAGTGCAGCTAGAAAGACCACCTTGATACACAACTTATTTCTCATATAGACATAAAATCATGTTAATACTGAGAAACAAATATGCTTTCAATTTTTGTCTTATCCTTGTCCGGGGATGCAATTTCAGCTCCTTAGTGACTCACTGAACATCCCTCAGAAAAGTCTAATACATTCGAACTGTGGCATCTCAACTCTTGTTTGTATTATCTCCATTCACTAATACTACTTTGACATGCGTGTAGAAATGCAAGTGTCAGTTGTGAAAAGCTTAAAATGCTGTAGGAGGGACAAATAAAATTGCAGATCAGTTACTAAATCCACTTACAACTCCACATCATGTCATACAAAAATGTGCACATCAGGAGCAATGTTTTTACTGGCTGTGATTCTTGTGAATTGCTCTTTTTCTTCCTTGTTTTATGGTGCAGACATATAGTTGTAAACATATAGTACGTTGACAGTACTGTCTCTCCTTTCCTGTTACGCTGTGTGACACTTTACAGTTCAGCATATCAAAAGGCAAGGGATTTTGCAACTTATGCCACTGAAAATGTGAGACTATATGTCTGGTGCAGGCAGGAGCAGAAAATACAATGATGGTGAAGAGAAGTGGTGAGATTAGTTTGAAGATCCAGAAATAAACATATCAGTCTTAGCATGCGGAGATGATAGTTGTGTGTGTGTGTGTGTGTGTGTGTGTGTGTGTGTGTGTGTGTGTGTGTGTATGGGTGTGCGGGTGCGCGCGCGCGTTCGCCGTCACATATCTCTTTTGTGTATCCGGAGGTGGACTCTCTCAAAAAATTTAATTTAGTATTACATAAACGTCAATCAAAAATAAATATAAAATTAGACTTTATTACAAATCATATAACACTGTTCCCTGATTACATTAACATTGCATTGGATTTCTCAAATTTAAAGAACTTTTCTATGAATTATATAACATAGAATGCATTATTAATCATGTACAAACAAAACCAGAAAGACATAACTTGAACAAATCAGACTATATTCCAAATTTCTCTGCCTTAAAAATTAAGTAAGACAATAATACGATTATTACACAAAATTTTCTTCTTCTTACTTTCAAATAACGTGTTATTATCTCTTAGGAATCTTTATTACTTCCAAGCAAGTTAAAAGATTTCAGTGCTAGTTCTATTTCACACATTTCTGTACTACAGAAAAATTCATCAGATCATAATGTGGGTCACATTTTCTTCTTATATTATGGTTGTGGTACATTTGATTGTGAGAAAGTTATGATTGAAGAGAGAGAATGTTTGGTTGTGGTCAATGTCCTCACTTTCTTAAAAAGGCTAAGACAGGAGATTTCTCGGGTGATGGGACACATGTAACTCTTTAATAATCTCATTTTGGGTGTAGACATTTTTCATTGCCCATTAACTGCCTTAGAAAACATTCACAAATCCACAAGTAAATGAAAATATTTCATTCATATTAGGAATTATTCTGATGGCAAGTGTTTCAGAGCACATACTTTTAATTTTCTAAATTAGGAGCATGTGCAACTCCCAATTTTGCTACAATCAACACAACACATCACTATTATCCACCTATACTATACAGCTTGATAATGGCATCCCCTTGGGGATAATATTCTGGAGGAGAAATGCTTTCCCTTTTGGATTTCCCAGTTGGTGAATACTGAGGAGGAGGTTACCAGAAAAACATTTCAATTTTGTAATGGAGGGAAGTTTGAGGGGAGGGGGCAGGGGTAACATTATAAAGGGAGAACAATTTTTGACAACAGCATGCAGAGCCAAATGGATGCAGATTGCAGCAGTTATACGAAAACAAAAAGATCTGTACAGAAAAGACAAACAAGAAGAGGTGAACCAAATAAGTCTTGGCCTTCAAAGTAACCACTGTTAGCTACAACACACTTCTGACATCAGTTGTAAAGCTGTTGGAAACTGTCAACAAATTTTCTTGTGCAATCGCTCAAAGCACTGTGGTCACACACCGTTGCATATCTGTGGCTTAGCAGGTGATGAGGCCTGGTGCTACCTATAAGATCCTGAGACCGAGTGACAGTCCGTGGCACAATGTTTGTTGTCTTCCCCACCTCCCAAAAAGAGTCTTCTGTCAAAATCCAAGATTAAAGGATGTTGATGGCTTTTTTCAAAAGCAAAGTCTTGATCTATCATGAATTTCTGTCTGAGGGAGGTGAGGGAAATGTCTGTCGCTCAGTCTCTGGATCGTACTGGTAGCACCCGGTCTCACCTCCTGTAATGATGCGATAAATCCAACAACGCATGACGACGTTACTTAAAACTATTCCACAAGAAGTGTTTATGAACAGTTTTCAATAGCTTTACAAGTCCGCCCCGATAGCTGAGTGGTCAGCGTGACAGACTGTCAATCCCAAGAGCCCGGGTTCGATTCCCGGCTGGGTCGGAGATTTTCTCCACTCTGGGACTGGGTGTTGTGTTGTCCTAATCATCATTTCATCCCCATCGATGCGCAGGTCACCGAAGTGGCGTCAAATCGAAAGACCTGCACCAGGCGAACGGTCTACCCGACGGGAGGCCGTAGCCACACGACATTTCAATTTTTATAGCTTTACAATTAGTGTCACAAATGTGTTGTAGCTAATGGTGATTACTTTGTAATTCTCATTTTCTTTATTTTCTGAGACCATTCATCGAACTTTTTGGATGTACCTTGTATATTTCGGAGTATAATAGCACACTATAATGCATAATGGTGATAGGTTTTCATTATCATGTTCTTGTGTTTAAAAAGATGGTTTATGCCACCTTACCCCATGTAAACTGCCTTTCAAAAGAGCTGCCCTGTCTTTCATTTTCTTGTACTTCCCAACAAATCCTTCAATCTGCCACTAGAACAAAACAAGAAAGAAAATTGTTGTGAACAAAACCACAGGAATTTGCCCAAGTATTCTATCTATAGTAAAATTAACTTGAGGAAGCTGCTTGGTCCAAAACTACTTGTAACCACCTGTCAAAAGCCCAAATAGCCATCTTTCACAGTGAGGACATGCATGGAGAGTGTCAGTGAGGTTCCAGAAGGTACCAACAGGGATGTGGACCCACTCCAGATCCACTGTCGTGGCCAAGTGTGCTATGTTTCACAGACGAGGGCCAAAGATTCGTGGCAAAAACAGTATCAAAGTTGTCACCGCATATTCTCAACTGGGTTTTGAATTCAGCCTTAGGGTAGAGGAGGGGGCAGGGAGTGGGTAGGGGGAGGCAGGGGAGCATGAGCACAGTGAACTCCCTCTGGTGCTCGTGGTACCACACACTTACACTACGAAGTGTGTGACATACTCCATTGTTCTGCTGGTAGACGCTATCTTGCCAAGGGAAAATAAATTGCACGTATGAGTGGATGTGGTCCCCAAGGATTGATGCTTACTTGTGTTGAACCACTGTGCTTTCCAGAATGATGAAATCACCTGGGGGAGACCACAAAAATATTCGCAACACCATAAACCCCATCCACCGGCCTGAACCCTTCAACAATTGTTGCAGTGCCATACATGCCAAAAGCCGTCTGTCTGATGGAGCATAAAACACGATTCATTTGAAAAGGCCATCTTTTGCCACTCAGTGGCATGCAAATTCTTGCCTTTCTCGATGATGGACAGCAGCCAGAATACGTGCATGAACCAAACCATTGTTGCAGAGGCCCATATGCATCAACATTTGTTGAACGGTCATTGAGGAGACACGGTTGGTAGCCCCTTGGTTCATCTGGCCGGTCAGTTGCTCAACAGTTGCATATTCATTCACCCACACATATCTTTGCACCACAGTTGTCTGCATGCCGGTTTTGGATGGCACTAATTCGCCATGCACTGTATACTTTCACCACGGTGGCACGTAAACAGTTTACAATCTTAGCATTTTTGGAAATGCTTCTACACTTGGCCCAAAAACCAATGATGTCCAATAAATAGCTCTGTTTCAGCATTATGACAACATCTGCACTCTTTTCTGCATCACCCCTTGACCCACTTTATATATACTCCAATGCTAATGGTGGCATCTGCCGTCTGAAAGCGGTTACTGCATGTTGATATAAAACATAGGCAGTGCTCACATTAATGTGACTGAACTGTGTATAAAATTACAAAGAGACAGATGGGGTGGGCAGTACTTACCTTTAGAAGGTGGAATTTCAAGTACTGCTGATGGACACTTGTAAGTGTATGGGGCGAAAAAAAAAAATATTTGAATTCATTAGTTTCCTGATGTCTGAGGGACCTCTTCCAATCATCCCCAAGCTATCAATCTTTCCTCCTTGGGGAACATCAAAGTTATGAGATATCTCCCTTCCTCATTCCCCCTCATTTTGTGTGTGACAATCAGCAGCACTGGCAATTTCACCTCCTAAATATAAGTAGTGGTCGGCCATAGTGTATCACTGGAATTATATATTTTTCTGCTAGCAAAAATTACACCCCATACAGAATTGCAGTCAAATAACATTAGATATAATTTTTATTTACCAAGCAGATGTAGATACAGGCATACACAGTGAAGTATAACAGCGCCATTTTTCGGGTTCTTTCCAATGAAGAAAGTACAGAAGCAGGAATAGTAACTGAAATTAAATGGAAAGAATGAAAGGAAAAACAAGTGCTCTTACTGAGTTGTTCACCTCCTCCTTGCTTCAGGAACTCTTGAGAACTTTTTCTATTTAATCTCAGTATGCATTGTTTCATCCAACCTGTCTTCTCATTTCAAATAAGGAAAATCCAGGATGGAATATAACAATATTATGGAAATAAAAGTCACCACTCGCCGTATGGTAGAGATGTCTTCCTTGATGCTTGGTAAGCAGTTTCTATCAATATTTGATACAACACTTATATGTTTGCCAACATAGGAGATTTCAAAATACAGGGTGTACATAAAGTCTAGGAACAGTTTCAATTATTTATTGCACAGAAACCAAACACTGTACAGATATCACACATATGTCATTTCGAAGATAAACACTGAAAGTTTTTTTTCCCCTATGTTTAGAACCAAGTACGGTAAGAAGCCAACAACAAGAAAGGCCATGTACCACCGGCACAACAAATTCGTTATGACAGGTAGCTTGTGCCTGACGAAGAGAAGCGGACATCCTAGTGTGAGTGCAGTGAATGTGGAGCACTTATGAGAGATATTCATAAGGAGTCCTAGGAAATCAGCGCATCATGCATCCTTTGATCTGGAAATTACTCCTATGACAGTGTGAAAAGTCCTGCTACAGAAGCTGTCTATGAAACCATTAAAATTGGAGCTAGTGCAGAACCTCAATGGCAACGACAAAGACCAGCATTCTGAGATTTATTCACAGTTGTAACAAGTGAATGGGGTGGGTATGGCATTGTTGAACACTTCATTTTTAGCAACCAAGTAACTTTTCACAGTACTGTGAAAGTGAACAGGCACAACTGTCGAATCTACGGTATGAAGCATCCACACAAATGCACTGAATTTGAGCGTATTCCCCAAACATAGGTGCCAATGCTAAGGAAAAGGTAATGTGGGTTAGAGGGCAGAAGGAAGAAGTAGTAAACCAGTTCATTCAGAAACTCGGATATATTAAGTGGGACTGTATATATAACTGTCAAGTGGGAATAAATAAAACTGAAACTGCTTTTAAGAGCTTCATTAAAAATTATTTAAATTTGTGGTATTCTTGTTCTCCTCCTATAAAAATCAATCTTAAAAGCCAACCTATAAAGAAAAACATTAAGTGGTACACAGATAAACTTATCAATATGAGGGAAAATATGTTATCATTGTACCACATATATAAAAATTCTCATAAAGATGGAACGGAGCAGAAAGATGATTTGTACAAAGCATATCTTGAATGTAAGAGAACCTACAGAACTAAGCTTAGAATGGCAAAAAGAACAGCATACAAAAGATACACTGAAGGGGCTCCTAATAAGTGCAAAGCTGCATGGAATGCTGTTGCACAAGAGCATTGCAGGAATGATGAACATCGCATATCTCTTGACCCGGATAAAGTTAATCATTTTTTCATGGACTCTGTAAGTTATATTAGGAACAAAATTGAAACAACAACCACCAATGCAAGTGATCTACTTAAGCAACAACAACCTGCAAACAATACATTTACATGGAGGACAATCGCACCCACTGAGATTACAAAGGTAGTGGCAAAGTTCTCAAACTCCCAAGAGCATGGACTACTCTTGGTTGTCCAATTACATAATTAAAAAAACAGTGCATATAATTAGTGAACCATTGGCCTTTCTGTTTAATAGGTGTCGAAAGTTTGGAGTCTATCCTACAACTCTAAAAATATTAAAAGTTATCCCAGTGTATAAAAAAGGGGATAAACATGATCTCAAAAATTACCAACCAGTTTCAATAGTTCCCATTTTCTTGAAAATACTTGAATCTCTTATTTATAACCAACTGAACCACTACTTTGAGTCGCATAACTTACTCTCTAATAGTCAATTTGGCTTCCGCAAGGGAAAAAATACCACCACTGCTGTTCCTTCAATTGTGAATGAAGTAATAACAACCTTTGAGAATAAAAATAAAGCCTCACTTCTTTTATGTGATTTAAGTAAGGCATTAGACTGGATTTCTCATGATATCTTAATTGCTAAACTCAAATTCTATGGCATACAAGATTCTGCATTGGCAGTAATTGAATCATACCTAAAAATTGGAAGCAGTTTGCCTATGTCAGAAACAGAGACTCACAGTTGCTAGAAGTTAAGACAGGAGTCCCACAAGGTTCTGTCCTTAGGCCCTTCTTTTTCATAACTGCAGTCAATGATTTACCTCATTGTATCCCCACTTTTGTTATTTGGTTATGCTGATGCCACAACTTTGCTTGCTCAGCACGAGAACATATCAGTTCTGCAAGATGACATGGAAGCAGCACTAAATTGGTTCTCACCAAATACACTGCTTTGCAATCCTTGTAAAAACCAACAGATTACACTGGGATTGTCAAAAGAGGTATAGATGAAAGCAGTTAAAAGTCTAGGAATTCATGTAGACTTTAAGTTAATGTGGGAAACACACATCAACCACACCTGCGCAAAATTGTCTCGAGTTACGTATTTAATGTGGAAACTGAGGAGCCTGGTGACAAAAGAATATTTATGAGTTATTTATTTTGGACTCTTTCAGTCACAGATAGTATATGGACTGCTGATATGGGGACTCTCTCTTCACATCACTGAACTTCTAAAAATTCAGAAGAAAGTGATAAGGCCAATGAGCAATTCTGGTAGATCAGAGCACTGCCGACCACTGTTCATTCAGCTGAAAATATTAACCGTTATTAATTTTTATATATACGCCTCAGAATTGTATGCAAATAACAATATAGCAGATTCTGAAATGGGGGAAAACATGCACCACCATAGTACCAGAGGCAAAACAAAATTAGACATACCTAGGCACAGGCTGACAAGAACAGGGAATTCCCATCGAATCAATAGTCTAAAAATATTTAATAAACTTCCATTTTCTTCTCGGTCGGATCACATAAGTAGCTTCAAGAGCAAGCTACTACATTGGTTACTAATCAGTCCTTTCTACAATGTAACAGAATTTATGAATATAAAATCAATCAACATTGATTTTTAAGGATTTCATTATGTGATGTCACTGAATGTATTTATCTTATGTTATGGTGTATGTTATCATCTATGGGCACTATTTGCAAAGCTCATTTAGCTTTAAGGTACTATTCAAGGAAAGTGTTATATGATATCCATTTAAATTGCCTATTCCACCTCAGGTGGTCAATGGTGAACAAAGAATCTGAATCTGTACTGCAAAGGTAAATGTTTTTTGTGTTTTGTCACGTCAAAAATTGTATGGGCCATTCTTCTTCGCCAAGAGCACTGTCACTGGAAATTCCTACTTGTACATGTTGCAGCAATGGCTGATGCCTCAAATGAGATTGGACTCTCTGTTCATCTTTCAGCAGGATGGGGCTCCACCCCATTTTCATCGTGAAGTTCCTGGGTACCTGAAAACGGAGCAGTCACATCGATGGCTCGGCCATGCTACAGAAGGGGAAATCTGTTTCATGAAATGGCCCTCCCGATCACCAGATCTCACTCTGTGTGACTCTTTTGTGTATGTACTGCCTCTACCATATGATGTGGCAGAGCTCCGGGAGTGAATACGGGAAGTGACTGCCACAGTCGACGATGCCATGCTGGGATGGGTAAGGCAAGAATTCGATTACCGTATTGTCATCTACCTGATCACTCATGGTTAGCATATCAAATGTTTATGGAAAAAAATAAACTTTCAAAAAGTTTCTCTTCGAAATGCAGTATGTATGGCATCTGTACAATGTTTAAATAAATAATTGAAAGTGTTCCTTGATTTTATGTACACGCTGTACTTGAACATACACTGTATGGCAGCACATTCAAGATAAGAGAATCAGGTGTAAACAATGGTAT
Source organism: Schistocerca piceifrons (assembly GCF_021461385.2). NCBI lineage: Eukaryota > Metazoa > Arthropoda > Insecta > Orthoptera > Acrididae > Schistocerca > Schistocerca piceifrons. Next base: position 488,703 of record NW_025727278.1, on the reverse strand, counting down.
ACAACTGCGAAGAACACAATCTCAAAGAAATAAGTATTATGTCGTGGAAATAATGTCTGTCTGTCTGTCTAACAAACAGTAAGCAGAGACAGGAAAAATCCATTTTATTTTATGGTCAATTTCAGAGTTATTTTTGCCTATTTGTTGCTGTTTTCTGTCAACTCTGGTATTACTTTCTGCCAATTTTGATGGTATTTTTGAAGAGTTTGGTATCACTTTCCAATAGCTTATTTTTGAAGTATCAAATGGCTTATATCACTGTTCCAGCACTATGGAAACGAAAATATACCTCTTAACTACATTACATATGGCATCACAGAAGAAAAAGGAAATCATTTATATGAAACCCATTAAATGTAATCAATTAAAGAAACCATACACTATCAAAAGGTTTTCAAATTAAAGTACTATTATAGCTTCAATGGTTTCTTTGAAAACTTTTACCACCAATTGATCAGTACTTCACAACAATGCAAAAATAGCAGCGTAAAGTGTAAATTTTTAACATGGGCAAGGAGAAGGCCACAAATGCAGTTAACCAATTCTGCTCATATTTGGCAGCCTGCTTCTATACAACATAAAATGAAGATCAGTTTTGAGAACACCATCCCTACAGTTCATGATGTGAATCTGATTCAAAACTGACCAGATCGATACACAATTGAAAATGGAACACTTTTAATCATCATAGGTGGTGTCCAGAAGCAAACTTTTTTCCTAGGGATTTGCAAAAGAAACTATTACAACTGCCACTTATGTACCCGTAAAGTAAATGCTATTCAATGAAAGTACTGCTGATGCAACAATCAAGGCATCTGACTGGGGAGCAGAGAACCTGTGTTCAATTCTGAAATGCAGTCTGCTGGATTTTTTGTCATCTTTCTTTTCCTTATTGAAATTAGTAACAAAAGGAGGGTTAATATGGCAGTTATTAAGGAATAATAACAAGGAGGTAAATAAATTTCTCAAACAACTGGGATTGGTGAAAAATTAAAATTCAAAGCCTCATATGAAAACAAATGTCACGAGGGACCACAGACAGCTTAATATGCTATGCTAGTTTACAATGAGCCGTGGTACAGAACTTTATTTGGAGGTTTCAAAACTGCAATGTACATCTGGAAATCCAGCAGGAATTTCACAACTATCCACATTCCACAACAATTCATAGCATAATTCATGATCAATTTTCAGCACCAATTTTTTAGGTGATGTTGCATGCGTGGTATGCATTAGAATTACACTGGAGATCCAAAGAAACTGGTACACCTGCCTAATATCATGTAGGGGCCCACAAGCACGCAGAAGTGCTGCAACATGGCATGGCATGGACTTGACTGATGTCTGAAATAGTGCTAGAGGGAACTGACACCATGAATCCTGCAGGGCTGTCCATAAATCAGTAAGAACACAAGGGTGTGGAGACATCATCTGAACAGCACATTGCAAGGCATCCCAGATACACTCAATAATGTTCATGTCTGGTGAGTTTGATGACCAGTGAAGTGTTTAAACTCAGAAGAGTGTTTCTGGAGCCACTCTGTAGAAATTCTGGATGTGTGGGGTGTCACATTGTCCTGCTGGAATTGCCCAAGTTCTTCAGAATGCACAATGGCCATGAATGGATACAGGTAATCTAGAAAGGATGGTTACATAAGAGTTACCTATCAGAGTCGTATATAGACATATCATGGGTCCTTTATCAGTCCAACTGCACACATCCCACACCATTACAGAGCCCCCACCAGCTTGAACAAGTCCCCTGCTGACAAGCAGTGTCCATGGACTCATGAGGCCAGCTCCATACCCATACACATCTATACACTTGATACAATTTGAAATGAGACTCATCCGACCAGGCAACATGTTTCCAGTCATCAACAGTCCAATGTGGGTGTTGACGGATCCAGACGAAGCATAGAGCTTTGTGTCATGCAGTCATCAAGGGTACACGAGTGGGCCTCAGCTCCAAAAGTCCACATTGATGATGTATCGTTGAATGATTTGCATGCTGATACTTGTTGATAGCCAAGTACTGAAATGTACGGCAATCTGAGGAAAGGTTGCACTTCTGTCACATTGAACAATTCTCTTCAGTCGTCATTGGTCATTTTCTTGCAGAATCTTTTTCCAGCCACAGCGATGTCAGAGATCTGATGTTTTACCAGATTCCTGATATTCAAGGTACACTTGTGGAATGGTCAAATGGAAAAACCTCGCTTCATCTCTACCTCAGAGATACTGTGTCCCATCGCTCATGCACCGACTATAGCAACACGTTCCAACTCATTTAAATCTTGATAATTTGCCATTGCAGCAGCAGTAACCGATAACCGACACTTGTTATCTTATACAGGCATTGATGACCGCAGTGCCATATTCTGTCTGTTTACATCTCTCTGTATTTTAATACACATTCCTATACCAGTTTCCTTGGCACTTCAGTGTAATTCCCAAAAACGAAATATTTTTAAATGTAACCCACGTCAGTTTTCTGCCAAATCTTCAGAATGAATTATGTAGTTGTGCGAAAGCTGCTTTCATTATATGTTCTTCGTGTCACAAGCATATTTGCTTCAAATGTTTATATGACAAGTACCACCCATGTAGATGTTCAAAGGTAAGTGAAGGCATGTAACAGTGAGTGAAAGAGCCTTTGTAGGGCAACCAGGATTAAAATTATAATTCTTTCTAATCCAAGTCATTAAAGAAATTTATTTCCCTACCTTGTTATTATTTTTCACTGATTACCTTTTGACTTTCCTATTCCTACTAGATTCAATACAGCAAAAATACTAATGAAAAAACTGCAGAATGCATTTGGAAATTAAACATATGTTCTCTTCTCCTCAGCCACATGCCTTGATCGCTACGTCAGTGGCAGTTCTTCTGAACAGTGTTTACCATAGGCATACTCAGTGTCTTTCTTCGATTCTACGAAATGGGAATATGCTGAGCAGCACCCCCCCACATGATGAAAACACCCAATTTTCAATTACCTATTGATTTCGTCAAATTTGAATCAATCAATTAGGAGTGGTTTCCTCAAATATAAGGATGGGGGAGCTTTTTGAGCCAAAATATCTCAGTCTTCTGTTTTAGGTGTATACAAGCACCCTGCCAAATATGACTCAAATTGGTTGGCCATTCCAAGACCTTCCCCTTGTGAGGACCAAATGTCTTCAGCACAACACCAGACAACTGACAATGTCGACATATCCTGCTTGCATGGGAAGTTGCTTCCCATCAAATTATAAAGGTATTGCTACCCCTTCAGAATATTTCACAACTGAGACCTGCCATCCTATGCACACATAAACTATTTGCTGTGTCAGCATGAACATAATTCATCATCATCACACTAGAAATAAGAGCCCAGGACTGTGAATAAGACTAAATATACAGATCTGTCACCATAAGAGTTGTTAGCCAATTATGAAGGTGCAACATAGTGCCTTTCTCGGTTTTCTTCACCTCACCCTGAAGCATTCGTTCCATTCATATTTAACAAAAGCTGGCTGGTTTTAGCATCAAAAATTTGTATTTCTCATAATAATGAAGCAGTCTTCAATTATAACTTGCAATATAGGTACTGTTTCATCCACTGACATCAGAGTTCTCAATATTTTTGCGTAACAAACTGTACCAACAATGAGACAGTTTGGTGAGATCTGTAAAGTGGAGCATCAGTTAAATAGGATTTTTTTGCAGGACACAAACACAACATCAAATATAGCACATAGCACTTTAGCTAGCACGTAAATCAAATTTGCACCCAATTGGTCAGGTTCTCGCCACCGTATACAGCAGCGAACAGAGGGTGTCATGCTAACTGAAAGTACGAAGATTGCCTGGAAAATAATGTACCACATATTTTCTCAATCAGCAAAAATTGTATGAATGTGACAGTTAAGATATACATTATTTGAAGTTTCCAAATTGCACACACAAATATCCCATTTATTCTGACAGGTATCATACCTATAGCAATGTTTTGAAATGGTGGCTCTATATGATGTAAGCTACAAGCAGCGTGTCGTCATTGAACTTCTCACAGCAAAGAATAGAACCTTCGAGAATATTCCCAATTGTTTGCATCCTTTTTATGGAGCATCTGCAATAGACAGAAGTTCTGTTAGTCACTGGGCAAAGAGAGTGAGGCCATTACGAGACATTGGTTCTGCAGAGCTCCAAGATTTGCTTCATTCAGGGAGCCCATTCGTGGCATTCAAACTTGACCAGGCACAGCTTGCTGATGTGCTCATTCACCAAGACCAATGCAGAACAACTTGGCACTTGGCAATGTAGCTGTCACTCAGGAAGGAAAGTGTGGATGCAATTGTCCATAGTCTTAATTACTCAGAAGTTTGTGCACAATGGATTATGCACTATCTCATGAGGAAACTAAATCTTCTCACTCTTTGATGTGATGCCAAGACACAGTACCAATATTTCTGAAGCAGATGTGAACACATTAACCAAACCCAAAAGGGGCTTCCAATGATTTTGTCACCATAATAACCCAGGTGAGTGACTGATTCTATATGATAACGCTCGGCCTCACACAAGTTTGAGGACTTTAGAACCATCATTAAACAGGGTTGGACAGTATCATCTCATCCATCCTACAGCCCTGACCTAGCGCACCTCCAACTTCCATTTGCTCGTCCCATTAAAGCATCACATTTGTAGATGACATTTTGAGGATGACAAAGATGTGATTCTTACAGTGGAGAAATGGCTTCAATACCAGAACAAGGAGTGGCACTAACAGGGTGTCTCGATGGAGGAAGGCCATAGAAAAGGGCAGCAATTGTGTGGAAGTATAGGGAATGTAGAATAAACAACATTCTTTCTTTTGTATATTTATCGTTGTGTTCAATAAATAATTACTGAAGGAAAACAAATGTAGTGCCTCACTTTTTGGGTAACCCTCACATTTATTTTAATAGTTATTCCATATTATTTTTACCACTTTGTGAATGAAGCATGTGGTCAAAGCACGAATTGTTGGTAGTGAAATTTAGCAGTGAAAAAGAGAGGGATGGCTGTACTGAGCTGAGAAGACACATTACATTTCAATGATCTGTCACCCTGATGCTACTCATAAACATTTACCTCAAGTCAGTTACCTTCTTGTAGTTTCTCCATGTTAACAAACCTGCTATGCACTGCCACCATGTCTTGTCGTGTGACTTTGTTTCCATCTGCAGAGGATTGAGGGCTGTAAGACAGCTCTCTAGTCTTCAAGCCACAAAATAACATAACTGCCTTTTAAACAACTCTTTTGTATTTTGTTACTCTTATGTGACATTCATATACATTGAGTAAACAGATCTCATTAACGAGAACAACATTTTCAAATTGAATCTCATAACAACACAGAAGAGAGTGACATTGCTCCTTAGCCTTGTTAAGCTTATTCTGGGTGTTGATATTGCAGACAGTGCCTCTTCCTCTCTGCCTTCCAAAACACTGCCAAGCCACAACCCCAATAAGTAGACAACCCCTTCGTAGCAGGAGAAGATGTTCCATATCTGTCACACTTTGATGATGTCCTAAGCCTCCGACAATTCTTTCGTCATTTCTGCAAATATTACACAGTGGGGAGTACTTTATATATTAACTAGCTAAATAATATTTTTAAATGAACATCTTGATCTCATCATGAGGAAGAGATTTGACATGTTTTTATGGACAAATAACATGTCTTGCTGAAGTAGGCTGGGATCTATGTTATGTTAAAAGGTACCAGATGCCATGTTAATTTACATGTTCGCAAAACTTAAGCGTCACATTCAGTGTTTTTCATATTTATACTTTTGTAATTTGAAAATGTATAAAACTTCCTGGCAGATTAAAACTGTGTGCACGACCGAGACTCGAACTCGGGACCTTTGCCTTTCGCGGGCAAGTGCTCCTCCATCTGAGCTACCGAAGCACAACTCACGCCCGGTACTCACAGCTTTACTTCTGCCAGTATCTCGTCTCCTACCTTCCAAACTTTACAGAAGCTCTCATGCGAACCTTGCAGAACTAGCACTCCTGAAAGAAAGGATATTGCAGAGACATGGCTTTGCCACAGCCTGGGGGAGGTTTCCAGAATGAGATATTCACTCTGCAGCGGAGTGTGCGCTGATATGAAACTTCCTGGCAGATTAAAACTGTGTGTCCAACCGAGACTCGAACTCGGGACCTTTGCCTTTCGCAGGCAAGTGCTCTACCATCTGAGCTACCGAAGCACGAGATACTGGCAGAAGTAAAGCTATGAGTACTGGGTGTGAGTCATGCTTCGGTAGCTCAGATGGTAGAGCACTTGCCCGTGAAAGGCAAAGGTCCCGAGTTCGAGTCTCGATCGGACACACAGTTTTAATCTGTCAGGAAGTTTCGTATCAGTGCACACTCCACTGCAGAGTGAATATCTCATTCTGAAAATATATAGTTTAAATGATGCACCATATTAAAGCCTCGCAAACACCCAATTTTCCACAATAGTTGTGTAAAAGGCTCAGGAAATGTCACATCCGTGGCTAAAACTGTTATTGGAAAGTAGTTTGTTTGCAAGGTGCTACTCCAGTCTCCGTAAGCAAGAAATTACTATTACTTCATTTTACAAATGGGCTCCCATTCAGTCTGTCGCCTTGCTGCTGATACAACAATGGGCCAGTTCATGATGGACTAGGATAAATCATCACTGTAAAGACCTACCTACCAACCAAATAATGCCACAGGATCACTTGACTTTAGACACTGACTGCTATCAGAGCTGAAGAACATCTCTCTCTTATGTTTCAAACCGCCACCTATAGCAAACACTAAATGGCTCAGTTTCTTTACCTTGGCTCCTTTACCTTCTGCTCCAAGATGGTTCTGGAACTACCTTCTGTTGTCCTCCTGACAATTCTCACAATGTAATCCCTATGAGCAAATAAACTGATACAGTTTCCTTTTCCCAACATGACTATGTATATTAATTACAAGTCCACATCACTATCCAATCCTGACGACACCCCCAAGTGGGTGTAAGAACTGGCATCTGAAGTGAGATGCCAAATTTGACCCACTTTCAGCTTTGAGGTGCCCCATACAAATTACTAAGCCGTGAACAGATGTAAGAATCCATCATGCAGGACAGTCCGGCTCCATGCTGTGGTGCAACAGACAAGTGCTTAGCACAGTCAGCCCAAGCTGCCCACCACAGTCTACCCAGGCCTAATGCCAAGCTGCCATCACTGCCATTAGGCAAGGAAATTCAACCTCGTCTGCCTCCTCTATCGTGGTCGCACGAGGCCACATCATGATCATGATGTCCCGATGCCACCTCGACACCGGGCATCGCCACTGGATTGCTGCCCAATCAATTGTCAATGAACAATTTAATTGTAACAATCAAAATAATCAATTCCTGACAATATACTGTAATTGTATAGCTAAAAAATCCATTCACCAAGCAATGGTTGGTGTCTTCCTTTATCATCCCATCTGTTAAGTCTCCCCTGACCTTGCATTTTGGGTGACCTTTCAGAACCCCACCCCTTTCCCTAGACGTCTCAAGTTCCCTTCCCTTCACCCCTCTCCCTACCCGTTCAATCTTTATGCTGGAAGGAGGGGCCACTGGCTTCAAAAGCTTGCATAAGTAAAACCTTTCTCCTGCCATCACTTGGTGACTGGATTTTTTTATCTATCCAATTACTACATATTAAATGTGCAAGCTTCACTTGTAGGGGGAAATGCCTCTGGACCAATGCTGCCACTGACATCATCGAGGTCTGTGTGTGTGTGTCTAGTTTAAAGCAATTCCCTCAACCACGTCACAGAGGCAACTAGTGATGGATCCAACATATTGCAAACACAGGTGGAGCAACTCCGTGTGAAAAATGATGATCTGCAAAGGCACCTTAGTGAGGCATTAGTAAATGTGATGCTGCGAAACAGCACTGTGCCTGGAGCTAGCCTAACGTCCCTATTTCTGTGTTCCCCTAGGCGGTTCTAAACTAGATGTAAATGTTGACACAGTAGTACAAAATGTAATGGATACAGGGAAACTGTCCCCATCGACTGACGAAAAGTTTATAGGAGTACCAACACGAAAGTGCAAGGAGTGGCTCATGCTTATGTAGATTCAAGGAAGGGCTGAGAAATACCAAGGCATTTGACATCCTTGCAGAATGCGTTGAGGATATGTACAGAGATAAATACAGTCAGCTACTATAAGGACAATCCTTCCATCAAATATCAAAATTCTGGAGAGGATTTTGAGTGATTTTCTGACCGAATAAGAGTTGCGTGTTGTCGTACATATGTACTAACAGAAAGTAATGAAAGGAATGAGATACCACTCAGGAAATCAGAAACTTGCTTGCAGATTCACTCATTCGCAGGATTGACCCCACAGGTACATGACAAGGTGAAGTACACCGAGTACACTAAGTTAGGCTACACAACTCACAAAGGAGGTGCAACAATTCGTTTAATCATCCACCGGGATAAAGCGCACTTGATGTGCATTCGTTGCCAAAGTGTGCTACACTTGTTGCAAATGACAAAAAGTTACACGGCTCCTTAGTGTTTGGCACCAGCATGTGCTTGTTTCAGAAAAATCAGACACGAGAGAGAAAACTGTCCATCTCTACAGCACTGGTCAGCTAACCAAGTAGATCAACTAGGTGCTCGAAGGAATGTGAATACGCGAAACGTGAATGGGAGCAGTTCTGCCACTGCTCCTTGCTCCCCTTCTGCAAAGCCAATCCGGTAAGAGAGATAGGAATTGCTCAAGTTTGCAAGATAAATGAACAGCAGAACTTCTACCTTCCTCATCAATACAGGCATACAAATAAATGTTTTGTTTGTTAGATATACTCACTGCCAACTGTACCCCATTCTAGCTGACTTTGCAACTTCATCTGAAGAAAAGAAACAACTTCCGTCAAACTTCTTAATGTACCACAAGATTCCTACATATGATACCAAGCCAATAGCCTGGAAACCATATTGCACATCTTATCACTTGCAGCCTGCAGTAGACAAAAATGCCTCAGATTTACTAAAAGCTGGAGTAATTAAACCTTCTTTCAGTTCCTGGTTGTCACATACAGGGTGTACATAAAGTCCAGGAACACTTTCAATCATTATTTATTGCAAAAGAACTAAACATTGTACAGGTCTCATACATATTGCACTTTGAAGAGAGACTGTGAAAGTTTTTGTTTTTTACAAACATTTGATATGCGAACCATGAGAGACCCAGCACATGCCAGTATGGTAATTGATACCTTGCCATACCCATCCTAGCATGGCATCGTCGACTGTGGCAGTCGCTTCCCGTATTCTCTCCCAGAATTCTGCTGTATCACGTGGTAGAGGTGGTACATGCATCAGATCTTTAATGTGTTCCCACAGAAAAGACTCACATGGAGTAAGGTCTGGTGATCAGGAAGGCCATTTCATGAAACAGCTGTCCCCTTGTGTAGCACGGCCAGTCCACCAATGCAGTAGCTCCATGTTCAGGTACCCACAAACTTCAAGATGGAAATGGGGTGGAGCCCCATTCTGCTGAAACATGTCCAACTAGGAATACCCAGTGACAGTGCTTTCGACAAAGAAGAATGGCCTGTACAGTTTTCAACGTGACAAGGCACAAAAAATATTTACCTTTGGGGAATCACGCTCAAATTCAATGCTTTTGTGTGAATGCTTTGAATCCCATATTCGACATTTATGCCTGTTCACTTTCCCATTTGTCAAACTACAACATACCTCAACTCACCATGCTTGTGACTAGCACCAACTATCGGCAAATTACCAAAATACGCTGTGGCAGTTGTAATGCTATTGTAAATATAATACTGCCATTAATCTGTATATTTTAAATTTTTTGTTCCGTAATAATTTTGAAAAATTAAGTAAATACTATAACGAGAGTAAGCTTTTGTTAAGTGTAGTTTATCTGTTAAAAATAACCTCTTTGATGTAGGTGGAATAAATGTATTAAAACATATTTTGTAAATAATTATGTAATATTTCAAGTACAACTGTAATTAATTATGTCAATTTTGTATGTATGTGCTGTCATGCAATTGTAGATGGTTCATACTTAGGGTTTTTGTAAGCAGAAGTGTAAAATGAAAATGTGTAGGGATCATAGGTAGAACGGAACTCCGTTCTGTGGTGGAATGGGAAAGGTGGTGGGGCATGCGAGTGAGAATTGGCGAGCAAGTGACACACACAGTCAGTAGCTGCCCTGCAAGTGGTGAACATGCTCAGACGTGTTCTACATGATTGGCGCAGTACAGCAATAAATTAATAGCTCAGAAATTTGCAATTTTATCATCGCCAACAAGAGGAAGATAGAGCTATGTACATCAAGAGCCGTACCTGTGCAATGTTACTACGCAGCACCGCCTCACGCCACCTTCGACATCAGTAACAGGCAAAGTACTTTACTTAGAAGTGTCTCACAGTATGAACCATCCTTCTTCAATCAGAGGAATATAAGTGTTAAATGTATCTTTGTGTTTAACCATAATTTTCCAATTTCATTTACCTCAGTAGGGTCCTTACCTAAACAAATTTATTCCGAGTATTCTGATGTTTATTGAAGCTTGAATAATAGTAAATTACTGGCAATAGTATTGTTTTGGTAGTAAATTCTGAAAATCATTGTTAAATACTAAAGTTTGCACATATCGGTTTAAGAACCACCGCTTTGCGTGACCATGAGGATAAGTTTTCAATAGCATTTTTGAAAGTAAGATAACATAATTGTTTAACTGCAACAATCTTAACAGAATTTGTTCGTGTTGCTTCTCCATGTCAAAGAAGGCCAAACAAATATTGGTGTTAGTTAAATGTTAACAAATAAAAGTCCTAAAGAAATGAAATCTAGTCGTGTTAAATAATAGTTTTGGTCATATGAATAATAGCTATAAGTTTAATATTTTTTTGTATCCTTGTTGAAACATGTGTGTGATTTCTTTAAATAATTACTGAAGTATAGTGGTAAATTCCTAAGTAACAGAAAGTGGGATTAATAGTAATTACTGTCAAATGACCCAAGTAAATGGAAATTAAGTGGTTGTCTTTCAGTTACGTAGTAAGTGAAAGCAGTTATTTATTCAGTGTCGAAAATTGACTTCATCTTTTCGTGTGGACACTGTGCCCGATTTGGGCTGGTGGCCGTTTTATTAAGCGAAACAGTTTATTGTTATAACAGGCTTTGTCTGATAAAAGGTTTCCAAAAGTAATTATTCTCACCGCTTTTCCCACAAACTGTATGATTCAGAGAAAAATAGTTTGATAATTTACCATTAGGTTGAACACGGTTAAAATCAGTCTCCGAGAGTCGATGGTTTGGAGTGTGCCTGTCACTACTTACTACACAGTTCTGACATTCCGAATCGCGGATCTTCCATCTTTACAGTGGTAGAACTTAAAAGTTCTGGTACCGTATTGACGAGAACGCGAAAGAACCGTTGCACGGTACACATGAAAAAAGAACTTTCAGGGTTTCTCTTCAAAATGACATATGTATGATATCTGTACAATGTTTTGTTCTTGTGCAGGGCGTATACGCGGACAAGGAAACAAAATTCCCGGATTTTTCATGGATAAAAATACACTTTCTCCCAGGTGAAAACAAGCTTTCTCCATGTTAAGTGACAGTATATTTTCCCTTATCAATCCTTTGAATGGTTATGGTTTTATACATGGGCACAATAGAAAACGAAACTCAGGGAAAAAGACAAGATTTGGAAATATCTTTCATTTGTAGCAACATGCATGCTGCGTATTTTCATATTACAAAAGTATACATTGGGATTCCACCAAACACCACATGTTACTTTCCAAATCACTGAAATCAGGATTGTGATGCGCTTTTGTAAGCCAGTCATAGCTCATGTCACGTGATCTCGCCAGCCGATATTCAGAGCATAGGACACGTGATGTAGTCAGCCAGCAGCAACATCACTATTAAGTAGCACGAACACACAAACAGGGAAAGTTAATAGTTTAAATTAATATATATGGTGTTGCAACAAGAAAAGCAAAGCTGTCACATATAATATTGGTCTCTAAGGTTAATATGCTGCAAGAGAAGTTAAGCTTTCGCATATAATGTTGATCTTTCTTGTGTGTGTAGCACTTTGAGATACATCACACAAATGTGCCAGTAAAATTTACAATAATGAGATAAATGTCTGATCTTCAGGGTTCCAAATTCTTCTCAATGACTCATCATCAAAGAGTTGATTTTTAAATAAGTCAAACGCTCTTTAATTTAATAAATTCATGGCACATTCTTGCACATAGTTCAACTTACGTAGAAGGATATTTACTTTGAAAGTAATGCTTTTGAAACCACTAGTCGCAATACTCTCCCGCGACCTGTCAGAAATAGGTTTGTTTCAGCAGTTGCCAGACAGCGCAAATAACAGGCGACACTGCTATCATAACATAGGAAGCCCGTATGTGCGTACGTGTTAAACACTGAAAGATCATATATTATGTCATAAAAGAAACAAGACATTAGAAGACACTACATGAGCATTGGAATTTCGTGAACCATATTAAAATGTGCACATTTAAAGTGCACACTCATATGTCCAGATTTCCAATGAAGTAGACCTCAACCTGATATTAAGCTTTTCAGTGTGGCTTTCGCGATGTAAATTTTCTTGGAGCACCAGTATTGTATTATATCATATGTGGTTCTTAATTATGGCATAATGCCATATGTGCTAGGGGCGGGGGGGGAGATAGGGGGGGGGGGGGGGGGAGAATGCAGCGAACAGTTGAAACCAGCCAGCACTGTGGAATTAAACATTTCGTTTCAAATACATTGACTGCCACTGCAGAAAAGGTTAATAAAAGCCAAATTTCTTTAGCAAACAGACAAAAATAACTTCATTGTTCCACAAGGTGATTAATGCTTGACTGTCAGAAAGGTAGAAATAAAATAAAATCTGAAACTAATGCCATATTTTAGCCTTCCATAACTATGTGAATGTATTTTAATTCACTTGATAGCTCCCAGCCACAGACATCCGTTTTGTTTCGATTTGACGTGAGAGTACATGAAGGCGAAACAGCAAAATCACTAAATGTAGAAACGGATCACGTGGAGACTACCCACTACAACTCTACTCTGACTGCTCTGCGCATCAGCCCCATATCTACGATATTTGCGTACCGAATCAATACTAAAAAAATCGAATTTTCAAAAATATGTTCATCTTGTAGCGCACATCTTTCTGAAAAGTCTGAAGCATAAAACATGCGTGTTCGAGGAAATGTAAGACATATTATTTGGTCTTAAGTACGCCAAAGTGCAGTGCCATGCCTCTTGACAAATCATTCTTCTAACGCATGTCACTGTATTTCGCTCTGTGGAATTGAAACGTGTATATTTTGTAATGGATGCCATCAAACTATATTCAGGACAGTGGAAATTGAAATGTCCTGTGGGGCCTCGCCTGTTCCCAGTCAACCAGTTAGACAGCCTGCCCCTTTTCAAAAAACAAAATCTCACAATTAATAGCGGATGGGATTTTTTGTAATCAGGAGAACAAGAACTCTTCAGAAAATCTGAACTATTTATTGCCTATTGGCTAATAACTTGCTGTTTTGTGTGACATATAATTAAATATAGGATACATAAAACCAATAAAGACAAGAGATAATCAAGAAATGCCGCATTTCTTCATTCCTTAGCTCCTAGCATTTTTTCTCTCTAATCTCACTACAGCTTTACATGGTGTGCTTTCCTTTCTGGGAAAGGATCTACGGTATTACCTCATCAAAGTTCGTGAAACGTTTTGCTACATGAAAAATCAAAATGTCATTATCTAATACTCAAAAAGCTGTTAACAGAAATAATACCCAAGACTGGTGTGGTTTCTCGATCTGATTACATCTATTTTGTCGCTGTCTGCTAGATAAAACAAAATAGGCCTTTCTAATATGTCAGCAGTTTTGTAACACACACCAAATAAACAAGACTGTTTTGGCACCAATGGCCATTTTTATAACACTACAGAATATAATTCATGAAGTACCAATATCAAATGCCAATTAGGCCTACTACAAACAAAAGCACTTAATGTTAGGAAATAGTTTCACTTTCATTCATATGCACCAATTTCTCAAGCATGAGACCGAAATGTAGTATTACGAAATTTTTATATAAATTTGGGATCGTCTTATTCTCCCATAATTTGTCCCCGTTTCCTCTCCTTCCTCGTTCCACAAACAATCTTGTCACCACCAATTCTGTAGCTATTCGTGCCATTGTCAAAATTTGTTTGCTGATTAACTTCACTAACCCTGCCAGAATCACACGTTAGGTTATCCCGCAATTATTTTCCGGTTAGGCGTTTTACGTTTTTGTGCAACACGTTTTCCATGTTACTTCCAGAATAGAGCTTAAGTGGCTGCTAGACGAGAACTGTGCTACTGGTCCTTACTAGTGTAGCAATATGGCCAAAAATTTTCTGTCAAAATTTCAATTCCTTTGATACACAGAGAAGATAATACATAATCTTTCTCACCTGTTATTCCTGACAGTTGTTTATTTCCAGTCGGGTAATCTGAATCTATGGATTTCGCTAGTAATTATAACAACACTGATCTTTCACAAACCCAATCAACCACATAATCAGACAGCAATTGGCATTCATCCGTTTGGCTTTAGTCCGCTCAGATCGTATAGCCCTGTCCCATCTACGGGAAGTTTATTTCTAGATGCGATGAGACATCACATACACTATGCATGCATTCAAAAATCTACTTATTATTCAGTCAGAAATCAACTTAAAATGTGTTCAAAAATGTTCAAAACCCAATAGGGATGCGTTTCAAAATCATATGAATAATCAATAGACAAACATGCGCTGCATGCTAGGCACTTTGCGATACAAGTTTTTTTCCTCAAGAATATGAATTTGGCACCCCCTTTTCCCAGTAGCATCTAGCTGCTTGATGCGACTGCTTGCACAGCCAACATCCACATTCCTGTAGCCAGAATTAGGAGAATCTACTACTCAAAAGCAACCCAACTGCGCATGCGCATGAGCCCACCCATAACTGCTAAAACAAATCTAATGTAGACAGTTGTGACTTCACGCTCATCGAAGGCAATTTGTTGTTATGAAGCATTGCATAATCTTCCTAAAGCCTTTCACACATTTTGCATTTGGCAAACACTTGCACGAGCACTGTGTGTCGTCGTTGTATATGGCGCATTTCCTTTGCAATTTAAGTAATTTTCGTTCTTTTTCTCTCGTTTATCTTTTATTGTCGAAGTATTATTCTGCAGTAGTGGGGTACAGTAATATCCTTTGTTAGAGTATCGGTTCTTAACAGTCAAAATTACAAAAAATTAACTGAAAACAATGAAAAATACCTAGAACTCTAAAAAAAACCGGTTGTCCTGGGTCGTATACACCTTGTTTATGTACGCTCGTTACAGTGGTAGTCCCCAACAGAACCAGTTACAGAGGAAAAGCTTGCAGCATTTTTTGCAAGGATTGATGATATTTTCAATCATCTTGTCAAATGCAAATTCTTCACCATGCTCCAGCTACTATCAGATTCATGTAGCTATTAAAGATGGAGAAAAAGACAGCTTTTGTTGTACCCTGTGGGCATTATGAATATCAAAGAAAGCCCTTCCCGCACCCCCTCCCCCCCAAACATCCGCCTCTCCCCCTCCACAAAATTTTAACATTTTGCTAATATACTTTTAGGAGGTTTAAAGCCAACCATGTGACTAGTATACCTGGATAACACAGTTGTCTTTTCAAATTCAGTGAGAGAACATGCAAAGTAACTAAAAAACATACTAACCCATTTTAGTGATGCTAACATAAATTTTAAATTCAAAAACTGTGATTTTGCACTATCATAATTGCACTATCCAGGCCATATAATTTTAGGAGATGGTCAAGACCAGAACCACAATTAAAAAATGCAGTGAATGATTTTCCAGCATTGAGGAACATTAAAGAATTGCAACTGATTTCTCAGGTTAATAAATTACTATCGCCGTTTTGTGGAGAACTATCCGGTCACCACAAAATGGCTTGCAAAATTACTAACGAAGGGAGTTGCTCCTGTCTGGACAATGGATAGCTGGAGGGCCATGTTAAAACTGAAAGACATTCTTAACAAGTGCACCTGTCTCGGGTTATCAGCATTTTGCTCTACCTTTTCTTGTTGTGTGATGCTAGCAATGTCTCAGCTGGTTGTATTTTGAGTCAGATACAAAATGGTGAAGAAAAACCAATTGCCTTATGCTTCACGTCAGCTGTAGCAGCTGTGCAAAATTACACCACCACACAAAATGAACTTCTGATTCTTGCTTTTGGCACCCATTACTGTCAGTGTTACCTATAGGCATGACAGTTCACAGTAATTGCAGATCGTGTTGCTTTACAGTGCCTTTTGAGTTTAAAGGATCCCAGCAGTGGACTTGTTAGATTGGCCTTAAAACTCTGTGAATATGACTACATAACCAAACTTAAGCCTGGAAAGTTAAATCAGAATCCAGGTGCCTTGAGTACAAAAATTAAGATCCTGCAAGTAGATGATGTGCTTACTGAGGAATTAAAGAAGAAACAAGAATCCCGAGACTACTGGCAAGTATATACTGTGACAAAGTCATGAGTGTATACAGACACATCGTAATGGGGAAAGTGCCACAAATAAATTAGGATATTAAGTTCAAAATTGTCTTTTTGCAGAGAGTGCAAGAACAAAAACCAAATGTACCTCTTCAAACTATATCTGAGGTAGCTGGACCTTTCAAAGTCTTAGCAGCTGTAATTTTTCCCGAGGGCATGCAGCTTTACTGTATGATTAAATGATGATGGCGTCCTCTTGGGTAAAATATTCCAGAGGTAAAATAGTCCCCCATTCGGATCTCCAGGCGGGGACTACTCAAGAGGATGTCATTATCAGGAGAAAGAAAACTGGCGTTCTACGGATCGGAGCGTGGAATGTCAGATCCCTTAATCGGGAAGGTAGGTTAGAAAATTTAAAAAGGGAAATGGATAGGTTGAAGTTAGATATAGTGGGAATTAGTGAAGTTCTGTGGCAGGAGGAACAAGACTTCTGGTCAGGTGACTACAGGGTTATAAACACAAAATCAAATAGGGGTAATGCAGGAGTAGGTTTAATAATGAATAGGAAAATAGGAATGCGGGTAAGCTACTACAAACAGCATAGTGAACGCATTATTGTGGCCAAGATAGATACGAAGCCCACACCTACCACAGTAGTACAAGTTTATATGCCAACTAGTTCTGCAGATGATGAAGAAATTGATGAAATGTATGATGAAATAAAAGAAATTATTCAGATAGTGAAGGGAGACGAAAATTTAATAGTCATGGGTGACTGGAATTCGAGTGTAGGAAAAGGGAGAGAAGGAAACATAGTGGGTGAATATGGATTGGGGATAAGAAATGAAAGAGGAAGCCGCCTGGTAGAATTTTGCACAGAGCACAACATAATCATAGTTAACACTTGGTTTAAGAATCATGAAAGAAGGTTGTATACATGGAAGAACCCTGGAGATACTAAAAGGTATCAGATAGATTATATAATGGTAAGACAGAGATTTAGGAACCAGGTTTTAAATTGTAAGACATTTCCAGGGGCAGATGTGGACTCTGACCACAATCTATTGGTTATGACCTGTAGATTTAAACTGAAGAAACTGCAAAAAGGTGGGAATTTAAGGAGATGGGACCTGGATAAACTGAAAGAACCAGAGGTTGTACAGAGTTTCAGGGAGAGCATACGGGAACAATTGACAGAAATGGGGGAAAGAAATACAGTAGAAGAAGAATGGGCAGCTTTGAGGGATGAAGTAGCGAAGGCAGCAGAGGATCAAGTAGGTAAAAAGACGAGGGCTAGTAGAAATCCTTGGGTAACAGAAGAAATATTGAATTTAATTGATGAAAGGAGAAAATATAAAAATGCAATGAATGAAGCAGGCAAAAAGGAATACAAACGTCTCAAAAATGAGATTGACAGGAAGTGCAAAATGGCTAAGCAGGGATGGCTAGAGGACAAATGTAAGGATGTAGAGGCCTATCTCACTAGGGGTAAGATAGATACTGCCTACAGGAAAATTAAAGAGACCTTTGGAGATAAGAGAACGACTTGTATGAATATCAAGAGCTCAGATGGAAACCCAGTTCTAAGCAAAGAAGGGAAAGCAGAAAGGTGGAAG
Organism: Schistocerca piceifrons; assembly: GCF_021461385.2. NCBI lineage: Eukaryota > Metazoa > Arthropoda > Insecta > Orthoptera > Acrididae > Schistocerca > Schistocerca piceifrons. Next base: position 470,468 of record NW_025727278.1, on the reverse strand, counting down.
GAGTATATAGAGGGTCTATACAAGGGCGATGTACTTGAGGACAATATTATGGAAATGGAAGAGGATGTAGATGAAGATGAAATGGGAGATATGATACTGCATGAAGAGTTTGACAGAGCACTGAATGACCTGAGTCGAAACAAGGCCCCCGGAGTAGACAACATTCCATTGGAACTACTGACGGCCTTGGGAGAGCCAGTCCTGACAAAACTCACCCATCTGGCGAGCAAGATGTATGAAACAGGCGAAATACCCTCAGACTTCAAGAAGAATATAATAATTCCAATCCCAAAGAAAGCAGGTGTTGACAGATGTGAAAATTACCGAACTATCAGTTTAATAAGTCACAGCTGCAAAATACTAACACGAATTCTTTACAGACGAATGGAAAAACTAGTAGAAGCCAACCTCGGGGAAGATCAGTTTGGATTCCGTAGAAACACTGGAACACGTGAGGCAATACTGACCTTACGACTTATCTTAGAAGAAAGATTAAGGAAAGGCGAACCTACATTTCTAGCATTTGTAGACTTAGAGAAAGCTTTTGACAATGTTGACTGGAATACTCTCTTTCAAATTCTAAAGGTGGCAGGGGTAAAATACAGGGAGCGAAAGGCTATTTACAATTTGTACAGAAACCAGATGGCAGTTATAAGAGTTGAGTGACATGAAAGGGAAGCAGTGGTTGGGAAGGGAGTAAGACAGGGTTGTAGCTTCTCCCCGATGTTGTTCAATCTGTATATTGAGCAAGCAATAAAGGAAACAAAAGAAAAATTCAGAGTAGGTATTAAAATTCATGGAGAAGAAATAAAAACTTTGAGGTTCGCCGATGACATTGTAATTCTGTCAGAGACAGCAAAGGACTTGGAAGAGCAGTTGAATGGCATGGACAGTGTCTTGAAAGGAGGATATAAGATGAACATCAACCAAAGCAAAACAAGGATAATGGAATGTAGTCTAATTAAGTCGGGTGATGCTGAGCGAATTAGATTAGGAAATGAGACACTTAAAGTAGTAAAGGAGTTTTGCTACTTGGGGAGCAAAATAACTGATGATGGTCGAAGTAGAGAGGATATAAAATGTAAACTGGCAATGGCAAGGAAAGTGTTTCTGACGAAGAGAAATTTGTTAACATCGAGTATAGATTTAAGTGTCAGGAAGTCATTTCTGAAAGTATTTGTATGGAGTGTAGCCATGTATGGAAGTGAAACATGGACGATAAATAGTTTGGACAAGAAGAGAATAGAAGCTTTTGAAATGTGGTGCTACAGAAGAATGCTGAAGATTAGATGGGTAGATCACATAACTAATGAGGAAGTATTGAATAGGATTGGGGAGAAGAGAATTTTGTGGCACAACTTGACCAGAAGAAGGGATCAGTTGGTAGGACATGTTCTGAGGCATCAAGGGATCACCAATTTAGTATTGGAGGGCAGCGTGGAGGGTAAAAATCGTAGCGGGAGACCAAGAGATGAATACACTAAGCAGATTCAGAAGGATGTAGGTTGCAGTAGGTACTGGGAGATGAAAAAGCTTGCACAGGATAGAGTAGCATGGAGAGCTGCATCAAACCAGTCTCAGGACTGAAGACCACAACAACAACAACAACAACAGCACTCTATATTGCAGGACCATTTGCCTTAACAGTAAAAAGTAACATACATTTTATCTGTCGCTGACCGTTTCTCTCATCATCTTATTGTGTGACCCACTGCAGACATGGCCGCTGAGATGGTTGTGAGAGCACTGGTAACTTATTTTGCACTATAATCTAGAAGTCCAGAGGCCATTATAGCAGACTGAGGGACAAACGTTATGGCCAATCTTATCATACAGTTATCTTGACTGTTTAAAATAAAGAAGTTCAGAGCTACGTCATTTCATTCTAAGAGTAATGGCAGGGTTGAACACATTCATAAAACAGTACCTAGAATCTTATCTTATAACATGATTAGCTTCCCCTCAGACTGGGATTGTCTATTACCATATGTGATTTCGTCATACAACACCAGAATACATGAAACCACAGTGTCGATTCCCTTTGAGGTTGTTTATCACCACAAAATCCATTCATGTTTCAAGACTTATAAGCTGTCACCCAAAATGAATTCCAACAAAGTGAAGTACCTGGCTAAAAGATTAACATTTATTTTGAAGAGAATTCAGCAGAACAATGCAGCTGAACATGGAGACAGCTCCATAGTTGAAAGGATGCTAGGATGCTGATATACCCATTAGGAGATCATGGGATGTTATGACAAACTGCCATGAAATTGGGCAGAACTAAGAAATTTACATGACCATGCACTAGACCGTTACAGACTGTTCAGCAGAACAATGCAGCTGAACATGGAGACAGCTCCATAGTTGAAAGGATGGTACGATGCTGATATACCCATTAGGAGATCATGGGATGTTATGACAAACTGCCATGAAATTGGGCAGAACTAAGGTGTGGGATGCGTCACCAATAGCCTCTCCCACACAAATGTCAACCTCTCCGGCACGTGGTATCCCCTGCTAAGCTAACGAGGCTCTGGCGACTGAGTTTCTCCCGGGATAAGGAGAACCCTCAACTAAGCCAACGACCTTCTAGAGGGCGGATGAGCTGGTAGAGCATGGGCACCCTCTTGTCCTTGGAGTGAGAAATCACTCCTAAAGACGGAAGAATCACCAAGGGTGGTCAATGGCATAGGATGCTGAAGGCAACGGGAAACCACAGCATTAAAGATCCAATGGATATCCCCAGGAAAACTCATCATGGCAGGGTTCAATGTCAAATTATCCGGAGTTTCAACTCCCCCACTCGGATCTCCGGGGGGGTGAGCCTTGAAAAATGCCACAAGTAAATACAAAAATAATGCAACAATAGCAACTTGGAATGTAAGATCATTATACCAACCAGGCAAAGTAAATAATGTTATACAAGAAATGAAACGCCTAAAAATTAACATTTTGGGTGTAAGTGAAACAAGATGGCCTGACTCAGGAGAAATGACCATTGACAACACGAAAGTATATTACTCGGGAAATTCTGATAGCCAGCACAGGAATGGGGTAGGAATAATTTTAGATGAGTATGCTAGTAAATCTGTCAAAAGCATTTTACCAATCTCAGATAGAGTAATCAGTCTACATTTACAAACGAAACAAACAAATATTAATTTAATCCAAATCTATGCTCCAACAGCCGACAAAGACCAAGAAGAAATAGGAAAATTTTATGAAGAATTAACACAAGCAATAGGAACCTCAAAAAGCAGAGACATTATTATCATCATGGGAGATTTTAATGCCAAAATAGGTGAAGGAAGTGAAGGTGATCTTATTGGACCTTTTGGTTTAGGAACAAGAAATGAAAGAGGAGATTTGCTGTCACAATTTTGTCAGGAAAACAATCTGTCTATTACAAACACATTTTTTAAACTCCCTAAACGAAGACTTTATACTTGGAAATCACCAAGAGACTGTAATGAAGAAGTTTGCAGAAATCAAATTGATTTCATACTTATAAACAAGAGGTACAAAAATTCTATTCATGGTGTGAAAACATATCCAGGAGCTGATATATTTTCTGATCATAACCTTTTAGTAGCAAAGTTCCATGTGAAACTGAAAGCCATACAAAAGAAACAAAAGAGGGACTATATAAATACAACTATTCTAAGAGACCCCTTGACCAAACAAAAGACTTCTGAAGAGATTAATAAGGAATTAGTTAGGATAAAGAATAATCAAACAGAAGACATTGATGGCAAATGGGAACTTATAAAAGACACATTAAATAATGCATGTAAAAACACAATGGCAACCAAACACGATAACATGAAAAAGAAGTGGATGACAGAGAAGATATTACAATTGATGGAACAAAGAAGAATACTTAAAAATAGAGATGAAAGTGAGTATAAAAGATTACATGCAGAAATACGAAAAGAAACACGGCGAGCAAAAGAAGAATGGTACAAGGAACAATGCTCTGAAATTGAGAGTTATGAAACAAGACATGATAGTTTCAACTTACACAAAAAAGTTAAAGATTTAGCTGGACTTAATAAAAAGAAAAGTACAAGTTTATTGTTAGATAAAAATGACAAAATAATTCCTGATGTTAAAGGTAAACTGGACAGGTGGACAGAATATGTCAAAGAACTATTTGAAGATACAAGAAAAGATCAAAAATTTTATGATAACATGATCGGAGAACGAGGACCGGATAAGATACCAAATGACATCCTGAAACTCATAGGAATAGACCATATAGATATATTTGTACAATTGTTTAATGATATTTATAATTCGGGAATTATTCCTAGGGATTGGTTGACATCTACCTTTGTTACATTACCCAAAAAGGCTAATGCCAAAACTTGTAATGATCACCGTACAATAAGCTTAATGAGTCACACCTTAAAGATATTTCTAAAAGTTATACACCAACGAATATACAAAAAGTAGAAGAAGGTATAAGTGAAACACAATTCGGTTTTAGAAGTTCCCTCGGTACAAGAGAAGCATTGTTTGCTTTTAACATATTAGCGCAACGATGTATGGAGGTTAACCAGCCACTATATGTGTGCTTCCTGGATTATAATAAAGCATTTGACAAAGTTCGTCATGATCATCTCATAGAATTGTTAGAAAAGAAAACACTTGATAAGAAAGACATCCGCATTATATATAACCTCTACTACAATCAAACCGCAACCGTGAAGGTAGAAAATGAGTTATCGAATGATATAGAAATAAAGAGGGGTGTGAGACATGGCTGCGTTCTCTCACCCTTATTGTTTAATATGTATTCAGAAGACATAATCCAGGCAGCTCTATCAGATGAAATAGCTGGCATTAAAGTGAATGGGCTAAACATTAACAATGATAGGTTTGCTGATGACACTGCACTACTAGCTGGAAACCTCAAAGATCTACAATTACTTCTTGACAAAGTCGCAGAAAAAAGTGAAGAATTTGGCTTGACTCTTAACGTAAGCAAGACTAAGTTCATGGTGATATCTAAAACACACCAACAAGAAAATCTTACAATCAATAGGGAAAGAGTCGATCAAGTACGTAAATTTAAATATCTCGGAACAATTGTAAATGAGGAGATTGAAAGCTCAGAAGAAATTAAATCGAGAATAGGACAGGCCAGAAGTATCTTTAATAAGATGAAAAATGTATTCTGTTCGAGAGACATTTGTTTAAACACAAAAATGAGGTTGCTAAGATGCTATGTATTCTCAAAATTATTATACGGAATGGAAGCGTGGACATTGAAAAAGAAGGACATGAACAGTTTAGAAGCTTTTGAAATGTGGGCATATAGAAGAATACTTAGAATTAGTTGGGTGTCGAGGATTACTAACCAAGATGTCCTAAGAAGAATGGGAAAGGAAAAAGAATTAATTAAAATTATTAAAGTAAGGAAGCTACAATATTTAGGCCATGTTATTAGGGGAGTAAATTACAAAATATTGCAAATAATACTAGAAGGGAAAATTTGTGGGAAGAGAACGAGGGGTAGAAGACGGACATCCTGGATTGACAATTTAAAAAATTGGTACAACTGTTCAACGTCAGAACTCCTTAGATCAGCCAAATCAAGATCAGAAATTGCCATGATGACAGCCAACCTTCTTAGAGGAGACGGCACATGAAGAAGAAGAAGAAATTTACATGACCCTGCACTAGACCATTATAGATACTGTATTTCACATTGCCTGTCAACATTGAATTGCAAATCAGAAGATTATAGCTCAGTTTGATCGCTTGACCAAGTATAAAGATATACCTATAGCATCTACTGTAGTGGATCCAGCAAATCTCAGAAATGTTTAGAACAGATTTTGGTATAATTTACATTCTGTTACCCCATCAATTTACAGTCCAGGGATGATGCTGTACCCTGTTTACATAGAAAACATCAACCCAGTCACATATGTTGTCTGATACCCATATCACCATACTTTTGATAATAAACATTGGTGCTGTATTAAGTCGAATTGTTTTTATAAATCAGGAAATATTCCATCTACCTTATTCCCTCAATCTTTGTCTTTGAGGATGGTATGTGGAGTAAAACAAATAAATAAATACAAAAAAGTGTAGGGGGGTGTTGTGTGATGGAGGTTTTCAGAATTCGTGCTTGTTGGTTTGGAGGAGGTCATTCTGCTTGAAATAACTGTAAATATTTGTAGAGGTGTTATACCTCAACAGCATCTGAGTGTTGGTCCATAGGTTCAAGCGATTGCCACAGTATATCTCTTTATTATTTTTAAAACCAGTTTTAATATAATATTTGAGTTTCCTTTAATACCTGTAGTATTTTTAATTTTCTTATTTGCTACAAAGGCTACACTTGTATTTACTTCCACTCTTTTCATCTGTAATAAAACATACGGCCTGATTTTAATTCCATTTGGTCTGCATTTTTTCAACGCTTCTGATAACCTTTCTACATATTATTTGGTCTTAATTAACTCCTCTTGCAACTCCACCAACTTAGATCGTGATCCCAGACTTCTGCAGTTTATTGTCACTGTTTAAGAAGTTGTAGAAACATTTGTGTTTCTAAGGCCCAAGTGATCAAATGCAGAAGTAGCTGTATGTGCCCTGTGGTCTGAGGCTATTGCCCGAGTTTCCTAAGTACAATTTTATATATTCAGCATTACCCATTCTGTATAAGAGTATAACTCTTGATTCTTTAGATACTTTGGAAAGTTGAGGTAAAATTGACGTAAGATAGCACTTATACTGTGCATGCTTTTAGTGATGACATAGCATAACGCTCAAATCTTAACGACTTTTTTTCCATTTATGGACTTCTTTTTACTTTCTGCTCTGTTGTGGTTAATATAAAATTAGTACCAGACCTAAAATTTTGACAGAGTTAAGTCTCTTCTTGGAAAGTTTTGTGTTGAAACTTCAATGCAAGTGAGAAAAAGTTTATTTTCTACCAGTTATAAATTTTCTCTAGATTATTTATTAATGTACCATAAACCTTGTTATAATGTTGTATTTTTTATCTTATCTTGTGTTCTGTCTTACATTTGTAACTTATTTTACATTTATACTCCTCTACTTCATTGTGTGCAGTAGTCTGTTACAATATCTTACTTATTGATAGTAGTAGTTCCTTTTACCCTGTTACTAATTGTTTCACCTCTCCATTCATTTGTTATTTCAAAATAACTTCTTTCTTTTATAATCCCATGTTAAGGGTTTTAGAGTCTTACATGCTCACAGATTTGTTTTGTTACATTACTGATTAACAGAAAATTACTTCTGAAATGTTCACTTTCTATACAGAATGATTCATATTTTGTGTACATGGTTTGAGTTACACTAAAACAAACAAAGTAGCGTCAGAAATTTGACCCCATGTTACTTCTACAGTAATTGAAAAAAGGTAGATGAAATATCTCATGTATAAAATTTACTCTGTGAGCTATTGATTGATACTGTTTTTGGAGATAGCAATATTATGTAGATCAAAATATGGAGTGACATATGTACCAGGCACATCAATGCTGCCCCTAATGCATTGTGTGCGTGCTGTGGTGCCAGTGATGAAAATGAAGTAGTGAGGCATGCCATTATTGAGAAATAGCATCTCATATGAAATGGCAGTCAATTAGATACATTGTCATGATGGTTTTTCACTCTAGTAGGCAACCTGATAAGAAAACTATGAATAATTATGCTGGAAAAATCAAAATGGTTATTATACAGGGTGTTACAAAAAGGTACGGCCAAACTTTCAGGAAATATTCCTCACACACAAAGGAAGAAAATATGTTATGTGGACATGTGTCCGGAAACGCTCAATTTCCATGTTAGAGCTCATTTTATTACTTCTCTTCAAATCACATTAATCATGGAATGGAAACACACAGCAACAGAACGTACCAGCGTGACTTCAAACACTGTGTTACAGGAAATGTTCAAAATGTCCTCCATTAGCGTGAAAGCGAGGCGACACAGAACTGTCTGATATTGCAGTCAATATTTGTTGATAATGTCTGCTCTTGGCACTTATGTGAGTCTGTATTTGGGGTTACAAAATCAAGTCTCTTTAGCAAGCAAGCTTAGATTCAAATTATTACTATCAGCTAGTTGCATTGATCAGTGGTTGCCACCTAAGTTGATCATTAACAGATACTAGGTGGTCAATTCACATTTCAAAATGAATTGATATCGTTGATTGGCATAGCACATATACAATGAATTAATTAATTCCTTCGAATTACACAGGCTTCAGTTAATGCAGCATGATGTTTTGTCTGTTGAAAATTATTTCCTTTAATATTAATGTGGAATACTACTACATCATCATCATCATCTTTATTGTTATTCTTATTGTCCAGGGATAAGCCATACTTGGTTCACTTCTTGTGATGCTTGGTTTGAAATCGTAGGACACTACAGTTTTTCCTTAACTTAGTTTTTAATAACACAGTTTTTTTTAATATGATTCACTACTATGAATGGACACACTTGTTTTTGGGCATGATGCAGTATGAAACTGACCAACTGAGCTATATACAAAATGACAATTTCAGGGCCTACCCTCCAAATAAATTTCTTGGCCAACCACTGTCTCATCTGTCCATAGTCCTTTAACTGATGTTGCTGAGTACTGTCTTCATGTTCTGCCGGTCACCAGGTACTTTTGACGAGTTTAAGCACAGCTTGTGGGTTTTCCTTGAGCGCTATTGATGAGTTACCTTAAGCCATCCTGCTGCCCCCTGACCACTAATGACAAGTATAAATGTGCAACTTCACAGGCAGCTGTGTACTGTTCATGAATTTAAGTGCACAATAGAGCTTTGAACCTATTTTTTAGCAGTTCCTCACAGTTCTGGCTACTAAGTTGGTAGTAGTAGTAGTACTGTGTCTACTACGATATTATTTCACTGCATTCAATTTTACTTCATCTTACTGTTCATCAAGATTAGAATAAAAATGTTTGGGTTACGGAAATGTCCAATTCCACCCGTATGCTTTGACCAATGACGTCACCAATATGGCGGACACGACCATTCACAATGTCTCCAATATGGCGCCTATGAGGTCATTATGTAAACACGATTACAAAATCCATAAATATAATCAAACTCACGGGACCAGTGGCACTGAACACCTTTCTCCCAGTGAGACACCAGGTTGTTGGTGTCGTCACTGTAGAATGCTTGACTTCGTTGGCAGACCCACAGCCTCACCTACGCTTACACTAATTCATCACTATCAAAGTTGAGTCCCTGAAGGTGTTCTTTAAGTTTTGCAAACAGTTGAAAATTCATTGGCTCAAACCGGGTCAGTATGGAGTATGATCAATAATAATGAATCAAAGGCGTCAGACTGTTGCAGGTGCAAAAAAAAGTTGTGTATGGTCTGGCATTGTCATGCTGAAGGAGAGGGTGCTCCACATGTGGATGAACTGTTTGAATTGGTGCTCTGTTGTCTGAGGGTTTTCTCACATGCTGACACAGTTAAATAACACACACACCCTTCAGTTCAGAACTGTTCATCAGGACGGTGCTGCATACTGTGTCAGCAAAGTGGTAACATCAACAGTGTCATATGCATGACAACTGATATTAAGAACAGAATCAAAATTTTGGAGGCATTATTTTCTGGCACACCCTTGTAATAAATTGATGCATTTTACAGTTGCCTCAAATGTTGCGGAATGGTTCCCTTGGCATTGCCCAGCATCCACTTGGAAGTCATAATACTAAATCCATATACACAGCAGCCAAAACATTATGATCACTGATCTACTGTCAGTATAAACTCATCCAGGCAATAGCATCTCACATTGTCTTCTAGTCAGACACACACACGTTGCATGGAGTATCAGTGAGCATCTTGTCTTGTTGTAAAATAGGAAATGCGAACAATCTGAGTTTGACCACGAGCAGATTTTGATGGCCTGAAGGCTTGGTATGAACGTTTTGGAAGCTGCACAGCTTGCCGGGTGTTGAAGTAGTACTATGGCAGTTGTCTTCAACACATGGCAAAACAAAGGTGAGACCATGGCCAGACGTTATGGGGTTGGGCAAGTACTCCTCATCACAGATGGTAGACATCATAGGCTAGGCAGACTGGTAAAACAAGACAGGCAACAAACTGTGATGCAACTAACATCAGACATTAATGCTGGGCAGAGTACAATTGTGTCTGAATGCACAATGCTCCAAACACTCCTAATGATGAGTCTGTGCCGCTGACGACCCACGCTATGACATCGACAACAACTGAAATAGGTATGTAACTATTGGCGCTGGATGTTGGCACAATGGCCGAGCACTGCGTGGTCTGATGAATCCTGATACCTTCATCGTGCCTTTGGGAGGGTGCATTTCCGTCACCCACAAGGGGAACAGCCTCTTGACTCCTGTACTGTAGGGGCCTCCATTATACTCTAGGAAACAACCACGTGGGCACCCATGGGTCCAGTGGAGCTTGTGTGAGGCACTGTGTCACAAAAGAAGTATTGTAAACTGGTTGCAAAGCACATCCACCCCTTCTATTGTTCTTGTGCTCTTCAGTGGCAAGACTGGATTGATGCAGCTCTCCATGCAACTCTATCCTGTGCAAGCTTCTTCATCCCTGAGTAACTACTGCAACCCACATCCTTCTGAATCTGTTTAGTGTATTCATGTCTTGGTCTCCCTCTGATTTTCACCCTCCACCCTTCCCTCCAATACTAAATCGATGATCCCTTGATGGCTCAGAACCTGTCCTACCAACCAGTCCCTTCTTCTATACGGTGGCGCACGAAATGTGTTACCATTAAGTTTTTGAATATAAACTTTATTGTCAATACAATCCGAAAGGAACATATGCTATAATGAAGAGCCGTCCATGGAGATTTGTTCTATCTCAGTACATGCTCAATATGCCCACCATTTTGATTCCCAACTTTCTTCAAAGGAACACTGAAGTTAGTGAGTACCCTACAGCACATGTCTTCCCTAATTTCACTGAAAGCTTAAAGAATAACTCTTCTGAGCTCCATTAAATCACGTGGACATTTCAGGAAATTTTTTTCCTTTAGGTACCCCCAAAGAAAAGAGTCACATGGATTGAGGTCTGGACTGTTGGGGGGCCAATTTTGTCCATCATTGAAGCAACCTGGAAACCTGAGTGAAATGATCAGCATGTCGAAATGCTTGTGTAAAAACTCCAACACAGTGTTTGCAGCATGTGGCCTTGCTCCATCTTGCATGAATCACTGTGTGTTGAAGGGCAAGGCAGTAGCAAGAAGCTGTGGAATGAATCTATTGCGAAGCATGCTCAAATAACATTCGCTGTTCAGTTTCTTCAAAGAAAAAGGGTCCAGTAAGTCCGTGACTGGAAATTGCTGCCCACACTGTAATCCTCAGAGCATAATGTCATTCATGAAGCACTTGTGGGTTTTCAGTGGCCCAAAAGTGTACATTTTGTTTGTTAACCACACCATCTAAATGAAAATGCGCCTCATCTGAAAACCAAACGTTGTTGAGAGTTTCTTCCCTATCCTCCACCCACTGAGCAAACAGTAGCCTCTGCTGCTTGTGTTCTTCAGTGAGCTTCTGTGCACAGGTCATCTTGTATGGGTACATGTGGAGGCCACTTTTAAGAATGCATTGAATGGAGCGACTGGGTATTCCCAGTTGCACTGCTGCCTTTCTACACAATTTCCCGGGACTTCTCTGTACAGCAACTCGTACTGCTTAAATATTCTCTGGCAAACAAACAGGCTTAGGCCAAGGTCGCTTCGATTCCAATACTGTTCCTTCCTGTACAAATTTATCGTACAACCCGTGAATGGTCTTCTTGCAAGGGACCCATCGTGTGTTAAACTGTTGTCAAAAACGCCTCTGAGTCACAACAAGGCTTTTCGTTTCATGAAAAAGTAACACAATTGCCGTGTTGCTGTGTTGTCAGTCTTCCATTGTCAGCCATTGCTGGTTACTAGTCTCCTAGTGGCAGTATCGTGAATTACATGTCATTTCGTAACTCATTTGTTTTTCCAAGCTCTGCTGGTACTGCTGTAGAGATCCTAGCGGAGTATCTAATGTGTGGTGTAAATTGTAAAAGAAACAATTGGAAACACATTTTGTATGCCACCCTATAGTTAAGTTATGCCACAAATTCCTCTTCTTCCCAATTCTATTCAGTATCTCCTCATTAGTCACATAATCTACCCATCTAATCTTCAGCATTCTTCTGTAGCACCACATTTCGTCCATGTTTCACTTCCATACATGGATACACTCAATGCAAATACTTTCTGAAAAGACTTCCTGACACTTAAATGTATGCTCGATGTGAACAAATTTCTCTTCTTCAGAAATACTGTCCTTGGCACTGCCAGACTACATTTTATATTCTCTCTACTTCAACCTTCGTCAGTTATTTTGCTCCCCAAATAGCAAAACTTATCTATTACCTTAATTGCCTTATTTCATAATGTAATTCTGTCATCATCACCCAATTTAATTCGACTACATTCCATTATTCTTGTTTTGCTTTTGTTGATGTTCATCTTATATCCCTCTTTGAATGTGCTGTCCATTCTGTTCAACTGATCTTCCAGGCCCTTTACTGTCTCTGACAGAATTACAATGTCATTGGCTAACCTCAAAGTTTTTATTTCTCCTCCCTGGATTTTAATTCCTACTCAAAATTTTTCATTTGTTCCCTTTATTGCTTGCTCAATATGCAGGCTGAGCGACACCAGGGATAGGCTAAAACCCTGTCTCACTCCCTTCCCAACCACTGCTTCCCTTTTGCTCCTCCCCTTTTATAACTGCCATCTGGTTTCTGTACAAATTGTAAATAGCCTTTCACTCCCTGCATTTGACGACTGCCACCTTCAGAATTGAAAGAGAGTATGCCAGTCAACATTGTCGAAAGCTTCTTTAAGTTTACAAATACTAGAAATGTGGGTTTGCCTTTCCTTCATCTATCATCTAAGATAAATCATAGGGTCGGTATTGCCTCACGTGTTCCAACGTTTCTACGGAATCGAAACTAATCTTCCCTGAGGTCAGCACCTACCAGTTTTTCCATTTGACTGTACAGAATTCATGTTAGTATTCTACAGCCATGACTTATTAAACTGATAGATCGGTAATTTTCAGGCCTGTCAACATTTGCTTTCTTTGGAATTGCAATTATTATATTCTTCTTGAAGTCTGGGGGTATTTTGCCTGTCTCATACATTTTTCTGACCAGATGGCAGAGTTTTTTCAAGGCTGGCTGTCCCAAGGCTATCAGTAGTTTTAATGGATGTTGTCTCCTCAAAGGCCTTGTTTCAACTTATGTCTTTCACCACTGTCAAATTCTTCACGCAGTATCGTACCTCCCATTTCATCCTCATCTACGTTCTCTTCCATTTTCAAAATATTGCCCGCAAGTACATTGCCCTTGTATAGAACCTCTATAGGTCTCTTCAGTATTCCAGTAGGCAGTGTTTGTCTTACCCCTAGTCATATATGCCTCTACATCCTTAAATTTGTCCTGTTACCATCCCTGCCAAGCCATTTTGTACTTCCTGTCGATCTCATTTTTGAGACGTTTGTATTCCTTTCAGCCTGCTTCATTTACTGCATTTTTATATTTTCACCATTCATCTATTAAATTCAGTATCTCCTCTGTTACCCAAGGATTTCTACTAGCCTCGTCTTTTTACCTACTTGATCCTCTGCTACTTTCACTAGTAATCTCTCAAAGCTACCCTTCCTCTTCTGCTGTATCTCTTACCCATGTCCTTGTCAATGGTTCCCTAGTGCTTTCTGAAACACTCTACAATCTCTGATCCTTTCACTTTATCCAGATCCCATCTCTTACAATTCCTACCTTTTTGTAGTTCTTTCAGGTCTGGATAGATATCTGCTTATTACACATTACAACCTTCTCCAAATGTCGGCGGTATCTTTCAGTCAGCAGACAAGATTAGCCTGTATGCTTTTGTGCTCCATGTGTCCCTTCATGCTTCCACTTCACTATCTCATCAGAAACAGTGGACGTAGGAATGTTCAGGAGTGTGGAAAGCTCGCATACAGACATGTGACACCAATGACACCTTATCACCTGACCACATTCAAAGTCAATGAGCTCCGCGGAGTGCCCCATTTTGCTCTCTCACGATGTATAATGACTACTGAGGTCTCTGATATGGAGTAGGTGGCAGCACAATGCACCAAATATGAAAAAGCAAGTTTTTGGGGGTGGCCCGAAGCTTTTCAGCACATAGTGTATGATGAAGTTGTGCTCTGCGCAAAATTCTACCAGACGGCTTCCTCTTTCATTCCTTACCCACTTTCCTTATTCACCCCCTCCTTTTCCTTCTCTTCCTTTTCCTACTATTGAATTCCAATCCCCTATTATGTCTATTAAATTTTCGTCTCCCTTCGTTATCTGAATAATTTCTTTTATCTCATCATACATTTCTTTAATCTCTTCATCATCTGGGGACCTAGTTGGCATATGAACTTGTACACTACTGTGGTAAGTGTGGGCTTTGTGTCTATCTTGGCTGCAATACTGCATTCACTATGCTGTTCATAGTAGCTTACCCGCACTCCTGTTTTTTATTCATTTTTAAACCTACTCTTCCATTACCCCTATATGATTTTGTATTTATAATCCTGTATTCATCTGACCAGAAGTCTTATTCCTCATGCCATCAAACTTAACCAATTCCCACCATATTTATCTTTACACTATCCATTTCCCTTTTTAAATTTTCTAACCTGCCTGCCTGATTAAAGGGACTGACATTCCATGTTCCAATTTGTAGAGCATAAGTTTTCTGTCTCCTGATAATGATGTCATCCTGGAGATCTGAATGGGGGACTATTTGACTTCTGGAATATTTTACCCAAGAGGACACCATCATCATTTAATGGACAGTAAATTTGCATCCCCTCGTGAAAAATTACGGCTATAGTTTCCCCTTGCTTTCATCCGTTTACAGTACCAACACAGCAAGGCTGTTTTGGTTAATGTTACAAGACCAGATCAGTCATTCATCCTGACTGTCACCCCTGCAACTACTGAAAAGACTGCTGCCCCTCTTAAGGGACCACATGTTTGTCTGGCCCCACAACAGATACCCCTCCGTTGGGGTTGCACCTACGGAATGACTATCTGTATTGCTGAGGCACGCAAGCCTCGCTACCAGTGCCACGGTCCATGGTTCATGTTAGGTCCACTCCTTCGTGACGATCATGTTTCCCATTGAGTAAACATTTAAGTGTCAGGAAGTCTTTTCTGAAAGTATTTGCATTGAGTGTGGTATTCTTCATGAAAACAATGCACAATTTCACAAGGCCACGAGTGTGATCGAGTGGTTTCAGGAACACAGTGGTGAGTTCCAATTGATGTGTTGGTTACCCAACTCGCCAGCCCTGAACCTGGTTGAACAGATCTGGGATGTGATTTAACATAACGTCAGAGATCATCCCCCCTTCCAGAATTTATGGGAATGAAGTGGCCTGATTGTATAAATATGGTTTCAACTTCCTCCAGTGATCTATGAAGGCCTCATTGCTTCTGTGCCACTATGTCTCCCTACTGTTGTCTGTGCCAGAGGTGTACACACCAGCTTTTAGATGAGTGATGATAATCTTGGGCTGATCAGCCTATGGCAGTTACCATTATTGAAAGAAGGTTGTATTACTGTAATGATTGTGAGGGTATAATGATACTGCCACATAAAGTTCGGCTAAACAGTACACGCTGCCCATGAGCCCTGCATGACTCACCCTCCAGTCCAGCTTCAAGACACCGACTGCCCGTGAGATCCACTGCTGTTCCTCTACACCCATTGTTGCTCCACAATGCCCACTGGTGCCACGAGCTCTGAGCTGTGAGAAGTGACATCTGCCAGGCACATGGGGCTCGAATTCGAAGAGGGAGCCCACCGTGGTTCAGCCTCCTCCACCAAACCAAAATCCCCCATCCCCACCATTAAGGAGCCCTTTACATATGCCTCTCCTTGATATGAGTAATGTGCATGTGTGAGGCTTTACTCGTCCATAAATTCAGAACCAGGAGGTTTGCCGAACTCACCACCCTGACAATCTAACAGGGTCCCAACAACTGAGGAGCTAGCTTGCTATCGAACCCTAACTCCCCCTTTTCAGCAATATTAGGGTTTCGGACAATTTTGGTATTATGTCTAGTCTGGCTCCAGTTGTGCTGTGTTACTGCTAGGGTGACTTGTTCTTGAAGCAAATCATTGATTGACTACAGGTTGACAAGAGGAAAATTGACTGGATGTGCTAACATAAGGGATACTGGAGCACCCTCCAGGAACTTGGGTTGTGCACTGTTAAAGATAAAATTGAGCCACGTTGTCTGAGCCTTGTTGTGAAAGATAAGCACAGCCTTGAACTTGCAGTTCACCTGGTCAGCAAAGTATGCTGGTAAAAGGATTTGTGGTCACATCTTTAATTCCATTGTCAAAGCAGAACCTCACAAATAGCTGGGAAACAGAAGCTATCAGGTAGGCTCTAAAAGCCACTTGAGGGAATTCAAGTTGGGCTCAGCTCCCTTACGGCTCTCACACTCCTCCACCAACCTCTGGACAGCCTTATTCAGGGAGGACCAGGTGACATGTTGAGTGATCTTGACCCCACCAACTTCCAGGCTTGCTTATACAGGGAGGACCAGGTGATGTGTCGTCTGATCTTGACAACAGTTTTATAAATGCCTAAGAGGGTATTATGGAAATAATGAGCCAAAACCTAACTAAGAGCTTGATTGTCAGTCTCTAAACAAAATTCCTGGTGTTCAAAATAAAATCTGAATTTCTTAAGGGCAAACATAACCGCCAAGGCTTCCCATTCATACATAGAATATTTCATTTCCGCAGGTGAAAGTTCCCAAGGTGCATTGCTATAGGGCATCAACATGCAACACCTCCCCTGCCATTCTGTCCCTGTAGGAGGACAGCTACCACTTTCTACTCCAGAAGAATCATGTGTCTGTCTGCAAGAAGAACATGACCTCAAAATTTGGTATGTCTAATACTAGTGGGTTACTAAGCACCACCTTAATGGCTTCAGAAGATTCTGGATGACTTTCATCCCATGTGAAATTTCTTAAATCGTTAAGGCACCCCACTAATTTAATAAAATTCGGCACAGACTTTCGAAAAAATTTTTCATGCCAGGTCTTGTATCTGAGTCTATTGCATAGATATGAGGCATGTACCAAGGGGCTGGGAACTGGGGCAGGCTAGAGATGGACAAGTATATTTCATATGTTGGGTGGGTGGTGGAATAACACTGTGGGAGGGATGGGGAGGATATTCGTCATTTCAGTTTTGACTGTCTCCCGACCTGTCCTAAAATATCTTCACTACTGTCTTCCCCAAACCTCCCATAATGATATCGTGTTGCCCACCAGTCCTAGACAATACTCTTATCCATCACTACTCCTCTCTTGCTCCTAGCCCCTTGCCTCAAGGCTTATATTCCTGCAACAGACCCAGAAGCCATATCTACTCCAGTCCTATCATTGGCATCTCCTATTTGATCAAAGACAGAGCCACCTGTGGAAACAGCCATACGATCTACCAAATAAGCGGTAACATCTGTGGCACATTCTATGTGGCACGACCACTAACAAGCTATCTGTTTGCATGAAAAAGCTACTTTGTAAAAGGGGAGAAAAGGTTGTGTATGTAAGTATAATTGATCATTTTATTTCACATAATTTGCTATCAAATGTCCAGATCAGTTTTAGAAGTGGTTTAACAACTGAAAATGCTATATTCTCTTTTCTCTGTGAGGTACTGCTGGATGGATTAAACAAATGGTTTCGAGCACTAGCCATCTTTTTTGAATCAACTAAGGTGTTCAGTTGTGTTGATCACAAAATATTGATACAGAAGTTAGACCATTACAGAATACAGGTAGTAGCTCACAGTTGGTTCACTTCTTCCCCAACCCCTACCCCACTATCCCTCCCACTCCTCAACCTGTGCTGCCCCCTTTTACGTGTCACTCACTTCAGCAGTTGTTGCTCATGTCAAACACAGTCACAGTCGGGCCTTAATAGCCACAGACAGTAGCCGTGTGTGTGTGTGTGTGTGTGTGTGTGTGTGTGTGTGAGAGAGAGAGAGAGAGAGAGAGAGAGAGAGAGAGAGAGAGAGAGAGAGTTCTACTTCTGAGGAAGGACTTTGTCGGAGATTGTGCATACTTCCAGTGTCCTTTTCATTGTGCCGGCCCACAACTCGATGACTCTTCTACGTTACGAGTAGAAATCTATCCTCTATATTATTGTTCTTACATCCTGGACCTTCCATTGATCAATCAATAATATTTGTAACTACACAAGCTCTCAGGTAATGTAGTTACCATTAACAAAAAGTTATATCAAATGAGTATGTGAAGCAACTACCAGACCACATTAAATGAAACAACTCTACATATACACTTGACAGCACAGAAAGTTCCCCACCCCTCAGAATTCTAAGCCTTGTCATATGCATGATTTGACAACACAGGATGCAGACACTGTAAGATGTAGACATTGTCTTTCACTTGAGTTGTTAGAGTGTTGTACCACTCGTGGTCTAGTGGTAAATGTCATGCAATGTAGATGCAAAGTTGTATGCTCCAGTCTATTCATTCCTTTATTTTTTAACTGCAGTTTGACTGCCTGCTAAAAGTGTGAACCTGATGAAACCTCAAAGGTAATCTGCTTCACTTTCTAACCACACAGTAATAACAAAAGAGCCTTTGGCTGCATCAAGATCACAACCCTACATAACCACTGCAACCCAGCTGCTCACCACCAGGCATCTGACACTGGTTGTAGTCCGAACAGATGAATGTGGTGCATCTGCGTTTGGAGTAAATTTATGCTCTCACACTGATAAGCATGAAATTATTTATTAGCATAGTTGGATTTTCTGCAGTAAATAACTTTAGTAAACCAAGTGAACATGGAGCTACACAAAAGGTATGAGTGTATTTATCAACTGTCATTTTCTAATTTAAAATTCTAGTATTTGACTTGCAGTTATGAATTGGATTTTTCATAATTTGATCTTTTTAACATTGTTTATGCATTGTAAACTAAGTAGCACGAGGAAGATATCTAATATATGTGACATACTGTTTGCTGTGGGCTTAACAGAGGGGTGAATGCACCTTGAAGCATTTGTGTGAAGTGTGGAACGATATTAGGAAAACCACATCAGAAAAGCATTTTCTTGTTTCTTTCATTCTGGCATGAATGAAT
The DNA here is from genome assembly GCF_021461385.2 of Schistocerca piceifrons. NCBI lineage: Eukaryota > Metazoa > Arthropoda > Insecta > Orthoptera > Acrididae > Schistocerca > Schistocerca piceifrons. Next base: position 451,217 of record NW_025727278.1, on the reverse strand, counting down.
TTCCACATTCATGAAGTTTCAATAATTGACATATGTGATGAACTGTTACCATTTAACTTTCGTACAACATTTGCATTCAACTGCCAAAGTTAAGAAGTCAATAGCAGAAGTACGACATACCACAATTAACAGCAACAAAAATCAAACTGGTGTCTATTACCGCATTTTCGTTTCAGTGTCATCAGTTCACTCATAGAGCTGCCTAGTAACCAGAAGATCACGGGTTTGAGTCCCTCTGCAGCACACATTTTCACTCATCGCTGCTGACTCTGTGTAAAGTCTCGATGCAGCTAATATCATTAGTCCCTTCCCTTTCTCTGCCTTCCTCTTCCTCCAACTACAACTGCTGTCATAGCTGCGGATTCAGTGTGGTGTGTGTTCTTCCAGAAATGTCCAAAACAATAGACACCATGCTCATATAATAACTGAAAGTACTTCCTCAGGCTTCACTACTTCGGAAAAACCAGAAGAAGAAGAAAATGAACGTTATATTTTTAGGTAATGCCTGCTGAAATCGTTATCAGGGGGATGCCACACAATCCCCATGTGTGACATTTTCTTTATTTTACACTGACAGTACCATATTAAGTGGTGTTGGCCATTATGACATATTTTTTGTTTTAGGAGATTTCCTTCTGGCGGCACACAGTCCACCTGGTTTCACTTTGAATGATCTTCTGTTTATGTGGTTTGTCCTTCTTCAGTATTCTAGTGAGACAGTACTTAATCTTAACATCTACATTTGTCAAACCATTGGTCATACTTGCATAACCAGTTGATATTATCATTCACAGGCTCAGCAGTTGTAGCTGACAAGCTATGGAAGAAATACATTTGTGCAGATGCTTCAGCTGTTGATCTGCACCTCCCCCAACATGCTGTGGTTGTCCACAACAAAGTCTCCATAACTATTGTTGTCCTCCCCAACCACGCCATCTGCACAGCAGCTATGGTCTAGGTTATTTTGTATGCACTGAGCAAGACTTCAGGAAATATTGTAAGCTATTAGAACAAAGGTGACTGACTTGTTTATCCAATGAACTTTCAGTACCTTCAAAACCACCATAAGGGTGACTCTTCAAATTATGGACCAATTTCATACACTTTCCTGCTTAAGGAAGTACCAAGATCATTGTGAAATGTAGAAGAGACCATTCTCACCTAAGGGAAGAATGCAGTTTTCAACATGTGATTTGATCACATAGTGTAAATATTTGAACAAACTATCTGTTGAGGATATAAATCATACATAAGCTTCAGCATATACACATGTAAGAAATAAGCATTTCAGTCTAGGCTCAATGCTTCAATGAGGAATATTCAAAGGAACATTAATTGCTGTGTATCAAATGAAAAGTATACAAACAGCGTTAAGGTATTACAAACAATGTCTGAAATTTATTTAATCATCCTGTGAGATGCAGTAGTCTTCTTACACTGTCAAAATGCAAGCTTATGACAAAGCAAGCTGGGATCTTCTTACTTCCTCTTATTTTGTTATCTGCCTCCTCAAATTCTTTTTTTTTTTTTTTTAATTTTTGACTAATTACCATCAAAATATGTAAATGTAATCTGCAATTTCGTAAAAGAGAAAGGTTGGCCCTCAGTTTTAAATAATATAGCACCAGATCTAAATTTGTGCTCTGTTTTATGTATGTATTTGATTTTCTAATTTATTTTGACAATTTATTGTTAATATCTTTTGTTATAGGATGAAATCAGTAATTGTTTTGTGGCTTAGATTCTATTGCTGACTTACAAACAAATATAAATTCTGTACTAATTATACACATTTGGAAAAAGAATCACTAGAATTCTTGAAGTATTTATTTGGCTCTATTTGAAAATATATTAACAAATCCAGCCCTTCATTAATTCCAAAGTAATTAACAGGTTTGTAAAAAGTATTGTTTCTATATCTATATCTGTTAATTTCATCATTTAAACAAATAATTCGGCTTAACCCCTGTGTAGAACAAACTGTTAAAAAGAACCAATTTTTCAATGTATTCAGTTAATTTAATGATTTATGTTTTAATTGTAACTTCTGCAACTTAAACACTGAACAATGTGTAGTTTCAGTGCCTACTACTGAGATGATGTATAAAGGCCCAATTTTTGGTCCCGAGACAATCAGTCCACGGGCGATTTTCAGACGAGAAACCTGTGCTGGTTACGTCAACAACAATGCATCAACGTAACTGTGAAATATGTGTAATAGGTCATGTGTTAAAACAATGACAGTGTTTATTCAATATGTAGCATATCATTCTGCAATAACTGTGTGATCAGGTTTTTACTGCTCATAGGTGTTCAACAGTAAACTACGGTAGCAGTATGCTGATGTTTGCCTGAATACTATTAATGAGGTTCATCGAAAGTTAAACAATAGTGCACTGGCCATATTAACTGTGTTTACTGGCAGGTCGTGAACAGTGAAAGTAAAGAACTAGGAATGCAACTGTGCACCTGTTGGCTACATTATTTACAGTAGTCAGTGTTGAAATTCCACTCCCCATTTTTCAGTCAGTAACACAACGCAATATGTTGACACCAAGGACCATCAACAAACAAATAAAGCAGGTGAACATCATGTATGGTTCCCTTCTGGGTGATGATTATCGTAATTGGGCACAATAAACTAGGACTCACGAACTATGAACACTATCTCAAGAACAGTTTACAATACAGTGATTATAACGAAGGAAGTGCAACAGCAAATCAGCGAATGGGTTTCATGGCCACAGTATGACAGCAGCCAATCAGCTAGTGGGTTCTATGGAAGCAGCCATTGAGTACAGGAGCAGCAAATCAGCACACACATAGACGCAGCTGTGCAGACGATGAATCGAGATGATGATTACTGCTGCTGCAACTGCAGCAGCAGCAGCAGCAGCCGCAAAAGACGAGTCAATAAGAATAAGGTAATTTCATAAAAAAGTCATTTTATATTAAATTATGCATAATGAGTGGCCTTAACGAACAAGACAGGGTGATGAGAGAGAAGGGACAATGGGGAACTGGTTCTGTAAATGACATGCACGTAACTTTGAATGATGGGGACGAAAGCCCTATTGTAGATGAAACGATAAAAGCGTCATGTATATTGTATGGTGATGGAAGTGAAATGGATGAAAACAGTACTGAAGTGGATGAAATCATTAAGGTTAAGGGGGAGAAGTGAAAGTCAGCGAGGGCAACAGGTTAGGGCAGACGAAAAATTTGAATGAATGTTAAAAGAAATTATGAGTAGTATGTGTACGAAAGAAGACATTGTTAAGGTGGAAAAGAAAACTCATAGCATTAGAACTGACCTGGTTAGCTTCAAGGATGAATTGGAGAAATAAATTAAAAAGGAGATTAAGGTAGTCAGCTCTAATCTTTCAGAATTAAATAAGAAGGTTGAGGCAGTAGCTAACGATTGTGATGAAAAGTTAAAGAAAGAAGCACATAACACTAATGAGAAATTAACATTAATGAGTAGTAAATGTGTAGAAGACAGAAAGAAGCTTTGTGATGACTATAGTAGGAGGGTGCAGGCTTCCAAAAAACAGTGTAAAGATGAAATCAAAGCAGCCAGGAAATTTTGTGCTGAAAACAGGGTTAAACTTGAACCAAATCAATCAGATTAAAAATGATTTAGAAACAGAAGTGGAAACCAAGTGTGCAGTCGTGGTAGAGGAAAAACTGGTAAAAGTAAATAATAATGTAGATTCCAAATTGGCTGATATGGAAAAAAAGATGGAAGAAATACAAAATCTAAAGTATAGAATATGTAGTGTCCCAAACAGAACTTCATTTGTTAGTTGTAACAAATTTAATAGTTTTGAACCATATTTTCAAGTGCATCCATAGGATCTCATAAGATAATTTAATAATTTGCTTGAAACATGCAATCACAAGGAGAAAATGTCATTTGTGAAAGATTTTTTTAAAGGGGTAGCTCACGGGCGGGCAGCTCAGGTAGCTGATAGTTGTACTTCAGGCATAGTCCATAACAATACAGGCAGGGTAGGAAAAAATGTTACCTTCATAGTCTCAGATGTTATTGAATTTAGTTTATATTTCTGCTCCAAGATACAGCCCTCCAAAAATGACACTGTGCATACCATTTTGAAGATGTGACTTTTTGATAAAATTTTAAAATGATGTATCTCTGGAACATCTCTAGATATTTTATTGATTTTTTTAATTGAAAGCTAATTGCTTTATGATTACAAAGAAATCCTCCATTTGGACTTATCTGACAAAGTTCTTTTACTATAACATTCTGAACTTTTTTTATTTAATTTATGGAATTTTTTTTTTTTTTTTCAGAAATTCCAATCTGTAAAATTTTGATTTTTTTCTGTTGATTAGTACCATATTATTTTACATTCCCTGAAAAGGGGAGCCTCCACTTTTCAGTTGAACAGGTTTCACAAACAATTGAAATTTTTGCCATACATAAAGCATGTTTTATTATCACATAACAGGCTAATAGAAATCAAAAACTACCCTTATTTAACAAAATTTTAGTAGTTTGAAAGATGAGTAAGAGACACATTTTTCAAGCATTTTAAATGATTCCAAAACGTATGTGAAAGGTCCAAAGAGTAAAAAGTTTCAATTTATATAACTTATGTGTACTCTGTTTGTACCGAAATTAGCCAGTTAATGAACTAAAAATGTGTCCCAGTGCTTCAGTATCTTCCTTTAATATGGAGTGATGCCTTCCTGTTGAACCAATAGGAACTGGAGCACTTGAGAACATTGTGAACAGAAGGTGAGCACTGATGGCATTGTTGCTGTCCTTCAACTGGACACTTACATCCAGCAACTGGTCCATGTTGTAGCATAAATTTCACTACAATTTCGTTTAACTCATAACTAGTGTCTATAAATCTCTGCAATCCCAGTCACACACACATGCCACAAACATCCCCCTTCTCAGGTTGTGAACCTGAATATTATCCTACTGTTTCTGAGGTGTTGGCTGAATGAATGAAATGTCTTCTTTCTTGCTCTTTAAAGTGAGTCCAAAAATGTGTCTTCTGAATTTCTTTCACAGGAGTAATTTTTTTGGACCATTTTTCTTTTTTCTGCTCATGGAATTCTTCGATTTCCTCTTTGGACAAAAGAATGAGGGCTGCGGATGTGTAAGATTTCACAACTCTCATAAAATCCTAAGCATTCTGTATCGCAGCTATGTTTCGAATGTAAAGATTATGTTTTGGAGCATGCTGCTTCGTCAAGCCTCCTACAACATGACAAGGTCCCTTCCTGTGACCAGTAGCACTGTGTACCCAATCAGTTGGCAATAGTGACTTACTCAATTCAAACAGCTGGTAACAATTTTTAAAATGATTAGGAGTACCATCAGAAATAATAACGATCTTGTCTGCCCCTGTTTGCAGTTGAAGAATTTTCTGCACCACTAGCAAAGCATGTGCTGAGTCATGTCCTGTGTCATCACTTATAGCTGCAACACTTGTGGTCTTGTTTTGAAAATATGTCCCTCCTGTAAAAATTGAAATCTGGTCATTACACCAATGGTACCCTTGTTTTATGTTACAGACTACCAATGAGTTCACACGCCTAACAGAGGCGTCATATGTCATGTGCTCAAGTAAGTTCTTCAAAGTTACCACACAAAGTTCAAAATTCATGCCGTACACACATAAATAGACATCTCTAGGTGGGTTGGAACTACCCACATAAGTCATAGTGCATAAAATTTTGATCTTCCGATATGTGAAGTTGTATTGTTGATCTTATAAATTGCAAAAGTTTCTTTAATACTGTAAGTCATGTACCTCTACACTTTCACAACTTTTTTACCTTCACCTGTTAGTGTTATAGCGTCTTTTTTGTTGGCACTCTGACAAGAAGAGTCCCATTTATCTTCCAGATAAAATGACTGCACTATTAGAACCTGAGCTGCTTCTACAGGATGACAATAACAGGGATCTGGTCTTCCTAAGATTCCTTTTACAGACTTCACATTTCTTGATTTGTCTACCATGTACTTTGATACTGACGGAAAGTGGTTCAAATTTGTTTTCTATGAAAATGTCTCTGGAATAATAGTTAAAACTTGCGCCTTTTCACTGTAGGATGCACAGTATACAACAGCTGAATTGATATTTGTGAAAAATTCCTGGCTAGAGGTGCAAGAGGGCTTTGATTCATTTTCTTCTGAATTTCTACTTTCAAGAGTATGGTCAGTTTTGCTGTAGTGTATTCGTCCATAGCTTTAGTAATTTTTCTGCACTTTCTTGATGCATAGAGCTGCTGATTCGACTTCACTGACCACGGTTTCATAACAGGACAAACATCTACCTCTGTAGTTGACTGATTCAGGGTATTTAATTTCTCCTTTACTGATGCAAAATTTGCATCATCTGCACCATGGGAGGCTTCACATTGTTCTGATACTATCATTGTTGTTATTCTGTCAAAACATTTATAACACAAAAAGTCATCGCTGGAAACATCTTTACTTTGAAACAGAGTCTTCAAATGAGAACACTTATTCCCAACCTGAACAAAGTCTGCTTTTTCTGTTTGTCTTATATTTCACTCTTTTATGAATATCCAAATAGTCAGCACACTTCACTCTCCTGTGGGCCCAGTCAGAAGACATTTCAAACAGTCATTTTCAAAAAACACGCTGCAACTGCGTCAACTGGCAAATTCCTCAGGAAAACACATAACTCACTGGATGGCCCCAGTAAACTCTTCAGTAAACAAATTAGCACTGAACAACTACAATACAGAAACCTGCATTGAACACCCACAACAAAGAAACTGACAAGAAACTACCACCAAGTGTAAGAAATATCTTCAACAATGAAAGTGAAAAGAAGTAAATGCAAAAAAGAAAGTGATAAAAAATAACTGCAACAAAGACAATAGAAATAAACATTGTAACAAAGAAATTAGTAAGAAACAACTTCAGTGGAGTCATATATTACCCACGAAAGTTGAAAAAAAAAGATTTTTTAAATAAACCTGTCCAACTTAAAAGTGGAAGCTATCCTTTACAGAGAGTACTACATAGTACTAATCAACCAAAAAAATCTAACTTTTCTGGATTAGCATTTTTGAAAAAAAAAAAAAAAAAAAAAAAAAAAAAAAAATCCGAAAATTATTAAAAAAATAAAATTCAAAAGGCGACAGTAAAAGAACTTTGGCAGATATGTCCAAATGGAGGATATCATTGTAATCATAAAGCAATTATCTTTTAAATTAAAAAAAAGCTCTTAAAATATCAATAACAGTTACAGAGATAAAGCGTTTCAAAAATTTTTCCTAAATTCGCAACTTCAAAATGGTGTTCGCAGTCTCATCTTCGGAGGCCTGTATCTCGGGGTAGGAATTTTTTTTGGAGAGAACAAAAAATTATGGGTTGTTTACTTACTCCTGAAGTTTAACAGATGCTAAATTCAATAACATCTGAGCCTATGAAGCGATACAGATCATGCCTTCATGGCACAGCTTTGAAAAACCAATTCTAGATGAATATTGGTCCAAAGAGAAGCAGCAGAGAATTTTGAGTGAATTTTGTGGAGGAGAGAGATTTGCCTCTAGGAAGGGTACTATGAAAGGATTCTGTCAGCTTTGGATAAAAAAAACTGAAATATTTGGACAAAGAGCTAGCTAGTGGGTTTAGAAACTAAGTTGCCTCAGAAAGTTAGAGAATTGCTCATACCTGCCCCTACAGGTAATATTAGTGATATCTGAGTCATATTGATAAAGTGGAGAGGGTGCAGCCCTCAGTGGAAGATCATAGGAGGAATTTTGATGACAATAATCAATTAGGGAGAGAATTTCAGGTAAATAGGATGACTAATTACAGTAGAAATTCAAGGAATGGTTGGGTGGAAGATAGCCAGAATGGACACAGAAATAGTAGGAGAAATTCAAGTAAAAGAAATGGAGCAGATTCTGGATCAAACCATTTAAACTAGATAATGCTCCAGTTTTGGCTCGCACTAGAGCAGGTAGTGATGAAGAACCATGTGTATATAAATGTACTGTAATCACAGGTAAGGGTAATGTAAATGATAGTAGTAAGATGAGTGTAATTTCTAATTCTAGTGATATGTTGAATGATGGTGTGGGTAGCAATGTATATCCCATAAAAGTAGAGGAGGAATGTACTATAATAAAATCAAGTGATGAAACACAGTGTGTTGCTATTGCCCAGGATGTCCAAAGTGTCCAGACAGACGGTAAATTTTTAAGAGAACATAAGGAATTCAGGTGTATTGCTTTATGGTCTAATACTGGAAACAATAATCAACTAATAAGCCAAGTATTTGATGACAATCAAAGTGACAGTGGGTCTGATTCTGACAGTAGCTGTAATGATGATAGCAGTGACGAATTCAGTAGTGACGAGGATGAGGTATTTAAATTTATGATTGATAATGATGACAATGTGTTACATAAAGAAACAATAAAGGAAGATAATGTTAGGTGTAATGAAGAGTTGGAGTTTGAGAGTGGTAATGAGGAAGAGAACCATGCTATTTGTCATTTGACTGTGTCTGGTAATTAATTTGGTAATCTGGATTATAGTCTTTCCAGGCAAAGGATTAATGAGGATTTGTTGTATGAAGAAGATCAAATGGTAAGTAAAAAGGAAGTGTGGCACCCTGTAACAAAAGCAACTGATGGTAAGTGTTTACTGGACAATGGTAGCGATTTGAAAGGCATCTCACAGGCATTTTTGAAGCTATTAAGAACACAGAGGGTATAGTGGTGATGCATGTTTCTGGAATAAGAATTATTGGTGCTACTGGTAAGCTACCAACGTGTGCTAAACAAGAGGTATTATTAACTGTGAAATATGTGTAATAGGTCATATGTTAAAACAATGACAGTGTTTATTCAATATGTAGCATATTATTCTGCAATAACTGTGTGACCAGTTTTCTACTGCTAATAGATGTTCGACAGTAAACTATGGTAGCAGTATGCTGATGTTTGCCTGAGAACTATTAACGAGGCTTATCCAAAGTTAAACAATAGCGCACTGGCCATATTAACTGTGTATATTGTGGGGTTGTGAACAGTGAAAGTAAAGAACTGGGAACGCAACTGTGCACCTGTCGGCTACATTATTTACAGTAGTCAGTGTTGAAATTCCACCGCCCATTTTTCAGCTAGTCTCACAACACAGTACGTCAACACTGAGGACCATCAGTGAAGAAATAAAGTAGGCAAACGTCGCAAGCTGACACATTCATTTCCAGCTGGTACAAACCCATTCAAAAAAATATGCTTGTTCTTCACTTCACTAGATTAGATTGCCTTAGATACACAGTTCAATGTATAGATCAATAGTGAGGAGGTCCTAATGGATGTAAAGTATGTCAGAACACAAAGAAACAAGAAAAACAATTTTCAAACCAGCCCATGATTGATTAGAAATTCACTTAGAATACCACTCCAAAAGTACCACCACACTTTGTAGCCGACTGGATCCCTTTAATAGAGCCTGCCCTTTATGTACCAGCTGTTTGTTATTATCAGTACTAGTTATATATATATGTGTGTGAAATGTGTTCCAGAACAACTGGGATATACTAATAAAATCTTCTAGGTTTCCAGAGCAGGACAAACAAGAGTTAAAACTCAAGTTTTCAAAGATAATCACCATCTTCTTCATCTGGAGATGTGCCCATATGACATCTAAAGCATTCAGTGTGAGCATAGGCCATGTTACACGGAGTAGACACAATGTCGTATTCAGCAGTACTGCCTGGAGCACATCAGCTCTGGGGCAGAGAGACAAATTGGCAGTCACTGAGCACAGTTTGGAAGAAAGCTGCATGTTGTATTCTGAATGAGCGAGAGTGCTTTGTAATGCAATGTAGTTTGGGACAGCATGATAAAGGAATCCATCAAATTTAGGGCTAATAACGGCCTCAGAAACAGAGATGGTGGCTATTAACAAAGTTCTGCTTTGGACCTGTTACTGGCCATAACACACTGTGAGCACTCAGAGCTGAGAGATATCTGTACAATGTGCTAGTTGGTATGTGACTGAACATGCTGGGATTCAAGTACACTCCCTCATCTGCTCCAATCTGTGCTGGGTTAAGGGCAAGGACAACTCACTCGCTGCAGTACCTGTATAAGATCAAGCAAGATGACATTTCAACACTTTACCATAAGACGATGGTAGCGACACTCATCGAACTGTCGCATCTGGAAACCCGAGTACTTTATATTAGTTCAACACACAAGAAACATGACGATACATGTTGGCACCAATGACATTTATTTGGTTTTACTATTTTGTCATGTATTTGGTATAATATGTGGTTCTTTAATACAGGACTTTTGGACTCTAGTCTTTGATGCCATTACTGCTATGTATTGTAATTTGAAATTTAGTTAAAAATATCTATTATTATTTTATTTGGCAAAATAAGTGCCCAAAACATGTACCTTCATTCTAAAACAATATTCTTCTTAACCCATTTTCTGACAAAGCTTCAAACATTGGAGAGAATACAGTGCGTAAAGTCCCACCCATAAAATGCAAATGTTATTCTTAACATACTTTAATTTTACCAGCTGAATCCTACACGCAAACTACGTTGCTTACACAGTGTTCTCTTGTACAACTTAATGATGTTCGGTGTTACGTGTGGGACAATTCATATTGAAATTAAAATTAATTAATTTTGAAACAATACTCATATCAAATGAACTTCTAATGCACAAATATACTTATTTTTGACTTGGTTTTTAAGAATCTGTCTTGTGCTCTCAAGAATGGCCCACTGGACTACAAACGGGGTTGCAATAATACACTGTTCTAGTGTTTTGTTCACCAGAGAAAAGGAAATAACGGATGGTCAAATTTGTGTGTTCTACAATGAATGTTTTGTAAAGGCCTAATTACAGTATAAAATATGTACTTTCAGCTTTAATTTGCCCAGTTTTGAAACTTATATTTCAATAAATATATTTTCAATGAAGTGTCCCTGTTTTTCTGGACCTGTTCAGCAGTCTTTCAGCTTCAGCAGCTGACCCTTGTCTGCTTACAGCTGTAAAACCTTGTTCAAAGTTGTAGGTTTTCAAAAAGAGTGTATATGCTCAAATGCAGCATTAATGAGTAAATAGAAAGTAAAATGAGAGAAAACAGCTTTTAAGCCACAAAAATACAAGTGTAGTTATGTACAATCAACTTCAAGCAATAAGCAGCAATAAAACAAATGAAAATCCAGAGAGACAGAACTTTAAACACACTGTATGACTGGAATAATGTCTTTGCACTTCAGACTAAATAAATTGCAAATACCATCTCATTTAGATTCTGAACAAGTATATTGCTTCCTGATGCTATTGATGGTGCTTTTGATTTTAAATATGTGATGATCCGGAAACCATTAAGTACCTTAGGTAGATGGACAATGGAAGGAACGGACGTAGCCAGTGGGATGCAAAAAGCTGATAAGTGCTGGAATTTCTTCACCTACTTTAAACACTTTGACTTTGAATACTACAAAATCATTCTAACCTCTGTTTCCCCTAATATTGTTTAGAACAATGGGCTTGAACTGTTGATTTTCTCTTATCCTAGCAACTCTGTGGACTTCAGCTAACCTTTCTTGATCAAATTCAATTTCTTTAATTTCTTTCTCTGTAATGTAAGACAAGATGATGCTTGAAATGTTGTCCTTGAATTTAAATAGATCAAGACTACAGTCTATCAATCTATCACTTTGTTAAAGTAATGTATTGCACAGGGTATTTAGGACTGATGAATGATGACCATCAACTACTGGGGGACTCTGCAGCCAGGCGACTAGCGCGAGTTTTGGTGTTCTCGTAAAGATAAGTTATTTTAGATTATAAAACATATAGATTAGTACTGATTACGTGGTAAATAAGTGTATTAGTGTGCCGTTTAAGTGTACCATTAAAGGTTTCACTTTTCTTTACGTAATATAGCAGAAAACGCGAAAAGACCGTACAGTCGTATTTTTTGTTTACGTTCTGCTGCAGCAAATCTATAGAATTTCGCTTAGTTGTTCCTTGCTCTCTCCAGCAATTTAACTTAGCTTACCTCTTCATTATTTAACTAGCATTTCCGGAAAGTAGCGTAAAGTTTAACTTGTTGTTTCAGAAACTTTGCACTTTTGTTTTTGTTTACACACAGTTGCGTATAGGCCAAATTTGTGTAACCATATTTTCGTGTTTATCTGTAATTTAACTGACTTATTCTTAATCAACTATTACGTTTATCATGAGTGAAAAGTGCTTGACTTGCCGTAGAATTGTTAGGTCGGGGCTTTGGTGTGATGGGTGCTGTAGTTTTTTCCATGTGGGTGACTGTAGTGGCGTGGGAATAGGGGAAGTAAATGAGACTCATCAGTGGTTTTGTAGGATTTGTAGTAGAGATAGGAAGATACAGGAACAGGAGGGGAAAATTGCTGCCCTTCAGGCTGAATTAGACAAGGCCAGGGGAGATCTTGACAGGTTAAGGAGGGAGAAGGGTAAAGAGAGGTGGGAAGTGGCAACAGGCAACAGGAGGAACAGGCCTAGAACTTTGTCTGACAGCTTTATGGTGAATGTGGAAAATAGATTTGACCTGTTGCTTCAGTTAGAAGCTGGTGAGCCTCAAGCAGTTGCAGGTGTAGACAGGGCACAACAAACTTTCAGCAGCAGATTGAAAAGTAAGAATGTAGGGAAATCAGAAAAGAGAAAGAAAGTGTTGTTGTTAGGTAGTTCCCATGGAAGAGGTGTTGGCCAACTCTTGCAGGATGAACTAGGATCAGAATACCAGGTCACCAATTTTTTTAAACCTAGTGCTGGTCTGGAGCAGGTGACAGAGGATTTAGGATCACTTTGCAAAGATTTCACTAAGGAAGACACCGTGGTTATAGTGGGTGGGGCAGGTAACAGTATTGACAGAAATCCTGGGTACAGTATAGAGTGTGACCTGGCGAAGATTGCATCAGCATCGAAGCATACTAATGTTGAGTTTGTATCTGTTCTTGGGCGCCATGACCGACCTCATTTGAACTCTTCTGTCAAGAGAGTTAATTTGGAGCTGGAACGGCTGCTCATGTCGGGTGCGGGGTCACACATTGGTGTGGTTCATGTTGATTCTCTCAGTAGGTGGGATTATACTAGGCATGGCCTTCACCTCAACAGGAAGGGGAAGGGTAAATTGGCTGGGGAAATAGCAGGAAAGTTAAAGGGGGGAGGCACTGTCATGAGTGGTAAAATACCAGTGGTTATAGGATTCAGAAAAGACCCTTTTTTAGGGTAGGGAGGACAGAAAGAAAGCAAATTTTAAGAGAGGTTAGAACTGAGACAAACCTTCAGTTTGAAAAAGAAATCAAAAAACATAATTCCAGCTTATTACATCAGCATAAACAGCCATTGGTTAAGAATTTTCAACTGTCAGCAGATATTTTAACTCCACCCAATTTTAACTCAGACAATGTGAAATGTCAGCTATCTTTATTGCATCAAAATATTCGAGGACTGAGAAATAAAATTAATGAATTAACTATATGCATAGATGAATTAGAGTCTTCAAACCCAGCTGACATAATCTGCCTCTCTGAACATCATGTGACCACTGGTATAGAACTTTTAAGTGTTACAGGGTTTAGGTTAGCATCTCATTTTTGTAGATCAGAAATGGAGAAAGGAGGAGTTGCCACATTCATCAGGAACTGTCATAAATTTAAGAACATAGACATTCATAAATTTTGCCTAGAACAGCATATGGAAGCATGTGCAACAGAATTAGATTTTCACAAAAAATCTTTCATAATATTAAGTGTATATCGAGCACCTGCAGGTAACTTTAATCTGTTTGTAAACCACCTTGAAGCTGTACTGGCCCATTTAATAACCAAAAACAAAGAAATAGTGGTTGCTGGTGATTTCAATGTAGATTTCCTTAAAGACTCTCCGAATAAGAACTTATTTGAGTTAGTAACACTATCATTCAACTTAATTCCCACAGTAAAGTTCCCCACTAGGATAGCCACTTGCTCACAAACAGCCATTGATAATATCTTTATAGAAAAGTCCAATGAACAAAATTATATTACAAAACCAATAGCCAATGGCCTCTCAGACCATGACATGCAGTTCCTTCTGTTAAATGTTAATACTGAACAGGATATAAAATCTGTTAAATCTGAGCTCAAGAGGGTAATCAGTAAGCCAAAAATTGATTATTTTAGGACACTCCTCAGAGACATTCACTGGACTGATGTTTACAGTGCTCATGGCATGAATGAAAAATATAACATTTTTGCTAATAAAGTGCTTACCTTATTTGAACACTGCTTTCCCCCAAAACTTACCAAGGTTAGAGGAAAATCTACAAAGAAGCCATGGATTACTCGAGGAATAAGGGTATCTTGTAAAACAAAAAGAAAACTGTATCTGTCAATCCGAAACATTTCCAATGATGATGCTATAGCACATTATAAGAAATACTGCAAAATATTAAAGACTGTAATATGGATGTCAAAGCAAATATATTACAAGGAAAAGATAGTCATATCAGATAACAAAATAAAGACAATATGGGATATAGTGAAGGAGGAGACCGGTAGGACCAGACATGAAGAGGAACAAATAGCATTAAGAGTAAATGATACATTGGTGACAGATGTGTATAGTGTTGCAGAACTTTTTAACGAACATTTTATAACTGTTACTGAAAAGATGGGGTTGTCAGGTTCGGTAGATGCTGCTATGGATTACCTTAGACCAGACATTTCAAGTAATTTCCATAATATGAATTTGACCCTCACTACCCCAACAGAAATAATGTCCATCATAAAATCTTTAAAATCAAAAACATCTAGTGGGTATGATGAAATATCAACAAAGTTAATTAAAGAATGTGATTCTGAGCTAAGTAACATATTAAGCTATCTGTGTAACCAGTCGTTTATCAGTGGAATATTTCCTGAATGGCTGAAATATGCTGAAGTTAAGCCACTGTTTAAGAAGGGAGATAAAGAAATAGCATCAAATTTCCGTCCAATTTCACTGTTACCAGCATTCTCAAAAATTTTCGAAAAAGTAATGTACCGTCGTCTTTATAACCATCTTATCTCAAATAACATACTGTCAAAGTCACAGTTTGGATTTCTAAAAGGTTCTGATATTGAGAAGGCTATCTTCACTTACAGTGAAAATGTGCTTAATTCATTAGACAAAAAATTGCAGGCAACTGGTATATTTTGTGATCTATCAAAGGCATTTGACTGTGTAAATCACAATATCCTTTTAAGTAAACTAGAATATTATAGTGTAACAGGAAATGCTGCAAAATGGTTCAAATCTTATATCTCTGGCAGGAAACAAAGGGTGTTATTAGGAAAGAGCTTGATACATGTCTATCAGGCATCATCCAACTGGGAACTAATTACATGTGGGGTCCCACAAGGTTCCATTTTGGGGCCCTTACTTTTTCTTGTGTATATCAATGACCTTTCATCAGTAACATTACCAGATGCCAAGTTTGTTTTGTTTGCCGATGATACAAACATTGCAATAAATAGCAAATCAAGTGTAGTCTTAGAAAGATCAGCCAATAAAATATTTGTGGACATTAATCACTGGTTCCTAGCCAATTCTTTGTCACTAAACTTTGAAAAAACACACTACATGCAGTTCAGAACTTGTAAGGGGTGTCCCAAGAGTATATGTCTAACATATGATGACAAGAAGATAGAAGAAGTGGACAGTGTTAAATTCTTGGGATTACAGCTTGATAATAAATTCAATTGGGAGGAGCACACCACAGAACTGCTGAAGCGTCTTAACAAATCTCTGTTTGCAATGCGAATTTTGTCAGACGTAGGGGATATAAAAATGAAAAAGCTGGCATACTATGCTTACTTTCATTCCATAATGTCATATGGGATTATTTTTTGGGGTAATTCATCAAGCCAAGCTAAAGTTTTCCGGGCACAAAAACGTGCAGTAAGAATTATATGTGGTGTGAACTCAAGAACATCCTGCAGAAGCCTGTTTAGGGAACTAGGGATACTAACTACAGCTTCCCAGTATATTTATTCCTTAATGAAATTTGTCATTAAAAATATATCACTTTTTCAAACCAACAGCTCAATTCATGGAATCAATACTAGAAATAAGAATAATCTTCACAAGAATTTAAAGTCACTTAGTCTTGTACAAAAAGGTGTGCATTATTCAGGAACACACATTTTCAATAACTTGCCAGCAGCCATAAAAAGCTTAACAACCAATGAAATTCAGTTTAAGAGAAGCCTAAAGGATTTATTGGTGGCCAACTCCTTCTACTCCATTGATGAATTTCTTAGTAAAACCAACTGATTTGTATATAAGTACAACATAACTTCTGCACAATTTCAGTGCAGTAATGTGTTCACTGAAAATTTGTGTGTGTGTGTGTAAGTATAATCTAACTTCTGCACCATTTCAGTGCAGTAATGTGTTCATTGTAAATAAGTATTACAGTAGTTGTATTACATGTTTATTACCTTATAAATAAATAAAAAACGTTTTTTATTTTAAATTCAGTGCATTAGTATTTGTAAAATGACTCTTAGTGTTCATTAAAAATGACGATCATTCCACTTGGGACCTGTGGAATGGTACATTAGCTTATTTGTTTTAGTTGTAAATATTTGTCATGTATTGTTGTTTTTCTGACATGTTCCACATCCAGGAGGACCTCCTCACTACGGATCAATTGGAATGTATATAAAAAAAAAAAAAAAAAAAAAATTTATTTAAAGTAGTTTGGATAGTGGGACATTCATGTTGACCACTGGGTTTTTCTGCATGTGTATATTGACTGAATGGTGAGGCAGACTATGTTGCTACTGGACAGAGCAACACTGGAAGTGGCTTCCATTTGGCCACACTTGCTGTTCTTAATGTTTTCTCTGTGCAGCAGATCCCTACTTCAGATATGTGCCAGGCTCCTAGGATGAAGATACATGTGACAATGCATCAGACATACACAGAACCAAGAAATGCTATGGACTTTAACTTGGTTTGTTTCAAATGATGTTGAAATATACTAGCCAAGCAAACAGAACAGCTTGATATCTTTCCTGTGTGTAAAAAGCTATAATAATATATGTGTTTTACAGAAGAAGAAAATTCTCTCATGTAGTAGTGTGCACAGTAGTAGTCTGTTGTTGAGCCTTCAGCAGCCAGCAGCATGCCAAAAAGGAGACACAGTCAGTAATACAAGGCATACAGGGTACAGCTGGACACTGATTTGGAGATGGGGCGGTGAGATGGGGGGAGAGGGGGTTGGGGGGGGGGGAGCAGTTTATGCAGGTAATGAGCAAAAGTTGTTTTGACGATAATAGCTAATGTACTGCCCTCATCAGAGAAAATTGTCATGTAAGTACCCAGGAAAAATTTCATTTGTGGTGAATGCCCCACAGAATGGCGAATCTGCAAAAATTTGTTAAGATACTTGAAAGAAATTAGTATTTTTGTCATAATGAGTTCCAGTAGAAAAGGACACTGTCCATGAAAATGTGGTCAACTGTGAAGGTTACTCAATGCAGCAATCATTAATAATACTTTATTCAAGAAAAGTTTATGAAGAATTGAGCTGTTGATGAGAATACAGTGATACAGTGATACAGAAAGAACAGAAGGAATTTAGTTGTCAATACAAGAATATTAAGTTACTCAACAATAATTACAACACAGAATAAAATACATGTCTACAATCCAGAAGATTGAGATTTCGAGCTGGTGGCTGTTTTCTAGTCTTCAGTTCCTTGTCATCACACGCCAGTTAACTGCAGTTACATTGGCGGTATATCAAACACCAGAGTTGGCCACTGCTGCAGCAATTTCTATTGTAGCCTTCCCACCACGACAGTCCCACTTTGCACTGGCAGTTCGCCGAGCCTAGAGCCACTGAAAACCGTAAGTGAGCTGTATTTGAATCAAAATAACGTGCCTTCAAGTGGTACTATGTGTTGTGAGAAATTTGAAGTCAGTGGCTGGCCAAAAAGTTGAGCGTTATTGGGCTTAGAATACTGAGTCAACAGACAACTCATTAGCGTTTTTACATTAATAAATTTTAGGCAACGAATGGTGGAAGACCGACAGGAATTAAATGCAAAAGCAGATATCACAAATATCACAAATGGTAGCCTCCAACAGCATATTCAGGAATCTCACGAAGAGGAAAAAAAAATGGAGATAAATACAAAAATAACTAACTTGCTAACATTTTACCCATTTTACAAGAGTAGTTAAGTACTAAGATAAACGAACTATGTGATCTTGTAAGAAATGCTGGTTTTGAACAATTAAAGGAGGTAGGTCAGAATGTAAAACATATATGTAAGAATTAACTAAACAAATGTTTACAAAAGTAAATGAACAATTCTTAAGACACGCAAATGTGGTTACATGTGTTAGAGCAGGGTAAAAATTTGGACATAACAGCTTTACCAGGCTCCACTTTCAGAACTTTGGAGGCATGAGTAAGTGAATTAATTACTCAAAAGGTACAAGAAACAACAGATTTATCAGTCAGTACACTATGGTTCACAGTTGATTTAGGAAAAACAGAAGAGGAACTAGGTAAGCTCTGGGATGGACTTAATAAAACCAGAGATAAATTAAGTAAATGGAAATTTTATGAAAGCAATCGCCTTTCACCAGAACTATCGGAAGAATTAAATTTAGATGGAGAAGATTTAAGATTTATTTACACTCTCAACCTAGGAGGTGGTGCTAGTATTTCATCTGGAGGGCATCATAAAACACTACTGACACAATGTCTCTCACATGGCCTGGTGTAGTATTATTTAGTTAATAAGAGTATACAAGGATTTTATTTACACTGGTATTAATTATAGTCACACTACTTATTTATTTATGTGTTATTTAAAAATACCAGGTGACAAGAAAAGTGGAACTCAGAATATTGGGGACAGATTAACATACTATGCAAGGAAGAGATTGCACCAATAATAATCAAGACCCTCTTGAACGGAAAAGGAGGCCTCTACAATATCGACACTGTAAAGAAGAATATTACATAAAAACGAAGTACTAGGCTAGACGAACAACTGCTTGTCACATTCTGGGATTCTTATATACCCTACAGATATTGCAAGTATCTTCAGATTTCGTACAAACAGTAGCTCGAGTAGCATTTACTGGTCTCAAATAGATTACTAATTGGTATGAAGATCATTAGGCCACTTGCTGTACTTTGTTTTCATTGTGCAGCAGATTACCACCTCAGAGTTGTGACAGGCTCCTTGGAAGAAGACATTCTTGACAGTGCTTAAAAAAGTCATGGAACAAAAGAAACATGATAGTAGGGTGTGTTCTAATCTGTAACTTTGTTCATTGCAAATGTTGTCAAAATGTGCTTATCAAGCAGACAGAATTATTTGAAGTCTTTCTTGTGTGTAAAAAGCATTACAATGTTTGTCGTTTACAAAAGAAGAAATTTCTCTCATTTAGTAGGGTGCACAGAAGCAGCCTGCTGTAGAGTTTCCAGCACTCAGCAAAAATGAAAAGGCAGTGATATGAAGCATACACGGTGTACCCAGATGTCAATTTGGGAAAGGGGAGAGAGAGAGAGAGAGAGAGAGAGAGAGACAGAGAGAGAGAGGGGGGGAGGGGGACAGCAGGGGGAGCGGTGGAGAGAGAGAGAGAGAGAGAGAGAGAGAGAGAGAGAGAGAGAATGGTAGCTTGTCAGACCATGACTTTTTTTTAATTTGTTTTCTTTTTTAAAGAACCAGTTTCTCTATTAACTCTTCTACAATTGAATGATGCATCTCTACAACATTCTTATTATAATTTCTTCTGGGTCATATTCTTTTAAAAGCATCTACTGAATAAGATTCGAGGTCAGGTTATACAGGACATGATTCACAATATTGCAGCATGCATTCTTTGATTCCAAATGGCACACAGTTTTCTTCATTAATTCCTCATAGTTACCATCCTTGATAGCAGCTGCAGCCAACACCAGTTAGCCATTTTTATGTATTACACATACATGAACTGAGTATACCAGCCAGGATCAGGGAGAAAATAAAAATGGGTTTAAAAAATGAAAGAAAAGTATTTGAAATTGGATTTTATTGCTTTCTTTTCAGATTGATGATTAAACATTTCAATATAAATTCCTATTATTACTCTATTGAAAACAATAACCCATTCTTACAACTACTCTTTCCGTGCCCTGCCAGCAATGCACCTGAAAGAATCTTGTCCATCTGCCAGTTCATTTGGGCAAAATTAATAAAAAATTTAGGAGACAAAAGAACTGAGAAATTAGTGAAGATCTACAAATTTCTGCATGCTTCCAAAAAGTAGTTAATAGTACTTTACTCTCATGACAATTCTACATCAAGTTAGTTTCTTTTTGCTGGGAGTGTAAATGTTATTTTAGTTGCATTTCTTAAATTGCAAGGAAAGTTAAAACACAATATTAATAAAATAAATTCTTGTGACACTACATATTTGCCTTCAGTAAATATGATGGCTCTCTTTAGTTCGTGTAAGGGTAACTATGTAACATTTTGTATGTTAATTGAATTTTCATATTAGATATAGTTGGGTTTTATTGATTTTTTTTACAATGGGTTTAAAAACACAATCTTTTTGGGTAAGGTTAAATTACAACAACTCTGGTACCAGCAGCACTACTTTGGCCTGAGTTCACAAAATTTTGAGAAGACCAATTCCGGAACAATACATGTCTAAAAGTCATAAAAACACCAAAACATCAGGAATCCAATATATTTACTCAGAATATGAACAAGACAGTAATAGCAATTTATTCATTCTGATGTGCAAAAGAATTATTCCAGCTGTGTTTAGAGTTCTAACATTCTGAATTTTCATTTGTTTTATTGCTGCTTATTGCTTGAAGTTGATTCGTATATAACTACACTTGTATTTTTATGGACAGAAAAAAGGTTTCACTGATTTTTCTTTCTGTTTATTCATTAATATCACGTTTGAGCATAAAAATGTGTATGAAAAGTAATAACTGTGAGCAATTTTTTTTTCAGTCATAAACAGGCAAGAGTAAAAAATTAAACTACAGTGTCTCTCAAGTTGAAAGGCTTCTCTTTTTAGATACAGAAAGATTATAGAGATTAAAGAACATACAGTTGAGATACAGACTCCAAAAACTACACAAATTTGGCACCCAAAACATTTGCACCAAATTGGTAGGAGCATATAATTTGACAGAAAAGGCCCAAGGCTATCAAACAAAAAGCACAAGAAGACAGCACAGCTGTTGGCCAAATCTGTTGATTAAATTGTGAATTGTGACTGGTTAAAGATGGGCTCTCAACGTCACGCAATGAATTTTCTGCCATTTTTGTAGTCTTACGGCTCTTACAGTTTGCATTTAAAAATGTCAACGATAATATCTTCTAATTCAGCACAAAAAGTTGTTTAAGTGCACATAAGCAAGGGCTTCTAAACTGAAAGTACCTTTCACAAAAGTTATCCAAAGTTCACACTTTGGCACGTGTGTAGGTGGTGCAAACTCGGGAACCCTATTCACGAGAGGCTGTAGAAATGAACCAAAGGAGATATGGAGCTGAATATTAGTACATATCCATTCAAGACATTGTGGAACCTTCTGATAAAATTTCATTACATTCACAAATGGTCCAGCAGTGTTTCCACTTTAGGAAGGAGAGTAGGTCTTTAACAAGCTCAGAATGACTGAATTTGTGAATATGGCAAAAGATAAGCCCCTTTGAAATGAGGCTTTTGGAGGAGAGGTTCACTACTATGTTACAGGACTGTTTAGGTGCTGGGTTCGGTAGGATGGTGGGCGAGAGCTTGTGAGAGTGTAGCATATGTAGTTCTGCAAGATGGGGTCAGGCATCTATTAACTGATGTAAAGGAGGTTTGACAGAGGTTTTTGTAGTGGTGCTGAATTGTGGTAGTCCAATATAAGTGTACAAAGTGAATAGACTTTACAGTTTTTAAGGTGGCACTGTGCATGCTGCTGTTGTTCCTGCAGTACGTGGGTTTCAAATTTGGCAATGTGATGTGGTAATTGGTACAGCAGAGTGGAAATATTTTACAGGCAGTGATAAGGTAGTGAGAAAATGTTTAGGACTCAGTTATATATTGTGTAGGGCTGAGTTGGTGAGGGCTGTGGAATGACAGAATTATAACATAGAATCACTGTGGAAAGCTGTTTGGGAGCAATTCCACAAACTAAGCAGCAACACAGAAACAAGTTATGTGGAAGTGGGTTCGGTATAGGGGTGGGGAAACTTTTCTGTATTTACACAGATGGAAGGAACTAAAATCGATTGTGGAGAAAAAAAAATAGTAACAGAGCATTAAAACATATGGGAATATTCTGAAAACTGGAAAAAGACAAAACCAGATTAAGTATAGCGAAGGAAGGATAAAGCTACATGAAGCACAGTAGTAAGACATCAAGATGTAAATAAGACCAATAAGAAAACTGGATGAGATTAAAATGAAGACAGGAATAGAAATAAATAATAATACAATAACAGTGTGAAATGCATGTTGGTATGTAGGTATGAGTGAAGCAGGCAGCAGTTGTAAATGGGTTGGGCATGGTCAGTATCTTGCCTTTTCGTTATGATGCACTGTAAAGCCTGTCACACAGCTTAAAACGTAAGAAGACACAGTGCTGCCAATGTACTACCAATTCACACAGGTCCATACTGTACCCTATAGCAAACAAAAAGTGAGATACCAACTGACCTGAATTAGGAGTTAACATAAGACTAATTTCAATGAAAATCAGTGGCTTAACAAAAAGGTTCATTTTCTTCTACCATAAAACAAAGAATGAAAATAGTCATCTACAAGCATCACGGCAGTAAAAATATTCCTCAGGATGGATGTATTTATGTGTGACATAATGTGGAATTCACAAACTGATTTAGTAACTGATTTGAATTTTTATTTTTCCCAGAGCATTTTAATGCACTGGAGGCCACTGACGCCAATAATTTTTGGACTGGTTGCATACCAGTCTCTGCCCACCAGGTCTGTTGGGTGCTATGAAGGTCACAACTGTTGCTGTGGCAGAACACTGACATTTCCTTGAAAGTGAAGGTTTCATTCTTATTTTTGCCCTCGCTAGTTTCAACACTATCTGATTTTTAACAATTAAAATCTTAATTTCAATATAAGATTAATAAAAGCCAGTTGTCATGTCATTTCCTTTTTTCATTTATTATTAATACAACAACATACCAGTCATCGTACAGAGCAATAAGTTAAGTCTTCATGAATTTCCTTCTTTTCCTTGTAGTACATTTACTAAATTTAGCATATGCTGCTCTATTTAAAAGGTTTAATTTCACATTTTTGTAAGGAAAAATCCTTCAGCCTGCCGCGCAGAATTGCTCACTGAACAGCTAGCTAAGTAATGCATCAATACCCATTTGTGACACGTCAGGAGGGTAACAAGTTGTGTACCTGAGATTCTATCTGCTTTTATAGTTTGCTTCTCAGTTGGTCTTACTAGGATGATTAAGGTGTGTGCATCCTGTATGTGGATGCACGAGGAGTTGGCTGTGGTCCGCGAACAGCTTGAGGTGCTTCTGGCTACAATCGGTCACCTTCAGACTGCTGCCTCAGGGTACAGTGGTAGTGGAGAATCTGGCATGTTGTATGGGACACCTCAGGTGTCACTTGTTCTGCCCATGGGCTCTGCTAACCAGGCACCTCCTAGTGTACATGATGCAGTGGATTCACCCTCACCGCAGGGTGAGTATAGGGAGGTAATGCATTTGCATCAATCAAGGCGGAGAGCCAATGAGGAGACCGGTCGCTTGGCCTCACCCATTCGCCCTTTAAGTAAATATGTGGCTGCTGCTTCAGTAGGATATGGGCAGGCCCACAGGAGGAGGGGTTTACTAGTTATTGGGAACTCCAAAATTAGGTGCGTTGTGGAGCCCCTTAGACAGACACTGTTCAGGGCTGGAAAGAAAGACAATGTGCATTCGGTAGTGTCTCGGTGAGCCTCATCCAAGATGTGGAGGCAGCTCTGCCTGCAGCTATCGAGCATGCAGGGTGCAGTAGTCTGCAAGTTGTGGCTCACATTGGCACCAATGATTTCTGTCGCCATACTCAGTTCATACTCAGTTCATACAGGTGGCCGGGGGAGGAGGGGGGGAGGAGGAGGAGGAGGAGGAGGAGGAGGAGGAGGAGGAGGAGGAGGAAGAAGTGGTGGTGGTGAAGACTGCTAGCCTCGGTGTGGGGTGCAAGGCAGAGCTCGCAATTTGCAGCATTGTTCCCAGGGGTGATTGGGTCCTTTGGTTTGGAGCCGAGTGGAGGGTCTCAACCAAAGGCTTCGTTGATTCTGTGATTGTCTTGACTGCAGATTTCTAGACTTGCATTATCTGGTGGGGATTTGGGGATTTGTAGGACTCCCTTTGCCAGGTCAGGGGGTGGTCTACATGAAGGAAGCAGCTACTCAGGTAGCAGAGTGCTTATGAAGTGCACATGAGGTTTTTTCTGACTAGACAGTAGTTTGAAGTACTCTGAGGAACACTCCCCAGTCAATACGCAGCAAAGGATGTCAGACCACTTTAGGTCTAAAGAAACTTTGACTGTCAACATTTTATCAGTAAACCGTCAAAGAATTCATAACAAAATTTCTTGAATTGCCTGCCCTACAGGAAAGCTCTCATGCTCAAAGTATTCTTGAGACCAACAGCTCACTGCAACCTAAAGTGGAAAGATCTGAGAGATTTAGAAAGTCAGGGAACATATGTCATAAAGACAGATTAGACTCCAAGGCAGGGGGAGTGTTCACTGCAGCTGACAAAAATATTACCTCTATTGAGGTTGAAGTGGAATGCGACAGTAAAGTTATCTGGTCCTGTATAACAGACGAATGTTTTTAGTGGCGACCCTATTCCACTGTGACAGTTCTTAAAACTTCAAAGAAAGACCACAGTCAGTTGCGCATAAATTCCCAGACCATGCAATACTAGTTGGAGGTGACTTTCACCTATTGAGTATAGACTGGTATATCTATGGATTCATTGCTGAGGATACTGACAGACAGATGGCCAAAATAATTTTGAAAACATTTTCTGAAAACTCTTTTGAGCAGTTAGCTTGGTAGCCCATACGCAATGGAAATATTTTAGATCTTGTAGCTACAAACATGCCAGATCTTACTGACTATATCAGTATAGAAATGGGGATTAGCAATCATAACTAGCAATTAACCATGGTTATGAAAGATATTACATCAAGTAAGAAGGCTAGGAGAGTGTTTCTTGTAGATAAGAGTAGATAAGCAGTTGTTAGCATCTCACTTAGCCAGTGAATTAACATCACTTAGTTCCAGTAAGATGCAAGTAGAGGAGTTACAGGTAAAGTTTAAACAGATTGTAAATCATGGTCTGGAGAGTTATGCACCTTGTAAGTGGATAAAGGATGGAAAAGTCTCTCCATGGTTTAATAATGAAATTTGGAAGATGCTGTGGAAGCAGAGGTTATTGCACCCTCAGTTCGAAAGAGACCGCAAAAATGACAACAACAAAAGGTTAATAGAGATTCGTATGTTTGCGAAAAGATCTATGCGCAAAGCATACAACAACTACCACCGTGATACCTTAGCAAAAGATCTTGCAGAGAACCTGAGAAAATTCTGGTCCTATGTAAAATCCCTAAGTGCGTCTTACGCTTCTGCTCAGTCCCTTGTTGAACAGTCAGGTGTGGCACTTGAAGACAGCAAAATGAAAGCTGAAGTTTTAAATTTCATATCCAAGAAATCATTCACGCAGCAAAATCATACAAATATACAGTCATATGACCATCGGACAGGCTCCTGGCGCAGAGAAACAACTGAAAGATTTAAAAGCAAATAAGGCACTAGGTCCGGATGTACTCCCAATTTGGTTTTACAAAGAATACTCCACAGCATTATCCCTTATTTAGCTTGCATTTATTGCAAATCTCTCGTCCAGCACAAAGTCCCAAGTGGCAGAAGGGTAAAGGAACACGCCTGCAAAATTACAGACGAATATCAGTAACTTCAGTTTGTTGCAGAATCCTTGAACATATTCCCAGTCTGAATATAATAAATTTTCTTGAGACTGAGATGATTATGTCCACAAATCAGCTTGAGAGAGCATTGCTCGTGTGAAACTCAGATCAACCTTTTCTCACATGATATACTGTGAACTACATATGAAGGGCAACAGGCAGAGTCCATAGATTTCTGGAACACATTTGACACGGTGCCCCACTGCAGGCTCTGAATGAAGGTACAAGCTTATGGAATAAGTTCACACAGATATGTGAATCGCTCGAAGACTTCTTAAGTAATAGAACCCAGTATCAGGGACAATGGTATCATCAGGTGTGCTCCAGGTACGTGTGATACGATCACTGTTGTTCTGTATATACAGATAAATGATTTAGAGGACAGGATAGGCAGCGATCTGGGGTTGTTTGCTGATGATGCTGTGGTGCATAGTACTGTACTAATTAAAAGTTATCAACTGAAAACTTCACTATTATACGAGATAGGAAATTTAGAATGAGCTGAGCGGAATAATCTGAAGCAGTGACACCACCCACCGGAAAGCATTCCATTATCTGTGAGAAGATATTTTGATTCACTGGAAAATAATTCAATTAAAATATATACACACTTAAAGTTTGGAACCAGGCACACTATTTTCTTTTGTGTCATAATATCTGTTCACTTCTGAAGTTCACCTGTGTATTATCATAGACATTATTTTTGTGGACTGCATGTCATCCTTTATTAATATGTAAAGTAATTAATTAAAAACTTAATAAAATTAACATAAGGCATTATACATTTAAATATGACTGTCAAACTTTTAGCTGGGGTGTTCCTAACATGGATGAATAAAGTGGTTGCATGAATTTTTCTAATGTAATAATCCACAACATTTTTCATAAACCCAATTTTGTTCTGAGTATACAGCCCATCCAAAGTAGTAAAACTTAACCTAGTCATTTTCAAATAATTACAAGATTCCGAATGCAGCAAAAATCTTTACACCACCCTTTATAAGACCAATCCTACCCAAAGTAGTCAGTCAGTGGCAATCTCTCACATGATTAACCTATCTGCATTCATATTATCAAAAGTCAGTCCACCTAACATCTTCATTAACATCTTTCTTTTCTTTTTCTACAGTCTTTGCAGTGACATGCATTACCTTTAACTTTTTGGAAACATTCAGTAGGCAGCATATGGGTTGTGTAATTGTGTCAACATTATGAAAGACAGTGTACATGGGTTACATTCCTGGAAACTGGATGTATCAAACTGTAAGCACCAGGAATACAGTGGTTAAGTTAATATGTCACTCTTCATCTGATGAAATGCTCTGTGTTTACATCAACACTGTCACACTACCATTTCGGATTGTGGGTTATTTTTACCGGTAATAAACATTTATCAAAGATCTGAGAGCGGTCATCAATTTGACTTCAAGGAATAGATACTCAAGATAAATTATAGTATTTATTTTAATGATATCAATATAATAGAAGGAAACATTCCACGTGGGAAAAATTATAAAAACAAAGATGAGGTGACTTACCGAACGAAAGTGCTGGCAGGTCGATAGACACACAAACAAACACAAACATACACACAAAAATTCAAGCTTTCGCAACAAACTGTTGCCTCATCAGGAAAGAGGGAAGGAGAGGGGAAGACAAAAGGAAGTGGGTTTTAAGGGAGAGGGTAAGGAGTCATTCCAATCCCGGGAGCGGAAAGACTTACCTTAGGGGGAAAAAAGGACAGGTATTCACTCGCACACACACACATATCCATGTGTCTGTATGTGTGGATGGATATGTGCGTGTGTGCGAGTGAATACCTGTCCTTTTTTCCCCCTAAGGTAAGTCTTTCCGCTCCCGGGATTGGAATGACTCCTTACCCTCTCCCTTAAAACTAACTTCCTTTCGTCTTCCCCTCTCCTTCCCTCTTTCCTGATGAGGCAACAGTTTGTTGCGAAAGCTTGAATTTTGTGTGTATGTTTGTGTTTGTTTGTGTGTCTATCGACCTGCCAGCGCTTTCGTTCGGTAAGTCACCTCATCTTTGTTTTTATAATAGTATTTATTTTGGCATACATTACAGGACAACTTTCCACAGAACTGGTGTTCACTAATAGTGCGATCTTCTGTCAATGAGAGAGCAAATGCAGAATACAAAGTTGCAGCTAAGCAATGTCCACGGATGGTTGTCACAGCAACTGGAAACTGTGTCACAAACAAAATTTAGTTTCTGTGTCATTATCAAAAAATAGGAAATGAAAGTCTTTAGCCATTTGTGAGTAGACGGCTTCAAGCAATCCTTTTTGTGCTACACAGTTCTGTTTCTTTTCTTGCTAATCAGATTTTTTCAAGATTCTAAATAATACATGATCACAATAATATCTTTGTAGTATTTGCTTTCAATTCAGCACATTAAGGTCATAAAAGCATTTTTCTTTGTGGTAGCATACACACAGTGAGCAATATGTGGAAATGTAACATAAGAATGATAAGGACAGGACATGAACAACTGACTTTTGCCTTTGTTGATCTATATTCTTAACTGTTCACAAACTGTGCTCTGAGTTGTTGCTTCAGATCATGATACGTGTTTGTATTACATCTGAACATTCTATCATATAATTATCATTAATTATTTTGATAAAAACTTTAATTTTTTTATCACTTACCTGCAGCAGTAAAGGTTCACTATTCACTGTCAACATTTTTAGTTGTTGGTATTAATGTATGGGGACTATAAACAGAAAGCAGGAATGATGTGACAGCTAGCTTATATTCATCTTACATTTAAAATAACATTTTAATTGTTATGTCTACCACAGTTTCGAAACTCGTAGAGGTGACAAAAAGAATGAAATCTTCACCTCTCAAGAAAATGATCAGTGTTACGCCCACCAACCAGTAGTCACTTTCCTGGCACCTGGCAGGGCCGATGGGTGAACACTGTCACACAGCCGGTACGAGAATGGTTGGCCTCAGTGGCATCTAGTACTTCGTAATAAAGGGTGTAAAACAGGATCACACTAGTCCAGCCCATCAACACAGAAACGCTGTTATTACTAGACCAAATGGTTAGTGGTTTTTGTTTTACTTAAATGTTTGACAGTTGGAAACAATAGGAAAAATTATATGGATCTTAGTGCAGCTAGAAAGACTACCTTAATACACAACTTATTTCTCATATAGACATAAAATCATGTTAATACTGAGAAACAAATATGCTTTCAGTTTTTGTCTTATCCTTGTCTGGGGATGCAATTTTCAGCTCCTTAGTGACTCACTGAACATCCCTCAGAAAAGTCTAATACATTCGAACTGTGGCATCTCAACTCTTGTTTGTATTATCTCCATTCACTAATACTACTTTGACATGCGTGTAGAAATGCAAGTGTCAGTTGTGAAAAGCTTAAAATGCTGTAGGAGGGACAAATAAAATTGCAGATCAGTTCCTAAATCCATTTACAACTCCACATCATGTCATACAAAAATGTGCACATCAGGAGCAATGTTTTTACTGGCTGTGATTCTTGTGAATTGCTCTTTTCCTTCCTTGTTTTATGGTGTAGACATATAGTTGTAAACATATAGTACGTTGACAGCACTGTCTCTCCTTTCCTGTTATGCTGTGTGGCACTTTACAGTTCAGCATATCAAAAGGCAAGGGATCTTGCAACTTATGCCACTGAATATGTGAGACTATATGTCTGGTGCAGGCAGGAGCAGGAAAATACAATGATGGTGAAGAGAAGTGGTGAGATTAGTTTGAAGATCCAGAAATAAACATATCAGTCTTAGCATGCGGAGATGATAGGTGTGTGTGTGTGTGTGTGTGTGTGTGTGTGTGTGTGTGTGTGTGCGTGTGTGTGTGTGCGTGTGTGTGTGTGTGGGCACGCGCGCGCATGCGCCGTCACATATCTCTTTTGTGTATCCGGAGGTGGACTCTCTCAAAAAATTTAATTTAGTATTACATAAACGTCAATCAAAAATAAATATAAAATTAGACTTTATAACAAATCATATAACACTGTTCCCTGATTACATAAACATTGCATTGGATTTCTCAAACTTAAATAACTTTTCTATGAATTATATAACATAGAATGCATTATTAATCATGTACAATCAAAACCAGAAAGACATAACTTGAACAAATCAGACCATATTCCAAAATTTTTCTGCCTTAAAAATTAAGTAAGACAATAATACGATTATTACACAAAATTTTCTTCTTCTTACTTTCAAATAACGTGTTATTATCTCTTAGGAATCTTTGTTACCTCCAAGCAAGTTAAAAGATTTCAGTGCTAGTTCTATTTCACACATTTCTGTACTACAGAAAGCTTCATCAGATCATAATGTGGGTCACATTTTCTTCTTATATTATGGTTGTGGTACATTTGATTGTGAGAAAGTTATGATTGAAGAGAGAGAATGTTTGGTTGCGGTCAATGTTCCCACTTTCTTAAAAAGGCTGACAGGAGATTTCTCGGGTGACGAGACACATGTAACTCTTTAATAATCTCATTTTGGGTGTAGACATTTTTCATTGCCCATTAACTGCCTTAGAAAACATTCACAAATCCACAAGTAAATGAAAATATTTCATTCATATTAGGAATTATTCTGATGGCAAGTGTTTCAGAGCACATACTTTTACTTTTCTAAATTAGGAGCATGTGCAACTCCCAATTTTGCTACAATCAACACAACAGATCACTATTATCCACCTATACTATACAGCTTGATAATGGCATCCCCTTGGGGATAATATTCTGGAGGAGAAATGCTTTCCCTTTTGGATTTCCCAGTTGGTGAATACTGAGGAGGAGGTTACCAGAAAAACATTTCAATTTTGTAATGGAGGGAAGTTCAAGAGGAGGGAGCAGGGGTAACATTATAAAGGGAGAACAATTTTTGACAACAGCATGCAGAGCCAAATGGATGCAGATTGCAGCAGTTATACGAAAACAAAAAGATCTGTACAGAAAAGACAAACAAGAAGAGGTGAACCAAATAAGTCTTGGCCTTCAAAGTAACCATTGTTAGCTGCAACACACTTCTGACATCAGTTGTAAAGCTGTTGGAAACTGTCAACAAATTTTCTTGTGCAATCGCTCAAAGCACTGTGGTCACACACCGTTGCATATCTGTGGCATAGCAGGTGATGAGGCCTGGTGCTACCAATAAGATCCTGAGACCGAGTGACAGTCCGTGGCACAATGTTTGTTGTCTTCCCCACCTCCCAAAACAAGTCTTCTGTCAAAATCCAAGATTAAAGGATGTTGATTGCTTTTTTCAAAAGCAAAGTCTTGATCTATCATGAATTTCTATCTGAGGATGGTGAGGGAAATGTCTGTCGATCAGTCTCTGGATCGTACTGGTAGCACCCGGTCTCACCTCCTGTAATGATGCGATAAATCCAACAACGCATGACCACGTTACTTAAAACTATTCCACAAGAAGTGTTTATGAACAGTTTTCAATAGCTTTACAATTAGTGTCACAAATGTGTTGTAGCTAATGGTGATTACTTTGTAACTCTCATTTTCTTTATTTTCTGAGACCATTCATCGAACTTTTTGGATGTACCTTGTATATTTCGGAGTATAATAGCAAACTGTAATGCATAATGGTGATAGGTTTTCATTATCGTGTTCTTGTGTTTAAAAAGATGGTTTATGCCACCTTACCTTATGTAAACTGCCTTTCAAAAGAGCTGCCCTGTCTTTCATTTTCTTGTACTTCTCAACAAATCCTTCAATCTGCCACTAGAACAAAACAAGAAAGAAAATTGTTGTGAACAAAACCACAGGAATTTGCCCAAGTATTCTACCTATAGTAAAATTAACTTGAGGAAGCTGCTTGGTCCAAAACTACTTGTAACCACCTGTCAAAAGCCCAAATAGCCATCTTTCACAGTGAGGACATGCATGGAGAGTGTCAGTGAGGTTCCAGAAGGTACCAACAGGGATGTGGACCCACTCCAGATCCACTATTGTGGCCAAGTGTGCTATGTTTCACAGCTGAGGGCCAAAGATTTGTGGCAAAAACAGTATCAAAGTAGTCACCGCATATTCTCAACTGGGTTTTGAATTCAGCCTTAGGGTAGAGGAGGGGGCAGGGAGCGGGTAGGGGGAGGCAGGGGAGCATGAGCACAGTGAACTCCCTCTGGTGCTCGTGGTACCACACACTTACACTACGAAGTGTGTGACATACTCCATTGTTCTCCTGGTAGACGCTATCTTGCCAAGGGAAAATAAATTGCGCGTATGAGTGGATGCGGTCCCCAAGGATTGATGCTTACTTGTGTTGAACCACTGTGCTTTCCAGAATGATGAAATCACCCAGGGGAGACAACACCATAAACCCCCTCCACCGGCCTGAACCCTTCAACAATTGTTGCAGTGCCATACATGCCAAAAGCCGTCTGTCTGATGGAGCATAAAACACGATTCATTTGAAAAGGACATCTTTTGCCACTCAGTGGCATGCAAATTCTTGCCTTTCTCGATGATGGACAGCAGCCAGAATACGTGCATGAACCAAACCATTGTTGCAGAGGCCCATATGCATCAACATTTGTTGAACGGTCATTGAGGAGACACGGTTGGTAGCCCCTTGGTTCATCTGGCCGGTCAGTTGCTCAACAGTTGCATATTCATTCACCCACACATATCTTTGCACCACAGTTGCCTGCATGCTGGTTTTGGATGGCACTAATTCGCCATGCACAGTATACTTTCACCACGGTAGCGTGTAAACAGTTTACATTCTTAGCCTTTTTGGAAATGCTTCTACACTTGGCCCAAAAACCAATGATGTCCAATAAATAGCTCTGTTTCAGCATTATGACAACATCCGCACTCTTTTCTGCATCACCCCTTGACCCACTTTATATATACTCCAATGCTAATGCTGGCATCTGCCGTCTGTGAGCGGTTACTGCATGTTGATATAAAACATAGGCAGTGCTCACATTAATGTGACTGAACTGTGTATAAAATTACAAAGAGACAGATGGGGTGGGCAGTACTTACCTTTAGAAGGTGGAATTTCAAGTACTGCTGATGGACACTTGTAAGTGTATGGGGCGATAAACAAAAAAAAAAAATATTCGAATTCATTAGTTTCCTGATGTATGAGGGACCTCTTCCAATCATTCCCAAGCTATCAATCTTTCCTCCTTGGGGAACATCAAAGTTATGAGATATCTCCCTTCCTCATTCCCCCTCATTTTGTGTGTGACAATCAGCAGCACTGGCAATTTCACCTCCTAAATATAAGTAGTGGTCGGCCATAGTGTATCACTGGAATTATATATTTTTCTGCTAGCAAAACTTACACCCCATACAGAATTGCAGTCAAATAACATTAGATATAATTTTTATTTACCAAGCAGCTGTAGATACAGGCATACACAGTGAAGTATAACAGCGTCATTTTTCGGGTTCTTTCCAATGAAGAAAGTACAGAAGCAGGAATAGTAACTGAAATTAAATGGAAAGAATGAAAGGAAAAACAAGTGCTCTTACTGAGTTGTTCACCTCCTCCTTGCTCCAGGAACTCTTGAGAACTTAATCTCAGTGTGCATTGTTTCATCCAACCTGTCTTCTCTTTTCAAATAAGGAAAATCCAGGATGGAATATAACAATATTATGGAAATAAAAGTCACCACTCGCCGTATGGTAGAGATGCTGAGTCACAGATAGGCACAACTGAAAGACTGTCACAAATAAGAAGCTTCCGGCCAGTAAGGCCTTACTGGCCAAACCTTCTTGTTTGTGACAGGCTTTTAGTTGTGCCTATCTATGACTTAGCATCTCTGCTTTATAGTGAGTGGTAACTTTCCTTTTCATAATATTGCTACTTTCTTCTCTTTTGGCAGATTAATATAACTCCAGTTTAAAAAAAAACTTATGTTTTCCTTGACTAGGTTTTCCTCGTCTGTGTTAATGTCTTCCTTGATGCTTGGTAAGCAGTTTCTATCAATATTTGATATAACACTTATATGTTTGCCAACATAGGAGATTTCAAAATACAGGGTGTACATAAAGTCTAGGAACAGTTTCAATTATTTACTGCACAGAAACCAAACACTGTACAGATATCACACATATGTCATTTCGAAGATAAACACTGAAAGTTTTTTTTCCCCTATGTTTAGAACCAAGTACATTAAGCAGCCAACAACAAGAAAGGCCATGTACCACCGGCACAACAAATTCGTTATGACAGGTAGCTTGTGCCTGACAAAGAGAAGCGGACATCCTAGTCTGAGTGCAGTGAATGTGGAGCACTTACGAGAGATATTCATAAGGAGTCCTCGGAAATCGGCGCATCGTGCATCCTCTGAACTGGAAATGACTCCAATGACAGTGTGAAAAGTCCTGCTACAGAAGCTGTCTATGAAACCATTAAAATTGGAGCTAGTGCAGAACGTCAATGGCAACAACAAAGACAAGCATTCTGAGATTTATTCACAGTTGTAACAAGTGAATGGGGTGGGTATGGCATTGTTGAACACTTCATTTTTAGCAACCAAGTAACATTTCACAGTACTGTGAAAGTGAACAGGCACAACTGTCGAATCTACAGTATGAAGCATCCACACAAATGCACTGAATTTGAGCGTATTCCCAAAACATAGGTGCCAATGCTAAGGAAAAGGTAATGTGGGTTAGAGGGCAGAAGGAAGAAGTAGTAAACCAGTTCATTCAGAAACTCGGATATATTAAGTGGGACTGTATATATAACTGTCAAGTGGGAATAAATAAAACTGAAACTGCTTTTAAGAGCTTCATTAAAAATTATTTAGATTTGTGGTATTCTTGTTCTCCTCTTATAAAAATCAAACTTAAAAGCCAACCTATAAAGAAAAACATTAAGTGGTACACAGATAAACTTACCAATATGAGGGAAAATATGTTATCATTGTACCACATGTATAAAAACTCTCATAAAGATGGAACGGAGCAGAAAGATGATTTGTACAAAGCATATCTTGAATGTAAGAGAACCTACAGAACTAAGCTTAGAATGGCAAAAAGAACAGCATACACAAGATACATTGAAGGGGCTCCTAATAAGTGCAAAGCTGCATGGAATGCTGTTGCACAAGAGCATTACAAGAATGATGAACATCGCATAGCTCTTGACCCGGATAAAGTTAATCATTTTTTCATGGACTCTGTAAGTTATATTAGGAACAAAATTGAAACAACAACCACCAATGCAAGTGATCTACTTAAGCAACAACAACCTGCAAACAATACATTTACATGGAGGACAATCACACCCACTGAGATTACAAAGGTAGTGGCAAAGTTCTCAAACTCCCAAGAGCATGGACTACTCTTGGTTGTCCAATTACATAATTAAAAAAACAGTGCATATAATTAGTGAACCATTGGCCTTTCTGTTTAATAGGTGTCGAAAGTTTGGAGTCTATCCTACAACTCTAAAAATATCAAAAGTTATCCCAGTGTATAAAAAAGGGGACAAACATGATCTCAAAAATTACCAACCAGTTTCAATAGTTCCCATTTTCTTGAAAATACTTGAATCTCTTATTTATAACCAACTGAACCACTACTTTGAGTCGCATAACTTACTCTCTAATAGTCAATTTGGCTTCCGCAAGGGAAAAAATACCACCACTGCTGTTCTTTCAATTGTGAATGAAGTAATAACAACCTTTGAGAATAAAAATAAAACCTCACTTCTTTTATGTGATTTAAGTAAGGCATTAGACTGGATTTCTCATGATATCTTAATTGCTAAACTCAAATTCTATGGCATACAAGATTCTACATTGGCAGTAATTGAATCATACCTAAAAATTGGAAGCAGTTTGCCTATGTCAGCAACAGAGACGCACAGTTGCTAGAAGTTAAGACAGGAGTCCTACAAGGTTCTGTCCTTAGGCCCTTCTTTTTTATAACTGCAGTCAATGATTTACCTCATTGTATCCCCACTTTTGTTATTTGGTTATGCTGATGCCACAACTTTGTTTTCTCAGCACGAGAACACTGGGATTGTCAAAAGATGTATAGGTGAAAGCAGTCAAAATTCTAGGAATTCATGTAGACTTTAAGTTAATGTGGGAAACACACATCAACCACACCTGCGCAAAATTGTCTCGAGTTACGTGTTTAATGTGGAAACTGAGGAGCCTGGTGACAAGAGAATATTTATGAGTTATTTATTTTGGACTCTTTCAGTCACAGATAGAGTATGGACTGCTGATATGGGGACTCTCTCTTCACATCACTGAACTTCTAAAAATTCAGAAGAAAGTGATAAGGCCAATGAGCAATTCTGGTAGATCAGAGCACTGCCGACCACTGTTCATTCAGCTGAAAATATTAACCGTTATTAATTTTTACATATACACCTCAGAATTGTATGCAAAAAACAATATAGCAGATTTTGAAATGGGGGAAAACATGCACCACCATGATACCAGAGGCAAAACAAAATTAGACATACCTAGGCACAGGCTGACAAGAACAGGGAATTCCCATCGAATCAATAGTCTAAGAATATTTAATAAACTTCCATTTTCTTCTCGGTCGGATCACATAAGTAGCTTCAAGAGCAAGCTACTAAATTGGTTACTAAACAGTCCTTTCTACAATGTAACAGAATTTATGAATATAAAATCAATCAACATTAATTTTTAAGGATTTCATTATGTGATGTCATTGAATGTATTTATCTTATGTTATGGTGTATGATATCATCTACGGGCGCTATTAGCAAAGCTCATTTAGCTTTAAGGTACTATTCAAGGAAAATGTTATATGATATCCATTTAAATTGCCTATTCCACCTCAGGTGGTCAATGGTGAACAAAGAATCTGAATCTGTACTGCAAAGGTAAATGTTTTTTGTGTCTTGCCACGTCAAAAATTGTATGGGCCATTCTTCTTCACCAAGAGCACTGTCACTGGAAATTCCTACTTGTACATGTTGCAGCAATGGCTGATGCCTCAAATGAGATTGGACTCTCTGTTCATCTTTCAGCAGGATGGGGCTCCACCCCATTTTCATCGTGAAGTTCCTGGGTACCTGAAAACGGAGCAGTCACATCGATGGCTCGGCCATGCTACAGAAGGGGAAATCTGTTTCATGAAATGGCCCTCCCGATCACCAGATCTCACTCTGTGTGACCCTTTTGTGTATGTACTACCTCTACCATATGATGTGGCAGAGCTCCGTGAGGGAATACGGGAAGTGACTGCCACAGTCGACGATGCCATGCTGGGATGGGTAAGGCAAGAATTCGATTACCGTATTGTCATCTACCTGATCACTCATGGTTCGCATATCAAATGTTTATAGAAAAAAATAAGCTTTCAAAAAGTTTCTCTTCGAAATGCAGTATATATGGCATCTGTACAATGTTTAAATAAATAATTGAAAGTGTTCCTTGATTTTATGTACACGCTGTACTTGAACATACACTGTATGGCAGCACATTCAGGATAAGAGAATCAGGTGTAAACAATGGTATACAACTGCGAAGAACACAATTTCAAAGAAATAAGTATTATGTCGTGGAATTAATGTCTGTCTAACAAACAGTAAGCAGAGACAGGAAAAATCCATTTTATTTTATGGTCAATTTCAGAGTTATTTTTGCCTATTTGTTGCTGTTTTCTGTCAACTCTGGTATTACTTTCTGCCAATTTTGATGGTATTTTTGAGGAGTTTGGTATCACTTTCCAATAGCTTATTTTTGAAGTATCAAGTGGCTTATATCACTGTTCCAGCAGTATGAAAACGAAAATATACCTCTTAACTACGTTACATATGGCATCACAGAAGAAAAAGGAAATCATTTATATGAAACCCATTAAATGTAATCAATTAAAGAAACCATACACTGTCAAAAGGTTTTCAAATTAAAGTACTATTATAGCTTCAATGGTTTCTTTGAAACCTTTTACCACCAATTGACCAGTACTTCACAACAATGCAAAAATAGCAGCGTAAAGTGTAAATTTTTAACATGGGCAAGGAGAAGGCCACAAATGCAGTTAACCAATTCAGCTCATATTTGGCAGCCTGCTTCTATACAACATAAAATGAAGATCAGTTTTGAGAACACCATCCCTACAGTTCATGATGTGAATTTGATTCAAAACTGACCAGATCGATATACAATTGAAAATGGAACACTTTTAATCATCATAGGTGGTGTCCAGAAGCAAACTTTTTTCCTAGGGATTTGCAAAAGAAACTATTACAACTGCCACTTATGTACCCATAAAGTAAATGCTATTCAATGAAAGTACTGCTGATGCAACAATCAAGGCATCTGGCTGGGGAGCAGAGAACCTGTGTTCAATTCTGAAATGCAGTCTGCTGGATTTTTTGTCATCTTTCTTTTCCTTATTGAAATTAGTAACAAAAGGAGGGTTAATATGGCAGTTATTAAGCAATAATAACAAGGAAGTAAATAAATTTCTCAAACAACTTGGATTGGTGAAAAATTAAAATTTGAAGCCTCATATGAAAACAAATGTCACGAGGGACCACAGACAGCTTAATATGCTATGCTAGTTTACAATGAGCCATGGTACACAACTTTATTTGGAGGTTTCAAAACTGCAATGTACATTTGGAAATCCAGCAGGAATTTCACAACTATCCACATTCCACAACAATTCATAGCATAATTCATGATCAATTTTCAGCACCAATTTTTTAGGTGATGTTGCATGCGTGGTATGCATTAGAATCACACTGGAGATCAAAGGAAACTGGTACACCTGCCTAATATCATGTAGGGGCCCACAATCACGCAGAAGTGCTGCAACATGGCATGGCATGGACTTGACTGATGTCTGAAATAGTGCTAGAGGGAACTGACACCATGAATCCTGCAGGGCTGTCCATAAATCAGTAAGAACACAAGGGTGTGGAGACATCATCTGAACAGCACATTGCAAGGCATCCCAGATACACTCAATAATGTTCATGTCTGGTGAGTTTGGTGACCAGTGAAGTGTTTAAACTCAGAAGAGTGTTTCTGGAGCCACTCTGTAGAAATTCTGGATGTGTGGGGTGTCACATTGTCATGCTGGAACTCAGAAGAGTGTTTCTGGAGCCACTCTGTAGAAATTCTGGATGTGTGGGGTGTCACATTGTCATGCTGGAATTGGCCAAGTTCTTCAGAATGCACAATGGCCATGAATGGATACAGGTAATCTAGAAAGGATGGTTACATAAGAGTTACCTATCAGAGTCGTATACAGACATATCATGGGTCCTGTATCAGTTCAACTGCACACATCCCACACCATTACAGAGCCCCCACCAGCTTGAACAAGTCCCCTGCTGACAAGCAGTGTCCATGGACTCATGAGGCCAGCTCCATACCCATACACATCTATACACTTGATACAATTTGAAATGAGACTCATCCGACCAGGCAACATGTTTCCAGTCATCAACAGTCAAATGTCGGTGTTGACGGATCCAGACGAGGCATAAAGCTTTGTGTCATGCAGTCATCAAGGGTACACGAGTGGGCCTCAGCTCCAAAAGTCCACATTGATGATGTATCGTTGAATGATTTGCATGCTGATACTTGTTGACAGCCCAGTACTGAAATGTACGGCAATCTGAGGAAAGGTTGCACTTCTGTCACATTGAACAATTCTCTTCAGTCGTCATTGGTCATTTTCTTGCAGAATCTTTTTCCAGCCACAGCGATGTCAGAGATCTGATGTTTTACCAGATTCCTGATATTCAAGGTACACTTGTGGAATGGTCAAATGGAAAAACCTCGCTTCATCACTACCTCAGAGATACTGTGTCCCATCGCTCATGCACCGACTATAGCAACATGTTCCAACTCATTTAAATCTTGATAATCTGCCATTGCAGCAGCAGTAACCTAGCTAACAACTGTGGCAGACACTTGTTATCTTATACAGGCATTGATGACCGCAGTGCCATATTCTGTCTGTTTACATCTATCTGTATTTTAATACACATTCCTATACCAGTTTCCTTGGCACTTCAGTGTAATTCCCAAAAACGAAATATTTTTAAATGTAACCCAAGTCAGTTTTCTGCCAAATCTTCAGAATGAATGATGTAGTTGTGCGAAAGCTGCTTTCATTATATGTTCTTGGTGCCACAAGCATATTTGCTTCAAATGTTTATATGACAAGTACCACCCATGTAGATGTTCAAAGGTAAGTGAAGGCATGTAACAGTGAGTGAAAGAGCCTTTGTAGGGCAACCAGGATTAAAATTATAATTCTTTTTAATCCAAGTCATTAAAGAAATTTATTTCCCTACCTTGTTATTATTTTTCACTGATTACCTTTTGACTTTCCTATTCCTACTAGATTCAATACAGCAAAACTACTAATGAAAAAACTGCAGAATGCATTTGGAAATTAAACATATGTTCTCTTCTCCTCAGCCACATGCCTTGATCACCACGTCAGTGGCAGTTCTTTTGAACAGTGTTTACCATAGGCATACTCAGTGTCTTTCTTCGATTCTACGAAATGGGAATATGCTGAGCAGCACCCCCCCACATGATGAAAACACCCAATTTTCAATTACCTATTGATTTCATCAAATTTGAATCAATCAATTAGGAGTGGTTTCCTCAAATATAAGGATGGGGGAGCTTTTTGAGCCAAAATATCTCAGTCCTCTTTTTTTAGGTTTATACAAGCACCCTGCCAAATATGACTCAAATTGGTTGGCCATTCCAAGACCTTCCCCTTGTGAGGACCAAATGTCTTCAGCACAACACCAGACAACTGACAATGTCGACATATCCTGCTTGCATGGGAAGTTGCTTCCCATCAAATTATAAAGGTATTGCTACCCCTTCAGAATATTTCGCAACTGAGACCTGCCATCCTATGCACACATAAACTATTTGCTGTGTCAGCATGAACATAATTCATCATCATCACACTAGAAATAAGAGCCCAGGACTGCGAATAAGA
Source organism: Schistocerca piceifrons (assembly GCF_021461385.2). Classification (NCBI taxonomy): domain Eukaryota; kingdom Metazoa; phylum Arthropoda; class Insecta; order Orthoptera; family Acrididae; genus Schistocerca; species Schistocerca piceifrons. The sequence continues at coordinate 410,178 of NW_025727278.1, read as the reverse complement.
CTAAATATACAGATCTGTCACCATAAGAGTTGTTAGCCAATTATGAAGGTGCAACATAGTGCCTTTCTCGGTTTTCTTCACCCCGCCCTGAAGCACTCGTTCCATTCATATTTAACAAAAGCTGGCTGGTTTTAGCATCAAAAATTTGTATTTCTCATAATAATGAAGCAGTCTTCAATTGTAACTTGGAATATAGGTACTGTTTCATCCACTGACATCAGAGTTCTCAATATTTTTGCGTAACAAACTGTACCAACAATGAGACAGTTTGGTGAGATCTGTAAAGTGGAGCATCAGTTAAATAGGATTTTTTTGCAGGACACAAACACAACATGAAATATAGCACATAGCACTTTAGCTAGCACGTAAATCAAATTTGCACCCAATTGGTCAGGTTCTCGCCACCGCACACAGCAGCAAACAGAGGGTGTCATGCTAACTGAAAGTACGAAGATTGCCTGGAAAATAATGTAATACATATTTTCTCAATCAGCAAAAATTGTATGAATGTGACAGTTAAGATATACATTATTTGAAGTTTCCAAATTGCACACACAAATATCCCATTTATTCTGACAGGTATCATACCTATAGCAATGTTTTGAAATGGTGTCTCTATATGATGTAAGCTACAAGCAGCGTGTCGTCATTGAACTTCCCACAGCAAAGAATAGAACCTTCAAGAATATTCCCAATTGTTTGCATCCTGTTTATGGAGCATCTGCAATAGACAGAAGTTCTGTTAGTCACTGGGCAAAGAGAGTGAGGCCATTACGAGACATTGGTTCGGCAGAGCTCCAAGATTTGCTTCATTCAGGGAGCCCATTCGTGGCATTCAAACTTGACCAGGCACAGCTTGCTGATGTGCTCATTCACAAAGACCAATGCAGAACAACTTGGCACTTGGCAATGAAGCTGCCACTCAGGAAGGAAACTAAATCTTCTCACTCTTTGATGTGATGCCAAGACACAGTACCAATATTTCTGAAGCAGATGTGAACACATTATCCAAACCCAAAAGGGGCTTCCAATGATTTTGTCACCATAATAACCCAGGTGATTGACTGATTCTATATGATAACGCTCGGCCTCACACAAGTTTGAGGACTTCAGAACCATCATTAAACAGGGTTGGACAGTATCATCTCATCCATCCTACAGCCCTGACCTAGCGCACCTCCAACTTCCATTTGCTCGTCCCATTAATGCATCACATTTGTAGATGACATTTTGAGGATGACAAAGATGTGATTCTTACAGTGGAGAAATGGCTTCAATACCAGAACAAGGAGTGGCACTGACAGGGTGCACACACCCCTGTGTCTCGATGGTGGAAGGCCATAGAAAAGGGCAGCAATTGTGTGGAAGTATAGGGAATGTAAAATAAACAACATTCTTTCTTTTGTGTATTTATCGTTGTGTTCAATAAATAATTACTGAAGGAAAACAAATGTAGTGCCTCACTTTTTGGGTATCCCTCACATTTATTTTAATAGTTATACCATATTATTTTTACTGTTTTGTGAATGAAGCTTGTGGTCAAAGCACGAATTGTTGGTAGTGAAATTTAGCAGTGAAAAAGAGAGGGATGGCTGTACTGAGCTGAGAGGACACATTACATTTCAATGATCTGTCACCCTGATGCTACTCATAAACATTTACCTCAAGTCAGTTACCTTCTTGTAGTTTCTCCATCTTAACAAACCTGCTATGCACTGCCACCATGTCTTGTCGTGTGACTTTGTTTCCATTTGCAGAGGATTGAGGGCTGTAAGACAGCTCTCTAGTCTTCAAGCCACAAAATAACATAACTGCCTTTTAAACAAATCTTTTGTATTTTGTTACTCTTATGTGACATTCATATACATTGAGTAAACAGATCTCATTAACGAGAACAACATTTTCAAATTGAATCTCATAACACCACAGAAGAGAGTGACATTGCTCCTTAAAGGGTTATTTAAAATGTAATGTGTCTTCTCAGCTCAGTACTGCCATCCCTCTCTTTTTCACTGTTAAATTTCACTACCAACAATTCGTGCTTTGACCACAAGCTTCATTCACAAAGTAATAAAAATAATATGGAATAACTATTAAAATAAATGTGAGGGTTACCCAAAAAGTGCGGAACTGCATTTGTTTTCCTTCAGTAATTATTTATTTATTTAAGCTTATTCTGGGTGTTGATATTGCAGACAGTGCCTCTTCCTCTCTGCCTTCCAAAACACTGCCAAGCCACAACCCCAATAAGTAGACAACCCCTTCGTAGCAGGAGAAGATGTTCCATATCTGTCACACTTTGATGATGTCCTAAGCCTCCGACAATTCTTTCGTCATTTCTGCAAATATTACACAGTGGGGGGGTACTTTATATATTAACTAGCTAAATAATATTTTTAAATGAACATCTTTATCTCATCATGACGAAGAGATTTGACATGTTTTTATGGACAAATAACATGTCTTGCTGAAGTAGGCTGGGATCTATGTTATGTTAAAAGATACCAGATGCCATGTTAATTTACATGTTCACAAAACTTAAGCGTCACATTCAGTGTTTTTCATATTTATACTTTTGTAATTTGAAAATATATAAAACTTCCTGGCAGATTAAAACTGTGTGCACGACCGAGACTCGAACTCGGGACCTTTGCCTTTCGCGGGCAAGTGCTCCTCCATCTGAGCTACCGAAGCACGACTCACGCCCGGTACTCACAGTTTTACTTCTGCCAGTATCTCGTCTCCTACCTTCCAAACTTTACAGAAGCTCTCATGCGAATCTTGCAGAACTAGCACTCCTGAAAGAAAGGATATTGCAGAGACATGGCTTTGCCACAGCCTGGGGGAGGTTTCCAGAATGAGATATTCACTCTGCAGCGGAGTGTGCGCTGATATGAAACTTCCTGGCAGATTAAAACTGTGTGTCCGACCGAGACTCAAACTCGGGACCTTTGCCTTTCGCAGGCAAGTGCTCTACCATCTGGGCTACCGAAGCACGAGATACTGGCAGAAGTAAAGCTATGAGTACTGGGCGTGAGTCATGCTTCGGTAGCTCAGATGGTAGAGCACTTGCCCGCGAAAGGCAAAGGTCCCAAGTTCGAGTCTCGGTCGGACACACAGTTTTAATCTGTCAGGAAGTTTCATATCAGCGCACACTCCGCTGCAGAGTGAATATCTCATTCTGAAAATATATAGTTTAAATGATGCACCATATTAAAGTCTCGCAAACACCCATTTTTACACAATAGTTGTGTAAAAGGCTCAGGAAATGTCACATCCGTGGCTAAAACTGTTATTGGAAAGTAGTTTGTTTGCAAGGTGCTACTCCAGTCTCCGTAAGCAAGAAATTACTATTACTTCATTTTACAAATGGGCTCCCATTCAGTCTGTCGCCTTGCTGCTGATACAACAATGGGCCAGTTCATGATGGACTAGGATAAATCATCACTGTAAAGACCTACCTACCAACCAAATAATGCCACAGGATCACTTGACTTTAGACACTGACTGCTATCAGAGCTGAAGAACATCTCTCTCTTATGTTTCAAACCGCCACCTATAGCAAACACTAAATGGCTCAGTTCCTTTACCTTGGCATTTTCCCATCTGCTCCAAGATGGTTCTGGAACTACCTTCTGTTGTCCTCCTGACAATTCTCACAATGTAATCCCTATGAGCAAATAAACTGATACAGTTTCCTTTTCCCAAAATGACTACGTATATTAATTACAAGTCCACATCACTATCCAATCCTGACGACACCCCCAAATGGGTGTAAGAACTGGCATCTGAAGTGAGATGCCAAATTTGACCCACTTTCAGCTTTGAGGTGCCCCATACAAATTACTAAGCCGTGAACAGATGTAAGAATCCATCATGCAGGACAGTCCGGCTCCATGCTGTGGTGCAACAGACAAGTGCTTAGCACAGTCAGCCCACCACAGTCTACCCAGGCCTAATGCCACGCTGCCATCACTGCCATTAGGCAAGGAAATTCAACCTCGTCTGCCTCCTCTATCGTGGTCGCACGAGGCCACATCATGATTATGATGTCCCGATGCCACCTCGACACCGGGCATCGCCACTGCATTGCTGCCCAATCAATTGTCAATGAACAATTTAATTGTAACAATCAAAATAATCAATTCCTGACAATATACTGTAATTGTATAGCTAAAAAATCCATTCACCAAGCAAAGGTTGGTGTCTTCCTTTATCATCCCATCTGTTAAGTCTCCCCTGACCTTGCATTCTGGGTGACTTTTCAGAACCCCACCCCTTTCCCTAGACGTCTCAAGTTCCCTTCCCTTCACCCCTCTCCCTACCCGTTCAATCTTTATGCTGGAAGGAGGGGCCACTGGCTTCAAAAGCTTGCATAAGTAAAACCTTTCTCCTGCCATCACTTGGTGAGTGGATTTTTTTATCTATCCAATTACTACGTATTAAATGTGCAAGCTTCACTTGTGGGGGAAATGTCTCTGGACCAATGCTGCCACTGACATCATCGAGGTCTGTGTGTGTGTGTCTAGTTTAAAGCAATTCCCTCAACCATGTCACAGAGGCAACTAGTGATGGATCCAACATATTGCAAACACGGGTGGAGCAACTCCGTGTGAAAAATGATGATCTGCAAAGGCACCTTAGTGAGGCATTAGTAAATGTGATGCTGCGAAACAGCACTGTGCCTGGAGCTAGCCTAACTTCCCTATTTCTCTGTTCCCATAGGCGGTTCTAAACTAGTTGTAAACGTTGACACAGTAGAACAAAATGTAATGGATACAGGGAAACTGTCCCCATCGACTGACGAAAAGTTTATAGGAGTACCAGCATGAAAGTGCAAGGAGTGGCTCATGCTTATGTAGATTCAAGGAAGGGCTGAGAAATACCAAGGCATTTGACATCCTTGCAGAATGCATTGAGGATATGTACAGAGATAAATACAGTCATCTACTATAAGGACAATCTTTCCATCAAATATCAAAATTCTGGAGAGGATTTCGAGTGATTTTCTGACCGAATAAGAGTTGTGTGTTGTCGTACATATGTACTAACAGAAAGTAATGAAAGGAATGAGATACCACTCAGGAAATCAGAAACTTGCTTGCAGATTCACTCATTCGCAGGATTGACCCCACAGGTACGTCACAAGGTGAAGTACACCGAGTACACTAAGTTAGGCTACACAACTCACAAAGGAGGTGCAACAATTCGTCTAATCATCCACCGGGACAAAGCCCACTTGATGTGCATTCGTTGCCAAAGTGTGCTACACTCGTTGCAAATGACAAAAAGTTACACGGCTCCTTAGTGTTTGGCACCAACATGTGCTTGTTTTAGAAAAATCAGACACGAGAGAGAAAACTGTCCATCTCTACAGCACAGGTCAGCTAGCCAAGTAGGTCAACGAGGTGCTCGAAGGAATGTGAATACGCGAAATGTGAATGGGAGCACTTCTGCCACTGCTCCTTGCTCCCCTTCTGCAAAGCCAATCCGGTAAGAGAGATAGGAATTGCTCAAGTTTGCAAGATAAATGAACAGCAGAACTTCTACCTTCCTCATCAATACAGGCATACAAATAAATGTTTTGTTTGTTAGATATACTCACTGTCAACTGTACCCCATTCTAGCTGACTTTGCAACTTCATCTGAAGAAAAGAAACAACTTCTGCCAAATTTCTTAATGTACCACAAGATTCCTACATATGATACCAAGCCAATAGCCTGGAAACCATATTGCACATCTTATCACTTGCAGCCTGCAGTAGACAAAAATGCCTCAGATTTACTAAAAGCTGGAGTAATTAAACCTTCTTTCAGTTCCTGGTTGTCACATACAGGGTGTACATAAAGTCCAGGAACACTTTCAATCATTATTTATTGCAAAAGAACTAAACATTGTACAGGTCTAATACATATTGCACTTTGAAGAGAGACTGTGAAAGATTTTGTTTTTTACAAACATTTGATATGCGAACCATGAGAGACCCAGCACATGTCAGTATGGTAATTCATACCTTGCCATACCCATCCTAGCATGGCATCATCGACTGTGGCAGTCGCTTCCCGTATTCTCTCCCGGACTTCTGCTGTATCACGTGGTAGAGGTGATACATACATCAGATCTTTAATGTGTTCCCACAGAAAAGACTCACATGGAGTGAGGTCTGGTGATCAGGAAGGCCATTTCATGAAACAGCTGTCCCCTTGTGCAGCACGGCCAATCCACCAATGCAGTAGCTCCGTGTTCAGGTACCCACAAACTTCAAGATGGAAATGGGGTGGAGCGCCATTCTGCTGAAACATGTCCAAGTAGGAATACCCAGTGACAGTGCTTTCGACAAAGAAGAATGGCCTGTACAGTTTTTGACGTGACAAGGCACAAAAAATATTTACTTTTGGGGAATCACGCTCAAATTCAATGCATTTGTGTGGATGCTTTGAATCCCATATTTGACATTTATGCCTGTTCACTTTCCCATTTGTCAAACTACAACATACCTCAACTCACCATGCTTGTGACTAGCACCAACTATCGGCAAATTACCAAAATACGCTGTGGCAGTTGTAATGCTATTGTAGATATAATACTGCCATTAATCTGTATATTTTAAATTTTTTGTTCCGTAATAATTTTGAAAAATTAAGTAAATACTATAACGAGAGTAAGCTTTTGTTAAGTGTAGTTTATCTGTTAAAAATAACCTCTTTGATGTAGGTGGAATAAATGTATTAAAACATATTTTGTAAATAATTATGTAATATTTCAAGTACAACTGTAATTAATTATGTCAATTTTGTATGTATGTGCTGTCATGCAATTGTAGATGGTTCATACTTAGGGTTTTTGTAAGCAGAAGTGTAAAATGAAAATGTGTAGGGATCATAGGTAGAACGGAACTCCGTTCTGTGGTGGAATGGGAAAGGTGGTGGGGCATGCGAGTGAGAATTGGCGCGCAAGTGACACACACAGTCGGTAGCTGCCCTGCAAGTGGTGAACATGCTCAGACGTGTTCTACATGATTGGCGCAGCACAGCAATAAATTAATAGCTCAGAAATTTGCAATTTTATCGTCTCCAACAAGAGGAAGATAGAGCTATGTACATCAGGAGCCGTACCTGTGCAATGTTACTACGCAGCACCGCATCACGCCACCTTCGACATCAGTAACTGGCAAAGTACTTTACTTAGAAGTGTATCACAGTATGAACCATCCTTCTTCAATCAGTGGAATATAAGTGTTAAATGTACCTTTGTGTTTAACCATAATTTTCCAATTTCATTTACCTCAGTAGGGTCCTTACCTAAACAAATTTATTCCGAGTATTCTGATGTTTATTGAAGCTTGAATAATAGTAAATTACTGGCAATAGTATCGTTTTGGTAGTAAATTCTGAAAATCATTGTTAAATACTAAAGTTTGCACATATCGGTTTAAGAACCACCGCTTTGCGTGACCATGAGGATAAGTTTTCAATAGCATTTTTGAAAGTAAGATAACATAATTGTTTAACTGCAACAATCTTAACAGAATTTGTTCGTGTTGCTTCTCCATGTCAAAGAAAGCCAGACAAATATTGGTGTTAGTTAAATGTTAACAAATAAAAGTCCTAAAGAAATGAAATCTAGTCGTGTTAAATAATAGTTTTGGTCATATGAATAATAGCTATAAGTTTAATATTTTTTTGTATCCTTGTTGAAACGTGTGTGTTTTCTTTAAATAATTACTGAAGTATAGTGGTACATTCCATAAGTAACAGAAAGTGGGATTAATAGTACTTACTGCCAAATGACCCAAGTAAATGGAAATTAAGTGGTTGTCTTTCAGTTACATAGTAAGTGAAAGCAGTTATTTATTCAGTGTCGAAAATTGACTTCATCTTTTTGTGTGGACACTGGGCTGGCGGCCGTTTTATTAAGCGAAACAGTTTATTGTTATAACAGGCTTTGTCTGATAAAAGGTCTCCAAAAGTAATTATTCTCACTGCTTTTCCCACAAACTGTATGATTCAGAGAAAAATAGTTTGATAATTTACCATTAGGTTGAACACGGTTAAAATCAGTCTCCGAGAGTTGATGGTTTGGAGTGTGCCTGTCACTACTTACTACACAGTTCTGACATTCCAAATCGTGGATCTTCCATCTTTACAGTGGTAGAACTTAAACGTTCCGGTACTGTATTGACGAGAACGCGAAAGAACCGTGGCATGGTACACATGAAAAAAGAACTTTCAGGGTTTCTCTTCAAAATGACATACGTATGATATCTGTACAATGTTTTGTTCTTGTGCAGGGTGTATACGCGGACAAGGAAAAAAAATTCCCGGATGTTTCACGGATAAAAATACACTTTCTCCCAGGTGAAAACAAGCTTTCTCCATGTTAAGTGACAGTATATTTTCCCTTATCAATCCTTTGAATGGTTATGGTTTTATACATGGGCATAGAATTTCCTGGCACAATAGAAAACGAAACTCAGGGAAAAAGACAAGATTTGGAAATATCTTTCATGTGCAGCAACATGCATGCTGCGTATTTTCGTATTGCAAAAGTATACATTGGAACTCCACTTAACACCACATGTTACTTTCCAAATCACTGAAATCAAGATTGCGATGCGCTTTTGTAAGCCAGTCATAGCTCATGTCACGTGATCTCGCCAGCCGATAATCAGAGCATAGGACATGTGATTTTTAAATTAGTCAAACGCTCTTTAATTTAATAAATTCATGGCACATTCTTGCACATAGTTCAACTTACGTAGAAAGATATTTACTTTGAAAGTAATGCTTTTGAAACCACTAGTAGCAATATTTTCCCGCGACCTGTCAGAAATAGGTTTGTTTCAGCAGTTGCCAGACAGAGTAGAGTTGTAGTGGGTAGTCTCCACGTGATCCGTGTCTGCATTTAGTGATTTTGGTGTTTCGCCTTCATGTACTGTCACGTCAAATCGAAACAAAACGGATGTCTGTGGCCGGGAGCTATCAAGTGAATTAAAATACATTCACATAATTATGGAAGGCTAAAATATGGCATTAGTTTCAGATTTTATTTTATTTCTACCTTTCTGACAGTCAAGCATTAATCACCTTGTGGAACAATGAAGTTATTTTTGTCTGTTTGCTAAAGAAATTTGGCTTTTATTAACCTTTTCTGCAGTGGCAGTCAATGTATTTGAAACGAAACTGTTAATTCCACAGTGCTGGCTGGTTTCAGCTGTTCGCTGCATTTTTTTTCCTGCCCCCCCTAGCACATATGGCATTATGCCATAATTAAGAACCAAATATGATATAATACAATACTGGTGCTCCAAGAAAATTTACATCGCGAAAGCCACACTGAAAAGCTTAATATCAGGTTGAGGTCTACTTCATTGGAAATCTGGACATATGAGTGTGCACTTTAAATGTGCACATTTTAATATGGTTCACGAAATTCCGATGCTCATGGAGTATCTTCTAATGTCTTGTTTCTTTTATGAGATAATGTATGATCTTTCAGTGTTTAACACGTACGCACATACGGGCTTCCTATGTTACGATAGCTGTGTCGCCTGTTATTTGGGCTGCTCTGCTCTGACTGCTCTGCGCATCAGCCCCATATCTACGATATTTGCGTACCGGATCAATACTAAAAAAATCGAATTTTCAAAAATATGTTCATCTTGTAGCGCACATCTTTCTGAAAAGTCTGAAGCATAAAACATGTGTGTTCGAGGAAATGTAAGACATATTATTTGGTCTTAAGTATGCCAAAGTGCAGTGCCATGCCTCTTGACAAATCATTCTTCTAACGCATGTCACTGTATTTCGCTCTGTGGAATTGAAACGTGTATATTTTGTAATGGATGCCATCAAACTATATTCAGGACAGTGGAAATTGAAATGTCCTGTGGGGCCTCGCCTGTTCCCAGTCAACCAGTTTGACAGCCTGCCCCTTTTCAAAAAACAAAATCTCACAATTAATAGCGGATGGGATTTTTTGTAATCAGGAGAACAAGAACTCTTCAGAAAATCTGAACTATTTATTGCCTATTGGCTAATAACTTGCTGTTTTGTGTGACATAAAATTAAATATAGGATACATAAAACCAATAAAGACAAGAGATAATCAAGAAATGACGCATTTCTTCATTCCTTAGCTCCTAGCATTTTTTCTCTCTAATCTCACTACAGCTTTACATGGTGTGCTTTCCTTTCTGGGAAAGGATCTACGGTATTACCTCATCAAAGTTCGTGAAACGTTTTGCTACATGAAAAATCAAAATGTCATTATCTAATACTCAAAAACCTGCTAACAGAAATAATACCCAAGACTGGTGTGGTTTCTCGATCTGATTACATCTATTTTGTCGCTGTCTGCTAGATAAAACAAAATAGGCCTTTCTAATATGTCAGCAGTTTTGTAACACACACCAAATAAACAAGACTGTTTTGGCACCAATGGCCATTTTTATAACACTACAGAATATAATTCATGAAGTACCAATATCAAATGCCTATTAGGCCTACTACAAACAAAAAAACTTAATGTTAGGAAATAGTTTCACTTTCATTCATATACACCAGTTTCTCAAGCATGAGACCGAAAAGTAGTATTACGAAATTTTTATATAAATTTGGGATCGTCTTATTCTCCCATAATTTGTCCCCGTTTCCTCTCCTCCCTCGTTCCACAAACAATCTTGTCACCACCAATTCTGTAGCTATTCATGCCATTGTCAAAATTTGTTCGCTGATTAACTTCACTAACCCTGCCAGAATCACACGTTAGGTTATCCCGCAATTATCTTCCGGTTAGGCGTTTTACGTTTTTGTGCAACACGTTTTCCATGTTACTTCCAGAATAGAACTTAAGTGGCTGATAGATGAGAACTGTGCTACTGGTCCTTACTAGTGTAGCGATATGGCCAAAAATTTTCTGTCAAAATTTCATTTCCTTTGATACACAGAGAAGTTAATACATAATCTTTCACACCTGTTATTCCTGACAGTTGTTTATTTCCACTCTGGTAGTCTGAATCTATGGATTTCGCTAGTAATTATAACAACACTGATCTTTCACAAACCCAATCAACCACATAATCAGACAGCAATTGGCATTCATCCGTTTGGCTTTAGTCCGCTCAGATCGTATAGCCCTGTCCCATCTACGGGAAGTTTATTTCTAGATGTGATGAGACATTGAATTGAATTGAATTGAATTTTATTTGATCCTGTAAGATTACATCATGTACAGTAAATGTACGTGTAATATAGGACATGTCAAAGTATTAAAATTCTTTATCAATTATTTTTCTACACCTTTAGCTTACATTTTTACATCACTGATAATGAGTAACAATATATACAAATTTAATGGCATAAGTATTCTGCAACACTGTAAAACTCTTTTTCAATGAGATAGTCTTTAAGTTTCTTTGTAAATTCATTGTGAAGTACACTATCTTGCAAGGTTTTGGGCAGACTTCTTAGTAGTCTGATAGCAGAGTACTGGGGTCCTTTTTCTAGCATTGCCAGTCGGTGGGGTATGCTCCGTACTTCATTCTTCTTTCTTGTATTGTGGGTGTGTACACTAGCATTTGTAATCCAGTCCTCACTACCTTTTGTGATGTACATTATTGTTTTGTATATATATAATGATGAAAAAGTTAAGATACCTAAATTCTTGAAACAGTTTCTGCATGTTTCAGAGGTCTTTCTTCTTAAAATGGTCCTAATTGCTTTTTTTTGTAATGTGAACACTCGTTTTGTCTCTTGTTTGTTTGAGTTTCCCCACACCGTCACTCCATACTGTAAGTATGGTTCGAAAAGTCCATGATACACTGTACACAGAAGGTTCTTGTCTGAATACTGTGATAGCTGCATCATTAAGAATATGACAGAGCTCAGTTTCTTACAGACATTATTAATATGTTTTTTCCATCTCAGTTCATTATCCACAAGAATACCTAAGAATCTAGCAGATTCTACTTCTTCCAGCCTTGTTCCGTCAACCTCTAAATCCATGTCTACAGCCTTTTCCTTGTTTTTAAACACTGCATACATAGTCTTTTTTAGATTTATAACCAGTTCATTTTCCAACAGCCATTGAGCTGTGACATTTGCAGATATGTATGCTCTTCTCTCAAGCTGTTCCATATTTTGGTCACTATTTAGTATTGTCATGTCATCAGCATACAATATTTTCTTTTCTTCCTCCTCAACACCTATATCATTAACAAATACATTAAATAACAATGGCCCCATTACCGAACCCTGCGGCACTCCATATTTGATGGATTGGGTTTCTGATTGGTATGAGTTTCCTAATGATACATACTGCTTGCGGTTGCACAAGTATGATTTTATCCATTCACCTGGTTGCCCCCGAATGCCATAGTTGCTTAATTTTTGTATCAGCATTTCATGGTCAATGGTGTCAAATGCCTTTGAAAGATCCAGAAACATTGCAGAGACAACCTTTTTCTCATCTAAGGACTGTAAAATGTATTCTGTTAGACTGACAATTGCTGATTCTGTAGATTTACCCTTTCTGAAACCATGTTGTGAGGTCATGAGAATGTTATGTTTGTCCAAATAGTTAACTAATCTGGTATACATAAGCATTTCTAGGATTTTTGAGAAACCTGATATCAGTGAAACTGGTCTGTAGTTGTTGGGATCATCCTTACACCCTTTCTTGTACACTGGCACTACCTTCGTTATCTTCAGTTTTTCTGGAAAAATTGCATCTCTGAAAGAACAGTTTGCTATGTTCAGCAGTGGTGTTATTATCTCCTCACATACCAGCTTTATTACATGATTTGATATTTCATCATCACCAGCTGATTTCTTGGACTTCAGTTTCTGTATAGTTTTCCGCAATTCATCTTCCGTGACTGGTCTTAAGAACATAGTACTGCATGATCTTCTTGGTACCTTAATACCCTTCTGTTTTTGACTATTTCTTTCCAATTTTAGGTTTTCTACTACACTGATATAGTTATTATTCAGTATGTTTGCTATTTCCATACCATCTGTGACCACTGTGTTGTCTACTTTAATTGACCTAATACCTTCTTCTTTGTTTGACCCATCTTTTTCCTTTCTTTCAGCATTGATTGCCTTCCAAGCTGCCTTTGCCTTGTTTTTTGAGTTCGCTATAGTGGTGTCAATTGCTCTTGCTTTCGCTTCTCTTATTGTTTTTCTATACTTCTTTTTTAACATTTTATAGTTTTCAGCTTCGCCCATCCGTCTCACATCCTGAAGCTTCCTTCGCTGTTCTAGTATTTCACTCGTAATCCACTGTGTTTGATCTTGATGCCTTTCTTGTCTCTTTACTTTGGGAAATGCTACATTAAAATGGTACTTAATTGTTGAAATAAATGCATCATATTTTTCATTTACACTCTGGGCCTGTAGGATTTCATTCCAGGTTTCCTTACTTAACATTGTTCTAAAGATGTTGATATTTTGTTCACTGATGATCCTAATTTCTTTGGTTGTTTGTTTTGGTTCTGATACTGTGTCATTACTTCTGCAAAAGCTGATTAGTTGTCCATGATGATCAGATATTTCTGTCTGAACTACATGTGACTCATAGTTACACATATTAGTAATTATGTTGTCAATAATTGTCTCACTTTGTGAAGTCACTCTTGTTGGTGCAGTTATTGTCACTTTCATGTTATGCTGTATTAACAATTCTTCAAAATCCTGTCTTATTTTTGTGTCTTTTCCCATGTCAATGTTGAAGTCTCCACATATAATAAGATTTCTCTTCATATTCATTCTCAATAAGCTAGCAACTTTTTTTAGAAAGATGCTAATATTGCCACATGGTGACCTGTACACACAAAACACTCTAAAATCTTCTGCCACTATACCAGTAACTTCAAAGTCTTTTTCTCTAGCTATGGGAAATGTAGCAGCTTCACTGTTTACATTCTTTGAAAGAGTACCTGTTTTAATATATATACAAACGCCACCACCCTTATATTTAGATCTGCAGAAGTAACTAGCTAGTTTGTAGTCCTTTACTGCCACATTATGTATTTTACTTTCAGTTAGTCCATGTTCACTTATGCATAATATGTCTGGTCTTACTTCACTCAGGAGTACTTCTGCTTCTAATTTTTTGTTACCAAAGTATTGAATATTTTGATGAAGTACTTTTATGTAATTTTTATTTTGTTGGTTTACATGTTGTGAGCTGTATTCTGGGGCAAATTCTTTAGTATCGTCTTTTTTTGTATGGTGCTTATAATTTTCTTTTCCAGCTGGAGTGTATGATTTTTCATCCCCTTCAGGCCATATGCATGCATTCAAAAATCTACTTATGATTCAGTCAGAAATAAACTTAAAATGTGTTCAAAAATGTTCAAAATCCAATAGGGATGCGTTTCAAAATCATATGAATAATCAATAGACAAACATGCGCTGCATGCTAGGCACTTTGCGATACAAGTTTTTTTCCTCAAGAATATGAATTTGGCACCCCCTTTTCCCAGTAGCATCTAGCTGCTTGATGCGACTGCTTGCACAGCCAACATCCACATTCCTGTAGCCAGAATTAGGAGAATCTACTACTCAAAAGCAACCCAACTGCGCACGCGCATGAGCCCACCCATAACTGCTAAAACAAATCTAATGTAGACAGTTGTGACTTCACGCTCATCGAAGGCAATTTGTTGTTATGAAGCATTGCATAGTCTTCCTAAAGCCTTTGACACATTTTGCATTTGGCAGACAATTGCACGAGCACTGTGTGTCGTCGTTGTATATGGCGCATTTCCTTTGCAATTTAAGTAATTTTCGTTCTTTTTCTCTCGTTTATCTTTTATTGTCGAAGTATTATTCTGCAGTAGTGGGGTACAGTAATATCCTTTGTTAGAGTATCAGTTCTTACCAGTCAAAATTACAAAAAATTAACTGAAAACAATGAAAAATACCTTGAATTCTAAAAAAAAACGGTTGTCCCGGGTCGTATACACCTTGTTTATGTACGCTCGTTACAGTGGCAGTCCCCAACAAAACCAGTTACAGAGGAAAAGCTTGCAGCATTTTTTGCAAGGATTGATGATATTTTCAATCATCTTGTCAAATGCAAATTCTTCACCATGCTCCAGCTACTATCAGATTCATGTAGCTATTAAAGATGGAGAAAAAGACAGCTTTTGTTGTACCCTGTGGGCATTATGAATATCAAAGAAAGCCCTTCCCGCACCCCCTCCCCCCCAAACATCCGCCTCTCCCCCTCCACAAAATTTTAACATTTTGCTGATTTACTTTTAGGAGGTTTAAAGCCAACCATGTGACTAGTATACCTGGATAACACAGTTGTCTTTTCAAATTCAGTGAGAGAACATGCAAAGTAACTAAAAAACATACTAACCCATTTTAGTGATGCTAATATAAATTTGGAATTCAAAAACTGCGATTTTGCACTATCATAATTGCACTATCCAGGACATATAATTTTAGCAGATGGTCAAGACCAGAACCACAATTAAAAAATGCAGTGAATGATTTTCCAGCATCGAGGAACATTAAAGAATTGCAACTGATTTCTCAGGTTAATAAATTACTATCGCCGTTTTGTGGAGAACTATCCGGTCACCACAAAATGGCTTGCAAAATTACTAACGAAGGGAGTTGCTCCTGTCTGGACAATGGATAGCAGGAGGGCCATGTTAAAAATGAAAGACATTCTTAACAAGTGCACCTGTCTTCGGTTATCGGCATTTTGCTCTACCTTTAATCTTGTTGTGTGATGCTAGCAATGTCTCAGCTGGTTGTATTTTGAGTCAGATACAAAATGGTGAAGAAAAACCAATTGGCTATGCTTCACGTCAGCTGTAGCAGCTGTGCAAAATTACACCACCACACAAAATGAACTTCTGATTCTTGTTTTTGGCACCCATTACTGTCAGTGTTACATATAGGCATGACAGTTCACAGTAATTGCAGATGGTGTTGCTTTACAGTGCCTTTTGAGTTTAAAGGATCCCAGCAGTGGACTTGTTAGATTGGCCTTAAAACTCTGTGAATATGACTACATAACCAGACTTAAGCCTGGAAAGTTAAATCAGAATCCAAGTGCCTTGAGTACAAAAATTAAGATCCTGCAAGTAGATGATGTGCTTACTGAGGAATTAAAGAAGGCACAAGAATCCCGAGACTACTGGCAAGTATATACTGCGACAAAGTCATGAGTGTATACAGACACATCGTAATGGGGAAAGTGCCAGAAATAAATTAGGATATTATGTTCAAAATTGTCTTTTTGCAGAGAGTGCAAGAACAAAAACCAAATGTACCTCTTCAAACTATATCTGAGGTAGCTGGACCTTTCAAAGTCTTAGCACTCTATGTTGCAGGACCATTTGCCTTAACAGTAAAAAGTAACATACATTTTATCTGTCGCTGACCGTTTCTCTCATCATCTTATTGTGTGACCCACTGCAGACATGGCCGCTGAGATGGTTGTGAGAGCACTGGTAACTTATTTTGCACTATAATCTAGAAGTCCAGAGGCCATTATAGCAGACTGAGGGACAAACGTTATGGCCAATCTTATCATACAGTTATCTTGACTGTTTAAAATAAAGAAGTTCAGAGCTACGTCATTTCATTCTAAGAGTAATGGCAGGGTTGAACACATTCATAAAACAGTACCTAGAATCTTATCTTATAACATGATTAGCTTCCCCTCAGACTGGGATTGTCTATTACCATATGTGATTTCGTCATACAACACCAGAATACATGAAACCACAGTGTCGATTCCCTTTGAGGTTGTTTATCACCACAAAATCCATTCATGTTTCAAGACTTATAAGCTGTCACCTGAAATGAATTCCAACAAAGTGAAGTACCTGGCTAAAAGATTAACATTTATTTTGAAGAGAATTCAGCAGAACAATGCAGCTGAACATGGAGACAGCTCCATAGTTGAAAGGATGCTAGGATGCTGATATACCCATTAGGAGATCATGGAATGTTATGACAAACTGCCATGAAATTGGGCAGAACTAAGAAATTTACATGACCATGCACTAGACCATTACTGATTGTTCAGCAGAACAATGGAGCTGAACATGGAGACAGCTCCATAGTTGAAAGGATGCTACGATGCTGATATACCCATTAGGAGATCATGGGATGTTATGACAAACTGCCATGAAATTGGGCAGAACTAAGAAATTTACATGACCCTGCACTAGACCATTATAGATACTGTATTTCACATTGCCTGTCAACATTGAATTACAAATCAGAAGATTATAGCTCAGTTTGATCACTTGACCAAGTATAAAGATATACCTATAGCATCTACTGTAGTGGATCCAGCAAATCTCAGAAATGTTTAGAACAGATTTTGGTATAATTTACATTCTGTTACCCCATCAATTTACAGTCTAGGGATTATGCTGTACCCTGTTTACATGGAAAACATCAACCCAGTCACATATGTTGTCTGATACCCATATCACCATACTTTTGATAATAAACATTGGTGCAGTATTAAGTCGAATTGTTTTTATAAATCAGGAAATATTCCATCTACCTTATTCCCTCAATCTTTGTCTTTGAGGATGGTATGTGGAGTAAAACAAATAAATAAATACAAATAAGTGTAGCGGGGGGTGTTGTGTGATGGAGGTTTTCAGAATTCGTGCTTGTTGGTTTGGAGGAGGTCATTCTGCTTGAAATAACTGTAAATATTTGTAGAGGTGTTATACCTCAACAGCATCTGAGTGTTGGTCCATAGGTTCAAGCGATTGCCACAGTATATCCCTTTTTTATTTTTAAAACCAGTTTTAATATAATATTTGAGTTTCCTTTAATACCTGTAGTATTTTTAATTTTCTTATTTGCTACAAAGGCTACACTTGTATTTACTTCCACTCTTTTCATCTGTAATAAAACATACGGCCTGATTTTAATTCCATTTGGTCTGGATTTTTTCAACACTTCTGATAACCTTTCTACATATTATTTGGTCTTAATTAACTCCTCTTGCAACTCCACCAACTTAGATCGTGATCCCAGAGTTCTGCAGTTTATTGTCACTGTTTAAGAAGTTGTAGAAACATTTGTGTATCTAAGGCCCAAGTGATCAAATGCAGAAGTAGCTGTATGTGCCCTGTGGTCTGAGGCTATTGCCCGAGTTTCCTAAGTACAATTTTATATATTCAGCATTACCCATTCTGTATAAGAGTACAACTCTTGATTCTTTAGATACTTTGGAAAGTTGAGGCAAAATTGACGTAAGATAGCACTTATACTGTGCATGCTTTTAGTGATGACATAGCATAATGCTCAAATCTTAATGACTTTTTTTCCATTTATGGACTTCTTTTTTACTTTCTGCTCTGTTGTGGTTAATATAAAATTAGTACCAGACCTAAAATTTTGACAGAGTTAACTCTCTTCTTGGAAAGTTTTGTGTTGAAATTTCAATGCAAGCGAGAAAAAGTTTATTTTCTACCAGTTATAAATTTTCTCTAGATTATTTATTAATGTACCATAAACCTTGTTATAATGTTGTATTTTTTTATCTTATCTTGTGTCCTGTCTTACATTTGTAACTTATTTTACATTTATACTCCTCTACTTCATTGTGTGCAGTAGTCTGTTACAATATCTTACTTATTGATAGTAGTAGTTCCTTTTACCCTATTACTAATTGTTTCACCTCTCCATTCATTTGTTATTTCAAAATAACTTCTTTCTTTTATAATCCCACGTTAAGGGTTTCAGAGTCTTACATGCTTACAGATTTGTTTTGTTACATTACTGATTAACAGAAAATTACTTCTGAAATGTTCACTTTCTATACAGAATGATTCATATTTTGTGTACATGGTTTGAGTTACACTAAAACAAACAGAGTAGTGTCAGAAATTTGACCCCATGTTACTTCTACAGTAATTGAAAAAAGGTAGATGAAATATCTCATTTATAAAATTTACTCTGTGAGCTATTGATTGATACTGTTTTTGGAGATAGCAATATTATGTAGATCAAAATATGGAGTGACATATGTACCAGGCACATCAATGCTGCCCCTAATGCATTGTGTGCATGCTGTGGTGCCAGTGATGAAAATGAAGTAGTGAGGCATGCCATTATTGAGAAATAGCATCTCATATGAAATGGCAGTCAATTAGATACATTGTCATGATGGTTTTTCACTCTAGTAGGCAACCTGATAAGAAAACTATGAATAATTATGCTGGAAAAATCAAAATGGTTATTATACAGGGTGTTACAAAAAGGTACGGCCAAAATTTCAGGAAATATTCCTCACACACAAAGGAAGAAAATATGTTATGTGGACATGTGTCCGGAAACGCTTAATTTCCATGTTAGAGCTCATTTTATTACTTCTCTTCAAATCACATTAATCATGGAATGGAAACACACAGCAACAGAACGTACCAGCGTGACTTCAAACACTGTGTTACAGGAAATGTTCAAAATGTCCTCCATTAGCGTGAAAGCGAGGCGACACAGAACTGTCTGATATTGCAGTCAATATTTGTTGATAATGCCTGCTCTTGGCACTTATGTGAGTCTGTATTTGGGGTTACAAAATCAAGTCTCTTTAGCAAGCAAGCTTAGATTCTAATTATTACTATCAGCTAGTTGCATTGATCAGTGGTTGCCACCTAAGTTGATCATTAACAAATACTAGGTGGTCAATTCACATTTCAAAATGAATTGATATCGTTGATTGGCATAGCACATATACAATGAATTAATTAATTCCTTCGAATGACACAGGCTTCAGTTAATGCAGCATGATGTTTTGTCTGTTGAAAATTATTTCCTTTAATATCAATGTGGAATACTACTACATCATCATCATCATCCTTATTGTTATTCTTATTGTCCAGGGATAAGCCATACTTGGTTCACTTCTTGTGATGCTTGGTTCGAAATCGTAGGACACTACAGTTTTTCCTTAACTTAGTTTTTAATAACACAGTTTTTTTTTTAATATGATTCACTACTATGAATGGACACACTTGTTTTTGGGCATGATGCAGTATGAAACTGACCAACTGAGCTATATACAAAATGACAATTTCAGGGCCTACCCTCCAAATAAATTTCTTGGCCAACCACTGTCTCATCTGTCCATAGTCCTTTAACTGTTGTTGTTGAGTATTGTCTTCATGTTCTGCTGGTCACCAGGTACTTTTGACGAGTTTAAGCACAGGTTGTGGGCTTTCCTTGAGTGCTTGTGATGAGTTAACTTAAGCCATCCTGCTGCCCACTGACCACTAATGACAAGTATTAATGTGCAACTTCACAGGCAGCTGTGTACTGTTCATGAATTTAAGTGCACAATAGAGCTTTGAACCTATTTTTTAGCAGTTTCTCACAGTTCTGGCTACTAAGTTGGTAGTAGTAGTACTGTGTCTACTACGATATTATTTCACTGCATTCAATTTTACTTCATCTTACTGTTCATCAAGATTAGAATAAAAAGGTTTTGGGATTACGGAAATGTCCAATTCCACCTGTAAGCTTTGACCAATGACGTCACCAATATGGCGGACACGACCATTCACAATGTCTCCAATATGGCGCCTATGAGGTCATTATGTAAACACGATTACAAAATCCATAAATATAATCAAACTCACGGGACCAGTGTGGGAAATTTGGGGTTTTTGGGTGGGGACAAACTAAACACACACACACACACACACACACACACACACACACACACATGACAACATAAAACCAATCAAAATTTCCCCAATTCCACTACATTCACAATATTCACAGGAATCTGTCACTTCCCTTCATCTACATAGCTCAACCACAATTACCGATACCACAAAAGAAAAATTGACATCTAGAAAAATTGCAACACTGCGACTACACATACCATCAAAAATGGGAATCGGACACTTCACTTGACCTATATAGGTCAACAGCAGCTCACAATACCAAAACACGTAGCTACGATGAGTCATTGGAGTTGGACACTTCCCTTGACCTATATAACTCAAATACAACTGACAATACCAAAAAAATTGAAATAAAGTACTTCCCATAAGATACATAAATCAACTACAAGTGCTGATAACAAAACACCAACCACCAACACATGCAGTAAATAACACTGACCCAACAACACACAAATACCCCACCAATCATCATAACATGCAAACAACAGATCCAAAAAAATGGCTACTTACCACAATAAAGTTCCAGCGCTACACACTAGGTCAGCAACCCCAATCCCCCCACCTCTGCCAAACAAACAAACAAAAACATATCCAAAACAAACCAGCCCCCCCCCCCCCTCAATCTTAACCCAATTTAACTTAGAAGACATATCCATACCAAATAAAAGAAGCCACAAATTAAATTAAATGACTTACCACTCAACAAACAGCAAATGACATCACAATAACATAAACACAACACAAACTTAATTCTTAACTCACTGATACCAATTTCTGTTCTTCTATAACAGTCATGACCGATAAATGCACACTTCAAGCAGTGATAACCAAATGAACCCAATACACCACATAATACACGGACCATACACACACCACTTGAGGACACCTCCAACTGCAACAAGACGACAGCTACAAACACAACACACTCATAAACTAAACTCCGCACCGTCATGACGTCACACACCACAACATGCTTACGTCACGGATCAAAGCCGACGGGTTGGATTGGATGCCTCTGTTGATCCAAATGTTTTTATCTTCAGCCCTTCTATTGAATATGTTGTTGTTGTTGTTCCCTTCTATTGAGGATGAAATTATGAAGATATGAAGCATGACAGTGGGGATGAATTATTCAAGCTCTCTGTCAGTCTTCACGTTATTTTTCAGAGAAGATACTGTACTGACTAATACACAAACAGGAGGTTTGGAGTCCCTTGGTGTCTCTTTCACACGTGTGAAGTGCACAGGAGTGAAAGTACCGCATACACTGCATCAGACAGACAAAAATTATAAATGATCCTCTGTTTATGGTATTGAAATATTCATAAATCAATAAAGATATTTCACACACTTGGATTTACATTTCTTTGAAGATTTTATTGCACAATTGGGCATAAAACAGATCATTTTCTTTCATTTCATGAACTGATGGTTTTAAAGTTTCCTTGAGGTGTATGAGTCTCAGCTTTATCTTTAATAATTGTAGAAGCTGAAGAAATTAATTAAAATTTCTATCACAGCCATGACTTGAACCTTTTTTCAACTTTATTCAATTGACTGTATACATACAAATAGAGCACATTAATAAGAAATGACACATTATACACTCCTGGAAATTGAAATAAGAACACCGTTAATTCATTGTCACAGGAAGGGGAAACTTTATTGACACATTCTTGGGGTCAGATACATCACATGATCACACTGACAGAACCACAGGCACATAGACACAGGCAACAGAGCATGCACGATGTCGGCACTAGTACAGTGTATATCCACCTTTCGCAGCAATATAGGCTGCTATTCTCCCATGGAGACGATCGTAGAGATGCTGGATGTAGTCCTGTGGAACGGCTTGCCATGCCATTTCCACCTGGCGCCTCAGTTGGACCAGCGTTCGTGCTGGACGTGCAGACCGCGTGAGACGACGCTTCATCCAGTCCCAAACATGCTCAATGGGGGACAGATCCGGAGATCTTGCTGGCCAGGGTAGTTGACTTACACCTTCTAGAGCACGTTGGGTGGCACGGGATACATGCAGACGTGCATTGTCCTGTTGGAACAGCAAGTTCCCTTGCCGGTCTAGGAATGGTAGAACGATGGGTTCGATGACGGTTTGGATGTACCGTGCACTATTCAGTGTCCCCTCGACGATCACCAGTGGTGTACGGCCAGTGTAGGAGATCGCTCCCCACACCATGATGCCGGGTGTTGGCCCTGTGTGCCTCGGTCGTATGCAGTCCTGATTGTGGCGCTCACCTGCACGGCGCCAAACACGCATACGACCATCATTGGCACCAAGGCAGAAGCGACTCTTATCGCTGAAGACGACACGTCTCCATTCGTCCCTCCATTCACGCCTGTCGCGACACCACTGGAGGCGGGCTGCACGATGTTGGGGCGTGAGCGGAAGACGGCCTAACGGTGTGCGGGACCGTAGCCCAGCTTCATGGAGATGGTTGTGAATGGTCCTCGCCGATACCCCAGGAGCAACAGTGTCCCTAATTTGCTGTGAAGTGGCGGTGCGGTCCCCTACGGCACTGCGTGGGATCCTACGGTCTTGGCGTGCATCCGTGCGTCGCTGCGGTCCGGTCCCAGGTCGACGGGCACGTGCACCTACCGCCGACCACTGGCGACAACATCGATGTACTGTGGAGACCTCACGCCCCACGTGTTGAGCAATTCGGCGGTACGTCCACCCGGCCTCCCGCATGCCCACTATACGCCCTCGCTCAAAGTCCGTCAACTGCACATACGGTTCACGTCCACGCTGTCGCGGCATGCTACCAGTGTTAAAGACTGCGATGGAGCTCCGTATGCCACGGCAAACTGGCTGACACTGACGGCGGCGGTGCACAAATGCTGCGCAGCTAGCGCCATTCGACGGCCAACACCGCGGTTCCTGGTGTGTCCGCTGTGCCGTGCGTGTGATCATTGCTTGTACAGCCCTCTTGCAGTGTCCGGAGCAAGTATGGTGGGTCTGACACACCGGTGTCAATGTGTTCTATTTTCCATTTCCAGGAGTGTATTTAGTTTCAGATTTTCTTTTTAAAAATTTCTCCTTTATTACATTTTTGTTGACTATCTTTTCAGTGTTGGGAGTTCATTTTGGTTTTACATTTAGGATATTTTTCCATGTGTGTGTGTTTTTGTAATGCTTTCAGTCTTTTTATGAAGTTTTTGAGTTAGGTTTGTTGACTTCTTTCCTCATTGATGATTAATGGCAGCAAATAAACAGTTTTATGTTACTAGTGTAGGTCAGCTCAGTGACAGAGAGCTGTGACATCTCTCCCCCGCCCCCCTGCCCGCACATCTAGTACAGAAAAGGCTGCTCCAGGTACCCCATCCCCACCGCACCTCAAGGTGGCACTCTGGAGCCAGTTGACTGTGGCCAACAAAGCTTCCAGCTGCATTTGGACTGTGGCTTACTCCTCCTGCATCCGCACACAGCAGACACAGTCCCTATCCATCTAGCTAATAGGTGATTTACTATAAGAAACTTAAGGAAACCTACTGCCACACTAGGTTAACAACTACACTCTAGCCCGCATCTCGTGGTCGTGCGGTAGCGTTCTCGCTTCCCACGCCCGGGTTCCCGGGTTCGATTCCCGGCGGGGTCAGGGATTTTCTCTGCCTTGTGATGGCTGGGTGTTGTCTGCTGTCCTTAGGTTAGTTAGGTTTAAGTAGTTCTAAGTTCTAGGGGACTGATGACCATAGATGTTAAGTCCCATAGTGCTCAGAGCCATTTTTTGAACTACACTCTAGGTGGCAAAAGGACACTCAACAATGAAAAACAATAAATATTTATGGTAGAAGCTAGATCTGGTGCTTATTTTGCTGCTAGGGCTATCAAGTGGATACTACAGGAAAAAACAGTGACCTACAGTATACTGCTAGGGGCTATATAGTGAATGTTATTTATAAATGTTAAACAGTAACCAGCGGTAAACTACACCTACTGGTTATCCCTCGCATTTACAGTGTAAACAAACATTTACGTACATGCGAAAATGACCTAAACTATAAAAACGGCTACATTCAATGTATCGAGTCGAAATGACACAAATAAACGTAAATACTGAGTATTGTACACTGACAGATGCAGGTACAAAACAAAACCTTTAGCTAACAATAAGAGTTCAGAAAGAAAAGCACAAATACGAGTTCTACTTTATAGGAACCCATAGGCTCACAGTACACGATCACTAATGCCCACAACAAGCTAAGGAAAATAAGCAAATGGCGAGGAGAGTATTAGATTTCTGCTAACTAAACCGTATGTAAGAATGGCTCAGAAGTTTTATTGTAACATTGATTTACTCAGACATTTTAGTGTAACACCAATTTACCACGTATTTTACGTCTACTTAACTGTTAACGCTAGTCAAACGTATGCAAGTGGCGTTAAGAGTTCACCGTCAGTATCACTTTTCCTAATAAAACGTATAAAAACTGCTACCTTCAATGTAACGAGCCTAAATGACACTAATAAGCGTGAATACTAAGCATCCAACACTGACTTAAACTGATTAACCCTCGTATTTATAATGTAAACAAACGTTCACGTACACGCGAAAAATGACCTAATAAAATGTATAAAAACCGCTATGTTCAATGTATCGAGTCTAAATGACACTAATAAACGTAAATACTGAGTATTGTGCACTACTTAATTGATGATCCCGCGCATTTAACAATGTAATTTAAGAATGAAGACAAACATTTGCGTACACGCGAAGCTGTCCTTCGCTTTTCCTATTCAAACTGCAAACAAGAATAAGTGAAGAAAAGTGTTTCGGAAGTAAATTAACATGGTACTTAATTTCTATCACAGTAACAGTTGAGTTTGATGAGTGTACTAGATCGCGAATATCTTGTGATGGCTCTGCTGTTTGAGGCTGCTGACTTTTTTATGTTTTAATTTTTAATGGGTACATAAGGATGAGATTTTATTCTGTATTTAATTGTGATCACATCACCTATAGTGTGCTTGGTGACAGTGTGTGAATGTTGTAATTTTTCAGGTTATGTTCGTAACAACTAAATACCTGAGTTGTTAGTGCTTGTTTTTGGCCTGACCGTTAAAATCGCTACGTGTATCTTCGTAAAAGAAACGGCTGAGTGTGTGACGTGCTGTCAGGAGCAGTTTGTCTACGAAGGAATCTCCTCATATACTTCGTGGCTAACGAGAAAAGGCGGACAGTGAAATTCAAAGGTTGTCCATGTTAGTACGGTTATTTTGACTTACTTAGCAGTAATAATGATTGTGATGATAATTTTCTGTGATGTGATGTAGACATAAAGCGGCTCCAGATCTTAGGGCTAACGTAAGCATTTTTTAAAGTGCCCACAGCTACACCATTTCATGGTTTGAGTATGTTCGCATGAAAGGAAATGCTGCAATTCTGTTGCATTTTGTTAGTTTTCACTGTGCTTTGATTATTCGTGTCGTTAGTATTTGTGTAATCATATGTAAATACCAGTTTGTTGTAGTGTGTGGGTTTTAATGGAGTTCTGTATAAGAGTACTGCAACATCATTTACGAACTGGCGAGATACAAGGTACAGATTAACTATAATCTGCCTAACGTAAAGCATTACATGTCATCAGAACTCAATAGATCATTCATCATATTTACAGTTAGTATGAAGTCGTTTCAGTAAATCAGTTTTGTTAGAAAATGCTAACCAATGTTTAATCTTGATGGTAATCAAGAATGAGAATTTCCACATTGCAATGTGCACTCTACAGTGCAGGTATTGGTTTCCTTTAATAGCAGGTAAAGATTCTAAAATGATGACGCTTCCTGTAAATTGAGCATACATCCGTGAATGAATACAGATGAAGTAAGTTTCAAGGTAATGCCTACGTTGAAAATGCATATTCACTGATAAACAATCCGTATATCCGGATTTTCTTCATGTCCCTATCACACTGAAATTAACACAATGAACCAAGTATAGAATGAAATATTTGATGTTATTAAGTAATATTGCTGCAATCTATTGACTGCTGTGATTGTTTGTAATGCTGAAGTTAGTGCATGCACACAAAATTACACATCTTCCATAATTGTCACAACAGGATGGTATCCATGAGCCAGTGTTACAAAGAAGCAGTAGCAAATTTAAATGCTAAGTTTCAATTGCGTGTTATTTTATGATTGTTCTCACTCATCATGACCTGCAAAATGTGAATGAGTTTATATCAATGAACACACTTTTCCTCAGCCACTTTGCATCTGTTTCGTGTGTAATCACCCATTTACTGCATGCAATATATGAGTGACAATACTGCCTTTGAGCTATACCTCATGGTAAAAACAGAAACTGAGTGGGCAAAAACTTTTCTTATCTGATTGCTTTTTCTTTTCAGACTGTAGAACTGAAGCGATGGACCAGGAGCCAACTAATTGGATAAAAAAAGATGAAACTGATGAAGTACAAACTGAGTTACACTTCATAGTAAGTGGCTTACTTGTATTTCTTAACAGGGTTTCATTAATTTCTGTGTGCAGTGTGATGCGTGAATACATACAATTGATGTCATACAGCTGGAAACATGAATAATTCGGTTTACTAAACTGATGAACTTACTGTCTTAAATATGACATTTTGCACAGTGCATTGAAATAAGCCTTGTATTAAACCTCACATAGAATTGAGCAATAGTTTCAATTTAATGGTTAGTAAACATGCAAAACTTTTTTAATGCACAACCCAATTATACTGATAAACTGGTTGCCATAAAGTGGGTATATTCTGCTCTGATACACTTCTTTTGAATGACAACCTTAATGTGCAACTTAAGAATGATTATGACTGTAGTGAACCTTAGCAGTGCCATTAAATTTATAAATGGTATGGCTGCAGTTAATGCATTATTGCAGTGTATCGTGGTATGGAATGAGAATTGTAATTATTTACTGATAATGTAAAATAAATTATTTATGAATAATTTTGAAGTGACACTTGCATGGTCACTAATCTGAGAAGTACATTTTGTGTACTTTGAATATGTGAACCATATGTAAGTAGAACTCTCAGCAGCAAAGTTAAATTTCAGACAAATATCACATGGAAGCATAAATTGTTACACAGCAGAATGAATTTGTATGTTTTTTCAGCAAAATTTTGATGAAGCCATGGGGCTACACATAAAATATTGACAGGTTTGTTCATAACCACTTTCTGCATTTGCTGCACATTGTTACTCATACTGTTTGTGAAACTGTCACAATGTTAAAGTTACTGGTGTAAATAATCTTACATATACATGTCACTTGAAATCTGACGTAGTGCAACCAGTTGTAGAGTATTCACCTATCAGCAGCAAACAAATTCACTTGGAGCCACTAGTATTTTTATCCTGCAAATGAGAATTGAGCGCACTGACACAATCACGCAAACTACTTGTGAACTATCTGTGCTGAAAAAATATGTTTCAACATACATCTTGAGTGCAACTGCAGAAGTACTGGGATAGCATTAATGCAGCATTTGCATTTGAATACATGTGAGTACTTCATTATAGATTATACAAACTATGTGAACAGCTTGCAATTCATTTGACAAGCATTATCACAACAGTAATCCTAAACAATCACTGTGAGGAAATGATAGGAAAATAAATATACTAAATTTTATGAAATACAGTAAAAGAGTGGTTAGACCCAACACAGTTCAGGCTTTGGCTTTGAACCCTGATGTAATGATGGTTTGGCATTCAGGATGATATGTATGCACAAGACACATCATGTAAATGAAAAGCAGTTTGAAGATCCATTGACTTTGGACCTAAACTGGAGAACTATTCAAAGGCTACAAGGTTAAAATGTGGTTCTAGACCCACTCCCCCCTTGTAACATTGGTTGTAGTGGGAGTCTGATTCGTAGTGCATCTCAAGGCTTAGCCTATGTTCAAAAGTGGCAGTGTGGCTGTGAGCTGACAAAGTCTAGAAATGTGAAAGCCAAGTAAAGGATGTGGTAACAAATTGATCAGTAGCACAGCCTAATGTTAACCAAAACATCCAAATGGTGCCCATAATGTAACTTTTTACCTACAAGAAGTCTTCTCATACTCTGTGTGCTGTGTTAGTTGATGAACTGAACTTCCCTATGACCTTAACATTGTATCAGTTGAAAGCCACCTTCGTTGCCAAATTAATTAAATGTTAATTTTTAATTGGTGTATATTTTGGGCATGAGCACATGCTGGAAAGCAATGACACAAAATTTCTATTCGGAAATTATTGAAGCATTTTAATTAAAACAAACTTAATATTTAACATATTTATTCTTCATGTTTGTATATTTACACTCCTGAAAATGGAAAAAAGAACACATTGACACCGGTGTGTCAGACCCACCATACTTGCTCCGGACACTGCAAGAGGGCTGTACAAGCAATGATCACACGCACGGCACAGCGGACACACCAGGAACCGCGGTGTTGGCCGTCGAATGGCGCTAGCTGCGCAGCATTTGTGCACCGCCGCCGTCAGTGTCAGCCAGTTTGCCGTGGCATACGGACCTCCATCGCAGTCTTTAACACTGGTAGCACGCCGCGACAGCGTGGACGTGAACCGTATGTGCAGTTGACGGACTTTGAGCGAGGGCATATAGTGGGCATGCGGGAGGCCGGGTGGACGTACCGCCGAATTGCTCAACACGTGGGGCGTGAGGTCTCCACAGTACATCGATGTTGTCGCCAGTGGTCGGCGGAAGGTGCATGTGCCCGTCGACCTGGGACCAGACCGCAGCGACGCACGGATGCACGCCAAGACCGTAGGATCCTACGCAGTGCCGTAGGGGACCGCACCGCCGCTTCCCAGCAAATTAGGGACACTGTTGCTCCTGGGGTATCGGCGAGGACCATTCGCAACTGTCTCCATGAAGCTGGGCTACGGTCCCGCAGACTGTTCGGCCGTCTTCCGCTCACGCCCCAACATCGTGCAGCCCGCCTCCAGTGATGTCGCGACAGGCGTGAATGGAGGGACGAATGGAGATGTGTCGTCTTCAGTGATGAGAGTCGCTTCTGCCTTGGTGCCAATGATGATCGTATGCGTGTTTGGCACCGTGCAGGTGAGCGCCACAATCAGGACTGCATATAACCGAGGCACACAGGGCCAACACCCGGCATCATGGTGTGGGGAGCGATCTCCTACACTGGCCGTACACCACTGGTGATCGTCGAGGGGACACTGAATAGTGCACGGTACATCCAAACCGTCATCGAACCCATCGTTCTACCATTCCTAGACCGGCAAGGGAACTTGCTGTTCCAACAGGACAATGCACGTCCGCATGTATCCCGTGCCACCCAACGTGCTCTAGAAGGTGTAAGTCAACTACCCTGGCCAACAAGATCTCCGGATCTGTCCCCCATTGAGCATGTTTGGGACTGGATGAAGCGTCGTCTCACACGGTCTGCACGTCCAGCACGAACGCTGGTCCAACTGAGGCGCCAGGTGGAAATGGCATGGCAAGCCGTTCCACAGGACTACATCCAGCATCTCTACGATCGTCTCCATGGGAGAATAGCAGCCTGCATTGCTGCGAAAGGTGGATATACACAGTACTAATGCCGACATTGTGCATGCTCTGTTGCCTGCGTCTATGTGCCTGTGGTTCTGTCAGTGTGATCATGTGATGTATCTGACCCCAGGAATGTGTCAATAAAGTTTCCCCTTCCTGGGACAATGAATTCACGGTGTTCTTATTTCAATTTCCAGGAGTGCATTTGAAACATAGTCACCGTGGCACTGAACACCTTTCTCCCAGTGAGACACAAGGTTGTTGGCGTCGTCACTGTAGAATGCTTGACTTCGTTGGCAGATCCACAGCCTCACCTACGCTTACACTAATTCATCACTATCAAAGTTGAGTCCCTGAAGGTGTTCTTTAAGTTTTGCAAACAGTTGAAAATTCATTGGCTCAAACCGGGTCAGTATGGAGTATGATCAATAATAATGAATCAAAGGCGACAGACTGTTGCAGGTCCAAAAAAAAGTTGTGTATGGTCTGGCATTGTCATGCTGAAGGAGAGGGTGCTCCACATGTGGATGAACTATTTGAATTGGTGCTCTGTTGTCTGAGGGTTTTCTCACATGCTGACACAGTTAAATAACACACACACAAAACTGTTCATCAGGAGGGTGCTGCATACTGTGTCAGCAAAGTGGTAACATCAACAGTGTCATATGCATGACAACTGATATTAAGAACAGAATCAAAATTTTGGAGGCATTATTTTCTGGCACACCCTTGTAATAAATTGATGCATTTTACAGTTGCCTCAAATGTTGCAGAATGGTTCCCTTGGCATTGCCCAGCATCCACTTGGAAGTCATAATACTAAATCCATATACACAGCAGCCAAAACATTATGATCACTGATCTGTCAGTATAAACTCATCCAGGCAATAGCATCTCACCTTGTCTTCTAGTCAGACACACACACGTTGCATGGAGTATCAGTGAGCATCTTGTCTTGTGTAAAATAGGAAATGCGCACAATCTGAGTTTGACCAAGAGCAGATTTTGATGGCCTGAAGGCTTGGTATGAACGTTTTGGAAGGTGCACAGCTTGCTGGGTGTTGAAGTAGTACTATGGCAGTTGTCTTCAACACATGGCAAAACAAAGGTGAGACCATGGCCAGACGTTATGGGGTTGGGCAAGTACTCCTCATCACAGATGGTAGACATCATAGGCTAGGCAGGCTGGTAAAACAAGACAGGCAACAAACTGTGATGTAACTAACATCAGACATTAATGCTGGGCAGAGTACAATTGTGTCTGGATGCACAATGCTCCAAACACTCCTAATGATGAGTCTGTGCCGCTGATGACCCACGCCATGACATCGACAACAACTGAAATAGGTATGTAACTATTGGCGCTGGATGTTGGCACAATGGCCGAGCACTGCGTGGTCTGATGAATCCTGATACCTTCATCGTGCCTTTGGGAGGGTGCATTTCCGTCACCCACAAGGGGAACAGCCTCTTGACTCCTGTACTGTAGGGGCCTCCATTATACTCTGGGAAACAACCATGTGGGCACCCATGGGTCCAGTGGAGCTTGTGTGAGGCACTGTGTCACAAAAGAAGTATTGTAAACTGGTTGCAAAGCACATCCACCCCTTCTATTGTTCTTGTGCTCTTCAGTGGCAAGACTGGATTGATGCAGCTCTCCATGCCACTTTATCCTGTGCAAGCTTCTTCATCCCCGAGTAACTACTGCAACCCACATCCTTCTGAATCTGTTTAGTGTATTCATGTCTTGGTCTCCCTCTGATTTTCACCCTCCACCCTTCCCTCCAATACTAAATCGATGATCCCTTGATGGCTCAGAACCTGTCCTACCAACCAGTCCCTTCTTCTATACGGTGGCGCACGAAATGTGTTACCATTAAGTTTTTGAATATAAACTTTATTGTCAATACAATCCGAAAGGAACATATGCTATAATGAAGAGCCGTCCATGGAGATTTGTTCTAACTCAGTACATGCTCAATATGCCCACCATTTTGATTCCCAACTTTCTTCAAAGGAACGTTGAAGTTAGTGAGTACCCTACAGCACATGTCTTCCCTAATTTCACTGAAAGCTTAAAGAATAACTCTTCTGAGCTCCATTAAATCACGTGGACATTTCAGGAAATTTTTTTCCTTTAGGTACCCCCAAAGAAAAGAGTCACATGGATTGAGGTCTGGACTGTTGGGGGGCCAATTTTGTCCATCATTGAAGCAACCTGGAAACCTGAGTGAAATGATCAGCATGTCGAAATGCTTGTGTAAAAACTCCAACACAGTGTTTGCAGTATGTGGCCTTGCTCCATCTTGCATGAATCACTGTGTGTTTAAGGGCAAGGCAGTAGCAAGAAGCTGTGGAATGAATCTATTGCGAAGCATGCTCAAATAACGTTCGCTGTTCAGTTTCTTCAAAGAAAAAGGGTCCAGTAAGTCCATGACTGGAAATTGCTGGCCACGGTGTAATCCTCGGAGCATAATGTCATTCATGAAGCACTTGTGGGTTTTCAGTGGCCCAAAAGTGTACATTTTGTTTGTTAACCACACCATCTAAATGAAAATGCGCCTCATCTGAAAACCAAACGTTGTTGAGAGTTTCTTCCCTATCCTCCACCCACTGAGCAAACAGTAGTCTCTGCTGCTTGTGTTCTTCAGTGAGCTTCTGTGCACAGGTCATCTTGTATGGGTACATGTGGAGGCCACTTTTAAGAATGCATTGAATGGAGCGACTGGGTATTCCCAGCTTCACTGCTGCCTTTCTACACCATTTCCCGGGACTTCTCTGTACAGCAACTCATACTGCTTAAATATTCTCTGGCGAACAAACAGGCTTAGGCTGAGGTCGCTTCGATTCCAATACTGTTCCTTCCTGTACAAATTTATCGTACAACCCGTGAATGGTCTTCTTGCAAGGGACCCATCGTGTGTTAAACTGTTGTCGATAACGCCTCTGAGTCACAACAAGGCTTTTTGTTTCATGAAAAAGTAACACAATTGCCGATCGTTGCTGTGTTGTCAGTCTTCCATTGTCAGCCATTGCTGGTTACTAGTCTCCTAGTGGCAGTATCGTGAATTACATGTCATTTCGTAACTCATTTGTTTTTCCAAGCTCTGCTGGTACTGCTGTAGAGATCCCAGCGGAGTATCTAATGTGTGGTGTAAATTGTAAAAGAAACAATTGGAAACACATTTTGTATGCCACCCTATAGTTAAGTTGTGCCACAAATTCCTCTTCTTCCCAATTCTATTCAGTATCTCCTCATTAGTCACATAATCTACCCATCTAATCTTCAGCATTCTTCTGTAGCACCACATTTCGTCCATGTTTCACTTCCATACATGGATACACTCAATGCAAATACTTTCTGAAAAGACTTCCTGACACTTAAATGTATGCTCGATGTGAACAAATTTCTCTTCTTCAGAAATACTGTCCTTGGCACTGCCAGACTACATTTTATATTCTCTCTACTTCAACCTTCGTCAGTTATTTTGCTCCCCAAATAGCAAAACTTATCTATTACCTTAATTGCTTTATTTCATAATGTAATTCTGTCATCATCACCCAATTTAATTAGACTACATTCCATTATTCTTGTTTTGCTTTTGTTGATGTTCGTCTTATATCCCTCTTTGAATGTGCTGTCCATTCTGTTCAACTGATCTTCCAGGCCCTTTACTGTCTCTGACAGAATTACAATGTCATTGGCTAACCTCAAAGTTTTTATTTCTCCTCCCTGGATTTTAATTCCTACTCAAATTTTTCATTTGTTCCCTTTATTGCTTGCTCAATATGCAGACTGAGCGACACCAGGGATAGGCTAAAACTCTGTCTCACTCCCTTCCCAACCACTGCTTCCCTTTTGCTCCTCCCCTTTTATAACTGCCATCTGGTTTCTGTACAAATTGTAAATAGCCTTTCACTCCCTGCATTTGACGACTGCCACCTTCAGAATTGAAAGAGAGTATGCCAGTCAACATTGTCGAAAGCTTCTTTAAGTTTACAAATACTAGAAATGTGGGTTTGCCTTTCCTTCATCTATCATCTAAGATAAATCATAGGGTCGGTATTGCCTCACGTGTTCCAACGTTTCTACGGAATCGAAACTAATCTTCCCTGAGGTCAGCACCTACCAGTTTTTCCATTCGACTGTACAGAATTCATGTTAGTATTCTACAGCCATGACTTATTAAACTGATAGATCGGTAATTTTCATGCCTGTCAACATTTGCTTTCTTTGGAATTGCAATTATTATATTCTTCTTGAAGTCTGGGGGTATTTTGCCTGTCTCATACATTTTTCTGACCAGATGGCAGAGTTTTTTCAAGGCTGGCTGTCCCAAGGCTATCAGTAGTTTTAATGGATGTTGTCTCCTCCCAGGGCCTTCTTTAAACTTATGTCTTTCAGCACTGTCAAATTCTTCACGCAGTATCGTACCTCCCATTTCATCCTCATCTACGTTCTCTTCCATTTTCAAAATATTGCCCGCAAGTGCATCGCCCTTGTATAGACCCTCTATAGGTCTCTTCAGTATTCCAGTAGGCAGTGTTTGTCTTACCCCTAGCCATATATGCCTCTACATCCTTAAATTTGTCCTGTTACCATCCCTGCTGAGCCAGTTTGCACTTCCTGTCGATCTCATTTTTGAGACGTTTGTATTCCTTTCAGCCTGCTTCATTTACTGCATTTTTATATTTTCACCATTCATCTATTAAATTCAGTATCTCCTCTGTTACCCAAGGATTTCTACTAGCCTCGTCTTTTTACCTACTTGATCCTCTGCTACTTTCACTAGTAATCTCTCAAAGCTACCCTTTCTCTTCTGCTGTATCTCTTACCCATGTCCTTGTCAATGGTTCCCTAGTGCTTTCTGAAACACTCTACAATCTCTGATCCTTTCACTTTATCCAGATCCTATCTCTTACAATTCCTACCTTTTTGCAGTTCTTTCAGGTCTGGATAGATATCTGCTTATTACACATTACAACCTTCTCCAAATGTCAGCGGTATCTTTCAGCCAGCAGACAAGATTGCCTGTATGCTTTTGTGCTGCATGTGTCCCTTCATGCTTCCACTTCACTATCTCATCAGAAACAGTGGACGTAGGAATATTCAGGAGTGTGGAAAGCTCGCATACAGACATGTGACACCAATGACACCCTATCACCTGACCACATTCAAAGTCAATGAGCTCCGCGGAGCGCCCCATTTTGCTCTCTCACGATGTATAATGACTACTGAGGTCTCTGATATGGAGTAGGTGGCAGCACAATGCACCAAATATGAAAAAGTAAGTTTTTGGGGGTGGCCCAAAGCTGTGCAAAATTCTACCAGACGGCTTCCTCTTTCATTCCTTACCCACAGTCCATATTCACCTCCTCCTTTTCCTTCTCTTCCTTTACCTACTATTGAATTTCAATCCCCTATGTCTATTAAATTTTCGTCTCCCTTCGTTATCTGAATAATTTCTTTTATCTCATCATACATTTCTTTAATCTCTTCATCATCTGGGGACCTAGTTGGCATATGAACTTGTACTACTGTGGTAAGTGTGGGCTTTGTGTCTATCTTGGCTGCAATACTGCATTCACTATGCTGTTCATAGTAGCTTACCCGCACTCCTGTTTTTTATTCATTTTTAAACCTACTCCTCCATTACCCCTATATGATTTTGTATTTATAATCCTGTATTCATCTGACCAGAAGTCTTATTCCTCATGCCATCAAACTTAACCAATTCCCACCATATTTATCTTTACACTATCCATTTCCCTTTTTAAATTTTCTAACCTGCCAGCCTGATTAAAGGGTCTGACATTCCATGTTCCAATTTGTAGAACATAAGTTTTCTGTCTCCTGATAATGATGTCATCCTGGAGATCTGAATGGGGGACTATTTGACTTCTGGAATATTTTACCCAAGAGGACACCATCATCATTTAATGGACAGTAAATTTGCATCCCCTCGTGAAAAATTACGGCTATAGTTTCCCCTTGCTTTCATCCGTTTACAGTACCAGCACAGCAAGGCTGTTTTGGTTAATGTTACAAGACCAGATCAGTCATTCATCCTGACTGTCGCCCCTGCAACTACTGAAAAGACTGCTGCCCCTCTTAAGGGACCACATGTTTGTCTGGCCCCACAACAGATACCCCTCCGTTAGGGTTGCACCTACGGAACGACTATCTGTATTGCTGAGGCACGCAAGCCTCACTACCAGTGCCACGTTCCATGGTTCATGTTAGGTCCACTCATTCGTGACGATCATGTTTCCCATTGAGTAAACGTTTAAGTGTCAGGAAGTCTTTTCTGCAAGTATTTGCATTGAGTGTGGCATTTTTCATGAAAACAATGCACCATTTCACAAGGCCATGAATGTGATCGAGTGGTTTCAGCAACACAGTGGTGAGTTCCAATTAATGTGTTGGCCACCCAACTCGCCAGCCCTGAACCTGGTTGAACAGATCTAGGATGTGATTTAACATAACATCAGAGATCATCCCCCCTTCCAGAATTTATGGGAATGAAGTGGCCTGATTGTATAAATATGGTTCCAACTTCCTCCAGTGATCTATGAAGGCCTCATTGCTTCTGTGCCACTTGTTGTTGTTGTTGTTGTGGTCTTCAGTCCTGAGACTGGTTTGATGCAGCTCTCCATGCTACTCTATCCTGTGCAAGCTTTTTCATCTCCCAGTAACTACTGCAACCTACATCCTTCTGAATCTGCTTAGTGTATTCATCTCTTGGTCTCCCTCTGCGATTTTTACCCTCCACGCTGCCCTCCAATAGTAACTTGGTGATCCCTTGATGCCTCAGAACATGTCCTACCAACCGATCCCTT
The DNA here is from genome assembly GCF_021461385.2 of Schistocerca piceifrons. Classification (NCBI taxonomy): domain Eukaryota; kingdom Metazoa; phylum Arthropoda; class Insecta; order Orthoptera; family Acrididae; genus Schistocerca; species Schistocerca piceifrons. Next base: position 373,113 of record NW_025727278.1, on the reverse strand, counting down.
CTTCTGGTCAAGTTGTGCCACAAACTTCTCTTCTCCCCAATCCTATTCAATACTTCCTCATTAGTTATGTGATCTACCCATCTAATCTTCTACATTCTTCTGTAGCACCACATTTCGAAAGCTTCTATTCTCTTCTTGTCCAAACTATTTATCGTCCATGTTTCACTTCCATACATGGCTACACTCCATACGAATACTTTCAGAAATGACTTCCTGACACTTAAATCAATACTGGATGTTAACAAATTTCTCTTCTTCAGAAACGCCTTCCTTGCCATTGCCAGCCTACATTTTATATCCTCTCTACTTCGACCATCATCAGTTATTTTGCTCCCAAATAGCAAAACTCCTTTACTACTTTAAGTGCCTCATTTCCTAATCTAATTCCCTCAGCATCACCCGACTTAATTAGACTACATTCCATTATCCTTGTTTTGCTTTTGTTGATGTTCATCTTATATCCTCCTTTCAAGACACTGTCCATTCCATTCAACTGCTCTTCCAAGTCCTTTGCTGTCTCTGACAGAATTACAATGTCATCGGCGAACCTCAAAGTTTTTATTTCTTCTCCATGAATTTTAATACCTACTCCTAATTTTTCTTTTGTTTCCTTTACTGCTTGCTCAATATACAGATCGAACAACATCGGGGAGAGGCTACAACCCTGTCTTACTCCCTTCCCGACCACTGCTTCCCTTTCATGTCCCTCGACTCTTATAACTGCCATCTGGTTTCTGTACAAATTGTAAATAGCCTTTCGCTCCCTGTATTTTACCACTGCCACCTTTAGAATTTGAAAGAGAGTATTCCAGTCAACATTGTCAAAAGCTTTCTCTAAGTCTACAAATGCTAGAAACATAGGTTTGCCTTTCCTTAATCTTTCTTCTAAGATAAGTCGTAAGGTCAGTATTGCCTCACGTGTTCCAGTGTTTCTACGGAATCCAAACTGATCTTCCCCGAGGTTGGCTTCTACTACTTTTTCCATTCGTCTGTAAAGAATTCGTGTTAGTATTTTGCAGCTGTGACTTATTAAGCTGATAGTTCGGTAATTTTCACATCTGTCAACACCTGCTTTCTTTGGGATTGGAATTATTATATTCTTCTTAAAGTCTGAGGGTATTTCGCCTGTTTCATACATCTTGCTCACCAGATGGTAGAGTCTTGTCAGGACTGGCTCTCCCACGGCCGTCAGTAGTTCCAATGGAATATTGTCTACTCCGGGGGCCTTGTTTCGACTCATGTCTTTCAGTGCTCTGTCAAACTCTTCACGCAGTATCATATCTCCCATTTCATCTTCATCTACATCCTCTTCCATTTCCATAATATTGTCCTCAAGTACATCGCCCTTGTATAGACCCTCTATATACTCCTTCCACCTTTCTGCTTTCCCTTCTTTGCTTAGAACTGGGTTTCCATCTGAGCTCTTGATATTCATACAAGTTGTTCTCTTATCTCCAAAGGTCTCTTTAATTTTCCTGTAGGCGGTATCTATCTTACCCCTAGTGAGATAGGCCTCTACATCCTTACATTTGTCCTCTAGCCATCCCTGCTTAGTCATTTTGCACTTCCTGTCGATCTCATTTTTGAGACGTTTGTATTCCTTTTTGCCTGTTTCACTTACTGAATTTTTATATTTTCTCCTTTCATCAATTAAATTCAGTATTTCTTCTGTTACCCAAGGATTTCTACTAGCCCTCGTCTTTTTACCTACTTGATCCTCTGCTGCCTTCACTACTTCATCCCTCAAAGCTACCCATTCTTCTTCTACTGTATTTATTTCCCCCATTCCTGTCAATTGCTCCCTTATGCTCTCCCTGAATCTCTGTACAACCTCTGGTTCTTTTAGTTTATCCAGGTCCCATCTCCTTAAATTCCCACCTTTTTGCAGTTTCTTCAGTTTTAATCTACAGGTCATAACCAATAGATTGTGGTCAGAGTCCACATCTGCCCCTGGAAATGTCTTACAATTTAAAACCTGGTTCCTAAATCTCTGTCTTACCATTATATAATCTATCTGATACCTTTTAGTATCTCCAGGGTTCTTCCATGTATACAACCTTCTTTCATGATTCTTAAACCAAGTGTTAGTTATGATTATGTTGTGCTCTGTGCAAAATTCTACAAGGCGGCTTCCTCTTTCATTTCCGTCCCCCAGTCCATATTCACCTATTATGTTTCCTTCTCTCCCTTTTCCTACACTCGAATTCCAGTCACCCATGACTATTACATTTTCGTCTCCCTTCACAATCTGAATAATTTCTTTTATTTCATCATACATTTCTTCAATTTCTTCGTCATCTGCAGAGCTAGTTGGCATATAAACTTGTACTACTGTAGTTGGTGTGGGCTTCGTATCTGTCTTGGCCACAATAATGCGTTCACTATGCTGTTTGTAGTAGCTTACCCGCATTCCTATTTTCCTATTCATTATTAAACCTACTCCTGCATTACCCCTATTTGATTTTGTGTTTATAACCCTGTAGTCACCTGACCAGAAGTCTTGTTCCTCCTGCCACCGAACTTCACTAATTCCCACTATATCTAACTTCAACCTATCCATTTCCCTTTTTAAATTTTCTAACCTACCTGCCCGATTAAGGGATCTGACATTCCACACTCCGATCCGTAGAACGCCAGTTTTCTTTCTCCTGATAACGACATCCTCTTGAGTAGTCCCCGCCCGGAGATCCGAATGGGGGACTATTTTACCTCCGGAATATTTTACCCAAGAGGACGCCATCATCATGTAATCATACAGTAAAGCTGCATGCCCTCGGGAAAAATTACGGCTGTAGTTTCCCCTTGCTTTCAGCCGTTCGCAGTACCAGCACAGCAAGGCCGTTTTGGTTATTGTTACAAGGCCAGATCAGTCAATCATCCAGACTGTTGCCCTTGCAACTGCTGAAAAGGCTGCTGCCCCTCTTCAGGAACCACACGTTTGTCTGGCCTCTCAACAGATACCCCTCCATTGTGGTTGCACCTACGGTACGGCTATCTGTATCGCTGAGGCACGCAAGCCTCCCCACCAACGGCAAGGTCCATGGTTGATGGGGGGGTCTGTGCCACTATGTCTCCCTATTGTTGTCTGTGACAGAGGTGAACATACCAGCTTTTAGATGAGTGATGATAATCTTGGGCTGATCAGCCTATGGCAGTTACCATTATTGAAAGAATGTTGTATTATTGTAATGATTGTGATGGTATAATGATACTGCCACATAAAGTTCAGCTAAACAGTACGTGCTGCCCACGAGCCCTGCATGACTCACCCTCCAGTCCAGCTTCAAGACACCGACTGCCCGTGAGATCCACTGCTGTTCCTCTACACCCATTGTTGCTCCACAATGCCCACTGGTGCCACGAGCTCTGAGCTGTGAGAAGTGACATCTGCCAGGCACATGGGGCTCGAATTCGAAGAGGGAGCCCACCATGGTTCAGCCTCCTCCACCAAACCAAAATCCGCCGTCCCCACCATTAAGGAGCCCTTTACATATGCCTCTCCTTGATATGAGTAATGTGAATGTGTGAGGCTTTACTCGTCCATAAATTCAGAACCAGGAGGTTTGCCGAACTCACCACCCTGACAATCTAACAGGGTCCCAACAACTGAGGAGCAACCTTGCTATCGAACACTAACTCCCCCTTTTCAGCAATATTAGAGCTTCGGACTAACACTGTGTCCCCAGCCTTTCCAATGAACCGTTTAGCCCCTGACTAACAGATGGATAACCTGTGACAGGCAATTTTGGTATTATGTCTAGTCTGGCTCCAGTTGTGCTGTGTTACTGCTAGGGTGACTTGTTCTTGAAGCAAATCATTGATTGACTACAGGTTGACAAGAGGAAAATTGACTGGATGTGCTAACATAAGGGATACTGGAGCAGCCTCCAGGAACTTGGGTTGTGCAGTGTTAAAGATAAAATTGAGCCACGTTGTCTGAGCCTTGTTGTGAAAGATAAGCACAGCCTTCAACTTGCAGTTCACCTGGTCAGCAAAGTATGCTGGTAAAAGGATTTGTGGTCACATCTTTAATTCCATTGTCAAAGCAGAACCTCACAAATAGCTGGGAAACAGAAGCTATCAAGCATCCTCGGTGGCCTGGAAACAGAAAAAATTCATAACAAATGCTGGCCAGCTGCCAGGAATGTCATTTCTCTGCTCGGAATGTGTCAAAAAAACGAGAAAAGTCATCCATGATAACTAGTAGGTGCCTAATACACACACACTTGATGAAGTGGACCTATATAATCCATACAAAGTTAATCCATCAGGCATTCCTAACAGGTAGGCTCTAAAAGCCACTTGAGGGAATTCAAGTTGGGCTCAGCTCCCTTACGGCTCTCACACTCCTCCACCAACCTCTGGACAGCCTTATTCAGGGAGGACCAGGTGACATGTTGAGTGATCTTGACCCCACCAACCTCCAGGCTTGCTTATACAGGGGGGACCAGGTGATGTGTCGTCTGATCTTGACAACAGTTTTATAAATGCCTAAGAGGGTATTATGGAAATAATGAGCCAAAACCTAACTAAGAGCTTGATTGTCAGTCTCTAAACAAAATTCCTGGTGTTCAAAATAAAATCTGAATTTCTTAAGGGCAAACATAACCGCCAAGGCTTCCCATTCATACATAGAATATTTCATCTCCGCAGGTGAAAGTTCCCAAGGTGCATTGCTATAGGGCATCAACATGCAACACCTCCCCTGCCATTCTGTTCCTGTAGGAGGACAGCTACCACTTTCTACTCCAGAAGAATTAGGTGTCTGTCTGCAAGAACAACATGACCTCAAAATTTGGTATGTCTAATACTAGTGGGTTACTAAGCACCACCTTATTGGCTTCAGAAGATTCTGGATGACTTTCATCCCATGTGAAATTTCTTAAATCGTTAAGGCACCACACTAATTTAATAAAATTCGGCACAGACTTTCAAAAAAATTTGTCATGCCAGGCCTTGCATCTGAGTCTATTGCATAGATATGAGGCATGTACCAAGGGGTTGGGAACTGGGGCAGGCTAGAGATGGACAAGTATATTTCATATGTTGGGTGGGTGGTGGAATATCACTGTGGGAGGGATGGGGAGGATATTTGTCATTTCAGTTTTGACTGTCTCCCGACATGTCCTAAAATATCCTCACTACTGTCTTCCCCAACCCTCCCATAATGATATCTTGTTGCCCACCAGTCCTAGACAATACTCTTATCCATTACTACTCCTCTCTTGCTCCTAGCCCCTTGCCTCAAGGCTTATATTCCTGCAACAGACCCAGAAGCCATATCTACTCCAGTCCTATCACTGGCATCTCCTATTTGATCAAAGACAGAGCCACCTGTGAAAACAGCCATACGATCTACCAAATAAGCGGTAACATCTGTGGCACATTCTATGTGGGCACGACCACTAACAAGCTACCTGTTTGCATGAAAAAGCTACTTTGTAAAAGGGGAGAAAGGGATAATGTGACCAATTTTAGACCTATTTCTATGCCAACAGTGTTTGCTTAAGTTATTGAAAAGGCTGTGTATGTAAGGATAATTGATCATTTTATTTCACATAATTTGCTATCGAATGTCCAGATCAGTTTTAGAAGTGGTTTAACAACTGAAAATGCTATATTCTCTTTTCTCTGTGAGGTACTGGATGGATTAAACAAATGGTTTCGAGCACTAGCCATCTTTTTTTAATAAACTAAGGTGTTCAGTTGTGTTGATCACAAAATATTGATACAGAAGTTAGACCATTACAGAATACAGGTAGTAGCTCACAGTTGGTTCACTTCTTCCCCAGCCCCTACCCCACTATCCCTCCCACTCCTCAACCTGTGCTGCCTCCTTTTACCTGTCACTCACTTCAGCAGTTGTTGCTCATGTCAAACACAGTCACAGTCGGGCCTTAATAGCCACAGACAGTAGCCGCGTGTGTGTGTGTGTGTGTGTGTGTGTGTGTGTGTGTGTGTGTGTGTGTGTGTGTGTGTGAGAGAGAGAGAGAGAGAGAGAGAGAGAGAGAGAGAGAGAGAGAGAGAGAGAGAGAGAGAGTTCTACTTCTGAGGAAGGACTTTGTCGGAGATTGTGCATACTTCCAGTGTCCTTTTCATTGTGCCGACCCACAACTCGATGACTCTTCTACGTTACGAGTAGAAATCTATCCTCTATATTATTGTTCTTACATGCTGGACCTTCCATTGATCAATCAATAATATTTGCAACTATACAAGCTCTCAGGTAATGAAGTTACCATTAACAAAAAGTTATATCAAATGAGTATGTGAAGCAACTACCAGACTACATTAAATGAAACAACTCTACATATACACTTGACAGCACAGAAAGTTCCCCACCCCTCAGAATTCTAAGCCTTGTCATATGCATGATTTGACAACACAGGATGCAGACACTGTAAGATGTAGACATTGTCTTTCACTTGAGTTGTTAGAGTGTTGTACCACTCGTGGTCTAGTGGTAAATGTCATGCAATGTAGATGCAAAGTTGTATGCTCCAGTCTATTCATTCCTTTATTTTTTAACTGCAGTTTGACTGCCTGCTAAAAGTGTGAACCTGATGAAACCTCAAAGGTAATCTGCTTCACTTTCTAACCACACAGTAATAACAAAAGAGCCTTTGGCTGCATCAAGATCACAACAGTTTATGCTTAAACGTTTCCTCACCCTACATAACCACTGTAACCCAGCTGCTCACCACCAGGCATCTGACACTGGTTGTAGTCCGAACAGATGAATGTGGTGCATCTGCGTTTGGAGTAAATTTATGCTCTCACACTGATAAGCATGAAATTATTTATTAGCATAGTTGGATTTTCTGGAGTAAATAACTTTAGTAAACCAAGTGAACATGGAGCTACACAAAAGGTATGAGTGTATTTATCAACTGTCATTTTCTAATTTAAAATTCTAGTATTTGACTTGCAGTTATGAATTGGATTTTTCATAATTTGATCTTTTTAACATTGTTTATGCATTATAAACTAAGTAGCACGAGGAAGATATCTAATATATGTGACATACTGTTTGCTGTGGGTTTAACAGAGGGATGAATGCACCTTGAAGCATTTGTGTGAAGTGTGGAACGATATTAGGAAAACCACATCAGAAAAGCATTTTCTTGTTTCTTTCATTCCGGCATGAATGAATTTCCACATTCATGAAGTTTCAATAATTGACATATGTGATGAACTGTTACCATTTAACTTTCGTGCAATATTTGCATTCAACTGCCAAAGTTAAGAAGTCAATAGCAGAATTACGACATGCCACAATTAACAGCAACAAAAATCAAACTGGTGTCTATTACCGCATTTTCGTTTCAGTGTCATCAGTTCACTCATAGAGCTTCCCTATGCCATAGCTATCAACATTGAGAAGATGCTGTTATAAAAGACATGGCAAATATGGAGGCTCCTTCACCTGTCAGTTAACCCCAAAATGAAAAATATGTCTCAAGTGTTAGACCCTTTCCTCTTGCATCTATTTCATAACACTTAAACAATATCCATAAGATTCAACTAAACACAATCCAGTTCATAACTACACATCAAATATTGGAAGTTCAAATAAGAAAATGACAACTGATAAATATATTCACAATAACCTACACATGTGTAACTGCATGGTGTCCACCCCATTTATCAAAGTTATTTCATGCGGAGAATCAAACTACGCAAAGAAACAATTTAAATGCGAGAGCAGCAAGGTGCCAAAAATACGTCGCAATGAGCTCAACTGGTCAGATGGTGGCTGGCATCAAGAGACCAGTAGCAGATAGCTGGTTGCTGCTCTATGGAAAGAAAACTCTCGACTATAATCTATTCCGATCTTGATGCAGCCATGAGCTCTTGCACAGAAGATTAGAAAGTGAAGCAAATTATCCCTGAGTTTCTATCAGACTGATACATTAACTACACAGTTGAAATGTGGTTAAAAAATAGAAGAATGAGAGGACTTAAACTCTCAACTATGCATCTACATTGCGCGACATTTACTACCAGATACAACACTGTAACTGCTCGAGTGGAAGACAACATTTCCTCCAGGCACATACAAATACTATAGTGTTGCCAGATTGTGTAGACGGCCAGGCTTAGAATTCTTAGAGGACAACTAATTTTTGTGCAGTCAAATGTAAACAATAGGTTTATCTGGGCTTGCCCAACTTATACAATACAGTATTACAGTATTATATTTACAGACTGCAAGAATGAAAGACGTAAGCAAGATATAGACAACATTTTAAAACCCCAATATGTCTGATAATGTTAGTAATCTTCCAAGGTGTTGAGATGCCTCAGATCATCAGTTATTTTGGCAACAGAGAATGTTGCTGTCTTCAGCTGATTTCTGTGGGATGGACTGTTACACAACTGAGTTCACTGGGTAAAAATTTAGTTGCCTATTGTGTTGAAACTAAATGAAACAGCACGCATCTGCAGGATATGTGGAACAAGGAATGGGAACCAACTGCTGACTGAAAACTACCTAAGTATGAAAGCCATCTTGAAATACAAACTGTGGTTGGTTAAGTATCCCATAATGAAGGAAAGAAAAAAAAGTTCTTGTCCTGGCAGAGAGTTGACAATGATATGAAGAAAAGTTTGTTTTAGTTATGCTGAATAAAATATGTGTGAACAGTTCTATGTTCTAGATTTGACCAATTTCTTTTTACATGGTGAGTTAATTGTGAGCACGTTTTACCATGCTTTCATACTATTGATTCACCTCAATAGGTAATTAATTCCCTACCTTCAGTGTGGATGTACACTTACATTCAACCTCCAGTGTGAATATAAAATCAGCGAGAAAGTACGACATGGACAGGGACTGCTGATAGGTGCCACTGGGTGGCTTTGAGAGTCTGCTGGGGAGCACGATGAGATAGTCTGCGTTTTTGCAATAAACACTGTGTCCAGGTGGCATTGTGGTTAATGTTACTGCCTAGTAACCAGAAGATCATGGGTTTGAGTCCCTCTACAGCACACATTTTCACTCATCGCTGCTGACTCTGTGTAAAGTCTCGATGCAGCTAATATCATTAGTCCCTTCCCTTTCTCTGCCTTCCTCTCCCTCCAACTACAATTGCTGTCATAGCTGCGGATTCAGTGTGGTGTGTGTTCTTCCAGAAATGTCCAAAACAATAGACACCATGCTCATATAATAACTGAAAGTACTTCCTCAGGCTTCACTACTTCGGAAAAACCAGAAGAAGAAGAAAATGAACGTTATATTTTTAGGTAATGCCTGCTGAAATCGTTATCAGGGGGATGCCACACAATCCCCATGTGTGACATTTTCTTTATTTTACACTGACAGTACCATATTAAGTGGTGTTGGCCATTATGACATATTTTTTGTTTTAGGAGATTTCCTTCTGGCGGCACACAGTCCACCTGGTTTCACTTTGAATGATCTTCTGTTTATGTGGTTTGTCCTTCTTCAGTATTCTAGTGAGACAGTACTTAATCTTAACATCTACATTTGTCAAACCATTGGTCATACTTGCATAACCAGTTGATATTATCATTCACAGGCTCAGCAGTTGTAGCTGACAAGCTATGGAAGAAATACATTTGTGCAGATGCTTCAGCTGTTGATCTGCACCTCCCCCAACATGCTGTGGTTGTCCACAACAAAGTCTCCATAACTATTGTTGTCCTCCCCAACCACGCCATCTGCACAGCAGCTATGGTCTAGGTTATTTTGTGTGCACTGAGCAAGACTTCAGGAAGTATTGTAAGCTATTAGAACAAAGGTGACTGACTTGTTTATCCAATGAACCTTCAGTACCTTCAAAACCACCATAAGGGTGACTCTTCAATTTATGGACCAATTTCATACATTTTCCTGCTTAAGGAAGTACCAAGATCATTGTGAAATGTAGAAGAGACCATTCACACCTAAGGGAAGAATGCAGTTTTCAACATGTGATTTGATCACATAGTGTAAATATTTCAACAAACTATCTGTTGAGGATATAAATCATACATAAGCTTCAGCATATACACATGTAAGACATAAGCATATCAATCTAGGCTCAATGCTTCAATGAGGAGTATTCAAAGGAACATTAATTGCTGTGTATCAAATGAAAAGTATACAAACAGCTTGAAGGTATCACAAACAATGTCTGAAATTTATTTAATCATCCTGTGAGATGCAGTAGTCTTCTTAAACTGTCAAAATGTAAGCTTTTGACAAAGCAAGCTGGGATCTTCTTACTTCCTCTTGTTTTGTTATCTGCCTCCTTAAATTCATTTTTTTTTTTTTAATTTTTGACCAATTACCATCAAAATATGTAAATGTAATCTGCAATTTCATAAAAGAGAAAGGTTGGCCCTCAGTTTTAAAGAATATAGCACCAGATCTAAATTTGTGCTCCGTTTTATGTATGTAATTGATTTTCTAATTTATTTTGACAATTTATTGTTAATATCTTTTGTTATAGGATGAAATCAGTAATTGTTTTGTGGCTTAGATTCTATTGCTGACTTACAAACAAATATAAATTCTGTACTAATTATACACAGTTGGAAAAAGAATCACTAGGATTCTTGAAGTATTTATTTGGCTCTATTTGAAAATATATTAACAAATCCAGCCCTTCATTAATTCCAAAGTAATTAACAGGTTTGTAAAAAGTATTGTTTCTATATCTATATCTGTTAATTTCATCATTTAACCAAATAATTCGGCTTAACCCCTGTGTAGAACAAACTGTTAAAAAGAACCAATTTTTCAATGTATTCAGTTAATTTAATGATTTATGTTTTAATTGTAACTTCTGCAACTTAAACACTGAACAATGTGTAGTTTCAGTGCCTACTACTGAGATGATGTATAAAGGCCCAATTTTTGGTCCCGAGACAATCAGTCCACGGGCGATTTTCAGACGAGAAACCTGTGCTGGTTAGGTCAACAACAATGCATAAACGTAACTGTGAAATACGTGTAATAGGTCATGTGTTAAAACAATGACAGTGTTTATTCAATATGTAGCATATCATTCTGCAATAACTATGTGATCAGGTTTTTACTGCTCATAGGTGTTCAACAGTAAACTACGGTAGCAGTATGCTGATGTTTGCCTGAATACTATTAATGAGTTTCATCGAAAGTTAAACAATAGTGCACTGGCCATATTAACTGTGTTTATTGGCAGGTCGTGAACAGTGAAAGTAAAGAACTAGGAATGCAACTGTGCACCTGTTGGCTACATTATTTACAGTAGTCAGTGTTGAAATTCCACTCCCCATTTTTCAGTCAGTAACACAACGCAATATGTTGACACCAAGGACCATCAACAAACAAATAAAGCAGGTAAACATCATGTATGGTTCCCTTCTGGGTGATGATTATTGTAATTGGGCACAATAAACTAGGACTCACGAACTATGAACACTATCTCAAGAACAGTTTACAATACAGTGATTATAACGAAGGAAGTGCAACAGCAAATCAGCGAATGGGTTTCATGGCCACAGTATGACAGCAGCCAATCAGCTAGTGGGTTCTATGGAAGCAGCCATTGAGTAAAGGAGCAGCAAATCAGCACACACATAGACGCAGCTGTGCAGACGATGAATCGAGATGATGATTACTGCTGCTGCAACTGCAGCAGCAGCAGCAGCAGCCGCAGAAGACGAGTCAATAAGAATAAGGTAATTTCATAAAAAAGTCATTTTATATTAAATTATGCATAATGAGTGGCCTTAACGAACAAGACAGTGTGATGAGAGAGAAGGGACAATGGGGAACTGGTTCTGTAAATGACATGCACGTAACTTTGAATGATGGGGACGAAAGCCCTATTGTAGATGAAACGATAAAAGCGTCATGTATATTGTATGGTGATGGAAGTGAAATGGATGAAAACAGTACTGAAGTGGATGAAATCATTAAGGTTAAAGGGGAGTAGTGAAAGTCAGCGAGGGCAACAGGTTAGGGCAGACGAAAAATTGGAATGAGTGTTAAAAGAAATTATGAGTAGATTGTGTACAAAAGAAGACATTGTTAAGGTGGAAAACAAATCTCATAGCATTAGAACTGACATGGTTAGCTTCAAGGATGAATTGGAGAAATAAATTAAAAAGGAGATTAAGGTAGTCAGCTCTAATCTTTCAGAATTAAATAAGAAGGTTGAAGCAGTAGCTACCGATTGTGATGAAAAGATAAAGAAAGAAGCACATAACACTAATGAGAAATTAACATTAATGAGTAGTAAATGTGTAGAAGACAGAAAGAAGCTTTGTGATGATTATAGTAGGAGGGTGCAGGCTTCCAAAAAACAGCGTAAAGATGAAATCAAAGCAGCCAGGAAATTTTGTGCTGAAAACAGAGTTAAACTTGAACCAAATCAATCAGATTAAAAATGATTTAGAAACAGAAGTGGAACCAAGTGTGCAGTAGTGGTAGAGGAAAAACTGGTAAAAGTAAATAATAATGTAGATTCCAAATTGGCTGATATGGAAAAAAAGATGGAAGAAATACAAAATCTAAAGTATAGAATATGTAGTGTCCCAAACAGAACTTCATTTGTTAGTTGTAACAAATTTAATAGTTTTGAACCATATGTTCAAGTGCATCCATAGGATCTCATAAGATAATTTAATAATTTGCTTGAAACATGCAATCACAAGGAGAAAATGTCATTTGTGAAAGATTTTTTTAAAGGGGTAGCTCACGGGCGGGCAGCTCAGGTAGCTGATAGTTGTACTTCAGGCATAGTCCATAACAATACAGGCAGGGTAGGAAAAAATGTTACCTTCATAGTCTCAGATGTTATTGAATGTAGTTTATATTTCTGCTCCAAGATACAGCCCTCCAAAAATGACACTGTGCATACCATTTTGAAGATGTGACTTTTTGATAAAATTTTAAAATGCTGTATCTCTGGAACATCTCTAGATATTTTATTGATTTTTTTAATTGAAAGCTAATTGCTTCATGATTACAAAGAAATCCTCCATTTGGACTTATCTGACAAAGTTCTTTTACTATAGCATTCTGAACTTTTTTTATTTAATTTATGGATCCTTTTTTTTTTTTCAGAAATTCCAATCTGTAAAATTTTGATTTTTTTCTGTTGATTAGTACCATATTATTTTACATTCCCTGAAAAGGGGATCCTCCACTTTTCAGTTGAACAGGTTTCACAAACAATTGAAATTTTTGCCATACATAAAGCATGTTTTATTATCACATAACAGGCTCATAAAAATCAAAAACTACCCTTATTTAACAAAATTTTAGTAGTTTGAAAGATGAGTAAGGCACACATTTTTCAAGCATTTTAAATGATTCCAAAACATATGTGAAAGGTCCAAAGAGTAAAAAGTTTCAATTTATATAACTTATGTGTACTCTGTTTGTACCGAAATTAGCCAGTTAATGAACTAAAAATGTGTTCCAGTGCTTCAGTATCTTCCTTTAATATAGAGTGATGCCTTCCTGTTGAACCAATAGGAACTGGAGCACTTGAGAACATTGTGAACAGAAGGTGAGCACTGATGGCATTGTTGCTGTCCTTCAGCTGGACACTTACATCCAGCAACTGGTCCATGTGGTAGCATAAATTTCACTACAATTTCGTTTAACTCATAACTAGTGTCTATAAATCTCCGCAATCCCAGTCAACACACACATGCCACAAACATCCCCCTTCTCAGGTTGTGAACCTGAATATTATCCTACTGTTTCTGAGGTGTTGGTTGAATGAATGAAATGTCTTCTTTCTTGCTCTTTAAAGTGAGTCCAAAAATGTGTCTTCTGAATTTCTTTCACAGGAGTAATTTTTTTGGACCATTCTTCTTTTTTCTGCTCACGGAATTCTTCGATTTCCTCTTTGGACAAAAGAATGAGGGCTGCGGATGTGTAAGATTTCACAACTCTCATAAAATCCTAAGCATTCTGTATCGCAGCTATGTTTGGAATGTAAAGATTATGTTTTGGAGCATGCTGCTTCGTCAGGCCTCCTACAAAATCACATCTACATCTACATTTATACTCCGCAAGCCACCCAACGGTGTGTGGCGGAGGGCACTTCACGTGCCACTGTCATTACCTCCCTTTCCTGTTCCAGTCGCGTATGGTTCGCGGGAAGAACGACTGTCTGAAAGCCTCCGTGCGCGCTCTAATCTCTCTAATTTTACATTCGTGATCTCCTCGGGAGGTATAAGTAGGGGGAAGCAATATATTTGATACCTCATCCAAAAACGCACCCTCTCGAAACCTGGCGAGCAAGCTACACCGCGATGCAGAGCACCTCTCTTGCAGAGACTGCCACTTGAGTATATTAAACATCTCCGTAACGCTATCACGGTTACCAAATAACCCTGTGACGAAATGCGCCGCTCTTCTTTGGATCTTCTCTATCTCCTCCGTCAGACCGATCTGGTACGGATCCCACACTGATGAGCAATACTCAAGTATAGGTCGAACGAGTGTTTTGTAAGCCACCTCCTTTGTTGATGGACTACATTTTCTAAGCACTCTCCCAATGAATCTCAACCTGGTACCCGCCTTACCAACAATTAATTTTATATGATCATTCCACTTCAAATCGTTCCGCACGCATACTCCCAGATATTTTACAGAAGTAACTGCTACCAGTGTTTGTTCCGCTATCACATAATCATACAATAAAGGATCCTTCTTTCTATGTATTCGCAATACATTACATTTGTCTATGTTAAGGGTCAGTTGCCACTCCCTGCACCAAGTGCCTATCCGCTGCAGATCTTCCTGCATTTCGCTACAATTTTCTAATGCTGCAACTTCTCTGTATACTACAGCATCATCCGCGAAAAGCCACATGGAACTTCCGACACTATCTACTAGGTCATTTATATATATTGTGAAAAGCAATGGTCCCATAACACTCCCCTGTGGCACGCCAGAGGTTACTTTAACGTCTGTAGACGTCTCTCCATTGATAACAACATGCTGTGTTCTGTTTGCTAAAAACTCTTCAATCCAGCCACACTGCTGGTCTGATATTCCGTAGGCTCTTACTTTGTTTATCAGGCGACAGTGCGGAACTGTATCGAATGCCTTCTGGAAGTCAAGAAAAATAGCATCTACCTGGGAGCCTGTATCTAATATTTTCTGGGTCTCATGAACAAATAAAGCGAGTTGGGTCTTGCTTTTCTATCACAAGGCCCCTTCCTGTGACCAGTAGCACTGTGTACCCAATCAGTTGGCAATAGTGACTTACTCAATTCAAACAGCTGGTAACAATTTTTAAAATGATTAGGAGTACCATCAGAAATAATAACGATCTTGTCTGCCCCTGTTTGCAGATGAAGAATTTTCTGCACCACTAGCAAAGCATGTGCTGAGTCATGTCCTGTGTCATCACTTATAGCTGCAACACTTGTGGTCTTGTTTTCAAAATATGTCCCTCCTGTAAAAATTGAAATCTGGTCATTACACCAATGGTACCCTTGTTTTATGTTACAGACTACCAATGAGTTCACACGCCTAACTGAGGCGTCATATGTCATGTGCTCCAGTAAGTTCTTCAAAGTTACCACACAAAGTTCAAAATTCATGCCGTACACACATAGACATCTCTAGGTGGGTTGGAACTACCCACTTAAGTCATAGTGCATAAAATTTTGATCTTCTGATATGTGAAGTTGTATTGTTGATCTTATAAATTGCAAAAGTTTCTTTAATACTGTAAGTCATGTACCTCTACACTTTCACAACTTTTTTACCTTCACCTGTTAGTGTTATAGTGTATTTTTTGTTGGCACTCTGACAAGAAGAGTCCTATTTATCTTCCAGATAAAATGACTGCACTATAAGAACCTGAGCTGCTTCTACAGGATGACAATAATAGGGATCTGGTCTTCCTAAGATTCCTTTTACAGACTTCACATTTCTTGATTTGTCTACCATGTACTTTGATACTGACGGAAAGTGGTTCAAATTTGTTTTCTTTGAAAATGTCTCTGGAATAATAGTTAAAACTTGTGCCTTTTCACTGTAGGATGCACAGTATGCTGAATTGATATTTGTGAAAAATTCCTGGCTAGAGGTGCAAGAGGGCTTTGATTCATTTTCTTCTGAATTTCTACTTTCGAGAGTATGGTCAGTTTTGCTGTAGTGTATTCGTCCATAGCTTTAGTAATTTTTCTGCACTTTCTTGATGCATAGAGCTGCTGATTCGACTTCACTGACCACGGTTTCTTAACAGGACAAACATCTACCTCTGTAGTTGACTGATTCAGGGTATTTAATTTCTCCTTTACTGATGCAAAATTTGCATCATCTGCACCATGGAAGGCTTCACATTGTTCTGATACTATCATTGTTGTTATTCTGACAAAACATTTATAACACAAAAAGTCATCGCTGGTACATCTTTACTTTGAAACAGAGTCTTTAAATAAGAACACTTATTCCCAACCTGAACAAAGTCTGCTTTTTCTGTTTGTCTTATATTTCACTCTTTTATGAATATCCAAATAGTCAGCACACTTCACTCTCCTGTGGGCCCAGTCAGAAGACATTTCAAACAGTCATTTTCAAAAAACACGCTGCAACTGCGTCAACTGGCAAATTCCTCAGGAAAACACATAACTCACTGGATGGCCTCAGATTTCTTAGAAGCCTCTTCAGTAAACAAATTAGCACTGAACAACTACAATACAGAAACCTGCAATGAACACCCACAACAAAGAAACTGACAAGAAACTACCACCAAGTGTAAGAAATATCTTCAACAATGAAAGTGAAAAGAAGTAAATGCAAAAAAGAAAGTGATAAAAATAACTGCAACAAAGACAATAGAAATAAACATTGTAACAAAGAAATTAATAAGAAACAACTTCAGTGGAGTCATATATTACCCATGAAAGTTGAAAAAAAAAGATTTTTTTAAAATAAAACCTGTCCAACTTAAAAGTGGAAGCTATCCTTTACAGAGAGTACTACATAGTACTAATCAACCAAAAAAATCTAACTTTTCTGGATTAGCATTTTTGAAAAAAAAAAAAAAAATCCGAAAATTATTAAAAAAATAAAATTCAAAAGGCGACAATAAAAGAACTTTGGCAGATATGTCCAAATGGAGGATATCATTGTAATCATAAAGCAATTATCTTTTAAATTAAAAAAAAGCTCTTAAAATATCAATAACAGTTACAGAGATAAAGCGTTTCAAAAATTTTTCCTAAATTCGCAACTTCGAAATGGTGTTCGCAGTCTCATCTTCGGAGGCCTGTATCTCGGGGTAGGAATTTTTTTTGGAGAGAACAAAAAATTATGGGTTGTTTACTTACTCCTGAAGTTTAACAGATGCTAAATTCAATAACATCTGAGCCTATGAAGCGATACAGATCATGCCTTCATGGCACAGCTTTGAAAAACCAATTCTAGATGAATATTGGTCCAAAGAGAAGCAGCAGAGAATTTTGAGTGAATTTTGTGGAGGAGAGAGATTTGCCTCTAGGAAGGGTACTATGAAAGAATTCTGTCAGCTTTGGATAAAAAAAACTGAAATATTTGGACAAAGAGCTAGCTAGTGGTCTTAGAAACTAAGTTGCCTCAGAAAGTTAGAGAATTGCTCATACCTGCCCCTACAGGTAATATTAGTGATATCTGAGTCATATTGATAAAGTGGAGAGGGTGCAGCCCTCAGTGGAAGATCGTAGGAGGAATTTTGATGACAATAATCAATTAGGGAGAGAATTTCAGGTAAATAGGATGAACAGGACTAATTACAGTAGAAATTCAAGGAATGGTTGGGTGGAAGATAGCCAGAATGGACACAGAAATAGTAGGAGAAATTCAAGTAAAAGAAATGGAGCAGGTTCTGGATCAAACCATTTAAACTAGATAATGCTCCAGTTTTGGCTCGCACTAGAGCAGGTAGTGATGAAGAACCATGTGTATATAAATGTACTGTAATCACAGGTAAGGGTAATGTAAATGATAGTAGTAAGATGAGTGTAATTTCTAATTCTAGTGAGATGTTGAATGATGGTGTGGGTAGCAATGTTTATCCCATAAAAGTAGAGGAGGAATGTACTATAATAAAATCAAGTGATGAAACACAGTGTGTTGCTATTGCCCAGGATGTCCAAAGTGTCCAGACAGATGGTAAATTTTTAAGAGAACATAAGGAATTCAGGTGTATTGCTTTATGGTCTAATACTGGAAACAATAATCAACTAATAAGCCAAGTATTTGACGACAATCAAAGTGACAGTGGGTCTGATTCTGACAGTAGCTGTAATGATGATAGCAGTGACGAATTCAGTAGTGACGAGGATGAGGTATTTAAATTTATAATTGATAATGATGACAATGTGTTACATAAAGAAACAATAAAGGAAGATAATGTTAGGTGTAATGAAGAGTTGGAGCTTGAGAGTGATAATGAGGAAGAGAACCATGCTATTTGTCATTTGACTGTGTCTGGTAATTAATTTGGTAATCTGGATTATAGTCTTTCCAGGCAAAGGATTAATGAGGATTTGTTGTATTAAGAAGATCAACAATGACAGTGTTTATTCAATATGTAGCATATTATTCTGCAATAACTGTGTGACCAGTTTTCTACTCCTAATAGATGTTCGACAGTAAACTATGGTAGCAGTACGCTGATGTTTGCCTGAGAACTATTAACGAGGCTTATCCAAAGTTAAACAACAGCGCACTGGCCATATTAACTGGGAACGCAACTGTGCACCTGTCGGCTACATTATTTACAGTAGTCAGTGTTGAAATTCCACCGCCCATTTTTCAGCTAGTCTCACAACACAGTACGTCAACACTGAGGACCATCAGTGAAGAAATAAAGTAGGCAAACATCGCAAGCTTACACATTCATTTCCAGCTGGTACAAACCCATTCAAAAAAATATGCTTGTTCTTCACTTCACTAGATTAGATTGCCTTAGATACACTGTTCAATGTATAGATCAATAGTGAGGAGGTTCTAATGGATGTAAAGTATGTCAGAACACAAAGAAACAAGGAAAAACAATTTTCAAACCAGCCCATGATTGATTAGAAATTCACTTAGAATACCACTCAAAAAGTACCATCACGCTTTGTAGCCTACTGGATCCCTTTAATAGAGCCTGCCCTTTATGTACCAGCTGTTTGTTATTATCAGTACTAGTTATATATATGTGTGTGAAATGTGTTCCAGAACAACTGGGATATACTAATAAAATCTTCTAGGTTTCCAGAGCAGGACAAACAAGAGTTTAAACTCAAGTTTTCAAAGATAATCACCATCTTCTTCATCTGGAGATGTGCCCATATGACATCTAAAGCATTCAGTGTGAGCGTAGGCCATGTTACACGGAGCAGACACAATGTCGTATTCAGCAGTACTGCCTGGAGCACATCAGCTCTGGGGCAGAGAGACAAATTGGCAGTCACTGAGCACAGTTTGGAAGAAAGCTGCAAGTTGTATTCTGAATTAGCAAGAGTGCTTTGTAATGCAATGTAGTTTGGGACAGCATGATAAAGGAATCCATCAAATTTAGGGCTAATAACGGCCTCAGAAACAGAGATGGTGGCTATTAACAAAGTTCTGCTTTGGACCTGTTACTGGCCATGACACACTGTGAGCACTCAGAGCTGAGAGATATCTGTACAATGTGCTAGTTGGTATGTGACCGAACATGCTGGGATTCAAGTACACTCCCTCATCTGCTCCAATCTGTGCTGGGTCAAGGGCAAGGACAACTCAACTTGCTGCAGTACCTGTATAAGATCAAGCAAGATGACATTTCAACACTTTACCATAAGACGATGGTAGCGACACTCATCGAACTGTCGCATCTGGAAACCAGAGAACTTTATATTAGTTCAACACACAAGAAAGATGACGATACATGTTGGCACCGATGACATTTATTTGGTTTTACTATTTTGTCATGTATTTGGTATAATATGTGGTTCTTTAATACAGGACTTTTGGACTCTAGTCTTTGATGCCATTACTGCTATGTATTGTAATTTGAAATTTAGTTAAAAATATCTATTATTATTTTTTTGGCAAAATAAGTGCCCAAAACATGTACCTTCATTCTAAAACAATATTCTTCTTAACCCATTTTCTGACAAAGCTTCAAACATTGGAGAGAATACAGTGCGTAAAGTCCCACCCATAAAATGCAAATGTTATTCTTAACATACTTTAATTTTACCAGCTGAATCCTACACGCAAACTACGTTGCTTACACAGTGTTCTCTTGTACAACTTAATGATGTTCGGTGTTACGGGTGGGACAATTCATATTGAAATTAAAATTAATTAATTTTGAAACAATACTCATATCAAATGAACTTCTAATGCACAAATATACTTCTTTTTGACTTGGTTTTTAAGAATCTGTCTTGTGCTCTCAAGAATGGCCCACTGGACTACAAACGGGGTTGCAATAATACACTGTTCTAGTGTTTTGTTCACCAGAGAAAAGGAAATAACGGATGGTCAAATTTGTGTGTTCTACAATGAATGTTTTGTAAAGGCCTAATTACAGTATAAAATATGTACTTTCAGCTTTAATTTGCCCAGTGTCCCTGTTTTTCTGGACCTGTTCAGCAGTCTTTCAGCTTCAGCAGCTGACCCTTGTCTGCTTACAGCTGTAAAACCTTGTTCAAAGTTGTAGGTTTTCATAAAGAGTGTATATGCTCAAATGCAGCATTAATGAGTAAATAGAAAGTAAAATGAGAGAAAACAGCTTTTAAGCCACAAAAATACAAGTGTAGTTATGTACAATCAACTTCAAGCAATAAGCAGCAATAAAACAAATGAAAATCCAGAGAGACAGAACTTTAAACACACTGTATGACTGGAATAATGTCTTTGCACTTCAGACTAAATAAATTGCAAATGCCGTCTCATTTAGATTCTGAACAAGTATATTGCCTTCCTGATGCTATTGATGGTGCTTTTGATTTTAAATATGTGATGCTCCGGAATCCATTAAGTACCTTAGGTAGATGGACAATGGAAGGAACGGACATAGCCAGTGGGATGCAAAAAGCTGATAAGTGCTGGAATTTCTTCACCGACTTTAAACACTTTGACTTTGAATACTACAAAATCATTCTAACCTCTGTTTCCCCTAATATTGTTTACAACAATGGGCTTGAACTGTTGATTTTCTCTTATCCTAGCAACTCTGTGGACTTCAGCAAACCTTTCTTGATCAAATTCAATTTCTTTAATTTCTTTCTCTGTAACGTAAGACAAGATGATGCTTGAAATGTTGTCCTTGAATTTAAATAGAGCAAGACTACAGTGTAATCTATCACTTTGTTAAAGTAATGTATTGCACAGGGTATTTAGGACTGATGAATGATGACCATCAACTACTGGAGCACATTTATTTAAAGTAGTTTGGATAGTGGGACATTCATGTTGACCACTGGATTTTTCTGCATGTGTATATTGACTGAATGGTGAGATAGACTATGTTGCTACTGGACAGAGCAACACTGGAAGTGGCTTCCATTTGGCTACACTTGCTGTTCTTAATGTTTTCTCTGTGCAGCAGATCCCTACTTCAGATATGTGCCAGGCTCCTAGGATGAAGACACATGTGACAATGCATCAGACATACACAGAAACAAGAAATGCTATGGACTGTAACTTGGTTTGTTGCAAATGATGTTGAAATATACTAGCCAAGCAAACAGAACAGCTTGATATCTTTCCTGTGTGTAAAAAGCTATAATAATATATGTGGTTTACAGAAGAAGAAAATTCTCTCATGTAGTAGTGTGCACAGTAGTTGTCTGTTGTTGAGTCTTCAGCACTCAGCAGCATGCCAAAAAGGAGACACAGTCAGTAATACAAGGCATACAGGGTACAGCTGGACACTGATTTGGAGATGGGGCGGTGAGATGGCGGGAGATTGGAGGGGGGGGTGGGGGGGGGGGGGGGAGCAGTTTATGCAGGTAATGAGCAAAAGGTGTTTTGACAATAGTAGCTACTGTACCGCCCTCATCAGAGAAAATTGTCATGTAAGTACCCAGGAAAAATTTCATTTGTGGTGAATGCCCCACAGAATGGCGAATCTGCAAAAATTTGTTAAGATACTTGAAAGAAATTAGTATTTTTGTCATAATGAGTTCCAGTAGAAAAGGAGACTGTCCATTAAAATGTGGTCAACTGTGAAGGTTACTCAATGCAGCAATCATTAATAATACTTTATTCAAGAAAAGTTTATGAAGAATTGAGCTGTTGATGAGAATACAGTGATACAGAAAGAACAGAAGGAATTTAGTTGTCAATACAAGAATATTAAGTTACTCAACAATAATTACAACACAGAATAAAATACATGTCTACAATCCAGAAGATTGAGATTTCGAGCTGGTGGCTGTTTTCTAGTCTTCAGTTCCTTGTCATCACACGCCAGTTAACTGCAGTTACATTGGCGGTATATCAAACACCAGAGTTGGCCACTGCTGCAGCAATTTCTATTGTAGCCTTCCCACCATGACAGTCCCACTTTGCACTGGCAGTTCGCCGTGCCTAGAGCCACTGAAAATCGTAAGTGAGCTGTATTTGAATCAAAATAACGTGCCTTCAAGTGGTACTATGTGTTGTGAGAAATTTGAAGTCAGTGGCTGGCCAAAAAGTTGAGTGTCATTGGGCTTAGAATACTGAGTCAACAGACAACTCATTAGCGTTTTTACATTAATAAATTTTAGGCAACAAATGGTGGAAGACCGACTGAGGATTTAAGTGCAAAAGTAGATACCACAAATATCACAAATGGTAGCCTCCAACAGCATATTCAGGAATCTCACGAAGAGGAAAAAAAAAGGAGATAAATACAAAAATAACTAACTTGCTAACATTTTACCCACTTTACAAGAGTAGTTAAGTACTAAGATAAACGAACTATGTGATCTTGTAAGAAATGCTGGTTTTGAACAATTAAAGGAGGTAGGTCATAATGTAAAACATATATGAAAGAATTAACTAAACAAATGTTTACAAAAGTAAATGAACAATTCTTAAGACAGGCAAATGTGGTTACATGTGTTAGAGCAGGGTAAAAATTTGGACATAACAGCTTTACCAGGCTCCACTTTCAGAACTTTGGAGGCATGAGTAAGTGAATTAATTACTCAAAAGGTACAAGAAACAACAGATTTATCAGTCAGTACACTATGGTTCACAGCTGATTTAGGAAAAACAGAAGAGGAACTAGGTAAGCTCTGGGATGGACCTAATAAAACCAGAGATAAATTAAGTAAATGGAAATTTTATGAAAGCAATCGCCTTTCACCAGAACTATCGGAAGAATTAAATTTAGATGGAGAAGATTTAAGATTTATTTACACTCTCAACGTAGGAGGTGGTGCTAGTATTTCATCTGGAGGGCATCATAAAACACTACTGACACAATGTCTCTCACATGGCCTGGTGTAGTATTATTTAGTTAATAAGAGTACACAAGGATTTTATTTACACTGGTATTAATTATAGTCACACTACTTATTTATTTATCTGTTATTTAAAAATACCAGGTGACAAGAAAAGTGGAACTCAGAATATTGGGAACAGATTAACAAACTATGCAAGGAAGAGATTGCACCAATAATAATCAAGACCCTCTTGAACGGAAAAGGAGGCCTCTACAATATCGACACTGTACAGAAGAATATTACATAAAAACGAAGTGCTAGGCTAGACGAGCAACTGCTTGTCACATTCTGGGATTCTTATATACCCTACAGATATTGCCAGTATCTTCAGATTTCGTACAAACAGTAGCTCGAGTAGCATTTACTGGTCTCAAATAGATTACTAATTGGTATGAAGATCATTACGCCACTTGCTGTACTTTATGTTTTCCATGTGCAGCAGATTACCACCTCAGAGTTGTGACAGGCTCCTTGGAAGAAGACATTCTTGACAGTGCTTAAAAAAGTCATGGAACAAAAGAAACATGATAGTAGGGTGTGTTCTAATCTGTAACTCTGTTCATTGCAAATGTTGTCAAAATGTGCTTATCAAGCAGACAGAATTATTTGAAGTCTTTCTTGCGTGTAAAAAGCATTACAATGTTTGTCGTTTACAAAAGAAGAAATTTCTCTCATTTAGTAGGGTGCACAGAAGCAGCCTGCTGTAGAGTTTCCAGCACTCAGCAAAAATGAAAAAGCAGTGATATGAAGCATACACGGTGTACCCAGATGTTAATTTGGTAAAGAGAGGGGGGGGGGGGGGGGACAGCAGGAGGAGCGGGAGGGAGAGAGAGAGAGAGAGAGAGAGAGAGAGAGAGAGAGAGAGAGAGAGGAGGAGGGGGACAGCAGGGGGAGCGGTAGAGAGAGAGAGAATGGTAGCTTGCCAGACCATGACTTTTTTTTATTTGTTTTCTTTTTTAAAGAACCAGTTTCTCTATTAACTCTTCTACAGTTGAATGATGCATCTCTACAACATACTTGTTAGTACAAAACCCTGTTTGTACTGTATAATTTCTTCTGGGTCATATTCTTTTAAAAACATGTACTGAATAAGATTCTAGGTCAGGTTATACAGGACATGGTTCACAATATTGCAGCATGCATTCTTTGATTCCAAATGGCACACAGTTTTCTTTATTAATTCCTCATAGTTACCATCCTTGATAGCAGCTGCAGCCAACACCAGTTGGCCATTTTTATGTATTACACATACATGAACTGAACGTACCAGCCAGGATTAGGGAGAAAATAAAAATGGGTTTAAAAAATGAAAGAAAAGTAGTTGAAATTGGATTTTATTGCTTTCTTTTCAGATTGATGATTAAACATTTCAATATAAATTCCTATTATTACTCTATTGAAAACAATAACCCATTCTTACAACTACTTTATTAGTGCCTCTTTTCGTGCCCTGCCAGCAATGCACCTGAAAGAATCTTGTCCATCTGCCAGTTCATTTGGGCAAAATTAATAAAAAATTTAGGAGACAAAAGAACTGAGAAATTAGTGAAGATCTACAAATTTCTGCATGCTTCCAAAAAGTAGTTAATAGTACTTTACTCTCATGACAGTTCTACATCAAGTTAGTTTCTTTTTGCTGGGAGTGTAAATGTTATTTTAGTTGCATTTTTTAAATTGCAAGAAAAGTTAAAACACAATATTAATAAAATAAATTCTTGTGACACTACATATTTGCCTTCAGTAAATATGATGGCTCTCTTTAGTTCGTGTAAGGGTAACTATGTATCATTTTGTTTGTTAATTGAATTTTCATATTAGATATAGTTGGGTTTTATTGATTTTTTTTTTACAATGGGTTTAAAAACGCAATCTTTTTGGGTAAGGTTAAATTACAACAACTCTGGTACCAGCAGCGCTACTTTGGCCTGAGTTCACAAAATTTTGAGAAGATCAATTCCGGAACAATACATGTCTAAAAGTCATAAAAACACCAAAACATCAGGAATCCAATATATTTACTCAGAATATGAACAAGACAGTAATAGCAATTTATTCATTCTGATGTGAAAAAGAATTATTCCAGCTGTGTTTAGAGTTCTAACATTCTGAATTTTCATTTGTTTTATTGCTGCTTATTGCTTGAAGTTGAGTCGTACATAACTTACACTTGTATTTTTATGGACAGAAAAAAGGTTTCACTGATTTTTCTTTCTGTTTATTCATTAATATCACGTTTGAGCATAAAAATGTGTATGAAAAGTAATAACTGTGAGCAATTTTTTTTCAGTCATAAGCAGGCAAGAGTAAAAAATTAAACTACAGTGCCTCTCAAGTTGAAAGGCTTCTCTTTTTAGATACAGAAAGATTATAAAGATTAAAGAACATACAGTTGAGATACAGACTCCAAAAACTACACAAATTTGGCACCCAAAACATTTACACCAAATTGGTAGGAGCATATAACTTGACAGAAAAGGCCCAAGGCTATCAAACAAAAAGCACAAGAAGACAGCACAGTCGTCGGCCAAATCTGTTGATTAAATTGTGAATTGTGACTGGTTGAAGATGGGCTCTCAAAGTCACACAATGAATTTTCTGTCATTTTTGTAGTCTTACGGCTCTTACAGTTTGCATTTAAAAATGTCAACGATAATATCTTCTAATTCAGCACAAAAAGTTGTTTAAGTGCACATAAGCAAGGGCTTGAAAACTGAAAGTACCTTTCACAAAAGTTATCCAAAGTTCACACTTTGGCACGTGTGTAGGTGGTGCAAACTCGGGAACCCTATTCACGAGAGGCTGTAGAAATGAACCAAAGGAGATATGGACCTGAATATTAGTACATATCCACTCAAGACATTGTGGAACCTTCTGATAAAATTTCATTACATTCACAAATGGTCCAGCAGTGTTTCCACTTTAGGAAGGAGAGTAGGTCTTTAACAAGCTCAGAATGACTGAATTTGTGAATATGGCAAAAGATAAGCCCCTTTGAAATGAGGCTTTTGGAGGAGAGGTTCACTACTATGTTACAGGACTGTTTAGGTGCTGGGTTCGGTAGGATGGTGGGCGGGAGCTTGTGAGAGTGTAGCATATGTAGTTCTGCAAGATGGGGTCAGGCATCTATTAACTGATGTAAAGGAGGTTTGACAGAGGTTTTTGTAGTGGTGCTGGATTGTGGTAGTCCAATATAAGTGTACAAAGTGAATAGACTTTACAGTTTTTAAGGTGGCACTGTGCATGCTGCTCTTGTTCCTGCAGTACGTGGGTTTCAAATTTGGCAATGTGATGTGGTAATTGGTACAGCAGAGTGGAAATATTTTACAGGCAGTGATGAGGTAGTGACAAAATGTTTAAGACTCAGTTATATATTGTGTAGGGCTGAGTTGGTGAGGGCTGAGTTGGTGAGGGCTGTGGAATGACAGAATTATAACATAGAATTACTGTGGAAAGCTGTTTGGGAGCAATTCCACAAACTAAGCAGCAACACAGAAACAAGTTACGTGGGAGTGGGTTCGGTATAGGGGTAGGGAAACTTTTCTGTATTTACACAGATGGAAGGAACTAAAATCAATTGTGGAGAAAAAAAAATAGTAACAGAGCATTAAAACATATGGGAATATTCTGAAAACTTGAAAAAGACAAAACCAGATTAAGTATAGCGAAGGAAGGATAAAGCTACATGAAGCACAGTAGTAAGACATCAAGATGTAAATAAGACCAATAAGAAAACTGGATGAGATTAAAATGAAGACAGGAATAGAAATAAATAATAATACAATAACAGTGTGAAATGCATGTTGGTATGTAGGTATGAGTGAAGCAGGCAGCAGTTGTAAATGGGTTGGGCATGGTCAGTATCTTGCCTTTTTGTTATGATGCACTGTAAAGCCTGTCACACAGCTTAAAAGGTAAGAAGACACAGTGCTGCCAATGTACTACCAATTCACACGGGTCCATACTGTACCCTATAGCAAACAAAAAGTGAGATACCAACTGACCTGAATTAGGAGTTAACATAAGACTAATTTCAATTAAAATCAGTGGCTTAACAGAAAGGTTCATTTTCTTCTACCATAAAACAAAGAATGAAAATAGTCATCTACAAGCATCACGGCAGTAAAAATATTCCTCAGGATGGATGTATTTATGTGTGACATAATGTGGAATTCACAAACTGATTTAGTAACTGATTTGAAGTTTTATTTTTCCCAGAGCATTTTAATGCACTGGAGGCCACTGACGCCAATAATTTTTGGACTGGTTGCATACCAGTCTCTGCCCACCAGGTCTGTTGGGTGCTATGAAGGTCCCAACTGTTGCTGTGGCAGAACACTGACATTTCCTTGAAAGTGAAGGTTTCATTCTTATTTTTGCCCTCGCTAGTTTCAACACTATCTGATTTTTAACAATTAAAATCTTAATTTCAATATAAGATTAATAAAAGCCAGTTGTCATGTCATTTCCTTTTTTCATTTATTATTAATACAACAACATACCAGTCATCGTACAGAGCAATAAGTTAAGTCTTCATGAATTTCCTTCTTTTCCTTGTAGTACATTTACTAAATTTAGCATATGCTGCTCTATTTAATAGGTTTAATTTCACATTTTTGTAAGAAAAAATATCCTTCAGCTTGTCGTGCAGAATTGCTCACTGAACAGCTAGCTAATTAATGCATCAATACCCATTTGTGACACATCAGGAGGGTAACAAGTTGTGTACCTGGGATTCTACCTGCTTTTATAGTTTGCTTCTCAGTTGGTCTTACTAGGATGATTAAGGTGTGTGCATCCTGTATGTGGATGCACGAGGAGTTGGCTGTGGTCCGCGAACAGCTTGAGGCGCTTCTGGCTACAATCGGTCACCTTCAGACTGCTGCCTCAGGGTACAGTGGTAGTGGAGAATCTGGCGTGTTGTATGGGACACCTCAGGTGTCACTTGTTCTGCCCATGGGCTCTGCTAACCAGGCACCTCCTAGTGTACATGATGCAATGGATTCACCTTCACCGCAGGGTGAGTATAGGGAGGTAATGCATTTGCATCAATCAAGGCGAAGAGCCAATGAGGAGACCGGTCACTTGGCCTCACCCATTCGCCCTTTAAGTAAATATGTGGCTGCTGCTTCAGTAGGATATGGGCAGGCCCACAGGAGGAGGGGTTTACTAGTTATTGGGAACTCCAAAATTAGGTGCGTTGTGGAGCCCCTTAGACAGACACTGTTCAGGGCTGGAAAGAAAGACAATGTGCATTCGGTAGTGTCTCGGTGAGCCTCATCCAAGATGTGGAGGCAGCTCTGCCTGCAGCTATCGAGCATGCAGGGTGCAGTAGTCTGCAAGTTGTGGCTCACATTGGCACCAACGATTTCTGTCGCCATACTCAGTTCATACAGGTGGCCGGGGGAGGGGGGGGGGGGAAGAGGAGGAGGAGGAGGAGGAGGAAGAAGTGGTGGTGGTGAAGACTGCTAGCCTTGGTCTGGGGTGCAGGCAGAGCTCGCAATTTGCAGCATTGTTCCCAGGGGTGATTGGGTCCTTTGGTTTGGAGCCGAGTGGAGGGTCCCAACCAAAGGCTTCGTTGATTCTGTGATTGTCTTGACTGCAGATTTCTAGACTTGCATTATCTGGTGGGGATTTGGGGATTTGTAAGACTCCCTTTGTCAGGTCAGGGGGTGGTCTACATGAAGGAAGCAGCTACTCAGGTAGCAGATTGCTTATGAAGTGCACATGAGGTTTTTTTTTGACTAGACAGTAGTTTGAAGTACTCTGAAGAACACTCCCCAGTCAATACGCAGCAAAGGATGTCAGACCACTTTAGGTCTAAAGAAACTTCGAATGTCAAAATTTTATCAGTAAACCGTCAAAGAATTCATAACAAAATTTCTTGAATTTCCTGCCCTACAGGAAAGCTCTCATGCTCAAAGTATTCTTGAGACCAACAGCTCACTGCAACCTAAAGTGGACAGATCTGAGAGATTTAGAAAGTCAGGGAACATATGTCATAAAGACAGATTAGACTCCAAGGCAAGGGGAGTGTTCACTGCAGCTGACAAAAATATTACCTCTATTGAGGTTGAAGTGGAATGCGACAGTGAAGTTATCTGGTCCCGTATAACAGACGGATGTTTTTAGTAGCGACCCTATTCCACTGTGACAGTTCTTAAAACTTCAAAGAAAGACCACAGTCAGTTGCGCATAAATTCCCAGACCATGCAATACTAGTTGGAGGTGACTTTCACCTATTGAGTATAGACTGGTATATCTATGGATTCATTGCTGAGGATACTGACAGACAGATGGCCAAAATAATTTTGAAAACATTTTCTGAAAACTCTTTTGAGCAGTTAGCTTGGTAGCCCATACGCAATGGAAATATTTTAGATCTTGTAGCTACAAACATGCCAGATCTTACTGACAATATCAGTATAGAAATGGGGATTAGCAATCATAACTAGCAATTAACCATGGTTATGAAAGATATTACATCAAGTAAGAAGGCTAGGAGAGTGTTTCTTGTAGATAAGAGTAGATAAGCAGTTGTTAGCATCTCACTTAGCCAGTGAATTAACGTCACTTAGTTCCAGTAAGATGCAAGTAGAGGAGTTACAGGTAAAGTTTAAACAGATTGTAAATCATGGTCTGGAGAGTTATGCACCTTGTAAGTGGATAAAGGATGGAAAAGCCTCTCCATGGTTTAATAATGAAATTTGGAAGATGCTGTGGAAGCAGAGGTTATTGCACCCTCAGTTCGAAAGAGACCACAAAAATGACAACAACAAAAGGTTAATAGAGATTCGTATGTTTGCGAAAAGATCTATGCGCAAAGCATACAACAACTACCACTGTGATACCTTAGCAAAAGATCTTGCAGAGAACCTGAGAAAATTCTGCTCCTATGTAAAATCCCTAAGTGCGTCTTACGCTTCTGCTCAGTCCCTTGTTGAACAGTCAGGTGTGGCAGTTGAAGACAGCAAAATGAAAGCTGAAGTTTTAAATTTCATATCCAAGAAATCATTCACGCAGCAAAATCATACAAATATACAGTCATATGACCATCGGACAGGCTCCTGGCGCAGAGAAACAACTGAAAGATTTAAAAGCAAATAAGGCACTAGGTCCAGATGTACTCCCAATTTGGTTTTACAAAGAATACTCCACAGCATTATCCCTTATTTAGCTTGCATTTATTGCGAATCTCTCGTCCAGCACAAAGTCCCAAGTGGCAGAAGGGTAAAGGAACACGCCTGCAAAATTACAGACAAATATCAGTAACTTCAGTTTGTTGCAGAATCCTTGAACATATTCCCAGTCTGAATATAATAAATTTTCTTGAGACTGAGAAGATTACGTCCACAAATCAGCTTGAGAGAGCATTGCTCGTGTGAAACTCAGATCAACCTTTTCTCACATGATATACTGTGAACCACATATGAAGGGCAACAGGCAGAGTCCATAGATTTCTGGAACACATTTGACACGGTGCCCCACTGCAGGCTCTGAATGAAGGTACAAGCATATGCAATAAGTTCACAGATATGTGACTCGCTCGAAGACTTCTTAAGTAATAGAACCCAGTATCAGGGACAATGGTATCATCAGGAGTGCTCCAGGTACGTGTGATAAGATCACTGTTGTTCTCTATATACAGATAAATGATTTAGAGGACAGGATAGGCAGCAATCTGGGGTTGTTTGCTGATGATGCTGTGGTGCATAGTACTGTACTAATTAAAAGTTATCAACTGAAAACTTCACTATTATACGAGATAGGAAATTTAGAATGAGCTGAGCGGAATAATCTGAAGCAGACACCACTCACCGGAAAGCACTCATTCCATTATCTGTGAGAAGATATTTTGATTCACTGGAAAATAATTCAATTAAAATATATACACACTTAAAATTTGGAACCAGGCACACTATTATTTTTTGTGTCATAATATCTGTTTACTTCTGAAGTTCCCCTGTGTATTATCATAGACATTATTTTTGTGGACTGAATGGCATCCTTTATTAATATGTAAAGTAATTAATTAAAAACTTAATAAAATTAACATAACGCATATACATTTAAATATGACTGTCTAACTTTTAGCTGGCGTGTTCCTAACATGGATGAATAAAGTGGTTGCATGAATTTTTCTAATGTAATAATCCACAACATATTTCATAAACCCAATTTCGTTCTGAGTATACAGCCCATCCAAAGTGGTAAAACTTAACCTAGTCATTTTCAAATAATTACAAGATTCCGAATGCAGCAAAAATCTTTACACCACCCTTTATAAGACCAATCCTACCCAAAGTAGTCAGTCAGTGGCAATCTCTCACATGATTAACCTATCTGCATTCATATTATCAAAAGTCAGTCCACCTAACATCTTCATTAACATCTTTCTTTTCTTTTTCTACAGTCTTTGCAGTGACATGCATTACCTTTAACTTTTTGGAAACATTCAGTAGGCAGCATATGGGTTGTGTAATTGTGTCAACATTATGAAAGACAATGTACATGGGTTACATTCCTGGAAACTGGATGTATCAAACTGTAAGCACCAGGAATACAGTGGTTAAGTTAATATGTCACTCTTCATCTGATGAAATGCTCTGTGTTTACATCAACACTGTCACACTACCGTTTCGGACTGTGGGTTATTTTTACCGGTAATAAACATTTATCAAAGATCTGAGAGCGGTCATCAATTTGACTTCAAGGAATAGATACTCAAGATCAATTATAGTATTTATTTTGGCATACATTACAGGACAACTTTCCACAGAACTGGTGTTCACTAATAGTGCGATCTTCTGTCAATGAGAGAGCAAATGCAGAATACAAAGTTGCAGCTAAGCAATGTCCACGGATGGTTGTCACAGCAACTGGAAACTGTGTCACAAACAAAATTTAGTTTCTGTGTCACTATCAAAAAATAGGAAATGAAAGTCTTTAGCCATTTGTGAGTAGATGGCTTCAAGCAATTCTTTTTGTGCTACACAGTTCTGTTTCTTTTCTTTCTAATCAGATTTTTTCAAGATTCTAAATAATACATGATCACAATAGTATCTTTGTAGTATTTGCTTTCAATTCAGCACATTAAGGTCATAAAAGCATTTTTCTTTGTGGTAGCATACACACAGTGAGCAATATGTGGAAATGTAACATAAGAATGATAAGGACAGGACATGAACAACTGACTTTTGCCTTTGTTGATCTATATTGTTAACTGTTCACAAACTGTGCTCTGAGTTGTTGCTTCAGATCATGATACATGTCTGTATTACATCTGAACATTCTATCATATAATTATCATTAATTATTTTGATAAAAACTTTAATTTTTTTATCACTTACCTGCAGCAGTAAAGGTTCACTATTCACTGTCAACATTTTTAGTTGTTGGTATTAATGTACGGGGACTATAAACAGAAAGCAGGAATGACATGACAGCTAGCTTATATTCATCTTACATTTAAAATAACATTTTAATTGTTATGTCTACCACAGTTTTGAAACTCGTAGAGGTGACAAAAAGAATGAAATCTTCAACTCTTGAGAAAATGATCAGTGTTACGCCCACCAACCAGTAGTCACTTTCCTGGCACCTGGCAGGGCCGATGGGTGAACACTGTCGCACAGCCGGTACGAGAATGGTTGGCCTCAGTGGCATCTAGTACTTCGTAATAAAGGGTGTAAAACAGGATCACACTAGTCCAGCCCATCAACACAGAAACGCTGTTATTACTAGACCAAATGGTTAGTGGTTTTTGTTTTACTTAAATGTTTGACAATTGGAAACAATAGGAAAAATTATATGGATCTTAGTGCAGCTAGAAAGACTACCTTAATACACAACTTATTTCTCATATAGACATAAAATCATGTTAATACTGAGAAACAAATATGCTTTCAGTTTTTGTCTTATCCTTGTCTGGGGATGCAATTTTCAGCTCCTTAGTGACTCACTGAACATCCTTCAGAAAAGTCTAATACATTCGAACTGTGGCATCTCAACTCTTGTTTGTATTATCTCCATTCACTAATACTACTTTGACATGCGTGTAGAAATGCAAGTGTCAGTTGTGAAAAGCTTAAAATGCTGTAGGAGGGACAAATAAAATTGCAGATCAGTTACTAAATCCATTTACAACTCCACATCATGTCATACAAAAATGTGCACATCAGGAGCAATGTTTTTACTGGCTGTGATTCTTGTGAATTGCTCTTTTCCTTCCTTGTTTTATGGTGTAGACATATAGTTGTAAACATATAGTACGTTGACAGTACTGTCTCTCCTTTCCTGTTATGCTGTGTGACACTTTACAGTTCAGCATATCAAAAGGCAAGGAATCTTGCAACTTATGCCACTGAATATGTGAGACTATATGTCTGGTGCAGGCAGGAGCAGGAAAATACAATGATGGTGAAGAGAAGTGGTGAGATTAGTTTGAAGATACAGAAATAAACATATCAGTCTTAGCATGCGGAGATGATAGTTGTGTGTGTGTGTGTGTGTGTGTGTGTGTGTGTGTGTGCGGGGGGGGGGGGGGGGGGGGGGGGGGGGGGGGGGGGGGGGGGGCGGCACGCGCGTGCGTTCCCTGTCACATATCTCTTTTGTGTATCCGGAGGTGGACTCTTTCAAAAAATTTAATTTAGTATTACATAAACATCAATCAAAAATAAATATAAAATTAGACTTTATTACGAATCATATGACACTGTTCCCTGATTACATTAACATTGCATTGGATTTCTCAAATTTAAAGAACTTTTCTATGAATTATATAACATAGAATGCATTATTAATCATGTACAAACAAAACCAGAAAGACATAACTTGAACAAATCAGACTATATTCCAAATTTTTCTGCCTTAAAAATTAAGTAAGACAATAATACGATTATTACACAAAATTTTCTTCTTCTTACTTTCAAATAACGTGTTATTATCTCTTAGGAATCTTTATTACTTCCAAGCAAGTTAAAAGATTTCAGTGCTAGTTCTATTTCACACATTTCTGTACTACAGAAAAATTCATCAGATCATAATGTGGGTCTCATTTTCTTCTTATATTATGGTTGTGGTACATTTGATTGTGAGAAAATTATGATTGAAGAGAGAGAATGTTTGGTTGTGGTCAATGTCCCCACTTTCTTAAAAAGGCTAAGACAGAAGATTTCTCGGGTGACGAGACACATGTAACTCTTTAATAATCTCATTTTGGGTGTAGACATTTTTCATTGCCCATTAACTGCCTTAGAAAACATTCACAAATCCACAAGTAAATGAAAATATTTCTTTCATATTAGGAATTATTCTGATGGCAAGTGTCTCAGAGCACATACTTTTAATTTTCTAAATTAGGAGCATGTGCAACTCCCAATTTTGCTACAATCAACACAACACATCACTATTATCCACCTATACTATACAGCTTGATAATGGCATCCCCTTGGGGATAATATTCTGGAGGAGAAATGCTTTTCCTTTTGGATTTCCCAGTTGGTGAATACTGAGGAGGAGGTCACCAGAAAAACATTTCAATTTTGTAATGGAGGGAAGTTCAAGAGGAGGGAGCAGGGGTAACATTATAAAGGGAGAACAATTTTTGACAACAGCACGCAGAGCCAAATGGGTGCAGATTGCAGCAGTTATATGAAAACAAAAAGATCTGTACAGAAAAGACAAACAAGAAGAGGTGCACCAAATAAGTCTTGGCCTTCAAAGTAACCACTGTTAGCTACAACACACTTCTGACATCAGTTGTAAAGCTGTTGGAAACTGCCAACAAATTTTCTTGTGCAATCGCTCAAAGCACTGTGGTCACACACCGTTGCATATCTGTGGCATAGCAGGTGATGAGGCCTGGTGCACCTATAAGATCCTGAGACCGAGTGACAGTCCGTGGCACAATGTTTGTTGTCTTCCCCACCTCCCAAAAAGAGTCTTCTGTCAAAATCCAAGATTAAAGGATGTTGATTGCTTTATTCAAAAGCAAAGTCTTGATCTATCGTGAATTTCTATCTGAGGGAGGTGAGGGAAATGTCTGTCGCTCAGTCTCAGAATTGTACTGGTAGCACCCGGTCTCACCTCCTGTAATGATGCGATAAATCCAACAACGCATGACCACGTTACTTAAAACTATTCCACAAGAAGTGTTTATGAACAGTTTTCAATAGCTTTACAATTAGTGTCACAAATGTGTTGTAGCTAATGGTGATTACTTTGTAACTCTCATTTTCTTTATTTTCTGAGACCATTCATCGAATTTTTTGGATGTACCTTGTATATTTCGGAGTATAATAGCACACTGTAATGCATAATGGTGATAGGTTTTCATTATCATGTTCTTGTGTTTAAAAAGATGGTTTATGCCACCTTACCTTATGTAAACTGCCTTTCAAAAGAGGTGCCCTGTCTTTCATTTTCTTGTACTTCTCAACAAATCCTTCAATCTGCCACTAGAACAAAACAAGAAAGAAAATTGTTGTGAACAAAACCACAGGAATTTGCCCAAGTATTCTATCTATAGTAAAATTAACTTGAGGAAGCTGCTTGGTCCAAAACTACTTGCAACCACCTGTCAAAAGCCCAAATAGCCATCTTTCACAGTGAGGACATGCATGGAGAGTGTCAGTGAGGTTCCAGAAGGTACCAACAGGGATGTGGACCCACTCCAGATCCACTATCGTGGCCAAGTGTGCTATGTTTCACAGCCGAGGGCCAAATATTCGTGGCAAAAACAGTATCAAAGTTGTCACCGCATATTCTCAACTGGGTTTTGAATTCAGCCTTAGGGTAGAGGAGGGGGCAGGGAGCGGGTAGGGGGAGGCAGGGGAGCATGAGCACAGTGAACTCCCTCTGGTGCTCGTGGTACCACACACTTACACTACGAAGTGTGTGACATACTCCATTGTTCTGCTGGTAGACGCTATCTTGCCAAGGGAAAATAAATTGCACGTATGAGTGGATGTGGTCCCCAAGGATTGATGCTTACTTGTGTTGAACCACTGTGCTTTCCAGAATGATGAAATCACCCGGGGGAGACCACAAAAATATTCGCAACACCATAAACCCCCTCCACCGGCCTGAACCCTTCAACAATTGTTGCAGTGCCATACATGCCAAAAGCCGTCTGTCTGATGGAGCATAAAACACGATTCATTTGAAAAGGCCATCTTTTGCCACTCAGTGGCATGCAAATTCTTGCCTTTCTCGATGATGGACAGCAGCCAGAATACGTGCATGAACCAAACCATTGTTGCAGAGGTCCATATGCATCAACATTTGTTGAACGGTCATTGAGGAGACACGGTTGGTAGCCCCTTGGTTCATCTGGCCGGTCAGTTGCTCAACAGTTGCATATTCATTCACCCACACATATCTTTGCACAACAGTTGCCTGCATGCCGGTTTTGGATGGCACTAATTCGCCATGCACTGTATACTTTCACCACGGTGGCACGTAAACAGTTTACAATCTTAGCATTTTTGGAAATGCTTCTACACTTGGCCCAAAAACCAATGATGTCCAATAAATAGCTCTGTTTCAGCATTATGACAACATCTGCACTCTTTTCTGCATCACCCCTTGACCCACTTTATATATACTCCAGTGCTAATGGTGGCATCTGCCGTCTGTGAGCGGTTACTGCATGTTGATATAAAACATAGGCAGTGCTCACATTAATGTGACTGAACTGTGTATAAAATTACAAAGAGACAGATGGGGTGGGCAGTACTTACCTTTAGAAGGTGGAATTTCAAGTACTGCTGATGGATACTTGTAAGTGTATGGGGTGAAAAAAAAAAAAAATTCGAATTCATTAGTTTCCTGATGTCTGAGGGACCTCTTCCAATCATCCCCAAGCTATCAATCTTTCCTCCTTGGGGAACATCAAAGTTATGAGATATCTCCCTTCCTCATTCCCCCTCATTTTGTGTGTGACAATCAGCAGCACTGGCAATTTCACCTCCTAAATATAAGTAGTGGTCGGCCATAGTGTATCACTGGAATTATATATTTTTCTGCTAGCAAAAATTACACCCCATACAGAATTGCAGTCAAATAACATTAGATATAATTTTTATTTACCAAGCAGCTGTAGATACAGGCATACACAGTGAAGTATAACAGCACCATTTTTCGGGTTCTTTCCAATGAAGAAAGTACAGAAGCAGGAATAGAAACTGAAATTAAATAGAAAGAATGAAAGGAAAAACAAGTGCTCTTACTGAGTTGTTCACCTCCTCCTTGCTCCAGGAACTCTTGAGAACTTTTTCTATTTAATCTCAGTATGCATTGTTTCATCCAACCTGTCTTCTCTTTTCAAATAAGGAAAATCCAGGATGGAATATAACAATATTATGGAAATAAAAGTCACCACTCGCCGTATGGTAGAGATGCTGAGTCACAGATAGGCACAACTGAAAGACTGTCACAAATAAGAAGCTTCCGGCCAGTAAGGCCTTACTGGCCAAACCTTCTTGTTTGTGACAGGCTTTTAGTTGTGGCTATCTATGACTTAGCATCTCTGCTTTATAGTGAGTGGTAACTTTCCTTTTCATAATATTGCTACTTTCTTCTCTTTTGACAGATTAATATAACTCCAGTTTCAAAAAAAACTTATGTTTTCCTTGACTAGGTTTTCCTCGTCTGTGTTAATGTCTTCCTTGATGCTTGGTAAGCAGTTTCTATCAATATTTGATATAACACTTATATGTTTGCCAACATAGGAGATTTCAAAATACAGGGTGTACATAAAGTCTAGGAACAGTTTTAATTATTCATTGCACAGAAACCAAACACTGTACAGATATCACACATATGTCATTTCGAAGATTAACACTGAAAGTTTTTTTTTCCCCTATGTTTAGAACCAAGTATGGTAAGAAGCCAACAACAAGAAAGGCCATGTACCACTGGCACAACAAATTCCTTATGACAGGTAGCTTGTGCCTGACGAAGAGAAGCGGACATCCTAGTGTGAGTGCAGTGAATGTGGAGCACTTACGAGAGATATTCATAAGGAGTCCTAGGAAATCGGCGCATCGTGCATCCTTTGAACTGGAAATTACTCCAATGACAGTGTGGAAAGTCCTGCTACAGAAGCTGTCTATGAAACCATTAAAATTGGAGCTAGTGCAGAACCTCAATGGCAACAACAAAGACAAGCATTCTGAGATTTATTCACAGTTGTAACAAGTGAATGGGGTGGGTATGGCATTGTTGAACACTTCATTTTTAGCAACCAAGTAACTTTTCACAGTACTGTGAAAGTGAACAGGCACAACTGTTGAATCTACGGTATGAAGCATCCACACAAATGCACTGAATATGAGCGTATTCCCCAAACACAGGTGCCAATGCTAAGGAAAAGGTAATGTGGGTTAGAGGGCAGAAGGAAGAAGTAGTAAACCAGTTCATTCAGAAACTTGGATATATTAAGTGGGACTGTATATATAACTGTCAAGTGGGAATAAATAAAACTGAAACTGCTTTTAAGAGCTTCATTAAAAATTATTTAGATTTGTGGTATTCTTGTTCTCCTCTTATAAAAATCAAACTTAAAAGCCAACCTATAAAGAAAAACATGTAGTGGTACACAGATAAACTTACAAATATGAGGGAAAATATGTTATCATTGTACCACATGTATAAAAATTCTCATAAAGATGGAATGGAGCAGAAAGATGATTTGTACAAAGCATATCTTGAATGTAAGAGAACCTACAGAACTAAGCTTAGAATGGCAAAAAGAACAGCATACAAAAGATACATTGAAGGGGCTCCTAATAAGTGCAAAGCTGCATGGAATACTGTTGCACAAGAGCATTGCAGGAATGATGAACATCGCATAGCTCTTGACCTGGATAAAGTTAATCATTTTTTCATGGACTCTGTAAGTTATATTAGGAACAAAATTGAAACAACAACCACCAATGCAAGTGATCTACTTAAGCAACAACAACCTGCAAACAATACATTTACATGGAGGACAATCGCACCCACTGAGATTACAAAGGTAGTGGCAAAGTTCTCAAACTCCCAAGAGCATGGACTGCTCTTGGTTGTCCAATTACATAATTAAAAAAACAGTGCATATAATTAGTGAACCATTGGCCTTTCTGTTTAATAGGTGTCGAAAGTTTGGAGTCCATCCTACAACTCTAAAAATATCAAAAGT
This sequence comes from Schistocerca piceifrons, assembly GCF_021461385.2. NCBI lineage: Eukaryota > Metazoa > Arthropoda > Insecta > Orthoptera > Acrididae > Schistocerca > Schistocerca piceifrons. The sequence goes on along the minus strand of NW_025727278.1, from coordinate 333,509 downwards.
TATCCCAGTGTATAAAAAAGGGGACAAACATAATCTCAAAAATTACCAACCAGGTTCAATAGTTCCCATTTTCTTGAAAATACTTGAATCTCTTATTTATAACCAACTGAACCACTACTTTGAGTCGCATAACTTACTCTCTAATAGTCAATTTGGCTTCCGCAAGGGAAAAAATACCACCACTGCTGTTCTTTCAATTGTGAATGAAGTAATAACAACCTTTGAGAATAAAAATAAAGCCTCACTTCTTTTATGTGATTTAAGTAAGGCATTAGACTGGATTTCTCATGATATCTTAATTGCTAAACTCAAATTCTATGGCATACAAGATTCTACATTGGCAGTAATTGAATCATACCTAAAAATTGGAAGCAGTTTGCCTATGTCAGCAACAGAGACGCACAGTTGCTAGAAGTTAAGACAGGAGTCCTACAAGGTTCTGTCCTTAGGCCCTTCTTTTTTATAACTGCAGTCAATGATTTACCTCATTGTATCCCCACTTTTGTTATTTGGTTACGCTGATGCCACAACTTTGTTTGCTCAGCACGAGAACATATCAGTTCTGCAAGATGACATGGAAGCAGCACTAAATTGGTTCTCACCCAAGACACTGCTTTGCAATCCTTATAAAAACCAACAGATTACACTGGGATTGTCAAAAGAGGTATAGGTGAAAGCAGTTAAAATTCTAGGAATTCATGTAGACTTTAAGTTAATGTGGGAAACACACATCAACCACACCTGCGAAAAATTGTCTCGAGTTACGTGTTTAATGTGGAAACTGAGGAGCCTGGTGACAAAAGAATATTTATGAGTTATTTATTTTGGACTCTTTCAGTCACAGATAGAATATGGACTGCTGATATGGGGACTCTCTCTTCACATCACTGAACTTCTAAAAATTCAGAAGAAAGTGATAAGGCCAATGAGCAATTCTGGTAGATCAGAGCACTGCTGACCACTGTTCATTCAGCTGAAAATATTAACCGTTATTAATTTTTATATATACGCCTCAGAATTGTATGCAAAAAATAATATAGCAGATTTTGAAATGAGGGAAAACATGCACCACCATAATACCAGAGGCAAAACAAAATTAGACATACCTAGGCACAGGCTGACAAGAACAGCGAATTCCCATCTAATCAATAGTCTAAGAATATTTAATAAACTTCCATTTTCTTCTCAGTCGGATCACATAAGTAGCTTCAAGAGCAAGCTACTAAATTGGTTACTAATCAATCCTTCTTACAATGTAACAGAATTTATGAATATAAAATCAATCAACATTAATTTTTAAGGATTTCATTATGTGGTGTCACTGAAAGTATTTATCTTATGTTATGGTGTATGTTATCATCTATGGGCGCTATTTGCAAAGCTCATTTAGCTTTAAGGTACTATTCACGGAAAATGTTATATGATATCCATTTAAATTGCCTATTCCACCTCAGGTGGTCAATGGTGAACAAAGAATCTAAAACTGTACTGCAAAGGTAAATGTTTTTTGTGTCTTGTCACGTCAAAAATTGTATGGGCCATTCTTCTTCACCAAGAGCACTGTCACTGGAAATTCCTACTTGTACATGTTGCAGCAATGGCTGATGCCTCAAATGAGATTGGACTCTCTGTTCATCTTTCAGCAGGATGGGGCTCCACCCCATTTTCATCGTGAAGTTCCTGGGTACCTGAAAACGGAGCAGTCACACCGATGGCTCGGCCATGCTACCGAAGGGGAAATCTGTTTCATGAAATGGCCCCCCCAGTCACCAGATCTCACTCTGTGTGACTCTTTTGTGTATGTACTGCCTCTACCATATGATGTGGCAGAGCTCCGGGAGTGAATACGGGAAGTGACTGCCACAGTCAACGATGCCATGCTGGGATGGGTAAGGCAAGAATTCGATTACCGTATTGTCATCTACCTGATCACTCATGGTTCGCATATCAAATGTTTATAGAAAAAAATAAACTTTCAAAAAGTTTCTCTTCGAAATGCAGTATGTATGGCATCTGTACAATGTTTAAATAAATAATTGAAAGTATTCCTTGATTTTACGTACACGCTATACTTGAACATACACTGTATGGCAGCACATTCAAGATAAGAGAATCAGGTGTAAACAATGGTTTACAACTGCGAAGAACACAATCTCAAAGAAATAAGTATTATGTCGTGGAAATAATGTCTGTCTGTCTGTCTAACAAACAATAAGCAGAGACAGGAAAAATCCATTTTATTTTATGGTCAATTTCAGAGTTATTTTTGCTTATTTGTTGCTGTTTTCTGTCAACTCTGGTATTACTTTCTGCCAATTTTGATGGTATTTTTGAGGAGTTTGGTATCACTTTCCAATAGCTTATTTTTGAAGTATCAAATGGCTTATATCACTGTTCCAGCACTATGAAAACGAAAATATACCTCTTAACTACATTACATATGGCATCACAGAAGAAAAAGGAAATCATTTATATGAAACCCATTAAATGTAATCAATTAAAGAAACCATACACTGTCAAAAGGTTTTCAAATTAAAGTACTATTATAGCTTCAATGGTTTCTTTGAAACCTTTTACCACCAATCGATCGGTACTTCACAACAATGCAAAAATAGCAGCGTAAAGTGTAAATTTTTAACATGGGCAAGGAGAAGGCCACAAATGCAGTTAACCAATTCAGCTCATATTTGGCAGCCTGCTTCTATACAACATAAAATGAAGATCAGTTTTGAGAACACCATCCCTACAGTTCATGATGTGAATTTGATTCAAAACTGACCAGATCGATATACAATTGAAAATGGAACACTTTTAATCATCATAGGTGGTGTCCAGAAGCAAACTTTTTTCCAAGGGATTTGCAAAAGAAACTATTACAACTGCCACTTATGTACCCGTAAAGTAAATGCTATTCAATGAAAGTACTGCTGATGCAACAATCAAGGCATCTGGCTGGGGAGCAGAGAACCTGTATTCAATTCTGAAATGCAGTCTGCTGGATTTTTTGTCATCTTTCTTTTCCTTATTGAAATTAGTAACAAAAGGAGGGTTAATATGGCAGTTATTAAGGAATAATAACAAGGAGGTAAATAAATTTCTCAAACAACTTGGATTGGTGAAAAATTAAAATTCAAAGCCTCATATGAAAACAAATGTCACGAGGGACCACAGACAGCTTAATATGCTATGCTAGTTTACAATGAGCCGTGGTACAGAACTTTATTTGGAGGTTTCAAAACTGCAATGTACATCTGGAAATCCAGCAGGAATTTCACAACTATCCACATTCCACAACAATTCATAGCATAATTCATGATCAATTTTCAGCACCAATTTTTTAGGTGATGTTGCATGCGTGGTATGCATTAGAATTACACTGGAGATCCAAAGAAACTGGTACACCTGCCTAATATCATGTAGGGGTCCACAAGCATGCAGAAGTGCTGCAACATGGCATGGCATGGACTTGACTGATGTCTGAAACAGTGCTAGAGGGAACTGACACCATGAATCCTGCAGGGCTGTCCATAAATCAGTAAGAACACAAGGGTGTGGAGACATCATCTGAAGAGCACATTGCAAGGCATCCCAGATACACTCAATAATGTTCATGTCTGGTGAGTTTGGTGACCAGTGAAGTGTTTAAACTCAGAAGAGTGTTTCTGGAGCCACTCTGTAGAAATTCTGAATATGTGGGGTGTCACATTGTCCTGCTGCAATTGCCCAAGTTCTTCAGAATGCACAATGGCCATGAATGGATACAGGTAATCTAGAAAGGATGGTTACATAAGAGTTACCTATTAGAGTCGTATATAGACATATCATGGGTCCTGTATCAGTCCAACTGCACACATCCCACACCATTACAGAGCCCCCACCAGCTTGAACAAGTCCACTGCTGACAAGCAGTGTCCATGGACTCATGAGGCCAGTTCCATACCCATACACATCTATACACTTGATACAATTTGAAATGAGACTCATCCGACCAGGCAACATGTTTCCAGTCATCAACAGTCCAATGTCGGTGTTGACGGATCCAGACGAGGCATAAAGCTTTGTGTCATGCAGTCATCAAGGGTACACGAGTGGGCCTCAGCTCCAAAAGTCCATATTGATGATGTATCGTTGAATGATTTGCATGCTGATACTTGTTGATAGCCCAGTACTGAAATGTACGGCAATCTGAGGAAAGGTTGCACTTCTGTCACATTGAACAATTCTCTTCAGTCGTCATTGGTCATTTTCTTGCAGAATCTTTTTCCAGCCACAGCGATGTCAGAGATCTGATGTTTTACCAGATTCCTGATATTCAAGGTACACTTGTGGAATGGTCAAATGGAAAAACCTTGCTTCATCACTACCTCAGAGATACTGTGTCCAATCGCTCATGCACCGACTATAGCAACACGTTCCAACTCATTTAAATCTTGATAATCTGCCATTGCAGCAGCAGTAACCTAGCTAACAACTGTGGCAGACACTTGTTATCTTATACAGGCATTGATGACCGCAGTGCCATATTCTGTCTGTTTACATCTCTCTGTATTTTAATACACATTCCTATACCAGTTTCCTTGGCACTTCAGTGTAGTTCCCAAAAACGAAATATTTTTAAATGTAACCCAAGTCAGTTTTCTGCCATATCTTCAGAATGAATGATGTAGTTGTGCAAAAGCTGCTTTCATTATATGTTCTTCGTGTCACAAGCATATTTGCTTCAAATGTTTATATGACAAGTACCACCCATGTAGATGTTCAAAGGTAAGTGAAGGCATGTAACAGTGAGTGAAAGAGCCTTTGTAGGGCAACCAGGATTAAAATTATAATTCTTTCTAATCCAAGTCATTAAAGAAATTTATTTCCCTACCTTGTTATTATTTTTCACTGATTACCTTTTCACTTTCCTATTCCTACTAGATTCAATACAGCAAAAATACTAATGAAAAAACTGCAGAATGCATTTGGAAATTAAACATATGTTCTCTTCTCCTCAGCCACATGCCTTGATCACTACGCCAGTGGCAGTTCTTTTGAACAGTGTTTACCATAGGCAAACTCAGTGTCTTTCTTCGATTCTACGAAATGGGAATATGCTGAGCAGCACCCCCCCACATGATGAAAACACCCAATTTTCAATTACCTATTGATTTTGTCAAATTTGAATCAATCAATTAGGAGTGGTTTCCTCAAATATAAGGATGGGGGAACTTTTTGAGCCAAAATATCTCAGTCCTCTGTTTTAGGTTTATAGAAGCACCCTGCCAAATATGACTCAAATTGGTTGGCCATTCCACGACCTTCCCCTTGTGAGGACCAAATGTCTTCAGCACAACACCAGACATCTGACAATGTCCACATATCCTGCTTGCATGGGAAGTTGCTTCCCATCAAATTATAAAGGTATTGCTACCCCTTCAGAATATTTCACAGCTGAGACCTGCCATCCTATGCACACATAAACTATTTGCTGTGTCAGCATGAACATAATTCATCATCATCACACTAGAAATAAGAGCCCAGGACTGTGAATAAGACTAAATATACAGATCTGTCACCATAAGAGTTGTTAGCCTAATATGAAGGTGCAACATAGTGCCTTCTCGGTTTTCTTCACCTTGCCCTGGAGCATTCGTTCCATTCATATTTAACAAAAGCTGGCTGGTTTTAGCATCAAAAATTTGTATTTCTCATAATAATGAAGCAGTCTTCAACTGTAACTTGGAATATAGGTACTGTTTCATCCACTGACATCAGAGTTCTCAATATTTTTGCGTAACAAACTGTACCAACAATGAGACAGTTTGGTGAGATCTGTAAAGTGGAGCATCAGTTAAATAGGATTTTTTTGCAGGACACAAACACAACATGAAATATAGCACATAGCACTTTAGCTAGCACGTAAATCAAATTTGCACCCAATTGGTCAGGTTCTTGAGACCGTACACAGCAGCGAACAGAGGGTGTCATGCTAACTGAAAGTACGAAGATTGCCTGGAAAATAATGTACCACATATTTTCTCAATCAGCAAAAATTGTATGAATGTGACAGTTAAGATATACATTATTTGAAGTTTCCAAATTGCACACACAAATATCCCATTTATTCTGACAGGTATCATACCTATAGCAATGTTTTGAAATGGTGGCTCTATATGATGTAAGCTACAAGCAGCGTGTCGTCATTGAACTTCTCACAGCAAAGAATAGAACCTTCGAGAATATTCCCAATTGTTTGCATCCTGTTTATGGAGCATCTGCAATAGACAGAAGTTCTGCTAGTCACTGGGCAAAGAGAGTGAGGCCATTACGAGACATTGGTTCGGCAGAGCTCCAAGATTTGCTTCATTCAGGGAGCCCATTTGTGGCTTTCAAACTTGACCAGGCACAGCTTGCTGATGTGCTCATTCACAAAGACCAATGCAGAACAACTTGGCACTTGGCAATGACGCTGTCACTCAGGAAGGAAAGTGTGGATGCAATTGTCCATAGTCTTAATTACTCAGAAGTTTGTGCACAATGGGTTACGCACTATCTCATGAGGAAACTAAATCTTCTCACTCTTTGATGTGATGCCAAGACACAGTACCAATATTTCTGAAGCAGATGTGAACACATTAACCAAACCCAAAAGGGGCTTCCAATTATTTTGTCACCATACTAACCCAGGTGATTGACTGATTCTATATGATAACGCTCGGCCTCACACAAGTTTGAGGACTTCAGAACCATCATTAAACAGGGTTGGACAGTATCATCTCATCCATCCTACAGCCCTGACCTAGCGCACCTCCAACTTCCATTTGCTCGTCCCAATAAAGCATCACATTTGTAGATGACATTTTGAGGATGACAAAGATGTGATTCTTACAGTGGCTTCAATACCAGAACAAGGAGTGGCACTGACAGGGTACACACACCCTTGTGTCTCGATGGAGGAAGACCATAGAAAAGGGCAGCAATTGTGTGGAAGTATAGGGAATGTAGAATAAACAACATTCTTTCTTTTGTATATTTATCGTTGTGTTCAATGAACAATTAATGAAGGAAAACAAATGTAATGCCTCACTTTGTGGGTAACCCTCACATTTATTTTAATAGTTATTCCATATTATTTTTACTACTTTGTGAATGAAGCTTGTGGTCAAAGCACGAATTGTTGGTAGTGAAATTTAGCAGTGAAAAAGAGAGGGATGGCTGTACTGAGCTGAGAAGACACATTACATTTCAATGATCTGTCACCCTGATGCTACCCATAAACATTTACCTCAAGTCAGTTACCTTCTTGTAGTTTCTCCATGTTAACAAACTTGCTATGCACTGCCACCACGTCTTGTCATGTGACTTTGTTTCCATCTGCAGAGGATTGAGGGCTGTAAGACAGCTCTCTAGTCTTCAAGCCACAAAATAACATAACTGCCTTTTAAACAACTCTTTTGTATTTTGTTACTCTTATGTGACATTCATATACATTGAGTAAACAGATCTCATTAACGAGAACAACATTTTCAAATTGAATCTCACAACACCACAGAAGAGAGTGACATTGCTCCTTAGCCTTGTTAAGCTTATTCTGGGTGTTGATATTGCAGACAGTGCCTCTTCCTCTCTGCCTTCCAAAACACTGCCAAGCCACAACCCCAATAAGTAAATAACCCCTTCGTAGCAGGAGAAGATGTTCCATATCTGTCACACTTTGATGATGTACTAAGCCGACAATTCTTTCATCATTTCTGCAAATATTACACAGTGGGGAGTACTTTATATATTAACTAGCTAAAAAATATTTTTAAATGAACATCTTTATCTCATCATGAGGAAGAGATTTGACATGTTTTTATGGACAAATAACATGTCTTGCTGAAGTAGGCTGGGATCTATGTTATGTTAAAAGATACCAGATGCCATGTTAATTTACATGTTTACAAAACTTAAGCATCACATTCAGTGTTTTTCATATTTATACTTTTGTAATTTGAAAATATATAAAACTTCCTGGCAGATTAAAACTGTGTGCCTGACTGAGACTCGAACTCGGGACCTTTGCCTTTCGCAGGCAAGTGCTCTACCATCTGAGCTACCGAAACACGACTCACGCCCGGTACTCACAGCTTTACTTCTGCCAGTATCTCGTCTCCTACCTTCCAAACTTTACAGAAGCTCTCATGCAAACCTTGCTGAACTAGCACTCCTGAAAGAAAGGATATTGCAGAGACATGGCTTTGTCACAGCCTGGGGGAGGTTTCCAGAATGAGATATTCACTCTGCAGTGGAGTGTGCGCTGATATGAAACTTCCTGGCAGATTAAAACTGTGTGCCCGACCGAGACTCGAACCCGGGACCTTTGCCTTTCGCAGGCAAGTGCTCTACCATCTGAGCTACCGAAGCACGAGATACTGGCAGAAGTAAAGTTATGAGTACTGGGCGTGAGTCATCCTTCGGTAGCTCAGATGGTAGAGCACTTGCCCGCGAAAGGCAAAGATCCCGATTTTGAGTCTCGGTCGGACACACAGTTTTAATCTGTCAGGAAGTTTCATTTCAGCGCACACTCCGCTGCAGAGTGAATATCTCATTCTGAAAATATATACTTTAACGATGCACCATATTAAAGTCTCGCAAACACCCAATTTTCCACAATAGTTGTGTAAAAGGCTCAGGAAATATCACATCCGTGGCTAAAACTGTTATTGGAAAGTAGTTTCTTTGCAAGGTGCTACTCCAGTCTCCGTAAGCAAGAAATTACTATTACTTCATTTTACAAATGGACTCCCATTCAGTCTGTCACCTTGCTGCTGATACAACAATGGGCCAGTTCATGATGGACTAGGATAAATCATCACTGTAAAGACCTACCTACCAACCAAATAATGCCACAGGATCACTTGACTTTAGACACTGACTGCTATCAGAGCTGAAGAACATCTCTCTCTTATGTTCCAAACCGCCACCTATAGCAAACACTAAATGGCTCAGTTTCTTTACCTTGGCATTTTCCCTTCTGCTCCAAGATGGTTCTGGAACTACCTTCTGTTGTCCTCCTGACAATTCTCACAATGTAATCCCTATGAGCAAATAAACTGATACAGTTTCCTTTTCCCAACATGACTATGTATATTAATTACAAGTCCACATCACCAACCAATCCTGACGACACCCCCAAGTGGGTGTAAGAACTGGCATCTGAAGTGAGATGCCAAATTTGACCCACTTTCAGCTTAGAGGTGCCCCATACAAATTACTAAGCCGTGAACAGATGTAAGAATCCATCATGCAGGACAGTCCGGCTCCATGGTCCAGTGCAACAGACAAGTGCTTAGCACAGTAAGCCCAAGCTGCCCACTACAGTCTGCCCGGGCCTAATGCCACGCTGCCATTAGGCAAGGAAATTCAACCTCATCTGCCTCCTCTATCGTGGTCGCACGAGGCCACATCATGATTATGATGTCCCGATGCCACCTCGACACCGGGCATTGCCACTGCATTGCTGCCCAATCAACTGTCAATGAACAATTTAATTGTAACAATCAAAATAATCAATTCCTGACAATATACTGTAATTGTATAGCTAAAAAACCCATTCACCAAGCAACGGTTGGTGTCTTCCTTTATCATCCCAGCTGTTAAGTCTCCCCTGACCTTGCATTCTGGGTGACTTTTCAGAACCCCACCCCTTTCCCTAGACGTCTCAAGTTCCCTTCCCTTCACCCCTCTCCCTACCCGCTCAATCTTTATGCTGGAAGCAGGGGCCACTGGCTTCAAAAGCTTGCATAAGTAAAACCTTTCTCCTGCCATCACTTGGTGACTGGATTTTTTTATCTATCCAATTACTACATATTAAATGTGCAAGCTTCACTTGTAGGGGGAAATGCCTCTGGACCAATGCTGCCACTGACATCATCGAGGTCTGTGATCAAATTTTGTGTGTGTGTGTGTGTGTGTGTGTGTGTGTGTGTGTGTGTGTGTGTGTGTGTGTGTGAGTGTCTAGTTTAAAGCAATTCCCTCAACCACGTCACAGAGGCAACTAGAGATGGATCCAACATATTGCAAACACGGGTGGAGCAACTCCGTGTGAAAAATGATGATCTGCAAAGGCACCTTGGTGAGGCATTAGTAAATGTGATGCTGCGAAACAGCACTGTGCCTGGAGCTAGCCTAACTTTCCTATTTCTGTGTTCCCATAGGCGGTTCTAAACTAGGTGTAAACGTTGACACAGTAGTACAAAATGTAATGGATACAGGGAAACTGTCCCCATCGACTGACGAAAGGTTTATAGGAGTACCAGCACGAAATTGCAAGGAGTGGCTCATGCTTATGTAGATTCAAGAAAGGGCTGAGAAATACCAAGGCATTTGACATACTTGCAGAATGCGTTGAGGATATATACAGAGATAAATACAGTCAGCTACTATAAGGACAATCTTTCCATCAAATATCAAAATTCTGGAGAGGATTTCGAGTGATTTTCTGACCGAATAAGAGTTGTGTGTTGTCGTACATATGTACTAACAGAAAGTAATGAAAGGAATGAGATACCACTCAGGAAATCAGAAACTTGCTTGCAGATTCACTCATTCGCAGGATTGACCCCACAGGTACGTGACAAGGTGAAGTATACTGAGTACACTAAGTTAGGCTACACAACTCACAAAGGAGGTGCAACAATTCGTCTAATCATCCACCGGGATAAAGCCCACTTGATGTGCATTCGTTGACAAAGTGTGCTACACTCATTGCAAATGACAAAAAGTTACACGGCTCCTTAGTGTTTGGCACCAGCATGTGCTTGTTTTAGAAAAATCAGACACGAGAGAGAAAACTGTCCATCTCTACAGCACTGGTCAGCTAACCAAACAGGTCAACGAGGTGCTCGAAGGAAAGTGAATACGCGAAATGTGAATGGATCAGTTCTGCCACTGCTCCTTGCTCCCCTTCTGCAAAGCCAATCCGGTAAGAGAGATAGGAATTGCTCAAGTTTGCAAGATAAATGAACAGCAGAACTTCTACCTTCCTCATCAATACAGGCATACAAATAAATGTTTTGTTTGTTAGATATACTCACTGTCAACTGTACCCCATTCTAGCTGACTTTGCAACTTCATCTGAAGAAAAGAAACAACTTCTGTCAAACTTCTTAATGTACCACAAGATTCCTACATATGATACCAAGCCAATAGCCTGGAAACCATATTGCACATCTTATCACTTGCAGCCTGCAGTAGACAAAAATGCCTCAGATTTACTAAAAGCTGGAGTAATTAAACCTTCTTTCAGTTCCTGGTTGTCACATACAGGGTGTACATAAAGTCTGGGAACACTTTCAATCATTATTTATTGCAAAAGAACTAAACATTGTACAGGTCTCATACATATTGCACTTTGAAGAGAGACTGTGAAAGTTTTTGTTTTTTACAAACATTTGATATGCGAACCATGAGAGACCCAGCAGATGTCAGTATGGTAATTGATACCGTGCCATACCCATCCTAGCATGGCATCGTCGACTGTGGCAGTCGCTTCCCGTATTCTCTCCCGGACTTCTGCTGTATCACGTGGTAGAGGTGGTACATATATCAGATCTTTAATGTGTTCCCACAGAAAAGACTCACATGGAGTGAGGTCTGGTGATCAGGAAGGCCATTTCATGAAACAGCTGTCCCCTTGTGCAGCACGGCCAATCCACCAATGCAGTAGCTCCGTGTTCAGGTACCCACAAACTTCAAGATGGAAATGGGGTGGAGCCCCATTCTGCTGAAACATGTCCAAGTAGGAATACCCAGTGACAGTGCTTTCGACAAAGAAGAATGGCCTGTACAGTTTTTGACGTGACAAGGCACAAAAAATATTTACCTTTGGGGAATCACGCTCAAATTTAATGCATTTGTGTGGATGCTTTGAATCCCATATTCGACATTTATGCCTGTCCACTTTACCATTTGTCAAACTACAACATACCTCAACTCACCATGCTTGTGACTAGCACCAACTATCGGCAAATTACCAAAATACACTGTGGCAGTTGTAATGCTATTGTAAATATAATACTGCCATTAATCTGTATATTGTAATTTTTTGTTCCGTAATAATTTTGACCCCCCCATGAACCATGGACCTTGCCGTTGGTGGGGAGGCTTGCGTGCCCCAGCGATACAGATAGCCGTACCGTAGGTGCAACCACAACGGAGGGGTATCTGTTGAGAGGCCAGACAAGCGTGTGGTTCCTGAAGAGGGGCAGCAGCCTTTTCAATAGTTGCAAGGGCAACAGTCTGGATGATTGACTGAACTGGCCTTGTAACAATAACCAAAACGGCCTTCCTGTGCTGGTACTGCGAACGGCTGAAAGCAAGGGGAAACTACTGCCGTAATTTTTCCCGAGGGCATGCAGCTTTACTGTATGATTACATGATGATGGCGTCCTCTTGGGTAAAATATTCTGGAGGTAAAATAGTCCCCCATTCGGATCTCCGGGAGGGGACTACTCAAGAGGATGTCGTTATCAGGAGAATGAAAACTGGCGTTCTATGGATCGGAGCGTGGAATGTCAGATCCCTTAATCGGGCAGGTAGGTTAGAAAATTTAAAAAGGGAAATGGATAGGTTGAAGTTAGATATAGTGGGAATTAGTGAAGTTCGGTGGCAGGAGGAACAAGACTTCTGGTCAGGTGACTACAGGGTTATAAACACAAAATCAAATAGGGGTAATGCAGGAGTAGGTTTAATAATGAATAGGAAAATAGGAATGCGGGTAAGCTACTACAAACAGCATAGTGAACGCATTATTGTGGCCAAGACAGATACGAAGCCCACACCTACTACAGTAGTACAAGTTTATATGCCAACTAGCTCTGCAGATGACGAAGAAATTGAAGAAATGTATGATGAAATAAAAGAAATTATTCAGATTGTGAAGGGAGACGAAAATGTAATAGTCATGGGTGACTGGAATTCGAGTGTAGGAAAAGGGAGAGAAGGAAACATAATAGGTGAATATGGACTGGGGGACGGAAATGAAAGAGGAAGCCGCCTTGTAGAATTTTGCACAGAGCACAACATAATCATAACTAACACTTGGTTTAAGAATCATGAAAGAAGGTTGTATACATGGAAGAACCCTGGAGATACTAAAAGGTATCAGATAGATTATATAATGGTAAGACAGAGATTTAGGAACCAGGTTTTAAATTGTAAGACATTTCCAGGGGCAGATGTGGACTCTGACCACAATCTATTGGTTATGACCTGTAGATTAAAACTGAAGAAACTGCAAAAAGGTGGGAATTTAAGGAGATGGGACCTGGATAAACTAAAAGAACCAGAGGTTGTACAGAGATTCAGGGAGAGCATAAGGGAGCAATTGACAGGAATGGGGGAAATAAATACAGTAGAAGAAGAATGGGTAGCTTTGAGGGATGAAGTAGTGAAGGCAGCAGAGGATCAAGTAGGTAAAAAGACGAGGGCTAGTAGAAATCCTTGGGTAACCGAAGAAATATTGAATTTAATTGATGAAAGGAGAAAATATAAAAATGCAGTAAGTGAAACAGGCAAAAAGGAATACAAACGTCTCAAAAATGAGATCGACAGGAAGTGCAAAATGGCAAAGCAGGGATGGCTAGAGGGCAAATGTAAGGATGTAGAGGCCTATCTCACTAGGGGTAAGATAGATACCGCCTACAGGAAAATTAAAGAGACCTTTGGAGATAAGAGAACGACTTGTATGAATATCAAGAGCTCAGATGGAAACCCAGTTCTAAGCAAAGAAGGGAAAGCAGAAAGGTGGAAGGAGTATATAGAGGGTCTATACAAGGGCGATGTACTTGAGGACAATATTACGGACATGGAAGAGGATGTAGATGAAGATGAAATGGGAGATATGATACTGCGTGAAGAGTTTGACACAGCACTGAAAGACCTGAGTCGAAACAAGGCCCCCGGAGTAGACAATATTCCATTGGAACTACTGACGGCCGTGGGAGAGCCAGTCCTGACAAAACTCTACCATCTGGTGAGCAAGATGTATGAAACAGGCGAAATACCCTCAGACTTCAAGAAGAATATAATAATTCCAATCCCAAAGAAAGCAGGTGTTGACAGATGTGAAAATTACCGAACTATCAGCTTAATAAGTCACAGCTGCAAAATACTAACACGAATTCTTTACAGACGAATGGAAAACTAGTAGAAGCCAACCTCGGGGAAGATCAGTTTGGATTCCGTAGAAACACTGGAACACGTGAGGCAATACTGACCTTACGACTTATCTTAGAAGAAAGATTAAGGAAAGGCAAACCTACGTTTCTAGCATTTGTAGACTTAGAGAAAGCTTTTGACAATGTTGAGTGGAATACTCTCTTTCAAATTCTAAAGGTGGCAGGTATAAAATACATGGAGCGAAAGGCTATTTACAATTTGTACAGAAACCAGATGGCAGTTACAAGAGTCGAGGGACATGAAAGGGAAGCAGTGGTTGGGAAGGGAGTAAGACAGGGTTGTAGCCTCTCCCCGATGTTGTTCAATCTGTATATTGAGCAAGCAGTAAAGGAAACAAAAGAAAAATTCGGAGTAGGTATTAAAATTCATGGAGAAGAAATAAAAACTTTGAGGTTCGCCGATGACATTGTAATACTGTCAGATACAGCAAAGGACTTGGAAGAGCAGTTGAATGGAATGGACAGTGTCTTGAAAGGAGGAAATAAGATGAACATCAACAAAAGCAAAACAAGGATAATGGAATGTAGTCTAATTAAGTCGGGTGATGCTGAGGGAATTAGATTAGGAAATGAGACACTTAAAGTAGTAAAGGAGTTTTGCTGTTTGGGGAGCAAAATAACTGATGATGGTCGTAGTAGAGAGGTTATAAAATGTAGGCTGGCAATGGCAAGGAAAGCGTTTCTGAAGAAGAGAAATTTGTTAACATCCAGTATTGATTTAAGTGTCAGGAAGTCATTTCTGAAAGTATTCGTATGGAGTGTAGCCATGTATGGAAGTGAAACATGGACGATAAATAGTTTGGACAAGAAGAGAATAGAAGCTTTTGAAATGTGGTGCTACAGAAGAATGCTGAAGATTAGATGGGTAGATCACATAACTAATGAGGAAGTATTGAATAGGATTGGGGAGAAGAGAAGTTTGTGGCACAACTTGACCAGAAGAAGGGATCGGTTGGTAGGACATGTTCTGAGGCATCAAGGGATCACCAATTTAGTATTGGAGGGCAGCGTGGAGGGTAAAAATCATAGAGGGAGACCAAGAGATGAATACACTAAGCAGATTCAGAAGGATGTAGGTTGCAGTAGTTACTGGGAGATGAAAAAGCTTGCACAGGATAGAGTAGCATGGAGAGCTGCATCAAACCAGTCTCAGGACTGAAGACCACAACAACAACAACAATAACTTTGAAAAATTAAGTAAATACTATAACGAGAGTAAGCTTTTGTTAAGTGTAGTTTATCTGTTAAAAATAACTTCTTTAATGTAGGTGGAATAAATGTATTAAAACATATTTTGTAAATAATTATGTAATATTTCAAGTACAACTGTAATTAATTATGTCAATTTTGTATGTATGTGCTGTCATGCAATTGTAGAATGTTCATACTTAGGGTTTTTGTAAGCAGATGTGTAAAATGAAAATGTGTAGGGATCATAGGTAGAACGGAACTCCGTTCTGTGGTGGAATGGGAAAGGTGGTGAGGCATGCGAGTGAGAATTGGCGCTCAAGTGAGACACACAGTCGGTAGCTGCCCTGCAAGTGGTGAACATGCTCAGACGTGTTCTACGTGATTAGCGCAGTACAGCAATAAATTAATAGCTCAGAAATTTGCAATTTTATCATCGCCAACAAGAGGAAGATAGAGTTATGTACATCAAGAGCCGTACCTGTGCAATGTTACTACACAGCACCGCCTCACGCCACCTTCGACATCAGTAACAGGCAAAGTACTTTACTTAGAAGTGTATCACAGTATGAACCATCCTTCTTCAATCAGTGGAATATAAGTGTTAAATGTACCTTTGTGTTTAACCATAATTTTCCAGTATCATTTACCTCAGTAGGGTCCTTACCTAAATGAATTTATTCTGAGTATTCTGATGTTTATTGAAGCTTGAATAATAGTAAATTACTGGCAATAGTATTGTTTTGGTAGTAAATTCTGAAAATCATTGTTAAATACTAAAGTTTGCACATATCGGTTTAAGAACCACCGCTTTTCGTGACCATGAGGATAAGTTTTCAATAGCATTTTTGAAAGTAAGATAACATAATTGTTTAACTGCAACAATCTTAACATTATTTGTTCATGTTGCTTCCCCATGTCAAAGAAAGCCAGACAAATATTGGTGTTAGTTAAATGTTAACAAATAAAAGTCCTAAAGAAATGAAATCTAGTCGTGTTAAATAATAGTTTTGGTCGTATGAATAATAGCTATAATTTTAATATTTTTTTGTATCCTTGTTGAAACATGTGTGTGTTTTCTTTAAATAATTACTGAAGTATAGTGGTAAATTCCATAAGTAACAGAAAGTGGGATTAATAGTACTTACTGCCAAATGACTCAAGTAAATGGAAATTAAGTGGTTGTCTTTCAGTTACATAGTAAGTGAAAGCAGTTATTTATTCAGTGTCGAAAATTGACTTCATCTTTTTGTGTGGACACTGGGCTGGCGGCCGTTTTATTAAGCGAAACAGTTTATTGTTATAACAGGCTTTGTCTGATAAAAGGTTTCCAAAAGTAATTATTCTCACTGCTTTTCCCACAAACTGTATGATTCAGAGAAAAATAGTTCGATAATTTACCATTAGGTTGAACACGGTTAAAATCAGTCTCCGAGAGTCGATGGTTTGGAGTGTGCCTGTCACTACTTACTAGACAGTTCTGACATTCTGAATCGCGGATCTTCCATCTTTACAGTGGTAGAACTTAAACGTTCTGATACCGTATTGACGAGAACACGAAAGAACCGTTGCACGGTACACATGAAAAAAGATCTTTCAGGGTTTCTCTTCAAAATGACATACGTATGATATCTGTACAATGTTTTGTTCTTGTGCAGGGTGTATACGCGGACAAGGAAAAAAAATTCCCTGATTTTTCACGGATAAAAATACACTTTCTCCCAGGTGAAAACAAGCTTTCTCCATGTTAAGTGACAGTATATTTTCCCTTATCATCCTTTGAATGGTTATGGTTTTATACATGGGCATAGAATTTCCTGGCACAATAGAAAACGAAACTCAGGGAGAAAGACAAGATTTGGAAATATCTTTCATGTGCAGCAACATGCAAGCTGCGTATTTTCGTATTGCAAAAGTATACATTGGAATTCCACCAAACACCACATGTTACTTCCCAAATCACAGAAATCAAGATTGCGATGTGCTTTTGTAAGCCAGTCATAGCTCATGTCACGTGATCTCTCCAGCCGATATTCAGAGCATAGGACACGTGATGTAGTCAGCCAGCAGCAACATCACTGTTAAGTAGCACGAACACACAAACAGGGAAAGTTAATAGTTTAAATTAATATATATGGTGTTGCTGCAAGAAAAGCAAAGCTGTCACATAATATTGGTCTCTAAGGTTAATATGCTGCAAAAGAAGTTAAGCTTTCGCATATAATGTTGATCTTTTTTGTCTGTGTTGCACTTTGAGATACATCACACAAATGTGCCAGTAAAATTTACAATAATGAGATAAATGTCTGATCTTCAGGGCTCCAAATTCTTCCAAATGACTCATCATCAAAGAGTTGATTTTTAAATGAGTCAAACGCTCTTTAATTTAATAAATTCATGGCACATTCTTGCACATAGTTCAACGTGTGACGTCACTTACGTCAACAGAGTTGTTTACAGGTCTAGTCCCCAGGCAGCGCTGTCACGCTTTCAGCCTTACTGATGACGTCATGAAGCGATTCCTCAGGGCCCGCGAGACGCACGTTGTTATTCCTGAGCGTTGTTTATTTCCACTCTGGTAGTCTGAATCTATGGATTTCGCTAGTAATTATAACAACACTGATCTTTCACAAACCCAATCAACCACATAATCAGACAGCAATTGGCATTCATCCGTTTGGCTTTAGTCCGCTCAGATCGTATAGCCCTGTCCCATCCACGGGAAGTTTATTTCTAGATGCGATGAGACATCACATACACTATGCATGCATTCAAAAATCTACTTATGATTCAGTCAGAAATAAACTTAAAATGTGTTCAAAAATGTTCAAAATCCAATAGGGATGCGTTTCAAAATCATATGAATAATCAATAGACAAACATGCGCTGCATGCTAGGCACTTTGCGATACAAGTTTTTTTCCTCAAGAATATGAATTTGGCGCCCCCTTTTCCCGGTAGCATCTAGCTGCTTGATGCGACTGCTTGCACAGCCAACATCCACATTCCTGTAGCCAGAATTAGGAGAATCTACTACTCAAAAGCAACTCAACTGCGCATGCGCATAAGCCCGCTCGTAACTGCTAAAACTAATCTAGTGTAGACAGTTGTGACTTCACACTCAGCGGAGGCAATTTGTTGTTATGAAGCATTGCATAGTCTTCCTAAAGCCTTTGACACATTTTGCATTTGGCAGACACTTGCACGAGCACTGTGTGTCGTCATTGTATATGGCGCATTTCCTTTGCAATTTAAGTAATTTTCGTTCTTATCTCTCGTTTATCTTTTATTGTCGAAGTATTATTCTGCAGTAGTGGGGTACAGTAATATCCTTTGTTAGAGTATCGGTTCTTACCAGTCAAAATTACAAAAAATTAACTGAAAACAATGAAAAATACCTAGAATTCTAAAAAAACCCGGTTGTCCCGGGTCGTATACACCTTGTTTATGTATGCTCGTTACAGTGGTAGTCCCCAACAAAACCAGTTACAGAGGAAAAGCTTGCAGCATTATTTGCAAGGATTGATGATATTTTCAATCATCTTGTCAAATGCAAATTCTTCACCATGCACCAGCTACTATCAGATTCATGTAGCTATTAAAGATGGAGAAAAAGACAGCTTTTGTTGTACCATGTGACTAGTATACCTGGATAACACAGTTGTCTTTTCAAATTCAGTGAGAGAACATGCAAAGTAAATAAAAAACATATTAACCCATTTTGTTGTTGTTGTGGTCTTCAGTCCTGAGACTGGTTTGATGCAGCTTTCCACGCTACTCTATCCTGTGCAAGCTTCTTCATCTCCCAGTACCTACTGCAACCTACAACCTTCTGAATCTGTTTAGTGTATTCATCTCTCAGTCTCCCCCTACGGTTTTTACCCTCCACACTGCCCTCCAATACTAAATTGGTGATCCCTTGATGCCTCAGAACATGTCCTACCAACCGATCCCTTCTTCTAGTCAAGTTGTGCCACAAACTTCTTTTCTCCCCAATCCTATTCAATACTTCCTCATTAGTTATGTGATCTACCCATCTAATCTTCAGCATTCTTCTGTAGCACCACATTTCAAAAGCTTCTATTCTCTTCTTGTCAAAAACTATTTATCGTCCATGTTTCACTTCCATACATGGCTACACTCCATACAAATACTTTCAGAAACGACTTCCTGACACTTAAATCTATACTCCAAGTTAACAAATTTCTCTTCTTCAGAAACAATTTCCTTGCCATTGCCAGTCTACATTTTATATCCTCTCTACTTCGACCATCATCAGTTATTTTACTCCCTAAATAGCAAAACTCCTTTACTACTTTAAGTGTCTCATTTCCTAATCTAATTCCCTCAGCATCACCCGATTTAATTTGACTACATTCCATTATCCTCGTTTTGCTTTTATTGATGTTCATCTTATATCCTCCTTTCAAGACACTGTCCATTCCGTTCAACTGCTCTTCCAAGTCCTTTGCTGTCTCTGACAGAATTACAATGTCATCGGCGAACCTCAAAGTTTTTATTTTATACCTGCCACCTTCAGAATTTGAAAGAGAGTATTCCAGTTAACATTGTCAAAAGCTTTCTCTAAGTCTACAAATGCTAGAAACGTATGTTTGCGTTTTCTTAATCTTTCTTCTAAGATAAGTCTTAAGGTTAGTATTGCCTCACGTGTTTCAACATTTCTATGGAATCCAAACTGATCTTCCCTGAGGTCCGCTTCTACCAGTTTTTCCATTCGTCTATAAAGAATTCGCGTTAGTATTTTGCAGCTGTGACTTATTAAGCTGATAGTTCGGTAATTTTCACATCTGTCAACACCTGCTTTCTTTGGGATTGGAAATATTATATTCTTCTTGAAGTCTGAGGGTATTTCACCTGTCTCATACATCTTGCTCACCAGATGGTAGAGTTTTGTCAGGACTGGCTCTCCCAAGGCCGTCAGTAGTTCCAATGGAATGTTGTCTACTCCGGGGGCCTTGTTTCGACTCAGGTCATTCAGTGCTCTGTCAAACTCTTCACGCAGTATCTTATCTCCCATTTCGTCTTCATCTACATCCTCTTCCATTTCCATAATATTGTCCTTAAGCACATCGCCCTTGTATAAACCCTCTATATACTCCTTCCACCTTTCTGCCTTCCCTTCTTTGCTTAGAACTGGGTTGCCATCTGAGCTCTTGATATTCATACAAGTCGTTCTCCTCTCTCCAAAGGTCTCTTTAATTTTCCTGTAGGCAGTATCTATCTTACCCCTAGTGAGACAAGCCTCTACATCCTTACATTTGTCCTCTAGCCATCCCTGCTTAGCCATTTTGCACTTCCTGTTGATCTCATTTTTGAGACGTTTGTATTCCTTTTTGCCTGCTTCATTTCCTGCATTTTTATATTTTCTCATTTCATCAATTAAATTCAATATTTCTTCTGTTACCCAAGGATTTCTACTAGCCCTCGCCTTTTTACCTACTTGATCGTCTGCTGCCTTCACTGGTTCATCTCTTAGAGCTACCCATTCTTCTTCTACTGTATTTCTTTCCCCCATTCCTTTCAATTGTTCCCTTATGCTCTCCCTGAAACTCTCTACAACCTCTGGTTCTTTCAGTTTATCCAGGTCCCATCTCCTTAGATTCCCACCTTTTTGCAGTTTCTTCACTTTCAATCTGCAGTTCATAACCAATAGATTGTGGTCAGAATCCACATCTGCCCCTGGAAATGTCTTACAATTTAAAACCTGGTTCCTAAATCTCTGTCTTACCATTATATAATCTATCTGATACCTTTTAGTATCTCCAGGATTCTTCCAGGTATACAACCTTCTTTTAACCCATGTTAGTGATGCTAATATAAATTTGAAACTCAAAAACTGCGATTTTGCACTATCATAATTGCACTATCCAGGCCATATAATTTTAGCAGATGGTCAAGACCAGAACCACAATTAAAAAATGCAGTGAATGATTTTCCAGCATCAAGGAACATTAAAGAATTGCAACTGATTTCTCAGGTTAATAAATTACTATCGCCGTTTTGTGGAGAACTATCCGGTCACCACAAAATGGCTTGCAAAATTACTAACGAAGGGAGTTGCTCCTGTCTGGACAATGGATAGCAGGAGGGCCATGTTAAAACTAAAAGACACTCTTAACAAGTGCACCTGTCTTGGGTTATCGGCATTTTGCTCTACCTTTAATCTTGTTGTGTGATGCTAGCAATGTCTCAGCTGGTTGGGCTAGCAATGTCTCAGCTGGTTGTATTTTCAGTCAGATACAAAACGGTGGAGAAAAACCAATTGGTTATGCTTCACGTCAGCTGTAGCAGCTGTGCAAAATTACACCACCACACAAAATGAACTTCTGATTCTTGTTTCTGGCACCCATTACTGTCAGTGTTACCTATAGGCATGACAGTTCACAGTAATTGCAGATCGTGTTGCTTTACAGTGCCTTTTGAGTTTAAAGGATCCCAGCAGTGGACTTGTTAGATTGGCCTTAAAACTCTGTGAATATGACTACATAACCAGACTTAAGCCTGGAAAGTTAAATCAGAATCCAGGTGCCTTGAGTACAAAAATTAAGATCCTGCAAGTAGATGATGTGCTTACTGAGGAATTAAAGAAGGCACAAGAATCCCAAGACTACTGGCAAGTATATACTGCAACAAAGTCATGAGTGTATACAGACACATCGTAATGGGGAAAGTGCCACAAATAAATTAGGATATTATGTTCAAAATTGTCTTTTTGCAGAGAGTGCAAGAACAAAAACCAAATGTACCTCTTCAAACTATATCTGAGGTAGCTGGACCTTTCAAAGTCTTAGTACTCTATATTGCAGGACCATTTGCCTTAACAGTAAAAAGTAACATACATTTTATCTGTCGCTGACCGTTTCTCTCATCATCTTATAGTGTGACCCACTGCAGACATGGCCGCTGAGATGGTTGTGAGAGCACTGGTAACTTATTTTGCACTATAATCTAGAAATCCAGAGGCCATTATAGCAGACTGAGGGACAAAAGTTATGGCCAATCTTATCATACAGTTATCTTGACTGTTTGAAATAAAGAAGTTCAGAGCTATGTCATTTCATTCTAAGAGTAATGGTAGGGTTGAACACATTCATAAAACAGTACCTAGAATCTTATGTTATAACATGATTAGCTTCCCCTCAGACTGGGATTGTCTATTACCATATGTGATTTCGTCATACAACACCAGAATACATGAAACCACAGTGTCGATTCCCTTTGACGTTGTTTATCACCACAAAATCCATTCATTGGAAATGCTTCTACACTTGGCCCAAAAACCAATGATGTCCAATAAATAGCTCTGTTTCAGCATTATGACAACATCTGCACTCTTTTCTGCATCACCCCTTGACCCACTTTATATATACTCCAATGCTAATGCTGGCATCTGCCGTCTGTGAGCGGTTACTGCATGTTGATATAAAACATAGGCAGTGCTCACATTAATGTGACTGAACTGTGTATAAAATTACAAAGAGACAGATGGGGTGGGCAGCACTTACCTTTAGAAGGTGGAATTCCCAAGTACTGCTGATGGACACATCCCCAAGCTATCAATCTTTCCTCCTTGGGGAACATCAAAGTTATGAGATATCTCCCTTCCTCATTCCCCCTCATTTTGTGTGTGACAATCAGCAGCACTGGCAATTTCACCTCCTAAATATAAGTAGTGGTCAGCCATAGTGTATCACTGGAATTATATATTTTTCTGCTAGCAAAAATTACACCCCATACAGAATTGCAGTCAAATAACGTTAGATATAATTTTTATTTACCAAGCAGCTGTAGATACAGGCATACACAGTGAAGTATAACAGCGCCATTTTTCGGGTTCTTTCGAATGAAGAAAGTACAGAAGCAGGAATAGTAATTGAAATTAAATGGAAAGAATGAAAGGAAAAACAAGTGCTCTTGCTGAGTTGTTCACTTCCTCCTTGCTCCAGGAACTCTTGAGAACTTTTTCTATTTAATCTCAGTATGCATTGTTTCATCCAACCTGTCTTCTCTTTTCAAATAAGGAAAATCCAGGATGGAAAATAACAATATTATGGAAATAAAAGTCACCACTCGCCGTATGGTAGAGATGCTGAGTCACAGATAGGCACAACAGAAAGACTGTCACAAATAAGAAGCTTCCGGCCAGTAAGGCCTTACTGGCCAAACCTTCTTGTTTGTGACAGGCTTTTAGTTGTGCCTATCTATGACTTAGCATCTCTGCTTTATAGTGAGTGGTAACTTTCCTTTTCATAATATTGCTACTTTCTTCTCTTTTGGCAGATTAATATAACTCCAGTTTCAAAAAAAACTTATGTTTTCCTTGACTAGGTTTTCCTCGTCTGTGTTAATGTCTTCCTTGATGCTTGGTAAGCAGTTTCTATCAATATTTGATATAACACTTATATGTTTGCCAACATAGGAGATTTCAAAATACAGGGTGTACATAAAGTCTAGGAACAGTTTCAATTATTTACTGCACAGAAACCAAACACTGTACGGATATCACACATATGTCATTTCGAAGATAAACACTGAAAGTTTTTTTTCCCTCTATGTTTAGAACCAAGTACGGTAAGAAGCTAACAACAAGAAAGGCCATGTACCACCGGCACAACAAATTCCTTATGACAGGTAGCTTGTGCCTGACGAAGAGAAGCGGACATCCTAGTGTGAGTGCAGTGAATGTGGAGCACTTACAAGAGATATTCATAAGGAGTCCTAGGAAAT
Source organism: Schistocerca piceifrons (assembly GCF_021461385.2). Lineage (NCBI taxonomy): Eukaryota > Metazoa > Arthropoda > Insecta > Orthoptera > Acrididae > Schistocerca > Schistocerca piceifrons. The sequence goes on along the minus strand of NW_025727278.1, from coordinate 309,370 downwards.
CGGCGCATCGTGCATCCTTCGAACTGGAAATGACTCCAATGACAGTGTGGAAAGTCCTGCTACAGAAGCTGTCTATGAAACCATTAAAATTGGAGCTAGTGCAGAACCTCAATGGCAACAACAAAGACAAGCATTCTGAGATTTATTCACAGTTGTAACAAGTGAATGGGGTGGGTATGGCATTGTTGAACACTTCATTTTTAGCAACCAAGTAACTTTTCACAGTACTGTGAAAGTGAACAGGCACAACTGTCGAATCTACGGTATGAAGCATCCACACAAATGCACTGAATTTGAGCGTATTCCCCAAACATAGGTGCCAATGCTAAGGAAAAGGTCATATGGGTTAGAGGGCAGAAGGAAGAAGTAGTAAACCAGTTCATTCAGAAACTCGGATATATTAAGTGGGACTGTATATATAACTGTCAAGTGGGAATAAATAAAACTGAAACTGCTTTTAAGAGCTTCATTAAAAATTATTTAGATTTGTGGTATTCTTGTTCTCCTCCTATAAAAATCAATCTTAAAAGCCAACCTATAAAGAAAAACATTAAGTGGTACACAGATAAACTTACCAATATGAGGGAAAATATGTTATCATTGTACCACATGTATAAAAATTCTCATAAAGATGGAACGGAGCAGAAAGATGATTTGTACAAAGCATATCTTGAATGTAAGAGAACCTACAGAACTAAGCTTAGAATGGCAAAAAGAACAGCATACAAAAGATACATTGAAGGGGCTCCTAATAAGTGCAAAGCTGCATGGAATGCTGTTGCACAAGAGCATTGCAGGAATGATGAACATCGCATAGCTCTTGACCCGGATAAAGTTAATCATTTTTTCATGGACTCTGTAAGTTATATTAGGAACAAAATTGAAACAACAACCACCAATGCAAGTGATCTACTTAAGCAACAACAACCTGCAAACAATACATTTACATGGAGGACAATCGCACCCACTTGGATTACAAAGGTAGTGGCAAAGTTCTCAAACTCCCAAGAGCATGGACTGCTCTTGGTTGTCCAATTACATAATTAAAAAAACAGTGCATATAATTAGTGAACCATTGACCTTTCTGTTTAATAGGTGTCAAAAGTTTGGAGTCCATCCTACAACTCTAAAAATATCAAAAGTTATCCCAGTGTATAAAAAAGGGGACAAACATGATCTCAAAAATTACCAACCAGTTTCACTAGTTCCCATTTTCTTGAAAATACTTGAATCTCTTATTTATAACCAACTGAACCACTACTTTGAGTCGCATAACTTACTCTCTAATAGTCAATTTGGCTTCCGCAAGGGAAAAAATACCACCACTGCTGTTCTTTCAATTGTGAATGAAGTAATAACAACCTTTGAGAATAAAAATAAAGCCTCACTTCTTTTATGTGATTTAAGTAAGGCATTAGACTGGATTTCTCATGATATCTTAATTGCTAAACTCAAATTCTATGGCATACAAGATTCTACATTGGCAGTAATTGAATCATACCTAAAAATTGGAAGCAGTTTGCCTATGTCAGCAACAGAGACGCACAGTTGCTAGAAGTTAAGACAGGAGTCCTACAAGGTTCTGTCCTTAGGCCCTTCTTTTTTATAACTGCAGTCAATGATTTACCTCATTGTATCCCCACTTTTGTTATTTGGTTATGCTGATGCCACAACTTTGTTTGCTCAGCACGAGAACATATCAGTTCTGCAAGATGACATGGAAGCAGCACTAAATTGGTTCTCACCCAATACACTGCTTTGCAGTCCTTATAAAAACCAACAGATTACACTGGGATTGTCAAAAGAGGTATAGGTGAAAGCAGTTAAAATTCTAGGAATTCATGTAGACTTTAAGTTAATGTGGGAAACACACATCAACCACACCTGCAAAAAATTGTCTCGAGTTACGTATTTAATGTGGAAACTGAGGAGCCTGGTGACAAGAGAATATTTATGAGTTATTTATTTTGGACTCTTTCAGTCACAGATAGAGTATGGACTGCTGATATGGGGACTCTCTTCACATCACTGAACTTCTAAAAATTCAGAAGAAAGTGATAAGGCCAATGAGCAATTCTGGTAGATCAGAGCACTGCCGACCACTGTTCATTCAGCTGAAAATATTAACCGTTATTAATTTTTATATATACGCCTCAGAATTGTAAGCAAAAAATAATATAGCAGTTTTTGAAATGGGGGAAAACATGCACCACCATAATACCAGAGGCAAAACAAAATTAGACATACCTAGGCACAGGCTGACAAGAACAGCGAATTCCCATCTAATCAATAGTCTAAGAATATTTAATAAATTTCCATTTTCTTCTAGGTCGGATCACATAAGTAGCTTCAAGAGCAAGCTACTAAATTGGTTACTAATCAATCCTTTTTACAATGTAACAGAATTTATGAATATAAAATCAATCAACATTAATTTTTAAGGATTTCATTATGTGGTGTCACTGAATGTATTTATCTTATGTTATGGTGTATGTTATCATCTATGGGCGCTATTTGCAAAGCTCATTTAGCTTTAAGGTACTATTCACGGAAAATGTTATATGATATCCATTTAAATTGCCTATTCCACCTCAGGTGGTCAATGGTGAACAAAGAATCTGAAACTGGACTGCAAAGGTAAATGTTTTTTGTGTCTTGTCACGTCAAAAATTGTATGGGCCATTCTTCTTCACCAAGAGCACTGTCACTGGAAATTCCTACTTGTACATGTTGCAGCAATGGCTGATGCCTCAAATGAGATTGGACTCTCTGTTCATCTTTCAGCAGGATGGGGCTCCACCCCATTTTCATCGTGAAGTTCCTGGGTACCTGAAAACGGAGCAGTCACATCGATGGCTCGGCCATGCTACAGAAGGGGAAATCTGTTTCATGAAATGGCCCTCCCGATCACCAGATCTCACTCTGTGTGACTCTTTTGCATATGTACTACCTCTACCATATGATGTGGCAGAGCTCCGGGAGTGAATACGGGAAGTGACTGCCACAGTCAACGATGCCATGCTGGGATGGGTAAGGCAAGAATTTGATTACCGTATTGTCATCTACCTGATCACTCATGGTTCGCATATCAAATGTTTATAGAAAAAAATAAACTTTCAAAAAGTTTCTCTTCGAAATGCAGTATGTATGGCATCTGTACAATGTTTAAATAAATAATTGAAAGTGTTCCTTGATTTTATGTACACGCTGTACTTGAACATACACTGTATGGCAGCACATTCAAGATAAGAGAATCAGGTGTAAACAATGGTTTACAACTGCGAAGAACACAATCTCAAAGAAATAAGTATTATGTCGTGGAAATAACGTCTGTCTGTCTGTTTAACAAACAGTAAGAAGAGACAGGAAAAATCCATTTTATTTTATGGTCAATTTCAGAGTTATTTTTGCCTATTTGTTGCTGTTTTCTGTCAACTCTGGTATTACTTTCTGCCAATTTTGATGGTATTTTTGAGGAGTTTGGTATCACTTTCCAATAGCTTATTTTTGAAGTATCAAACGGCTTATATCACTGTTCCAGCACTATGAAAACGAAAATATACCTCTTAACTACATTACATATGGCATCACAGAAGAAAAAGGAAATCATTTATATGTAATCCATTAAATGTAATCAATTAAAGAAACCATACACTGTCAAAAGGTTTTCAAATTAAAGTACTATTATAGCTTCAATGGTTTCTTTGAAACCTTTTACCACCAATTGATCAGTACTTCACAACAATGCAAAAATAGCAGTGTAAAGTGTAAATTTTTAACATGGGCAAGGAGAAGGCCACAAATGCAGTTAACCAATTCAGCTCATATTTGGCAGCCTGCTTCTGTACAACATATAATGAAGATCAGTTTTGAGAACACCATCCCTACAGTTCATGATGTGAATTTGATTCAAAACTGACCAGATCGATATACAATTGAAAATGGAACACTTTTAATCATCATAGGTGGTGTCCAGAAGCAAACTTTTTTCCAAGGGATTTGCAAAAGAAACTATTACAACTGCCACTTATGTACCCGTAAAGTAAATGCTATTCAATGAAAGTACTGCTGATGCAACAATCAAGGCATCTGGCTGGGGAGCAGAGAACCTGTGTTCAATTCTGAAATGCAGTCTGCTGGATTTTTTGTCATCTTTCTTTTCCTTATTGAAATTAGTAACAAAAGGAGGGTTAATATGGCAGTTATTAAGGAATAATAACAAGGAGGTAAATAAATTTCTCAAACAACTTGGATTGGTGAAAAATTAAAATTCAAAGCCTCATATGAAAACAAATGTCACGAGGGACCACAGACAGCTTAATATGCTATGCTAGTTTACAATGAGCCGTGGTACAGAACTTTATTAGGAGGTTTCAAAACTGCAATGTACATCTGGAAATCCAGCAGGAATTTCACAACTATCCACATTCCACAACAATTCATAGCATAATTCATGATCAATTTTCAGCACCAATTTTTTAGGTGATGTTGCATGCGTGGTATGCATTAGAATTACACTGGAGATCCAAAGAAACTGGTACACCTGCCTAATATCATGTAGGGGCCCACAACCACGCAGAAGTGCTGCAACATGGCATGGCATGGACTTGACTGATGTCTGAAATAGTGCTAGAGGGAACTGACACCATGAATCCTGCAGGGCTGTCCATAAATCAGTAAGAACACAAGGGTGTGGAGACATCATCTGAACAGCACATTGCAAAGCATCCCAGATACACTCAATAATGTTCATGTCTGGTGAGTTTGGTAACCAGTGAAGTGTTTAAACTCAGAAGAGTGTTTCTGGAGCCACTCTGTAGAAATTCTGGATGTGTGGGGTGTCACATTGTCCTGCTGGAATTGGCCAAGTTCTTCAGAATGCACAATGGCCATGAATGGATACAGGTAATCTAGAAAGGATGGTTACATAAGAGTTACCTATTAGAGTCGTATATAGACATATCATGGGTCCTGTATCAGTCCAACTGCACACATCCCACACCATTACAGAGCCTCCACCAGCTTGAACAAGTCCCCTGCTGACAAGCAGTGTCCATGGACTCATGAGGCCAGCTCCATACTCATACACATCTATACACTTGATACAATTTGAAATGAGACTCATCCGACCAGGCAACATGTTTCCAGTCATCAACAGTCCAATGTCGGTGTTGACGGATCCAGACGAGGCATAAAGCTTTGTGTCATGCAGTCATCACGGGTACACGAGTGGGCCTCAGCTCCAAAAGTCCATATTGATGATGTATCGTTGAATGATTTGCATGCTGATACTTGTTGACAGCCCAGTACTGAAATGTACGGCAATCTGAGGAAAGGTTGCACTTCTGTCACATTGAACAATTCTCTTCAGTCGTCATTGGTCATTTTCTTGCAGAATCTTTTTCCAGCCACAGCGATGTCAGAGATCTGATGTTTTACCAGATTCCTGATATTCAAGGTACACTTGTGGAATGGTCAAATGGAAAAACCTCGCTTCATCACTACCTCAGAGATACTGTGTCCCATCGATCATGCACCGACTATAGCAACATGTTCCAACTCATTTAAATCTTGATAATCTGCCATTGCAGCAGCAGTAACCTAGCTAACAACTGTGGCAGACACTTGTTATCTTATACAGGCATTGATGACCGCAGTGCCATATTCTGTCTGTTTACATCTATCTGTATTTTAATACACATTCCTATACCAGTTTCCTTGGCACTTCAGTGTAATTCCCAAAAACGAAATATTTTTAAATGTAACCCAAGTCAGTTTTCTGCCAAATCTTCAGAATGAATGATGTAGTTGTGCAAAAGCTGCTTTCATTATATGTTCTTCGTGTCACAAGCATATTTGCTTCAAATGTTTATATGACAAGTACCACCCATGTAGATGTTCAAAGGTAAGTGAAGGCATGTAACAGTGAGTGAAAGAGCCTTTGTAGGGCAACCAGGATTAAAATTATAATTCTTTCTAATCCAAGTCATTAAAGAAATTTATTTCCCTACCTTGTTATTATTTTTCACTGATTACCTTTTCACTTTCCTATTCCTACTAGATTCAATACAGCAAAAATACTAATGAAAAAACTGCAGAATGCATTTGGAAATTAAACATATGTTCTCTTCTCCTCAGCCACATGCCTTGATCACTACGTCAATGGCAGTTCTTTTGAACAGTGTTTACCATAGGCATACCCAGTGTCTTTCTTCGATTCTACGAAATGGGCATATGCAGAGAAGCACCGCCACCCACACCCCACAGGATGAAAACACCCAATTTTCAATTACCTATTGATTTCGTCAAATTTAAATCGATCAATTAGGAGTGGTTTCCTCAAATATAAGGATGGGGGAGCTTTTTGAGCCAAAATATCTCAGTCCTCTGTTTTAGGTTTATACAAGCACCCTGCCAAATATGACTCAAATTGGTTGGCCATTCCAAGACCTTCCCCTTGTGAGGACCAAATGTCTTCAGCACAACACCAGACATCTGACAATGTCCACATATCCTGCTTGCATGGGAAGTTGCTTCCCATCAAATTATAAAGGTATTGCTACCCCTTCAGAATATTTCACAACTGAGACCTGCCACCCTATGCACACATAAACTATTTGCTGTGTCAGCATGAACATAATTCATCGTCATCACACTAGAAATAAGAGCCCAGGACTGTGAATAAGACTAAATATACAGATCTGTCACCACAAGAGTTGTTAGCCTAATATGAAGGTGCAACATAGTGCCTTTCTCGGTTTTCTTCACCTCGCTCTGAAGCATTCGTTCCATTCATATTTAACAAAAGCTGGCTGGTTTTAGTATCAAAAATTTGTATTTCTCATAATAATGAAGCAGTCTTCAATTGTAACTTGGAATATAGGTACTGTTTCATCCACTGACATCAGAGTTCTCAATATTTTTGCGTAACAAACTGTACCAACAATGAGACAGTTTGGTGAGATCTGTAAAGTGGAGCATCAGTTAAATAGGATTTTTTTGCAGGACACAAACACAACATGAAATATAGCACATAGCACTTTAGCTAGCACGTAAATCAAATTTGCACCCAATTGGTCAGGTTCTTGAGACCGTACACAGCAGCGAACAGAGGGTGTCATGCTAACTGAAAGTACGAAGATTGCCTGGAAAATAATGTACCACATATTTTCTCAATCAGCAAAAATTGTATGAATGTGGCAGTTAAGATATACATTATTTGAAGTTTCCAAATTGCACACACAAATATCCCATTTATTCTGACAGGTATCATACCTATAGCAATGTTTTGAAATGGTGGCTCTATATGATGTAAGCTACAAGCAGCGTGTCATCATTGAACTTCTCACAGCAAAGAATAGAACCTTTGAGAATATTCCCAATTGTTTGCATCCTGTTTATGGAGCATCTGCAATAGACAGAAGTTCTGTTAGTCACTGGGCAAAGAGAGTGAGGCCATTACGAGACATTGGTTCGGCAGAGCTCCAAGATTTGCTTCATTCAGGGAGCCCATTCGTGGCTTTCAAACTTGACCAGGCGCAGCTTGCTGATGTGCTCATTCACAAAGACCAATGCAGAACAACTTGGCACTTGTCAATGAAGCTGTCACTCAGGAAGGAAACTAAATCTTCTCACTCTTTGATGTGATGCCAAGACACAGTACCAATATTTCTGAAGCAGATGTGAACACATTAACCAAACCCAAAAGGGGCTTCCAATGATTTTGTCACCATAATAACCAAGGTGAGTGACTGATTCTATATGATAACGCTCGGCCTCACACAAGTTTGAGGACTTCAGAACCATCATTAAACAGGGTTGGACAGTATCATCTCATCCATCCTACAGCCCTGACCTAGCGCACCTCCAACTTCCATTTGCTCGTCCCATTAAAGCATCACATTTGTAGATGACATTTTGAGGATGACAAAGATGTGATTCTTACAGTGGAGAAATGGCTTCAATACCAGAACAAGGAGTGGCACTGACAGGGTACACACACCCTTGTGTCTCGATGGAGGAAGGCCATAGAAAAGGGCAGCAATTGTGTGGAAGTATAGGGAATGTAGAATAAACAACATTCTTTCTGTTGTATATTTATCGTTGTGTTCAATAAATAATTACTGAAGGCAAACAAATGTAGTGCCTCACTTTTTGGGTAACCCTCACATTTATTTTAATAGTTATTCCATATTATTTTTACTACTTTGTGAATGAAGCTTGTGGTCAAAGCACGAATTGTTGGTAGTGAAATTTAGCAGTGAAAAAGAGAGGGATGGCTGTACTGAGCTGAGAAGACACATTACATTTCAATGATCTGTCACCCTGATGCTACTCATAAACATTTACCTCAAGTCAGTTACCTTCTTGTAGTTTCTCCATGTTAACAAACCTGCTATGCACTGCCACCATGTCTTGTCATGTGACTTTGTTTCCATTTGCAGAGGATTGAGGGCTGTAAGACAGCTCTCTAGTCTTCAAGCCACAAAATAACATAACTGCCTTTTAAACAACTCTTTTTTATTTTGTTACTCTTATGTGACATTCATATACATTGAGTAAACAGATCTCATTAATGAGAACAACATTTTCAAATTGAATCTCATAACAACACAGAAGAGAGTGACATTGCTCCTTAGCCTTGTTAAGCTTATTCTGGGTGTTGATATTGCAGACAGTGCCTCTTCCTCTCTGCCTTCCAAAACACTGCCAAGCCACAACCCCAATAAGTAAATAACCCCTTCGTAGCAGGAGAAGATGTTCCATATCTGTCACACTTTGATGATGTCCTAAGCCGACAATTCTTTCGTCATTTCTGCAAATATTACACAGTGGGGAGTACTTTATATATTAACTAGCTAAAAAATATTTTTAAATGAACATCTTTATCTCATCATGAGGAAGAGATTTGACATGTTTTTATGGACAAATAACATGTCTTGCTGGGCTGGGATCTATGTTATGTTAAAAGATACCAGATGCCATGTTAATTTACATGTTCACAAAACTTAAGTGTCACATTCAGTGTTTTTCATATTTATACTTTTGTAATTTGAAAATATATTAAAACTTCCTGGCAGATTAAAACTGTGTGCCCGACCGAGACTCGAACTCGGGACCTTTGCCTTTCGCGGGCAAGTGCTCCTCCATCTGAGCTACCGAAGCACGACTCACGCCCGGTACTCACAGCTTTACTTCTGCCAGTATCTCGTCTCCTACCTTCCAAACTTTACAGAAGCTCTCATGCGAACCTTGCTGAACTAGCACTCCTGAAAGAAAGGATATTGCAGAGACATGGCATTGCCACAGCCTGGGGGAGGTTTCCAGAATGAGATATTCACTCTGCAGTGGAGTGTGCACTGATATGAAACTTCCTGGCAGATCAAAACTGTGTGCCCGACCGAGACTCGAACTCGAGACCTTTGCCTTTCGCAGGCAAGTGCTCTACCATCTGAGCTACCGAAGCACGAGATACTGGCAGAAGTAAAGCTATGAGTACAGGGCGTGAGTCATGCTTCGGTAGCTCAGATGGTAGAGCACTTGCCCGCGAAAGGCAAAGGTCCCGAGTTCGAGTCTCGGTCGGACACACAGTTTTAATCTGTCAGGAAGTTTCATATCAGCGCACACTCCGCTGCAGAGTGAATATCTCATTCTGAAAATATATAGTTTAAATGATGCACCATATTAAAGTCTCGCAAACACCCATTTTTACACAATAGTTGTGTAAAAGGCTCAGGAAATGTCACATCCGTGGCTAAAACTGTTATTGGAAAGTAGTTTCTTTGCAAGGTGCTACTCCAGTCTCCGTAAGCAAGAAATTACTATTACTTCATTTTACAAATGGGCTCCCATTCAGTCTGTCGCCTTGCTGCTGATACAACAATGGGCCAGTTCATGATGGACTAGGATAAATCATCACTGTAAAGACCTACCCACCAACCAAATAATGCCACAGGATCACTTGACTTTAGACACTGACTGCTATCAGAGCTGAAGAACATCTCTCTCTTATGTTTCAAACCGCCACCTATAGCAAACACTAAATGGCTCAGTTTCTTTACCTTGGCTCCTTTACCTTCTGCTCCAAGATGGTTCTGGAACTACCTTCTGTTGTCCTCCTGACAATTCTCACAATGTAATCCTTATGAGCAAATAAACTGATACAGTTTCCTTTTCCCAACATGACTACGTATATTGATTACAAGTCCACATCGCTAACCAATCCTGACGACACCCCCAATTGGGTGTAAGAACTGGCATCTGAAGTGAGATGCCAAATTTGACCAACTTTCAGTTTTGAGGTGCCCCATACAAATTACTAAGCCGTGAACAGATGTAAGAATCCATCATGCAGGACAGTCCGGCTCCATGCTGCGGTGCAACAGACAAGTGCTTAGCACAGTCAGCCCAAGCTGCCCACCACAGTCTACCCAGGCCTAATGCCACGCTGACATCACTGCCATTAGGCAAGGAAATTCAACCTCGTCTGCCTCCTCTATCGTGGTCGCACGAGGCCACATCATGATTATGATGTCCCGATGTCACCTCGACACCGGGCATCGCCACTGCATTGCTGCCCAATCAATTGTCAATGAACAATTTAATTGTAACAATCAAAATAATCAATTCCTGACAATATACTGTAATTGTATAGCTAAAAAATCCATTCACCAAGCAACGGTTGGTGTCTTCCTTTATCATCCCATCTGTTAAGTCTCCCCTGACCTTGCATTCTGGGTGACTTTTCAGAACCCCACCCCTTTCCCTAGACGTCTAAAGTTCCCTTCCCTTCACCCCTCTCCCTACCCGTTCAATCTTTATCCTGGAAGGAGGGGCCACTGGCTTCAAAAGCTTGCATAAGTAAAACCTTTCTCCTGCCATCACTTGGTGACTGGATTTTTTTATCTATCCAATTACTACATATTAAATGTGCAAGCTTCACTTGTAGGGGGAAATGCCTCTGGACCAATGCTGCCACTGACATCATCGAGGTCTGTGATCAAATTTTGTGTGTGTGTGTGTGTGTGTGTGTGTGTGTGTGTGTGTGTGTCTAGTTTAAAGCAATTCCCTCAACCACGTCACAGAGGCAACTAGTGATGGATCCAACATATTGCAAACACAGGTGGAGCAACTCCGTGTGAAAAATGATGATCTGCAAAGGCACCTTAGTGAGGCATTAGTAAATGTGATGCTGCGAAACAGCACTGTGCCTGGAGCTAGCCTAACTTCCCTATTTCTGTGTTCCCATAGGCGGTTCTAAACTAGGTGTAAACATTGACACAGTAGTACAAAATGTAATGGATACAGGGAAACTGTCGCCATCGACTGACGAAAAGTTTATAGGAGTACCAGCACGAAATTGCAAGGAGTGGCCCATGCTTATGTAGATTCAAGGAAGGGCTGAGAAATACCAAGGCATTTGACATCCTTGCAGAATGCGTTGAGGATATGTACAGAGATAAATACAGTCAGCTACTATCAGGACAATCTTTCCATCAAATATCAAAATTCTGGAGAGGATTTCAAGTGATTTTCTGACCGAATAAGAGTTGTGTGTTGTCGTACATATGTACTAACAGAAAGTAATGAAAGGAATGAGATACCACTCAGGAAATCAGAAACTTGCTTACAGATTCACTCATTCGCAGGATTGACACCACAGGCACGTGACAAGGTGAAGTACACTGAGTACACTAAGTTAGGCTACACAACTCACAAAGGAGGTGCAACAATTCGTCTAATCATCCACCGGGATAAAGCCCACTTGATATGCATTCGTTGCCAAAGTGTGCTACACTCGTTGCAAATGACAAAAAGTTACACGGCTCCTTAGTGTTTGGCACCAGCATGTGCTTGTTTTAGAAAAATCAGACACGAGAGAGAAAACTGTCCATCTCTACAGCACTGGTCAGCTAACCAAGTAGGTCAACGAGGTGCTCGAAGGAAAGTGAATACGCGAAATGTGAATGGGAGCAGTTCTGCCACTGCTCCTTGCTCCCCTTCTGCAAAGCCAATCCAGTAAGAGAGATAGGAATTGCTCAAGTTTGCAAGATAAATGAACAGCAGAACTTCTACCTTCCTCATCAATACAGGCATACAAATAAATGTTTTGTTTGTTAAATATACTCACTGTCAACTGTACCCCATTCTAGCTGACTTTGCAACTTCATCTGAAGAAAAGAAACAACTTCTGTCAAACTTCTTAATGTACCACAAGATTCCTACATATGATACCAAGCCAATAGCCTGGAAACCATATTGCATATCTTATCACTTGCAGCCTGCAGTAGACAAAAATGCCTCAGATTTACTAAAAGCTGGAGTAATTAAACCTTCTTTCAGTTCCTGGTTGTCAGATGCAGTGTGTACATAAAGTCCGGGAACACTTTCAATCATTATTTATTGCAAAAGAACTAAACATTGTACAGGTCTCATACATATTGCACTTTGAAGAGAGACTGTGAAAGTTTTTGTTTTTTACAAACATTTGATATGTGAACCATGAGAGACCCAGCACATGTCAGTATGGTTAATTGATACCTTGCCATACCCATCCTAGCATGGCATCGTCGACTGTGGCAGTCGCTTCCCGTATTCTCTCCCGGACTTCTGCTGTATCACGTGGTAGAGGTGGTACATACATCAGATCTTTAATGTGTTCCCACAGAAAAGACTCACATGGAGTGAGGTCTGGTGATCAGGAAGGCCATTTCATGAAACAGCTGTCCCCTTGTGCAGCACGGCCAATCCACCAATGCAGTAGCTCCGTGTTCAGGTACCCACAAACTTCAAGATGGAAATGGGGTGGAGCCCCATTCTGCTGAAACATGTCCAAGTAGGAATACCCAGTGATGGTGCTTTCAACAAAGAAGAATGGCCTGTAGAGTTTTCGACGTGACAAGGCAAAAAAAATATTTACCTTTGGGGAATCACGCTCAAATTCAATGCATTTGTGTGGATGCTTTGAATCCCATATTCAACATTTATGCCTGTTCACTTTCCCATTTGTCAAACTACAACATACCTCAACTCACCATGCTTGTGACTAGCACCAACTATCGGCAAATTACCAAAATACGCTGTGGCAGTTGTAATGCTATTGTAAATATAATACTGCCATTAATCTGTATATTTTAAATTTTTTGTTCCGTAATAATTTTGAAAAATTAAGTAAATACTATAACGAGAGTAAGCTTTTGTTAAGTGCAGTTTATCTGTTAAAAATAACCTCTTTGATGTAGGTGGAATAAATGTATTAAAACATATTTTGTAAGTAATTATGTAATATTTCAAGTACAACTGTAACAGGCAAAGTACTTTACTTAGAAGTATATCACAGTATGAACCATCCTTCTTCAATCAGTGGAATATAAGTGTTAAGTGTACCTTTGTGTTTAACCATAATTTAGCAATTTCATTTACCTCAGTAGGGTCCTTACCTAAACGAATTTATTCCGAGTATTCTGATGTTTATTGAAGCTTGAATAATAGTAAATTACTGGCAATAGTATTGTTTTGGTAGTAAATTCTGAAAATCATTGTTAAATACTAAAGTTTGCACATATCGGTTTAAGAACCACCGCTTTGCGTGACCATGAGGATAAGTTTTCAATAGCATTTTTGAAAGTAAGATAACATAATTGTTTAACTGCAACAGTCTTAACAGAATTTGTTCGTGTTGCTTCTCCATGTCAAAGAAAGCCAGACAAATATTGGTGTTAGTTAAATGTTAACAAATAAAAGTCCTAAAGAAATGAAATCTAGTCGTGTTAAATAATAGTTTTGGTCATATGAATAATAGCTATAAGTTTAATATTTTTTTGTATCCTTGTTGAAACATGTGTGTGATTTCTTTAAATAATTACTGAAGTATAGTGGTAAATTCCATAAGTAACAGAAAGTGGGATTAATAGTACTTACTGCCAAATGACCCAAGTAAATGGAAATTAAGTGGTTGTCTTTCAGTTACATAGTAAGTGAAAGCAGTTATTTATTCAGTGTCGAAAATTGACTTCATCTTTTTGTGTGGACACTGGGCTGGCGGCCGCTTTATTAAGCGAAACAGTTTATTGTTACAACAGGCTTTGTCTGATAAAAGGTTTCCAAAAGTAATTATTCTCACTGCTTTTCCCACAAACTGTATGATTCAGAGAAAAATAGTTCGATAATTTACCATTAGGTTGAACACGGTTAAAATCAGTCTCCGAGAGTCGATGGTTTGGAGTGTGCCTGTCACTACTTACTACACAGTTCTGACATTCCGAATCGCGGATCTTCCATCTTTACAGTGGTAGAACTTAAACGTTCTGGTACCGTATTGACGAGAACGCGAAAGAACCGTTGCACGGTACACATGAAAAGAGAACTTTCATGGTTTCTCTTCAAAATGACATACGTATGATATCTGTACAATGTTTTGTTCTTGTGCAGGGTGTATACGCAGACAAGGAAAAAAAATTCCCGGATTTTTCACGGATAAAAATACACTTCCTCCATGTTAATTGATAGTATATTTTCCCTTATCAATCCTTTGAATGGTTATGGTTTTATACATGGGCATAGAATTTCCTGGCACAATAGAAAACGAAACTCAGGGAAAAAGACAAGATTTGGAAATATCTTTCATGTGCAGCAACATGCATGCTGCGTATTTTCGTATTGCAAAAGTATACATTGGAATTCCACCAAACACCATATGTTACTTCCCAAATCACTGAAATCAAGATTGCGATGCGCTTTTGTAAGCCAGTCATAGCTCATGTCACGTGATCTCGCCAGCCGATATTCAGAGCATAGGACACGTGATGTAGTCAGCCAGCAGCAACATCACTGTTAAGTAGCACGAACACACAAACAGGGAAAGTTAATAGTTTAAATTAATATATATGGTGTTGCTACAAGAAAAGCAAAGCTGTCACATAATATTGGTCTCTAAGGTTAATATGCTGCAAGAGAAGTTAAGCTTTCGCATACAATGTTGATCTTCTTTGTGTGTGTTGCACTTTGAGATACATCACACAAATGTGCCAGTAAAATTTACAATAATGAGATAAATGTCTGATCTTCAGGGTTCCAAATTCTTCTAAATGACTCATCATCAAAGAGTTGATTTTTAAATGAGTCAAACGCTCTTTAATTTAATAAATTCATGGCACATTCTTGCACATAGTTCAACTTATGTAGAAGGATATTTACTTTGAAACCACTAGTCGCAATATTTTCCCGCGACCTGTCAGAAATAGGTTTGTTTCAGCAGTTGCCAGACAGCGCAAATAACAGGCGACACAGCTATCATAACATAGGAAGCCCGTATGTGGGTACGTGTTAAACACTGAAAGATCATACATTATGTCATAAAAGAAACAAGACATTAGAAGATACTCCATGAGCATCGGAATTTCGTGAACCATATTAAAATGTGCACATTTAAAGTGCACACTCATATGTCCAGATTTCCAATGAAGTAGACCTCAACCTGATATTAAGCTTTTCAGTGTGGCTTTCGCGATGTAAATTTTCTTGGAGCACCAGTATTGTACTATATCATATTTGGTTCTTAATTATGGCATAATGCCATATGTGCTAGGGGGGGGGGAAAATGCAGCGAACAGTTGAAACCAGCCAGCACTGTGGAATTAAACATCTCGTTTCAAATACATTGACTGCCACTGCAGAAAAGGTTAATAAAAGCCAAATTTCTTTAGCAAACAGACAAAAATAACTTCATTGTTCCACAAGGTGATTAATGCTTGACTGTCAGAAAGGTAGAAATAAAATAAAATCTGAAACTAATGCCATATTTTAGCCTTCCATAATTATGTGAATGTATTTTAATTCACTTGATAGCTCCCGGCCACAGACATCCGTTTTGTTTTGATTTGACGTGAGAGTACATGAAGGGGAAACAGCAAAATCACTAAATGTAGACACGGATCACGTGGAGACTACCCACTACAACTCTACTCTGACTGCTCTGCGCATCAGCCCCAGATCTACGATATTTGCGTACCGGATCAATACTAAAAAAATCGAATTTTCAAAAATATGTTCATCTTGTAGCGCACATCTTTCTGAAAAGTCTGAAGCATAAAACATGTGTGTTCGAGGAAATGTAAGACATATTATTTGGTCTTAAGTATGCCAAAGTGCAGTGCCATGCCTCTTGACAAATCATTCTTCTAACGCATGTCACTGTATTTCACTCTGTGGAATTGAAACGTGTATATTTTGTAATGGATGCCATCAAACTATATTCAGGACAGTGGAAATTGAAATGTCCTGTGGGGCCTCGCCTGTTCCCAGTCAACCAGTTTGACAGCCTGCCCCTTTTCAAAAAACAAAATCTCACAATTAATAGCGGATGGGATTTTTTGTAATCAGGAGAACAAGAACTCTTCAGAAAATCTGAACTATTTATTGCCTATTGGCTAATAACTTGCTGTTTTGTGTGACATAAAATTAAATATAGGATACATAAAACCAATAAAGACAAGAGATAATCAAGAAATGACGCATTTCTTCATTCCTTAGCTCCTAGCATTTTTTCTCTCTAATCTCACTACAGCTTTACATGGTGTGCTTTCCTTTCTGGGAAAGGATCCGCAGTATTACCTCATCAAAGTTCGTGAAACGTTTTGCTACATGAAAAATCAAAATGTCATTATCTAATACTCAAAAAGCTGCTAACAGAAATAATACCCAAGACTGGTGTGGTTTCTCGATCTGATTACATCTATTTTGTCGCTGTCTGCTAGATAAAACAAAATAGGCCTTTCTAATATGTCAGCAGTTTTGTAACACACACCAAATAAACAAGACTGTTTTGGCACCATTGACCATTTTTATAACACTACAGAATATAATTCATGAAGTACCAATATCAAATGCCTATTAGGCCTACTACAAACAAAAAAACTTAATGTTAGGAAATAGTTTCACTTTCATTCATATGCACCAGTTTCTCAAGCATGAGACCGAAAAGTAGTATTACGAAATTTTTATATAAATTTGGGATCATCTTATTCTCCCATAATTTGTCCCCGTTTCTTCTCCTTCCCCGTTCCACAAACAATCTTGTCACCACCAATTCTGTAGCTATTCATGCCATTGTCAAAATTTGTTCGCTGATTAACTTCACTAACCCTGCCAGAATCACACGTTAGGTTATCCCACAATTATTTTCCGGTTAGGCGTTTTACGTTTTTGTGCAACACGTTTTCCATGTTACTTCCAGAATAGAACTTAAGTGGCTGCTAGACGAGAACTGTGCTACTGGTCCTTACTAGTGTAGCGACATGGCCAAAAATTTTCTGTCAAAATTTCATTTCCTTTGATACATAGAGAAGATAATACATAATCTTTCTCACCTGTTATTCCCGACAGTTGTTTATTTCCACTCTGGTAGTCTGAATCTATGGATTTCGCTAGTAATTATAACAACACTGATCTTTCACAAACCCAATCAACCACATAATCAGACAGCAATTGGCATTCATCCGTTTGGCTTTAGTCCGCTCAGATCGTATAGCCCTGTCCCATCTACGGGAAGTTTATTTCTAGATGCGATGAGACATCACATACACTATGCATGCATTCAAAAATCTACTTATGATTCAGTCAGAAATAAACTTAAAATGTGTTCAAAAATGTTCAAAATCCAATAGGGATGCGTTTCAAAATCATATGAATAATCAATAGACAAACATGCGCTGCATGCTAGGCGCTTTGCGATACAAGTTTTTTTCCTCAAGAATATGAATTTGGCACCCTCTTTTCCCGGTAGCATCTAGCTGCTTGATGCGACTGCTTGCACAGCCAACATCCACATTCCTGTAGCCAGAATTAGGAGAATCTACTACTCAAAAGCAACTCAACTGCGCATGCGCATGAGCCCGCTCGTAACTGCTAAAACGAATCTAATGTAAACAGTTGTGACTTCACGCTCATCGGAGGCAATTTGTTGTTATGAAGCATTTCATAGTCTTCCTAAAGCCTTTGACACATTTTGCATTTGGCAGACACTTGCACGAGCACTGTGTGTCGTCGTTGTATATGGCACATTTCCTTTGCAATTTAAGTAATTTTCGTTCTTTTTCTCTCGTTTATCTTTTATTGTCAAAGAATTATTCTGCAGTAGTGGGGTACAGTAATATCCTTTGTTAGAGTATCGGTTCTTACCAGTCAAAATTACAAAAAATTAACTGAAAACAATGAAAAATACCTAGAATTCTAAAAAAAAACCGGTTGTCCCGGGTCGTATACACCTTTTTTATGTACGCTCGTTACAGTGGTAGTCCCCAACAAAACCAGTTACAGAGGAAAAGCTTGCAGCATTTTTTGCAAGGATTGATGATATTTTCAATCATCTTGTCAAATGCAAATTCTTCACCATGCTCCAGCTACTATCAGATTCATGTAGCTATTAAAGATGGGGAAAAAGACAACTTTTGTTGTACCCTGTGGGCATTATGAATATCAAAGAAAGACCTTCCCCCACCACCTCCCCCCCAAACACCTGCCTCTCCCCCCTCCACAAAATTTTAACATTTTGCTGATTTACTTTTAGGAGGTTTAAAGCCAACCATGTGACTAGTATACCTGGATAACACAGTTGTCTTTTCAAATTCAGTGAGAGAACATGCAAAGTAACTAAAAAACATACTAACCCATTTTAGTGATGCTAATATAAATTTGAAATTCAAAAACTGCGATTTTGCACTATCATAATTGCACTATCCAGGCCATATAATTTTAGCAGATGGTCAAGACCAGAACCACAATTAAAAAATGCAGTGAATGATTTTCCAGCACCGAGGAACATTAAAGAATTGCAACTGATTTCTCAGGTTAATAAATTACTATCGCCGTTTTGTGGAGAACTATCCGGTCACCACAAAATGGCTTGCAAAATTACTAACGAAGGGAGTTGCTCCTGTCTGGACAATGGATAGCAGGAGGGCCATGCTAAAACTGAAAGACATTCTTAACAAGTGCACCTGTTTTGGGTTATCGGCATTTTGCTCTACCTTTAATCTTGTTGTGTGATGCTAGCAATGTCTCAGCTGGTTGTATTTTGAGTCAGATACAAAATGGTGAAGAAAAACCAATTGGTTATGCTTCACGTCAGCTGTAGCAGCTGTGCAAAATTACACCACCACACAAAATGAACTTCTGATTCTTGTTTTTGGCACCCATTACTGTCAGTGTTACCTATAGGCATGACAGTTCACAGTAATTGCAGATCGTGTTGCTTTACAGTGCCTTTTGAGTTTAAAGGATCCCAGCAGTGGACTTGTTAGATTGGCCTTAAAACTCTGTGAATATGACTACATAACCAGACTTAAGCCTGGAAAGTTAAATCAGAATCCAGGCGCCTTGAGTACAAAAATTAAGATCCTGCAAGTAGATGATGTGCTTACTGAGGAATTAAAGAAGGCACAAGAATCCCGAGACTACTGGCAAGTATATACTGCGACAAAGTCATGAGTGTATACAGACACATCATAATGGGGAAAGTGCCACAAATAAATTAGGATATTATGTTCAAAATTGTCTTTTTGCAGAGAGTGCAAGAACAAAAACCAAATGTACCTCTTCAAACTATATCTGAGGTAGCTGGACCTTTCAAAGTCTTAGCACTCTATATTGCAGGACCATTTGCCTTAACAGTAAAAAGTAACATACATTTTATCTGTCGCTGACAGTTTCTCTCATCATCTTATTGTGTGACCCACTGCAGACATGGCCGCTGAGATGGTTGTGAGAGCACTGGTAACTTATTTTGCACTATAATCTAGAAGTCCAGAGGCCATTATAGCAGACTGAGGGACAAACGTTATGGCCAATCTTATCATACAGTTATCTTGACTGTTTAAAATAAAGAAGTTCAGAGCTACGTCTTTTCATTCTAAGAGTAATGGCAGGGTTGAACACATTCATAAAACAGTACCTAGAATCTTATCTTATAACATGATTAGCTTCCTTTCAGACTGGGATTGTCTATTACCATATGTGATTACCGTCATACAACACCAGAATACATGAAACCACAGTGTCGATTCCCTTTGAGGTTTTTTATCACCACAAAATCCATTCATGTTTCAAGACTTATAAGCTGTCACCCGAAATGAATTCCAACAAAGTGAAGTACCTGGCTAAAAGATTAACATTTATTTTGAAGAGAATTCAGCAGAACAATGCAGCTGAACATGGAGACAGCTCCATAGTTGAAAGGATGCTAGGATGCTGATATACCCATTAGGAGATCATGGGATGTTATGACAAACTGTCATGAAATTGGGCAGAACTAAGAAATTTACATGACCATGCACTAGACCATTACAGATTGTTCAGCAGAACAATGCAGCTGAACATGGAGACAGCTCCATAGTTGAAAGGATGCTACGATGCTGATATACCCATTAGGAGATCATGGGATGTTATGACAAACTGCCATGAAATTGGGCAGAACTAAGAAATTTACATGACTGTACTTCACATTGCCTGTCAACGTTGAATTACAAATCAGAAGATTATAGCTCAGTTTGATCGCTTGACCAAGTATAAAGATATACCTATAGCATCTACTGTAGTGGATCCAGCAAATATCAGAAATGTTTAGAACAGATTTTGGTATAATTTACATTCTGTTACCCCATCAATTTACAGTCTAGGGATTATGCTGTACCCTGTTTACATAGAAAACATCAACCCAGTCACATATGTAGTCTGATACCCATATCACCATACTTTTGATAATAAACATTGGTGCAGTATTAAGTCGAATTGTTTTTATAAATCAGGAAATATTCCATCTACCTTATTCCCTCAATCTTTGTCTTTGAGGATGGTATGTGGAGTAAAACAAATAAATAAATACAAAAAAGTGTAGGGGGGTGTTGTGTGATGGAGGTTTTCAGAATTCGTGCTTGTTGGTTTGGAGGAGGTCATTCTGCTTGAAATAACTGTAAATATTTGTAGAGGTGTTATACCTCAACAGCATCTGAGTGTTGGTCCATAGGTTCAAGCGATTGCCACAGTATATCTCTTTTTTATTTTTAAAACCAGTTTTAATATAATATTTGAGTTTCCTTTAATACCTGAAGTATTTTTAATTTTCTTATTTGCTACAAAGGCTACACTTGTATTTACTTCCACTCTTTTCATCTGTAATAAAACATACGGCCTGATTTTAATTCCATTTGGTCTGGATTTTTTTCAACGCTTCTATAACCTTTCTACATATTAGTTGGTCTTCATTAGCTCCTCTTGCAACTCCACTAACCTAGATCGTGATCCCAGAGTTCTGCAGTTTATTGTCACTGTTTCAGAAGTTGTAGAAACATTTGTGTTTCTAAGGCCCAAGTGATCAAATGCAGAAGTAGCTGTATGTGCCCTGTGGTCTGAGGCTATTGCCCGAGTTTCCTAAGTACAATTTTATATATTCAGCATTACCCATTCTGTATAAGAGTACAACTCTTGATTCTTTAGATACTTTGGAAAGTTGAGGCGAAATTGACGTAAGATAGCACTTATACTGTGCATGCTTTCAGTGATGTCATAGCATAACGCTCAAATCTTAACGACTTTTTTTCCATTTATGGACTTCTTTTTTACTTTCTGCTCTGTTGTGGTTAATATAAAATTAGTACCAGACCTAAAATTTTGACAGAGTTAAGTCTCTTCTTGGAAAGTTTTGTGTTGAAACTTCAATGCAAGCGAGAAAAAGTTTATTTTCTACCAGTTATAAATTTTCTCTAGATTATTTATTAATGTACCATAAACCTTGTTATAATGTTGTATTTTTTATCTTATCTTGTGTCCTGTCTTACATTTGTAACTTATTTTACATTTATACTCCTCTACTTCATTGTGTGCAGTAGTCTGTTACAATATCTTACTTATTGATAGTAGTAGTTCCTTTTACCCTATTACTAATTGTTTCACCTCTCCATTCATTTGTTATTTCAAAATAACTTCTTTCTTTTATAATCCCATGTTAAGGGTTTCAGAGTCTTACATGCTTACAGATTTGTTTTGTTACATTACTGATTAACAGAAAATTACTTCTGAAATGTTCACTTTCTATACAGAATGATTCATATTTTGTGTACATGGTTTGAGTTACACTAAAACAAACAGAGTAGTGTCAGAAATTTGACCCCATGTTACTTCTACAGTGACTGCAAAAAGGTAGATGAAATATCTCATTTATAAAATTTACTCTGTGAGCTATTGATTGATACTGTTTTTGGAGATAGCAATATTATGTAGATCAAAATATGGAGTGACATATGTACCAGGCACATCAATGCTGCCCCTAATGCATTGTGTGCGTGCTGTGGTGCCAGTGATGAAAATGAAGTAGTGAGGCATGCTATTATTGAGAAATAGCATCTCATATGAAATGGCAGTCAATTAGATACACTGTCATGATGGTTTTTCACTCTAGTAGGCAACCTGATAAGAAAACTATGAATAATTATGCTGGAAAAATCAAAATGGTTATTATACAGGGTGTTACAAAAAGGTACGGCCAAACTTTCAGGAAATATTCCTCACACACAAAAGAAGAAAATATGTTATGTGGACATGTGTCCGGAAACGCTTAATTTCCATGTTAGAGCTCATTTTATTACTTCTCTTCAAATCACATTAATCATGGAATGGAAACACACAGCAACAGAACGTACCAGCGTGACTTCAAACACTGTGTTACAGGAAATGTTCAAAATGTCCTCCATTAGCGTGAAAGCGAGGCGACACAGAACTGTCTGATATTGCAGTCAATATTTGTTGATAATGTCTGCTCTTGGCACATATGTGAGTCTGTATTTGGGGTTACAAAATCAAGTCTCTTTAGCAAGCAAGCTTAGATTCAAATTATTACTATCAGCTAGTTGCATTGATCAGTGGTTGCCACCTAAGTTGATCATTAACAGATACTAGGTGGTCAATTCACATTTCAAAATGAATTGATATCGTTGATTGGCATAGCACATATACAATGAATTAATTAATTCCTTCGAATGACACAGGCTTCAGTTAACGCAGCATGATGTTTTGTCTGTTGAAAATTATTTCCTTTAATATTAATGTGGAATACTACTACATCATCATCATCATCTTTATTGTTATTCTTATTGTCCAGGGATAAGCCATACTTGGTTCACTTCTTGTGATGCTTGGTTCAAAATCGTAGGACACTACAGTTTTTCCTTAACTTAGTTTTTAATAACACAGTTTTTTTTTAATATGATTCACTACTATGAATGGACACACTTGTTTTTGGGCATGATGCAGTATGAAACTGACCAACTGAGCTATATACAAAATGACAATTTCAGGGCCTACCCTCCAAATAAATTTCTTGGCCAACCACTGTCTCATCTGTC
The DNA here is from genome assembly GCF_021461385.2 of Schistocerca piceifrons. NCBI lineage: Eukaryota > Metazoa > Arthropoda > Insecta > Orthoptera > Acrididae > Schistocerca > Schistocerca piceifrons. Next base: position 285,977 of record NW_025727278.1, on the reverse strand, counting down.
CATAGTCCTTTAACTGTTATTGTTGAGTACTGTCTTCATGTTCTGCTGGTCACCAGGTACTTTTGACGAGTTTAAGCACAGGTTGTGGGTTTTCCTTGAGCGCTATTGATGAGTTAACTTAAGCCATCCTGCTGCCCCCTGACCACTAATGACAAGTATAAATGTGCAACTTCACAGGCAGCTGTGTACTGTTCATGAATTTAAGTGCACAATAGAGCTTTGAACCTATTTTTTAGCAGTTTCTCACAGTTCTGGCTACTAAGTTGGTAGTAGTAGTAGTACTGTGTCTACTACGATATTATTTCACTGCATTCAATTTTACTTCATCTTACTGTTCATCAAGATTAGAATAAAAATGTTTGGGATTACGGAAATGTCCAATTCCACCCGTATGCTTTGACCAATGACGTCACCAATATGGCGGACACGACCATTCACAATGTCTCCAATATGGCGCCTATGAGGTCATTGTGTAAACACGATTACAAAATCCATAAATATAATCAAACTCACGGGACCAGTGCGGGAAATTGGGGGTTTTTGGGTGGGGACAAACTAAACAGACACACACACACACACACACACACACACACACACACACACACACACACACACACACACAACAACATAAAACCAATCAAAATTTCCCCAATTCCACTACATTCACAATATTCACAGGAATCTGTCACTTCCCTTCATCTACATAGCTCAACCACAATTACCGATACCACAAAAGAAAAATTGACATCTAGAAAAATTGCAACACTGCGACTACACATACCATCAAAAATAGGAATCGGACACTTCACTTGACCTATATAGGTCAACAGCAGCTCACAATACCAAAACACGTAGCTATAACGAGTCATTGGAATTGGACACTTCCCTTGACCTATATAACTCAAATACAACTGGCAATACCAAAAAAATTGAAATAAAGTACTTCCCATAAGATACATAAATCAACTACAAGTGCTGATAACAAAACACCAACCACCAACACATGCAGTAAATAACACTGACCCAACAATACACAAATACCCCACCAATCATCATAACATGCAAACAATAGATCCAAAAAAATGGCTACTTACCACAAAAAAGTTCCAGCGCTACACACTAGGTCAGCAACCCCAATCCCCCCACCTCCACCAAACAAACAAACAAAAACACATCCAAAACAAACCAGCCCCCCCCCTCCCTCAACCTTAACCCAATTTAACTTAGAAGACATATCCATACCAAACAAAAGAAGCCACAAATTAAATTAAATGACTTACCACTCAACAAACAGCAAATGACACCACAATAACATAAACACAACACAAACTTAATTCTTAACTCACTGAAACCAATTTCTGTTCTTCTATAACAGTCATGACCGATAAATGCACACTTCAAGCAGTGAACCCAATACACCACATAATACACGGACCATACACACACCACTTGAGGACACCTCCAACTGCAACAAGACGACAGCTACAAACACAACACACTCATAAACTAAACTCCGCACCGTCATGACGTCACACACCACAACATGCTTACGTCACGGATCAAAGCCGACGGGTTGGATTGGATGCCTCTGTTGATCCAAATGTTTTTATCTTCAGCCCTTCTATTGAATATGCTGTTATTGTTATTCCCTTCTATTGAGGATGAAATTATGAAGATATGAAGCATGACAGTGGGGATGAATTATTCGATGTTGATACAAGTGGTAACTTCTCCACAGATTCTGACCATGACAGTCTTGAAGTCATGTACCTCAACAAGTGTAACATGTAGTCTTGTGTCAACAAGATGTAATTGATAGTCTGTCCGAGGAAGAAAGGGTGGTGACAAATTTGACTAGAAAAAAAATCATTTTAGTCCACTTAATCACGCATTTGAAGACTTGTCCTTAGGACACAGCAATCAGCCAGGGAATGATCCAAGCTCTCTGTCATTCTTCATGTTATTTTTCAGAGAAGATACTGTACTGACTAATACGCAAACAGGGGGTTTGGAGTCCCTTGATGTCTCTTTTACACGTGTGAAGTGCACAGGAGTGAAAGTACCGCATACACTGCATCAGACAGACAAAAATTATAAATGATCCTCTGTTTATGGTATTGAAATATTCATAAATCAATAAAGATATTTCATACACTTGGATTTACATTTCTTTGAAGATTTTATTGCACAATTGGGCATAAAACAGATCATTTTCTTTCATTTCATGAACTGATGGTTTTAAAGTTTCCTTGAGGTGTATGAGTCTCAGCTTTATCTTTAATAATTGTAGAAGCTGAAGAAATTAATTAAAATTTCTATCACAGCCATGACTTGAACCTTTTTTCAACTTTATTCAATTGACTGTATACATACAAATAGAGCACATTAATAAGAAATGACACATTATATTTAGTTTCAGATTTTCTTTTTAAAAATTTCTCCTTTATTACATTTTTGTTGACTATCTTTTCAGTGTTGGGAGTTCATTTTGGTTTTACATTTAGGATATTTTTCCATGTGTGTGTGTTTTTGTAATGCTTTCAGTCTTTTTATGAAGTTTTTGAGTTAGGTTTGTTGACTTCTTTCCTCATTGATGATTAATGGCAGCAAATAAACAGTTTTATGTTACTAGTGTAGGTCGGCTCAGTGACAGAGAGCTGTGACATCTCTCCCCCGCCCCCCTGCCCACACATCTAGTACAGAAAAGGCTGCTCCAGGTACCCCATCCCCACCGCACCTCAAGGTGGCACTCTGGAGCCAGTTGACTGTGGCCAACAAAGCTTCCAGCTGCATTTGGACTGTGACTAACTCCTCCTGCATCCGCACACAACAGACACAGTCCCTATCCATCTAGCTAATATGTGATTTACTATAAGAAACTTAAGGAAACCTACTGCCACACTAGGTTAACAACTACACTCTAGGTGGCAGAAAGGACACTCAACAATGAAAAACAATAAATATTTATGGTAGAAGCTAGATCTGGTGCTTATTTTGCTGCTAGGGCTATCAAGTGGATACTACAGGAAAAAACAGTGACCTACAGTATACTGCTAGGGGCTATATAGTGAATGTTATTTATAAATGTTAAACAGTAACCAGCGGTAAACTACACCTACTGGTTATCCCTCGCATTTACAGTGTAAACAAACGTTTACGTACACGCTAAAATGACCTAAACTATAAAAACGGCTACATTCAATGTATCGAGTCGAAATGACACAAATAAACGTAAATACTGAGTATTGTACACTGACAGATGCAGGTACATAACAAAACCTTTAGCTAACAATAAGAGTTCAGAATGAAAAGCACAAATACGAGTTCTACTTTATAGGAACACATAGGCTCACAGTACACGATCACTAATGCCCACAACAAGCTAAGGAAAATAAGCAGACGGCGAGGAGAGTATTAGATTTCTGCTAACTAAACGGTATGTAACAATGGCTCAGAAGTTTTATTGTAACATTGATTTACTCAGACATTTTAGTGTAACACCAATTTACCACGTATTTTACGTCTACTTAACTGTTAACGCTAGTCAAACGTATGCAAGTGGCGTTAGAGTTCACCGTCAGTATCACTTTTCCTAATAAAACGTATAAAAACTGCTACCTTCAATGTAACAAGCCTAAATGACACTAATAAGCCTGAATACTAAGCATCCAACACTAACTTAAACTGATTAACCCTCGTATTTATAATGTAAACAAACGTTCACGTACACGCGAAAAATGACCTAATAAAATGTATAAAAACTGCTATGTTCAATGTATTGAGTCTAAATGACACTAATAAACGTAAATACTGAGTACTGTGCACTACTTAATTGATGATCCCGCACATTTAACAATGTAATTTAAGAATGTAAACAAACGTTTGCGTACACGCGAAGCTGTCCTTCGCTTTTCCTATTCAAACGCAAATAAAACCTGAAACCTTCAATTTATCAAGTCTATTTCACACTAATGCACGCAAATACTATAGAAAATACAGAAAAAACTGTTAATTACATATCTCGTAACACTCACTGAAAAAGACGTAAAATTCTGCTGTTGGCCACACGAGCGACAAGATCCACGCTGGTTTTGAATGCATCTGCTGGTTCTGCGATACTGTCACCCTTCGTGTACTGTGTAGTCAGAAGCAACCTCGTGGTGTTGTGGAAATTTGTGTGTGATATTCTCCAGGTAATTTATAAGCGTTTATAAACTGCAAACAAGAATAAGTGAAGAAATGTGTTTCGGAAATAAATTAACATGGTACTTAATTTCTATCACAGTAACAGTTGAGTTTGATGAGTGTACTAGTTCGCGAATATCTTGTGATGACTCTGCTGTTTGAGGCTGCTGTCTTTTTTATGTTTTAATTTTTAATGGGTACATAAGGATGAGATTTTATTCTGTATTTAATTGTGATCACATCACCTATAGTGTGCTTGGTGACGGTGTGTGAATGTTGTAATTTTTCAGGTTATGTTCGTAACAACTAAATACCTGAGTTGTTAGTGCTTGTTTTTGGCCTGACCGTTAAAATCGCTACGTGTATCTTCGTAAAAGAAACGGCTGAGTGTGTGACGTGCTGTCAGGAGCAGTTTGTCTACGAAGTAATCTCCTCATATACTTCGTGGCTAACGAGAAAAGGCAGACAGTGAAATTCAAAGGTTGTCCATGTTAGTACGGTTATTTTGACTTACTTAGCAGTAATAATGATTGTGATGATAATTTTCTGTGATGTGATGTAGACATAAAGCGGCTCCAGATCTTAGGGCTAACGTAAGCATTTTTTAAAGTGCCCACAGTTACATCATTTCATGGTTTGAGTATGTTCGCATGAAAGGAAATGCTGCAATTCTGTTGCATTTTGTTAGTTTTCACCGTGCTTTGATTATTCGTGTCGTTAGTATTCGTGTAATCATATGTAAATACCAGTTTGTTGTAGTGTGTGGGTTTTAATGGAGTTCTGTATAAGAGTACTGCAACATCATTTACGAACTGGCAAGATACAAGGTACAGATTAACTATAATCTGCCTAACGTAAAGCATTACATGTCATCAGATCTCAATAGATCATTCATCATATTTACAGTTAGTATGAAGTCGTTTCAGTAAATCAGTTTTGTTAGAAAATGCTAACCAATGTTTAATCTTGATGGTAATCAAGAATGAGAATTTCCACAATGCAATGTGCACTGTACAGTGCAGGTATTGGTTTCCTTTAATAGCAGGTAAAGATTCTAAAATGATGACGCTTCCTGTAAATTGGGCATACATCCGTGAATGAATACAGATGAAGTAAGTTTCAAGGTAATGCCTACGTTGAAAATGCATATTCACTGATAAACAATCCGTAAATCCGGATTTTCTTCATGTCCCTATCACACTGAAATTAACACAATGAACCAAGTATAGAATGAAATATTTGATGTTATTAAGTAATATCGCTGCAATCTATTGACTGCTGTGATTGTTTGTAATGCTGAAGTTAATGCATGCACACAAAATTACACATCTTCCATAATTGTCACAACAGGATGGTATCCATGAGCCAGTGTTACAAAGAAGCAGTAGCAAATTTAAATGCTCAGTTTCAATTGCGTGTTATTTTATGATTGTTCTCACTCATCATGACCTGCAAAATGTGAATGAGTTTATATCAATGAACACACTTTTCCTCAGCCACTTTGCATCTGTTTCGTGTGTAATCACCCATTTACTGCACGCAATATATGAGTGACAATACTGCCTTTGAGCTATACCTCATGGTAAAAACAGAAACTGAGTGGGCCAAAAACTTTTCTTATCTGATTGCTTTTTCTTTTCAGACTGTAGAACTGAAGCGATGGACCAGGAGCCAACTAAGTGGATAAAAAAAGATGAAACTGATGAAGTACAAACTGAGTTACACTTCATAGTAAGTGGCTTACTTGTATTTCTTAACAGGGTTTCATTAATTTCTGTGTGCAGTGTGATGCGTGAATACATACAATTGATGTCATACAGCTGGAAACATGAATAATTCGGCACAGCGCATTGAAATAAGCCTTGTATTAAACCTCACATAGAATTGAGCAAGAGTTTCAATTTAATGGTTAGTAAACATGCAAAACTTTTTTAATGCACAACCCAATTATACCGATAAACTGGTTGCCATAAAGTGGGTATATTCTGCTCTGATACACTTCTTTTGAATGACAACCTTAACGTGCAACTTAAGAATGATTATGACTGTAGTGAACCTTAGCAGTGCCATTAAATTTATAAATGGTATGGCTGCAGTTAATGCATTATTGCAGTGTATCGTTGTATGGAATGAGAATTGTAATTTATTTACTGATAATGTAAAATAAATTATTTATAAATAATTTTGAAGTGACACTTGCATGGTCACTAATCTGAGAAGTACATTTTGTTTACTTTGAATATGTGAACCATATGTAAGTAGAACTCTCAGCAGTAAAGTAAAATTTCAGGCAAATATCACATGGAAGCATAAATTGTTACACAGCAGAATGAATTTGTATGTTGGCAGCAAAGTTTTGATGAAGCCATGGGGTTACACATTAAATATTGACAGGTTTGTTCATAACCACTTTCTGCATTTGCTGCACATTGTTACTCATATTGTTTGTGAAACTGTCACAATGTTACAGTTACTGGTGTAAATAATCTTACATATACATGTCACTTGAAATCTGACGTAGTGCAACTGGTTGTAGGGTATTCACCTATCAGCAGCAAACAAATTCACTTGGTGCCACTAGTATTATTATCCTGCAAATGAGAATTGAGCAAACTGACACAATCACGCAAACTACTTGTGAACTATCTGTGCTGAAAAAATCTGCTTCAACATACATCTTGAGTGCAACTGCAGAAGTACTGGGATAGCATTAATGCAGCATTTGCATTTGAATATATGCGAGTACTTCATTATAGATTATACAGACTATGTGAACAGCTTGCAATTCATTTGACAAGCATTATCACAACAGTAATCCTAAACAATCACTGTGAGGAAATGATAGGAAAATAAATATACTAAATTTTATTAAATACAGTAAAAGAGTGGTTAGACCCAACACAGTTCAGGCTTTGGCTTTGAACCCTGATGTAATGATGGTTTGGCATTCAGGATGATATGTATGCACAAGACACATCATGTAAATGAAAAGCAGTTTGAAGATCCATTGACTTTGGACCTAAACTGGAGAACTATTCAAAGGCTACAAGGTTAAAATGTGGTTCTAGACCCACTCCCCCCTTGTAACATTGGTTGTAGTGGGAGTCTGATTCATAGTGCATCTCAAGGCTTAGCCTATGTTCAAAAGTGGCAGTGTGGCTGTGAGCTGACAAAGTCTAGAAATGTGAAAGCCAAGTAAAGGATATGGTAACAAATTGATCAGTAGCACAGCCTAATGTTAACCAAAACATCCAAATGGTGCCCATAATGTAACTTTTTACCTACAAGAAGTCTTCTCATACTCTGTGTGCTGTGTTAGTTGATGAACTGAACTTCCCTATGACCTTAACATTGTATCAGTTGAAAGCCACTTTCTTTGCCAAATTAATTAAATGTTAATTTTTAATTGGTGTATATTTTGGGCATGAGCACATGCTGGAAAGTAATGACACAAAATTTCTATTCGGAAATTATTGAAGCATTTTAATTAAAACAAACTTAATATTTAACATATTTATTCTTCATATTTCTATATTTATTTCTAACATAGTCACCGTGGCACTGAACACCTTTCTCCCAGTGAGACACCAGGTTGTTGGTGTCGTCACTGTAGAATGCTTGACTTCGTTGGCAGACCCACAGCCTCACCTACGCTTACACTAATTCATCACTATCAAAGTTGAGTCCCTGAAGGTGTTCTTTAAGTTTTGCAAACAGTTGAAAATTCATTGGCGCAAACCGGGTCAGTATGGAGGATGATCAATAATAATGAATCAAAGGTGTCAGACTGTTGCAGGTGCAAAAAAAAAAAGTTGTGTATGGTCTGGCATTGTCATGCTGAAGGAGAGGGTGCTCCACATGTGGATGAACTATTTGAATTGGTGCTCTGTTGTCTGAGGATTTTCTCACATGCTGACACAGTTAAATAACACACACACACACACACACACACACACACACACCCTGCAGTTCAGAACTGTTCATCAGGAGGGTGCTGCATACTGTGTCAGCAAAGTGGTAACATCAACAGTGTCATATGCATGACAACTGATATTAAGAACAGAATCAAAATTTTGGAGGCATTATTTTCTGGCACACCCTTGTAATAAATTGATGCATTTTACAGTTGCCTCAAATGTTGCAGAATGGTTCCCTTGGCATTGTCCAGCATCCACTTGGAAGTCATAATACTAAATCCATATACACAGCAGCCAAAACATTATGATCACTGATCTACTGTCAGTATAAACTCATCCAGGCAATAGCATCTCACCTTGTCTTCTAGTCAGACACACACACGTTGCATGGAGTATCAGTGAGCATCTTGTCTTGTTGTAAAATAGGAAATGCGCACAATCTGAGTTTGACCAAGAGCAGATTTTGATGGCCTGAAGGCTTGGTATGAACGTTTTGGAAGCTGCACAGCTTGCCAGGTGTTGAAGTAGTACTATGCCAGTTGTCTTCAACACATGGCAAAACAAAGGTGAGACCATGGCCAGAAGTTATGGGGTTGGGCAAGTACTCCTCATCACAGATGGTAGACATCATAGGCTAGGCAGACTGGTAAAACAAGACAGGCAACAAACTGTGGTGTAACTAACATCAGACATTAATGCTGGGCAGAGTACAATTGTGTCTGAATGCACAATGCTCCAAACACTCCTAATGATGAGTCTGTGCCGCTGATGACCCACGCCATGACATCGACAGCAACTGAAATAGGTATGTAACTATTGGCGCTGGATGTTGGCACAATGGCCGAGCACTGTGTGGTCTGATGAATCCCAATACCTTCATCGTGCCTTTGGGAGGGTGCATTTCCGTCACCCACAAGGGGAACAGCCTCTTGACTCCTGTACTGTAGGGGCCTCCATTATACTCTGGGAAACATCCACGTGGGCACCCATGGGTCCAGTGGAGCTTGTGTGAGGCACTGTGTCACAAAAGAAGTATTGTAAACTGGTTGCAAAGCACATCCACCCCTTCTATTGTTGTTGTGCTCTTCAGTGGCAAGACTGGATTGATGCAGCTCTCCATGCCACTCTATCCAGTGCAAGCTTCTTCATCCCCGAGTAACTACTGCAACCCACATCCTCCTGAATCTGTTTAGTGTATTCATGTCTTGGTCTCCCTCTGATTTTCACCCTCCACCCTTCCCTCCAATACTAAATCGATGATCCCTTGATGGCTCAGAACCTGTCCTACCAACCAGTCCCTTCTTCTATAGGGTGGCGCAACGAAATGTGTTACCATTTTGTTTTTGAATATAAACTTTATTGTCAATACAATCCAAAAGGAACATATGCTATAATGAAGAGCCGTCCATGGAGATTTGTTCTAACTCAGTACATGCTCAATATGCCCACCATTTTGTTTCCCAACTTTCTTCAAAAGAACGCTGAAGTTAATGAGTACCCTACAGCACATGTCTTCCCTAATTTCACTGAAAGCTTAAAGAATAAGTCTTCTGAGCTCCATTAAATCACGTGGACATTTCAGGAAATTTTTTTCCTTTAGGTACCCCCAAAGAAAAGAGTCACATGGATTGAGGTCTGGACTATTGGGGGGCCAATTTTGTCCATCATTGAAGCAACCTGGAAACCTGAGTGAAATGATCCGCATGTCGAAATGCTTGTGTAAAAACTCCAACACAGTGTTTGCAGTATGTGGCCTTGCTCCATCTTGCATGAATCACTGTGTGTTGAAGGGCAAGGCAGTAGCAAGAAGCTGTGGAATGAATCTATTGCGAAGCATGCTCAAATAACGTTCGCTGTTCATTTTCTTCAAAGAAAAAGGGTCCAGTAAGTCCGTGACTGGAAATTGCTGCCCACGCTGTAATCCTCAGAGCATAATGTCATTCATGAAGCACTTGTGGGTTTTCAGTGGCCCAAAAGTGTACATTTTGTTTGTTAACCACACCATCTAAATGAAAATGCGCCTCATCTGAAAACCAAACGTTGTTGAGAGTTTCTTCCCTATCCTCCACCCACTGAGCAAACAGTAGTCTCTGCTGCTTGTGTTCTTCAGTGAGCTTCTGTGCACAGGTCATCTTGTATGGGTACATGTGGAGGCCACTTTTAAGAATGCATTGAATGGAGCGACTGGGTAATCCCAGTTGCACTGCTGCCTTTCTGCACAATTTCCTGGGACTTCTCTGTACAGCAACTCGTACTGCTTAAATATTCTCTGGTGAACAAACAGGCTTAGGACGAGGTCGCTTCGATTCCAATACTGTTCCTTCCTGTACAAATTTATCGTACAACCCATGAATGGTCTTCTTGCAAGGGACCCATCGTGTGTTAAACTGTTGTCGAAAACGCCTCTGAGTCACAACAAGGCTTTTCGTTTCATGAAAAAGTAACACAATTGCCGATCGTTGCTGTGTTGTCAGTCTTCCACTGTCAGTCAATGCTGGTTACTAGTCTCCTAGTGGCAGTATCATGAATTACATGTCATTTCGTAACTCATTTGTTTTTCCAAGCTCTGCTGGTACTGCTGTAGAGATCCCAGCGGAGTATCTAATGTGTGGTGTAAATTGTAAAAGAAACAATTGGTAACACATTTTGTATGCCACCCAATAGTTAAGTTGTGCCACAAATTCCTCTTCTTCCCAATTCTATTCAGTATCTCCTCATTAGTCACATAATCTACCCATCTAATCTTCAGCATTCTTCTGTAGCACCACATTTCGAAAGCTTCTGTTCTCTTCTTGTCTAAACTATTTATCGTCCATGTTTCACTTGCATACATGGTTACACTCAATGCAAATACTTTCTGAAAAGACTTCCTGACACTTAAATGTATGCTCAATGTGAACAAATTTCTCCTCTTCAGAAATGCTGTCCTTGGCACTGCCAGACTACATTTTATATTCTCTCTACTTCAACCTTCGTCAGTTATTTTGCTCCCCAAATAGCAGAACTTATCTATTACCTTAATTGTCTTATTTCATAATGTAAATCTGTCATCATCACCCAATTTAATTCGACTACATTCCATTATTCTTGTTTTGCTTTTGTTGATGTTCGTCTTATATCCCTCTTTGAATGTGCTATCCATTCTGTTCAACTGATCTTCCAGGCCCTTTACTGTCGCTGATGGAATTAAAATGTCATTGGCTAACCTCAAAGTTTTTATTTCTCCTCCCTGGATTTTAATTCCTACTCAAATTTTTCATTTGTTCCCTTTATTGCTTGCTCAATATGCAGACTGAGCGACACCCGGGATAGGCTAAAACCCTGTCTCACTCCCTTCCCAACCACTGCTTCCCTTTTGCTCCTCCCCTTTTATAACTGCCATCTGGTTTCTGTACAAATTGTAAATAGCCTTTCACTCCTTGCATTTGACGACTGCCACCTTCAGAATTGAAAGAGAGTATGCCAGTCAACATTGTCGAATGCTTCTTTAAGTTTACAAATACTAGAAATGTAGGTTTGCCTTTCCTTCATCTATCATCTAAGATAAATCATAGGGTCGGTATTGCCTCACGTGTTCCAACGTTTCTACGGAATCGAAACTAATCTTCCCTGAGGTCAGCACCTACCAGTTTTTCCATTCGACTGTACAGAATTCATGTTAGTATTCTACAGCCATGACTTATTAAACTGATAGATAGGTAATTTTCATGCCGTTCAACATTTGCTTTCTTTGGAATTGCAATTATTATATTCTTCTTGAAGTCTGGAGGTATTTTGCCTGTCTCACACATTTTTCTGACCAGATGGCAGAGTTTTTTCAAGGCTGGCTGTCCCAAGGCTATCAGTAGTTTTAATGGAGGTTGCCTCATCCCAGGGCCTTGTTTCAACTTATGTCCTTCAGCACTGTCAAATTCTTCACGCAATATCGTATCTCCCATTTCATCCTCATCTACGTTCTCTTCCATTTTCAAAATATTGCCCGCAAGTGCATCGCCCTTGTATAGACCCTCTATAGGTCTCTTCAGTATTCCAGTAGGCAGTGCTTGTCTTGCCCCTAGTATGCCTCTACATCCTTAAATTTGTCCTGTTACCATCCCTGCTGAGCCATTTTGCACTTCCTGTCAATCTCATTTTTGAGATGTTTGTATTCCTTTCAGCCTGCTTCATTTACCGCATTTTTATATTTTCACCATTCATCTATTAAATTCAGTATCTCCTCTGTTACCCAAGGATTTCTACTAGCCTCGTCTTTTTACCTACTTGATCCTCTGCTACTTTCACTAGTAATCTCTCAAAGCTACCCTTTCTCTTCTGCTGTATCTCTTACCCATGACCTTGTCAATGGTTCCCTAGTGCTTTCTGAAACACTCTACAATCTCTGATCCTTTCACTTTATCCAGATCCCATCTCTAACAATTCCTACCTTTTTGCAGTTCTTTCAGGTCTGGATAGATATCTGCTTATTACACATTACAACCTTCTCCAAATGTCGGCGGTATCTTTCAGTCAGCAGACAAGATTGGCCTGTATGCTTTTGTGCTGCATGTGTCCCTTCATGCTTCCACTTCACTATCTCATCAGAAACAGTGGATGTAGGAATGTTCTGGAGTGTGGAAAGCTCACATACAGACATGTGACACCAATGACACCCTATCACCTGACCACATTCAAAGTCAATGAGCTCCACGGAGCGCCCCATTTTGCTCTCTCACGATGTATAATGACTACTGAGGTCTCTGATATGGAGTAGGTGGCAGCACAATGCACCAAATATGAAAAAGTAAGTTTTTGGGGGTGGCCCGAAGCTGTGCAAAATTCTACCAGACGGCTTCCTCTTTCATTCCTTACCCACATTCCATATTCACCTCCTCCTTTTCCTTCTCTTCCTTTTCCTACTATTGAATTCCAATCTCCTATGTCTATTAAATTTTCGTCTTCCTTCGTTATCTGAATAATTTCTTTTATCTCATCATACATTTCTTTAATCTCTTCATCATCTGGGGACCTAGTTGGCATATGAACTTGTACTACTGTGGCAGGTGTGGGCTTTGTGTATATCTTGGCTGCAATACTGCATTCACTATGCTGTTCATAGTAGCTTACCCGCACTCCTGTTTTTTATTCATTTTTAAACCTACTCCTCCATTACCCCTATATGAGTTTGTATTTATAATCCTGTATTCATCTGACCAGAAGTCTTTTTCCTCATGCCATCAAACTTAACCAATTCCCACCATATTTATCTTTACACTATCCATTTCCCTTTTTAAATTTTCTAACCTGCCTGCCTGATTAAAGGGTCTGACATTCCATGTTCCAATTTGTAGAACATAAGTTTTCTGTCTCCTGATAATGATGTCATCCTGGAGATCTGAATGGGGGACTATTTGACTTCCGGAATGTTTTACCCAAGAGGACACCATCATCATTTAATGGACAGTAAATTTGCATCCCCTCGTGAAAAATTACGGCTATAGTTTCCCCTTGCTTTCATCCGTTTACAGTACCAGCACAGCAAGGCTGTTTTGGTTAATGTTACAAGACCAGATCAGTCATTCATCCTGACTGTCGCCCCTGCAACTACTGAAAAGACTGCTGCCCCTCTTAAGGGACCACATGTTTGTCTGGCCCCACAACAGATACCCCTCCGTTGGGGTTGCACCTATGGAACGACTATCTGTATTGCTGAGGCACGCAAGCCTCGCTACCAGTGCCACGGTCCATGGTTCATGTTAGGTCCACTCCTTCGTGACGATCATGTTTCCCATTGAGTAAACGTTTAAGTGTCAGGAAGTCTTTTCTGAAAGTATTTGCATTGAGTGTGTTATTTTTCATGAAAACAATGCACCATTTCACAAGGCCATGAGTGTGATCAAGTGGTTTCAGGAACACAGTGGTGAGTTCCAATTGATGTGTTGGCCACCCAACTCGCCAGCCCTCAACCTGGCTGAACAGATCTGGGATGTGATTTAACATAACGTCAGAGATCATCTCCCCTTCCAGAATTTATGGGAATGAAGTGGCCTGATTGTATAAATATGGTTCCAACTTCCTCCAGTGATCTATGAAGGCCTCATTGCTTCTGTGCCACTATGTCTCCCTACTGTTGTCTGTGCCAGAGGTGTACATACCAGCTTTTAGATGAGTGATGATAATCTTGGGCTGATCAGCCTATGGCAGTTACCATTATTGAAAGAAGGTTGTATTATTGTAATGATTGTGATGGTATAATGATACTGCCACATAAAGTTCGGCTAAACAGTACATGCTGCCCACGAGCCCTGCATGACTCACCCTCCAGTCCAGCTTCAAGACACCGACTGCCCGTGAGATCCACTGCTGTTCCTCTACACCCATTCTTGCTCCACAATGCCCACTGGTGCCACAAGCTCTGAGCTGTGAGAAGTGACATCTGCCAGGCACATGGGGCTCGAATTCGAAGAGGGAGCCCACCATGGTTCAGCCTCCTCCACCAAACCAAAATCCCCCGTCCCCACCATTAAGGAGCCCTTTACATATGCCTCTCCTTGATATGAGTAATGTGCATGTCCATAAATTCAGAACCAGGAGGTTTGCCGAACTCACCACCCTGACAATCTAACAGGGTCCCAACAACTGAGGAGCTAGCTTGCTATCGAACCCTAACTCCCCCTTTTCAGCAATATTAGGGTTTCGGACTAACACTGTGTCCCCAGCCTTTCCAATGAACCATTTAGCCCTTGACTAACAGATGGATAACCTGTGACAGGCAATTTTGGTATTATGTCTAGCCTGGCTCCAGTTGTGCTGTGTTACTGCTAGGGTGACTTGTTCTTGAAGCAAATCATTGATTGACTACAGGTTGACAAGAGGAAAATTGACTGGATGTGCTAACATAAGGGATACTGGAGCAGTCTCCAGGGACTTGGGTTGTGCAGTGTTAAAGATAAAATTGAGCCACGTTGTCTGAGCCTTGTTGTGAAAGATAAGCACAGCCTTCAACTTGCAGTTCACCTGGTCAGCAAAGTATGCTGGTAAAAGGATTTGTGGTCACATCTTTAATTCCATTGTCAAAGCAGAACCTCACAAATAGCTGGGAAACAGAAGCTATCAAGCATCCTCGGTGGCCTGGAAACAGAAAAAATTCATAACAAATGCTGGCCAGCTGCCAGGAATGTCATTTCTCTGCTCGGAATGTGTCAAAAAAACGAGAAAAGTCATCCATGATAACTAGTAGGTGCCTAATACACACACACACTTGATGAAGTGGACCTATATAATCCATACAAAGTTAATCCATCAGGCATTCCTAACAGGTAGGCTCTAAAAGCCACTTGAGGGAATTCCAGTTGGGCTCAGCTCCCTTACGGCTCTCACACTCCTCCACCAACCTCTGGACAGCCTTATTCAGGGAGGACCAGGTGATATGTTGAGTGATCTTGACCCCACCAACCTCCAGGCTTGCTTATACAGGGGGGACCAGGTGATGTGTCGTCTGATCTTGACAACAGTTTTATAAATGCCTAAGAGGGTATTATGGAAATAATGAGCCAAAACCTAACTAAGAGCTTGATTGTCAGTCTCTAAACAAAATTCCTGGTGTTCAAAATAAAATCTGAATTTCTTAAGGGCAAACATAACCGCCAAGGCTTCCCATTCATACATAGAATATTTCATCTCCGCAGGTGAAAGTTCCCAAGGTGCATTGCTATAGGGCATCTACATGCAACACGTCCCCTGCCATTCTGTTCCTGTAGGAGGACAGCTACCACTTTCTACTCCAGAAGAATTAGGTGTCTGCCTGCAAGAAGAACATGACCTCAAAATTTGGTATGTCTAATACTAGTGGGTTACTAAGCACCACCTTAATGGCTTCAGAAGATTCTGGATGACTTTCATCCCGTGTGAAATTTCTTAAATCGTTAAGGCACCCCACTAATTTAATAAAATTCGGCACAGACTTTCGAAAAAATTTGTCATGCCAGGTCTTGCATCTGAGTCTATTGCATAGATATGAGGCATGTACCAAGGAGTTGGGAACTGGGGCACGCTAGAGATGGACAAGTATATTTCATATGTTGGGTGGGTGGTGGAATATCACTGTGGGAGGGATGGGGAGGATATTTGTCATTTCAGTTTTGACTGTCTCCCGACCTGTCCTAAAATATCCTCACTACTGTCTTCCCCAACCCTCCCATAATGATATCTTGTTGCCCACCAGTCCTAGACAATACTCTTATCCATCACTACTCCTCTCTTGCTCCTAGCCCCTTGCCTCAAGGTTTATATTCCTGCAACAGACCCAGAAGCCATATCTACTCCAGTCCTATCACTGGCATCTCCTATTTGATCAAAGACAGAGCCACCTGTGAAAACAGCCATACGATCTACCAAATAAGCGGTAACATTTGTGACACATTCTATGTCGGCATGACCACTAACAAACTATCTGTTTGCATGAAAAGCTACTTTGTAAAAGGGGAGAAAGGGATAATGTGACCAATTTTAGACCTATTTCTATGCCAACAGTGTTTGCTTAAGTTATTGAAAAGGCTGTGTATGTAAGGATAATTGATCATTTTATTTCACATAATTTGCTATCAAATGTCCAGATCAGTTTTAGAAGTGGTTTAACAACTGAAAATGCTATATTCTCTTTTCTCTGTGAGGTACTGGATGGATTAAACAAATGGTTTCGAGTACTAGCCATCTTTTTTTAATCAACTAAGGTGTTCAGTTGTGTTGATCACAAAATATTGATACAGAAGTTAGACCATTACAGAATACAGGTAGTAGCTCACAGTTGGTTCACTTCTTCCCCAGCCCCTACCCCACTATCCCTCCCACTCCTCAACCTGTGCTGCCTCCTTTTACCTGTCACTCACTTCAGCAGTTGTTGCTCATGTCAAACACAGTCACAGTCAGGCCTTAATAGCCACAGACAGTAGCCGTGTGTGTGTGTGTGTGTGTGTGTGTGTGTGTGTGTGTGTGTGTGAGAGAGAGAGAGAGAGAGAGAGAGAGAGAGAGAGAGTTCTACTTCTGAGGAAGGACTTTGTCGGAGATTGTGCATACTTCCAGTGTCCTTTTCATTGTGCCGGCCCACAACTCGATGACTCTCTACGTTACGAGTAGAAATCTATCCTCTATATTATTGTTCTTACATCCTGGACCTTCCATTGATCAATCAATAATATTTGTAACTATACAAGCTCTCAGGTAATGTAGTTACCATTAACAAAAAGTTATATCAAATGAGTATGTGAAGCAACTACCAGACCACATTAAATGAAACAACTCTACATATACACTTGACAGCACAGAAAGTTCCCCACCCCTCAGAATTCTAAGCCTTGTCATATGCATGATTTGACAACACAGGATGCAGACACTGTAAGATGTAGACATTGTCTTTCACTTGAGTTGTTAGAGTGTTGTACCACTCGTGGTCTAGTGGTAAATGTCATGCAATGTAGATGCAAAGTTGTATGCTCCAGTCTATTCATTCCTTTATTTTTTAACTGCAGTTTGACTGCCTGCTAAAAGTATGAACCTGATGAAACCTCAAAGGTAATCTGCTTCACTTTCTAACCACACAGTAATAACAAAAGAGCCTTTGGCTGCATCAAGATCACACAGTTTATGCTTAAATGTTTCCTCACCCTACATAACCACTGCAACCCAGCTGCTCCCCACCAAGCATCTGACACTGGTTGTAGTCCGAACAGATGAATGTGGTGCATCTGCGTTTGTAGTAAATTTATGCTCTCACACTGATAAGCATGAAATTATTTATTAGCATAGTTGGATTTTCTGCAGTAAATAACTTTAGTAAACCAAGTGAACATGGAGCTACACAAAAGGTATGAGTGTATTTATCAACTGTCATTTTCTAATTTAAAATTCTAGTATTTGACTTGCAGTTATGAATTGGATTTTTCATAATTTGATCTTTTTAACATTGTTTATGCATTATAAACTAAGTAGCACGAGGAAGATATCTAATATATGTGACATACTGTTTGCTGTGGGTCTAACAGAGGGGTAAATGCACCTTGAAGCATTTGTGTGAAGTGTGGAACGATATTAGGAAAACCACATCAGAAAAGCATTTTCTTGTTTCTTTCATTCTGGCATGAATGAATTTCCACATTCATGAAGTTTCAATAATTGACATATGTGATGAACTGTTACCATTTAACTTTCGTACAACATTTGCATTCAACTGCCAAAGTTAAGAAGTCAATAGCAGAAGTACGACATGCCACAATTAACAGCAACAAAAATCAAACTGGTGTCTATTACCGCATTTTCGTTTCAGTGTCATCAGTTCACTCATAGAGCTTCCCTATGCCATGGCTATCAACAATGAGAAGATGCTGTTATAAAAGACATGGCAAATATGGAGGCTCTTTCATCTGTCAGTTAACCCCAAAATGTAAAATATGTCTGAAGTGTCAGACCCTTGCATCTATTTCATAACACTTAAACAATATTCATAAGATTCAACTACACACAATCCAGTTCATAACTACTCATCAAATATTGGAAGTTCAAATAAGAAAATGACAACTGATAAATATATTCACAATAACCTACACATGTGTAACTGCACGGTGTCCACCCCATTTATCAAAGTTATTTCATGCGGAGAATCAAACTACACAAAGAAACAATTTAAATGCGAGAGCAGCATGGTGCCAAAAATACGTCGCAATGAGCTCAACTGGTCAGATGGTGGCTGGCATCAAGAGACCAGTGGCAGACAGCTGGTTGCTGCTCTATGGAAAGAAAACTCTCGACTATAATCTATTCCGATCTTGATGCAGCCATGAGCTCTTGCACAGAAGATTAGAAAGTGAAGCAAATTATCCCTGAGTTTCTATCAGACTGATACATTAAGTACACAGCCGAAATGTGGTTAAAAAATAAAAGAATGAGAGGACTTAAACTCTCAACTATGCCTCTACATTGCGCGACATTTACTACCAGATACGACACTGTAACAGCTCGAGTGGAAGACAACATTTCCTCCAGACACATACACATACTATAGTGTTGCCAGATTGTGTAGACGGCCAGACTTAGAATTCTTAGAGGACAACTAATTTTTGTGCAGTCAAATGTAAACAATAGGTTTATCTGGGCTTGCCCAACTTATACAATACAGTATTACAGTATTATATTTACAGACTGCAAGAATGAAAGACGCAAGCAAGATATAGACAACATTTTAAAAACCCAATATGTCTGATAATGTTAGTAATCTTCCAAGGTGTTGAAATGCCTCAGATCACCAGTTATTTTGGCAACAGAGAATGTTGCTGTCTTCAGCTGATTTCTGTGGGATGGACTGTTACACGACTGAGTTCACTGGGTAAAACTTTAGTTGTCTATTGTGTTGAAACTAAATGAAACAGCACGCATCTGCAGGATATGTGCAACAAGGAGTGGGAACCAACTGCTGACTGAAAACTACCTCAGTATGAAAGCCATCTTGAAATACAAACTGTGGTTGGTTAAGTATCCCATAATGAAGGAAAGAAAAAAAAGTTCTTGTCCTGGCAGAGAGTTGACAATGATATGAAGAAAAGTTTGTTTTAGTTATGCTGAATAAAATTTGTGTGAATAGTTCTATGTTCTAGATTTGACCAATTTCTTTTTACATGGTGAGTTAATTGTGAGCACGTTTTACCATGCATTCATACTATTGATTCACCTCAATAGGTAATTAATTCCCTACCTTCAGTGTGGATGTACACTTACATTCAACCTCCAGTGTGAATATAAAATCAGCGAGAAAGTATGACATGGACAGGGACTGCAGATAGGTGCCACTGGGGGGCTGTGGGAGTCTGCTGGGGAGCACGATGAGATAGTCTGCGTTTTTGCAATAAACACTGTGTCCAGGTGGCATTGTGGTTAATGTGACTGCCTAGTAACCAGAAGATCACGGGTTTGAGTCCCTCTACAGCACACATTTTCACTCATCGCTGCTGACTCTGTGTAAAGTCTCGATGCAGCTAATATCATTAGTCCCTTCCCTTTCTCTGCCTTCCTCTCCCTCCAACTACAATTGCTGTCATAGCTGCGGATTCAGTGTGGTGTGTGTTCTTCCAGAAATGTCCAAAACAATAGACACCATGCTCATATAATAACTGAAAGTACTTCCTCAGGCTTCACTACTTCGGAAAAACCAGAAGAAGAAGAAAACGAACGTTATATTTTTAGGTAATGCCTGCTGAAATGGTTATCAGGGGGATGACACACAATCCCCATGTGTGACATTTTCTTTATTTTACACTGACAGTACCATATTAAGTGGTGTTGGCCATTATGACATATTTTTTGTTTTAGGAGATTTCCTTCTGCCGGCACACAGTCCACCTGGTTTCACTTTGAATGATCTTCTGTTTATGTGGTTTGTTCTTCTTCAATATTCTAGTGCGACAGTACTTAATCTTAACATCTACATTTGTCAAACCATTGGCCATATTTGCATAACCAGTTGATATTATCATTCACAGGCTCAGTAGTTGTAGCTGACAAGCTATGGAAGAAATACATTTGTGCAGATGCTTCAGCTGTTGATCTGCACCTCCCCCAACATGGTGTGGTTGTCCACAACAAAGTCTCCATAACTATTGTTGCCCTCCCCAACCACGCCATCTGCACAGCAGCTATGGTCTAGGTTATTTTGTGTGCACTGAGCAAGACTTCAGGAAGTATTGTAAGCTATTAGAACAAAGGTGACTGACTTGTTTATCCAATGAACCTTCAGTACCTTCAAAACCACCATAAGGGTGACTCTTCAAATTATGGACCAATTTCATACACTTTCCTGCTTAAGGAAGCACCAGGATCATTGTGAAATGTAGAAGAGACCATTATCACCTAAGGGAAGAATGCAGTTTTCAACAAGTGATTTGATCACATAGTGTAAATATTTGAACAAACTATCTGTTGAGGATATAAATCATACATAAGCTTCAGCATATACACATGTAAGAAATAAGCATTTCAATCTAGGCTCAATGCTTCAATGAGGAGTATTCAAAGGAACATTAATTGCTGTGTATCAAATGAAAAGTATACAAACAGCTTTAAGGTATTACAAACAATGTCTGAAATTTATTTAATCATCCTGTGAGATGCAGTAGTCTTCTTACACTGTCAAAATGTAAGCTTATGACAAAGCAAGCTGGGATCATCTTACTTCCTCTTGATTTGTTATCTGCCTCCTTAAATTCATTTTTTTTTTTAATTTTTGACCAATTACCATCAAAATATGTAAATGTAATCTGCAATTTCATAAAAGAGAAAGGTTGGCCCTCAGTTTTAAAGAATATAGCACCAGATCTAAATTTGTGCTCCGTTTTATGTATGTAATTGATTTTCTAATTTATTTTGACAATTTATTGTTAATATCTTTTGTTATAGGATGAAATCAGTAATTGTTTTGTGGCTTAGATTCTATTGCTGACTTACAAACATATATAAATTCTGTACTAATTATACACATTTGGAAAAAGAATCACTAGGATTCTTGAAGTATTTATTTGGCTCTATTTGAAAATATATTAACAAATCCAGCCCTTCATTAATTCCAAAGTAATTAACAGGTTTGTAAAAAGTATTGTTTCTATATCTATATCTGTTAATTTCATCATTTAAACAAATAATTCGGCTTAACCCCTGTGTAGAACAAACTGTTAAAAAGAACCAATTTTTCAATGTATTCAGTTAATTTAATGATTTATGTTTTAATTGTAACTTCTGCAACTTAAACACTGAACAATGTGTAGTTTCAGTGCCTATTACTGAGATGATGTATAAAGGCCCAATTTTTGGTCCCGAGACAATCAGTCCACGGGCGATTTTCAGACGAGAAACCTGTGCTGGTTAGGTCAACAACAATGCATCAACGTAACTGTGAAATACGTGTAATAGGTCATTTGTTAAAACAATGACAGTGTTTATTCAATATGTAGCATATTATTCTGCAATAACTGTGTGATCAGGTTTTTACTGCTCATAGGTGTTCAACAGTAAACTACGGTAGCAGTATGCTGATGTTTTGCCTGAATACTATTAATGAGGTTCATCGAAAGTTAAACAATAGTGCACTGGCCATATTAACTGTGTTTATTGGTAGGTCGTGAACAGTGAAAGTAAAGAACTAGGAATGCAACTGTGCACCTGTTGGCTACATTATTTACAGTAGTCAGTGTTGAAATTCCACTCCCCATTTTTCAGTCAGTAACACAATGCAATATGTTGACACCAAGGACCATGAACAAACAAATAAAGCAGGTGAACATCATGTATGGTTCCCTTCTGGGTGATGATTATCATAATAGGGCACAAAAAACTAGGACTCACGAACTATGACCACTCTCTCAAGAACAGTTTACAATACAGTGATTATAACGAAGGAAGTGCAACAGCAAATCAGCGAATGGGTTTCATGGCCACAGTATGACAGCAGCCAATCAGCTAGTGGGTTCTATGGAGCAGCCATTGAGTACAGGAGCAGCAAATCAGCACACACATAGATGCAGCTGTGCAGACGATGAATCGAGATGATGATTACTGCTGCTGCAACTCCAGCAGCAGCAGCAGCAGCCGCTGAAGACGAGTGAATAAGAATAAGGTAATTTCATAAAAAAGTCATTTTATATTAAATTATGAATGGCCTTAACGAACGAGACAGTGTGATGAGAGAGAAGGGACAATGGGGAACTGGTTCTGTAAATGATATGCACGTAACTTTGAATGATGGGGACAAAAGCCCTATTGTAGATGAAACGATAAAAGCGTCATGTACACTGTATGGTGATGGAAGTGAAATGGATGAAAACAGTACTGAAGTGGATGAAATCATTAAGGTTAAGGGGGAGTAGTGAAAGTCAGTGAGGGCAACAGGTTAGGGCAGACAAAAATTGGAATGAATGTTAAAAGAAATTATGAGTAGTATGTGTACGAAAGAAGACATTATTAAGGTGGAAAAGAAAACTCATAGCATTAGAACTGACATGGTTAGCTTCAAGGATGAATTGGAGAAATAAATTAAAAAGGAGATTAAGGTAGTCAGCTCTAATCTTTCAGAATTAAATAAGAAGGTTGAGGCAGTAGCTAACGGTTGTGATGAAAAGATAAAGAAAGTAGCACATAACACTAATGAGAAATTAACATTAATGAGTAGTAAATGTGTAGAAGACAGAAAGAAGCTTTGTGATGACTATAGTAGGAGGGTGCAGGCTTCCAAAAAACAGCGTAAAGATGAAATCAAAGCAGCCAGGAAATTTTGTGCTGAAAACAGGGTTAACCTTGAACCAAATCAATCAGATTAAAAATGATTTAGAAACAATTAACTTTACAGGGCTGCTGCCCTTTATGCTGTCAATGCCATGTTGGGACCGGTACAGTAGTTTCTGTTCCGTGGAGAACCAACCGTACCTGCACATAGGCTATTATTATGATGGAATCACCACTTCAAAAGGCATTCCAAAGCTGCTGCCAGCTTCCCTCTGTGGAGTAAACCATCTACCATTCCTGTCTGCTCCTAGAGAATATGTTGCATGGCTAAATATAGTTTTCTGTTAGAAAGTGTTTGTGCGTTGTGTATCTG
Organism: Schistocerca piceifrons; assembly: GCF_021461385.2. Lineage (NCBI taxonomy): Eukaryota > Metazoa > Arthropoda > Insecta > Orthoptera > Acrididae > Schistocerca > Schistocerca piceifrons. The sequence goes on along the minus strand of NW_025727278.1, from coordinate 262,268 downwards.
AGGTGGGACAGGTAGGTAAATTCACATATCCAGGTAAATTATTGGTGTACTGGCTAATAAAACAAAGTATGCAAGCTGTGGGGGCAGTGTGAAACTTTTTTAAGCACTGTATTTGAAAAATATTATTCATTTTGTTCCACTTCTAGAAACTTAGGTTTTGTGGATTTTTGCCTGTACATTAATGGATGTGGATGCGTTCAGTGGAGGCAAGTGTGTCGTGTATGATTTTTCTCAATAAATATGTCCTACTGATGTTGCAGTATATCTCCAATGTTCTGGATGCATCAAATGAAGTTTAAAAGACAGCTAACTCCTGCTGCTGGTATGCCTCTTCATGTAAATGTCAGAGTTACTATTATTATTCAATACAGAAAGGAAGATTACCAGCTTAGCAATTTGCTGAAAATGAGTTCATTAAAGGGAATATTACAATTAACATCCTGTTAACGACAAATTAATTAGAGATGGGAAGCAGCCCCAGACTGGAGAAGGAAATTGGACGGATAGCTGACTCCATAAAAATTAATACATTTCATACTGTGCTCGAGCACAGGCAATAAAAAACAGTGAGCAAACATGATGTGTGTACTTGTTGCCTCAGGGTCTCCTGCGAAACTGAGGTGCTTGAGTAAGCTACATCACACTGCTTTGTTGCGTGCTTGTTGTCAAGCCAGTTTATGAAGTACACATCCCTCTTCATTTTTATATAACTTTGTTTTGAATGCACTGTACAAGAATATTGAATACCTTGAAAATTATCGAGTTCAGCCATTCATTCACATGTAATATTCCAACAGCTCCATCACCGATGAGAGCCTTCAGGGGTGTAAAACGAGTAAGTGAGAAGTGCCACTGAACTACTAACAACCATTTTCATCTACTACTAATCTGCTCACATTAATCATTATTCAAGGGGATCAGTTCTACATCATTTTATTTTTATAAATATACAGAGAAGCAACTACTTGAAAAAAGCCAATGCTCTGCTACTTAAACTGCTCTGCCACTATTTTGATTTAATACTTCATGCTAAATGGGCATTTAATTTTACACAGGACACTGTCATCTAAACTTATTCTGATAAATTCATATACTTCCTTCCTGTGCAATGCCCTTTATGCTGTCAATGCCACGTTGGGACCGGTACAGTAGTTTCTGTTCCGTGGAGAACCAACCGTACCTGCACATAGGCTATTATTATGATGGAATCACCACTTCAAAAGGCATTCCAAAGCTGCTGCCAGCTTCCCTCTGTGGAGTAAACCATCTACCATTCCTGTCTGCTTCTAGAGAATATGTTGCATGGCTAAATATGGTTTTCTGTTAGAAAGTGTTTGTGCATTGTGTATCTGAGGTGGGACAGGTAGGTAAATTCACATATCCAGGTAAATTATTGGTGTACTGGCTAATAAAACATTTTTTACTTTAATTTTGAATATTTGGGGATTTCCAGATTGCTCCTAATGTCGGCTGGCAGATGTTAAAAGGGTGTTGCACCTGAATATAAAACAGTTTTCTTAACCCTAAGCTTCAATGCATATTCTCTATGTAAATTATTTATATTGTGATTGTTATGGTTGCAAACTTTGTAATTAATGCTAAATTCTCTCTTGTCCATTTGAGCAGCTCAGAGGTCAGCATATCTTGCTGCTATGTGGAAGACCCAGGTCCAATTCGTGGTAATACCTTTTTTTTTAAAGGGCGAAGCTACTCCACACCCACACTGACATGGTGACCATCACCAAAGTTCTACCATCACCTCCGTTTGCTTCGTTACAATTGAGAAGTGCACAGGATGTGGGGTCATGATCTTGTCCGTAGGATTACCCACTAATACAGGCACTTTGAGGCGATAGAAGTGGTCGAGAAGTGAGCAGAAGATAGCAGTTTTAAGGGCAGAGGGAGAAAAGTGCCAAGGCAAGCACCAAAGGAAAAGAACTTCTGCAATAGTCTGGACAGATAGTAAGAGCAGTAGCAGTTTCTTTCTGTCTGCAAGGGTGAGGTTGTCGTTAGTTTTGGGTATTGTGCGATGCTCGATACCACTGTCGCAGCTTAAAACACTCTTTACGAGTGTCAGTCCTATTGAGGAGGGGTACTCCTGGGCTGTGCACCTGAGTGTCTCCTGGTCCACCTGCAGCATCTGTACTTGTAACATGCCAAGGTCGTTATACAAGTGGTCAATTGGCCATAAAGAGGTTTGGTTGGATATGTTTATGTTTAGTGTGCAATACTGCTTTCCCGTATTGCCAGTTGGTCAGCTAGATATTTGCAGCTGGCAATGCCATTTAGTTTTGCTGTAATGCAGGAATTCACCAGTGTTTATTTTGTCTGTGAGCTTGTGCTGTGCTGTCCACAGGTGATTAATTGTCCCTAGATTGAAGTGTTTTTCAGCAGTTGTGTTTTCACCCGTGGTTGTGGTCGTAGTTTCCCAGGTTAAGAATGAAGTGAATGTCAGAGTGTCTCAAGTTCCTGTACAGTCGTGTGGTGAGTTTTTTGAATATCTGTGTGTGAGTCTCAAGGCAGTATTCTCTGTGAAGGTCGACAGTGTGTGTGGACTGTGGTGCACTTCGTTCTGTATCACCTGTAGGCAGCACAGGCGGTCAGAGCCACGTAACCCCAGACTGCAGCTGCATGTATCATCATGGGTCTAATCAGTATCATGTACACGGACCTCGATACCCTCCTATTCAGTGTGCTTTACCTGTTGAGCTTAGAGTAACACTGTTTGAGCCTTGCATTTGCTCAGTTGGCCTGGCACTGAAGTATTTGACTTTCACACTGAAACGTATTGGGCGTGTGTGTAGTGTTATTTGTCTGCAGTCTTAATGTGGGGTCCTGCCCACTCATCTCGTATAGGGTGCCTAAAGGATGCTGCATTCTCAAAATGCTATACAACAATTCAAGCAAACAATATTAATAGTTTTTATTACAAATAAGAAGCTTGACAATGCTTAACCTGGAATTTACAATGGTGTCGCAAGCAATAGGCGACATGCAGTATAAATCCGAGTCCTTTGATATATACAATGTTCGTGCAAGTTTGACACACAGTTTGTGGATCACTAATAACTGTTATTGTAGCATTCTGCGCTAGGCCTGTCCGTATACTGTCCTAATCCTGTCCAAATACTGAGAAGCCGAGGCTGGCAGGAGCGGCACTTATATTCTCTTTGTCTAGGGGCCTGCTCCCGTCGTGGTGTGGTCCTTGCCAGTGGGCTATTGGCTGACGGTGCGTTCACTGCCTTCTTTGCTCTTGCGATCTTAATTTTCATTCCAGAGCTTGTGGGTATGCCAGAACACTTAATGTTTGTGCAGTTGTTATGGTTTGTCAGTGAACAGAACTGCTTCACACTTGTCAGCATTTGCTTTAACACACTGTCATTCCAGCTAGGCAGTTTTGTTTGCAGTTGCGAACTATGCCTGATGGTTTCCAGTCTTGCACTAGGATGGTAGTATCATCTGCGTAGATGGTTGCCATTGTGTTTTGTTCAGTTGGAAAGTCATTGACGTAGAGATTAAACAAGAGGGGCCCTTGGATGCTGCCTTGGGGTACTCCCACTTGTATACTGTGTTGTATTGACTGTTTGTCCTGAACGTCGGTGTTGAAGCTTCTGTGGGTGAGATATGAGTGTGTAAGATGTATGAGCTCGTCGGAGAGACTAGCAGTGCAGAGTTTGCGAATGAGACGATTGTGCCGTAGATGACTGAAGACCAGGAACAGCGCTCCTGTAGCTTTGTTGGTGTTGGGGGTGTGTGTAATATGTTCTACTACACAGAGGAGTTGTTGTGTTGTGGAGTGGTGATTGCTGAATCCAAATTGCTCCAGTCTCAGCGAGTCATTGGTGTTGCAGTGCATAGTAAGATGTTTGAGAATCATCTTCTCAACAATCTTATTCAGGGAGCTCAGCAGGCTGATGGCTCCGTAATTTTGTGGTAGGGAGTGGTATTTCCCTGGCTTCCTGAACATCAGGACAGGGAAGTGTTGTTGTAGAATGGTATTCGTCATATGTGTGAGATGCTCTATAGCTTTATTCGTGAACTCCTGGGTGACACGGTTTTGAAAGTGATTGGGACCAGGAGCTTTTCTAGCTGTTTTGTGCTTAATAACCTGTGTAATTTCATGTGTAGCAGTATGTATTGTTACATTGCACTTGGGCTGGGTTACAAGCCATGTAACCTCCTGGTCCATTTCAAGTAGCAGTGCTGGATTGGAAGGAGCCAGATTCAGTGTGAATGATGTTGCTAGTGTTCTGGTCATCAGCTCATGCTTCTCCTCCATGGAGTATGTTGGTCTGTAAGGTATTTGTAAACTTGGTGTGTAGTATTTCTTCTTGGTGGAGTGGACAGCTATTTGCCACACTCCAGGTCATGTGGTGTGCAGCCCTGTGAGTGTATTGTCCCAGTTTGTGGTTTTAAAAGTTTTAATTTAGCCTGTATGATCCCCTGGAGCCTGCTAATATGCTGTTTGTACAGCCAGTATCTCCCGAGATGATCTCTCATTGACATCGGCCCCTGTATTTCTGGGAGCAGGGCCATTGAGCATTCTTGTGGTATAAGTACTGTAATGGTACCTGCTATTGCATCCTGAACTGCGGTGGTAAGGGCTTTGACAGCGTCAACAAGTTTCCTGCTTTGTGTAATTTTGGGAATTTGTGGGATACGACTTTTCAAGCATTTCCTTGAACAATGCCCAATTCACACGCTTGTAGCTCAGTATCCTGTGAGATTCATCATACTGCTGTGTTTCTTCCGAGTAAAGTATTACAGGTGTTTGGTGAGGCCAAATCATGTAACTAAAGGATGTTCTGAAATTCCCGTTTTTTTCCGTGCAGTTGCTTCTTGTGATAATCAGAGGCTGATTTTGACTAGTTAGAAATACTGCCACCTCCCCAATGAAATGTTGGTTGTGGTCAGATTTATATGTAGCGTAGCTAGAGGTATGGGTTGCTCCAGAGTGGTTAATTTTGTTTTACCTTGTACGGAAGCAACAAAGAGCGTCCAGTGGAGTTAAATACCCTTGGCAGCAGAAATAAGTTTCACATGAAGTACACACAGCTTATCCTGTCTCAAACGCTTGACAGCTACACAGCGAATATTATTCAAATGTAGATGGCAGCTGTACCTTGAAAGTAAGCGTACCTCGTGAGTATATCAGCAGTACATCTTCTGACATGCTTGATGTGAATGTGAACATAGAATAATAGTTAAAAACAACTATAGAATTGGCCGGCAGAATCACCATTTGAGGTTCCGTAAACGTCCCCATTGGTTGTTTTCATGTCAGGTCTCCAGGTGGAACACATTGTCATCTGGTTACAATACTACGGCTGTGAGCCGTCGCACTATCTGCCGGAACACAAATATCCATCGACCGTGGGTCCACCGCGCGTGCGCGAACACAACTGCCCTCTAGCGACAGGCACAACAGCGCACAGGTGGTGAAAGCTCGTGGGAACAATAGATATAAAAAACTGACAGTTTCTGATGACCGAAACAGGGACCATTGTGTTTCTTAACATCAAACAGAACAAGGTTCTAATTGTTAGTTAAAGGGTACCTCTTATCTCAATTCAGAGTATTGTTAGATAGCCGCATTCCAATGGCTTCTTCCACTACACAGTCCCAATACAGCGACGCAAGGTCAACCACTTGTCTCATCGTACAACATTTCATATTTTTCAGTAAGACAATGTTCAGACACTCAGATTTTTCTGGCTGAATTAAATGTGCATGCCGATTGTGCTTCACGCAACGATACTGGAGCGTACGAATAGTTCGTCCAATATAGGCTTTCCCGCAATTGCAGGGAATTGTGTAGATCCCGGGCTTTCTCGAACCAAAGTTATCCTTCACTAAGCCCAGCAGAGCTGTGGTCTCAGGCAGTGGACGGAAAATACTTTTAATATCAAACTTCTTTAAAATTTTTCCTGTTTCTGAAGACATGCTCCCCGAAAAATGTAGGAATTCCGCAGATTTGCTTGTATCTTCTGTTAGTTCCCGCGAATGTCCAGTCTCCAGTTCTTGCGTCAAACTGTCTGCATCTCAGATAGCGTAAACCCTTTTCACCAATGTACGTAGGACCCCGTTGCGTTGGTAGGATTGATGACTGCCTGATGGATAAAGATATCTGTTCGTATGCGTGTGCTTCAGATAAACTGTCCTAATGTCCCATCACCCCTCGTGTGGACCAAGACACCTAAAAACGGATGTTCGCCGTCCTCTTCGACTTCCATCATGAACTCAATATTGGGATGCACACAATTAAAATGATACAGAAAACGATCCAGAACATCCCTCCCAAATGGTCATCCCATAAACGTATGGTCGACGTATCTCCAGGAACAAGTTGGTTTAAAGAACCATGTTGCAATGTCCTCAATCTTCCACAAATTGGCGACCACGGGGGATAATGGACTCCCAATAACAACTCAGTTTGTTTAAAACTTTTGACATTAAGTAAAAAAATACGTCAACGTCAACACATGGCGACAAAGCTTGTTGTTTCTTCGTCCAATTTTTCACAAATTAACTGCAAAGAATCCTCAAGAGGAACTTTGGGAAACAGAGACGCAACATCAAAACTAAAGAGCCAATTCTTGGGATTGAGACTCAGAAGTCATATGTTGAATAAAAACCAGAGAATTGGAAATAAGATTATAGCAATTTCCGACAGGGGGACTGAGAATGGACACTAGATACTTAGCCAACTTATAAGTAGGAGTGCCCAAATTTCTAACAAAAAGCCGAAGAGAAAGTCCTTCCTGTCTACCTTAGGCAAACCGTATAATCTCGGCTGGACTGCAGAACCAGGTCGACGTTTTTCCCAGAACTTCATCACATAATGAAGTCTCTTTTAATGACTGGAAGAGTCTTGAGAATCTTGGGTTTTATACGGTGAGTTGGATAGTTCTGCAATCTTTGGTATGCCGAGTGTGCAAGAGAGAGATCAATTTTAAGCACATAATTGTCCCGCGAAAGAAGAGCCGTTGAACTGGCCTTGTCTGCTGGAGGAATTACTAAATCTTCTCTGAAGGACCGGATTGCGGCTCTTTAAAGCGAGATGTTACGTCGCGGGGGTGGCACCTGACGCAGCTGAGACACCTCTTACCTAACCTCATCAGCTAGATGGTCGGGAAACCTGGACACGACTTGTTCAACGGCGGAAATGTATTCCGTAATTGGAACTTCACTGGGTGTATGGGTAAAATTGAATTCCTGTTCCAATACCGCAGGCTAGCATCGTTCACTCTTTCGTTGTGAGACTGATCACATGTCGACGGGTGTTATCACTGTAGACTGCGAAGAAAACTGTTGAATTTTCGAAGATTTCCTACTGACGGCGTTTGCATACACCCAGTCTGATATTGCCCAGGACGAACTGTCGACCCAATTCCAGTATGCAGCTGAAGCAGCGCTGAAACTGCCAAATGCAGATAAAATAAATCTTTGGATATGAAATCCAGTTGTGCGCATATAAAACTATTGTGCTCCCTTAGTAAGGCAAAACCAGCACGCTTCTTAATGGTGTTGGCCATTCTTGTCTCAATGTAATCAACAATTCTGGCAAATTTAAGTATTAAAACTTCATTCCAGCATCTCAGCCGAAAAGCGAGGTCGCTCAGTAATTTCCCCTTCTTACGAAGTTCATGAAATACCCTTGAAAGTTGAAACGTCCCCTCACCATAGAGGATCTTCATGTGATTCCGTAATCTCTGCCGGCGTAATAATTGGTTGTATTCATGTCGGGGCTCCAGATTCAAAACATCATCTGATCTGACTGGAGAGCTGACATGAATACCCATAATCACGTATCAATGGCCAATGATGCAAACAAAATGGTCTTCGTCTCTTCGGTTTGGAGTGATCATGTGTACATGCGTGAACTCGAGTACACAAGCATGTGACTAGAAGTGAGACGGGGTCATACAGCGTATAAATTCTCAACCATGTAGTTGAGAAAGATCCAAACACCATTTCAACCTCAATATTCACAATTTTCCATCGCGTTTAGCCTAGGATTATTGTTTGCCCTCAGATGAACCAAAAGTAAAGAAACACATAGTATAGGATGTTATGTTGTCCATACCGCAAATGAAATAAATCTTTGGATATGAAATCCAGTTGTCTGCTGTTAAAGTCTCAGCAAGCCTTAACAGGTAAGTTCAGACATATTGTTACGGTCACGATGTCCAGAAACGAAAGGGCTGTTCTTAAAATTTCAGACAGTTGTCAGACAGGTATACACGGTGCTAAGTCGGAACTGTCCATTACCGCAACTAATTTCCAGCTGTATGAGGGGGCGAAAGAAGCAACACAAGGTACTTTGTTTCAGCAGTGTTCCGAAACGACAGGCAAATGATGTATTTATTATAACGAATGAAACATTGCACAAATAACTGACAGGACACTCAATATTTAGTCTGTCACGAATTACATGCAGGACACATCCAGAAATTCGTGAGAATTCTTAAATGGATGAAGTTTATCGCAGACGCTCATGGTGGGGAGGGAGGGGGGGGGGGTTAGCGGCAAGTGCAACTCCTTGCTGTCCGTCCCCTGACGTCCCCCTCCCCCCCCCCCCCACTTCTGTAACCTATGACTAAGTATAAATCTATGAAGTGCGACACTATGAATTAAATTTCAAAATAGGATATAAAAAAGTTTGCTCTCGAGCTCACATGCGATTGCACAGATTAGAAATGGAATTCCTGAAAAACCACCCATGCTTTCTGAAAACCGGGGAAAGTGTTTTAACGATATAGCTATGCTACTATCTGGGGAAAATCGAACGCATTTCTCGCAGTTACAGTGGAAAATTTACTCACAGAACATCCAGTAATATGCAGGCAGCACTGTGTGGTGGAAAAATTTCATAATTCACACAGTACTTACATGAAACTAGCACTGAATCAGAAAAAAAGATGGTTCAGCACTAATCTTGATAACCGCAGAGAATACATGCAACTATCTAAATACGTTCCTGAGCTGTCCAGAATGCTGTGTTCCAATAACAGGTACATGGCTGTCCGGACCTCACTGCTGCTCCGTCCCGACACACGACGACCCGGAAAAACTAGCGGTCGCTCTAAAGATAGTACGACAGTCCTCTTATCGATAAGCGCCGCTGGTGCCACTCACGGGCAGGCAAGCCAGCAACTTAGTGACGCCAGTAAATCTAATAAGAAACGGGACGGCAGTACCGCAAAGACAAGATGTTAAGCAATAAACGGCACTAACACGAGCCGCGCACGGCTCAATCAGGGTATGGTATAATGCAGGACAATATAATTACATGGTTTTCAGTGTATGTAGTATTGCGATCTTCGATTTGTTTCCTTACTTTATACCACTTTATAACGTAATAACGTAGTCCCAAAACATGTTCTGGTTATTATATCACACATTTAACAACTGGCGCGTAACATTGTCAGTACTGATTCATGAACGAGTTGTACATTGCTTGACAATACATATACAAGCTTAGAATTTAGGACCTTAGCCACAGTCTTCCCACGTGGTATTGCTTCAGTTTATCCTGGTGTACAGCTGTGTATCCAAAGTAATGTCTGTTTTTTTAATTCATCTGTCTTTCGATTGGTTTGGAGTCCTACATCGCTTCCTATCTTCTGCACTACTTTTCATCTCTACAGGGTGTCCCCGAAATGTTGCGACAAAATTCGAGGAGTTGTAGAGGGTGTCTTGAGGAATAAATGGAGGATAGGAATACGTGTCCAGAAATTTCATCCCACGAAGCTACAGAACGTCGAAGTCATAGAAGCCTATGTCTGCCACTAGGGCACCCCTTCGGCAGCAAAATCACGTTGTACACTGACGAAATGTAAGAGGAACGCCTCGCAATGTTATTTCTTATTCAGTGATCGCAACTGATTGCCATGATCGCCATTGGAGAGGATGGAGCTAGCTGCTGCGTAGACAGGCCTTGTCTCCAATGAATGCGATGTTCTGTTGCCTTGGTGGATGACTGTTTCGGACACGGGTTTCCATCTGTAGTTTATTTTTCTCCTGTATTTTAGAGGGTTCCAGGAGAAAAATAAACTGCGAGTGGATACTCGTGTCGGAAACCGCCACCAACCGAAGCACCAGAGCATCATATTCATAGGAAACAAAGCCGTTCTAAGCAGCAGCTAGCTCCACCTTCTCCACTGAAGGTCGTGGTAATCAGTCGATCAGTGAATAAACAAACAACATTGAGAGACTTTCTGCCTACCGTCCTTCAGCGTGCAAAGTCACGTTTGCTGCCGGCGCCTATAACATCGGCGCGCTCTAGCGTTGTTGAACGACGTTTCCCAACACGGGTTTCTACCTGCAACGTATTCCTCAAGATACCATCTACAACCCCTCGAAGTCTGTTTCAACGTATCTAGAACACCAAGTTTATAATTTCTTTGTACTAGGACGCATGTTCTAGTATCTGTCTACACCCACATTACTTTTTTTCCATTTCTAATTCCTTCCAGCGCAAAATTAATTTTAGCGGCCTGCGTGGCAAATGTTCCATTAACGTGACCATTCTACTGGTAAGGCTTTCCCATAGATTTAATATAGGGCCTATTTATTTTTTCAAAATGGTTCAAATGGCTCTGAGCACTATGCGACTTAACATCTGAGGTCATCAGTCCCCTAGAACTTAGAACTGCTTAAACCTAACTAACCTAAGGACATCACACACATCCATGCCCGAGGCAGGATTCGAACCTGCGACCGTAGCGGTCGCGCGGTTCCCGACTGTAGCGCCTAGAACTGCTCGGCCACTGCGGCCGGCTGTTTTTTCAGTACCTCCTTGTTTCGTATCCCGTCTCTCTACTTTACTACCTTCTTCGATAGTACCTCATCTGATAGGATCAAATTCTCCCCAATTTCTGATCGTTTGAAGTGGCGTAGTGATGAAGGTAAGGGTCTCGTACTGGGGAGGACGGTGGATTCAAATACTCGCCCCACACTGAGATCAGATTTTCGTGGCTTCCCTGAACCACTTCAGGTCACTGCATGGATAGATCCTTTGAAAAGTATACGCCGATTTCCCTTCACATCCTTCACACATCTCAGTTTATGCACAGTCTCTAGTTACGATGACGCTGAAAGGAAGCCAAATCTTCCATCCTTCTAATTTATACTTCTCAAATTTTCGCTTGGTATATATTTCAGTTCCACACAATGATATGCTCCAGAACTTTCTTCAGGTATGCCACATCCACTTGATGAATCCACCCCTGCAAGAGCTGTCATCTGCAGAGAGGAGTGAGAGTGTTTGTCATACCAGGAACATAAGAATACAACCCTGTGAAAATGGCTGTTGTCATCTTGGAAGACGGGAGGGTCCACAGCATATCCATATCAAAATGTAGATGGGTAATGCTTAATTACAGATAATGTAGAGATGAACATCGTGGTTTATTTTCATGGCAATGAATGGTCGCAAGTCACGGTGCGAAAACTGCCCCAAAACATCACAGAACCACCTCCGGCCTGATCCACAACTTCCACTCTTCAGTGTGGCATCATTGCACTCCAGTCAACTACTGCCCAGGTACTGTGTTGTTTGTCCAATTAAAGACGTCCAACTCTACATGCCGCTGAGAGCAATGACCTTTTGCGAAGTACCTCGTTCCGAAAGTCCACGGCATGCAGTTCCATTCGCAACGTTGGTTCGCTGGAAACTTGTTGCATTCTTTCAGTCCTGGATCCTTGCGGTGGGAGAGGGGAGGAAGTAAGAAACTGAGAGCCCCCCCCCCAATTAGAATCCTACTGTGGATCCGTGTCTGCATTGAATGACTGCAGCAATTTCTGTCGGGTTGGAAAAATATTGTCATTGGCAAGGTGTGACATCCGTCACTAGTCACTGTCAGTTAGGGTGTTTTAACAACGGCTGCTCTTAACATGTGTTACATGACTGTGAGTGGTCCACCATTCCTTGTAGACAATCCACAATGATACACCAATCAACGTCTTCATCTCAGAAGAACAATGTCCTCAATTATTTGGTGCATATATTCCAATCTCTGTTTTCACCTACAGTTTTTACCTTCTACAGCTCCCTCTAGTACCATCCAAGTTACTGCCTAATGTCTTAACACATGTACATGTCCTATTACCTCGTCAACCTATCTTAAAGTGCAAATTTCGTATAATTGAGTGGCACATACACAGACTTTCATTGTAAAGAGGCACTGTCCTGAGTTAGGTCAGCAGTGGAGTGTCACACAACCGTCTGGTATCAGTTCTACGTGACTTAGTGCGATCCAAAGCATTCGCTGTGAGCAGCAATTCCTTGTCATGTTTGAAACTGATTGTATCTGGTAATGTATGACAATTGTCTCTGGTCCATGTCAGCTAAAGTCTTCTTACTAGCGTTGCTCCTACGCCGTATTACATGGCTGCGAGAGATCTACCATTACTGTCTTGATACATCAACAAATCGGTGGACTGCACTCACGATCTGATCACAGGAGAGTCCAAACACGATAACTACTAACTGCAATCCTGTCACTTCTCCATGTAGAGCCTTCTTACTGCGGTGTTCCTTATAACCGACTGGCACATAAACTATCTCATCAAAAGTATCTGGACACCGCTATGTGATGCGGAATTGGCGACTATATGTCACGAGAGGTAGACTCGACAGGGTAACTGGAGGTGGGAGCCATTGTCTTATTAGCAGAGAAACAGTAACAGTAAAATGGGTTGTTCACGAGGGCTCGGTGATCTCGAACATAGTGACTGGATGTCACTGGAGTAACAAATCCATCAGGGTCATTTCAGACGTTCTAAAGCTGCCCAAGTCGACTGCTAGCGATGTGAGTGTGCAGTGGAAGAGGGGAGGAAACACCACAGCTAAACCTAGATGAAGCAGACATCATGCACTGATGGACAGGACCTCCAACCCTAGCAGACGGTGGTTGTAAGAAACCGCACGAAATGAGTGGAAGGGATCACTCGTGTGTTCCAAAGTACTACCAGTAGTCCAGCTAGCACAATGAATGAGAGTTAAATGGAATGGAGTACGACGGTCGTGCAGCTTCTGTCAAGCCACAAATTTCTGTAATTAGTGCTAAGCAAAACATGGGGTGCTGTAAAGAATGATGCCATTGGGCAGTGTATCACTGGAAAGCGGTGATTTGAAGTGAGGAATCACGCTACATACTTTGGAAATCCAATGAAAGGGTTTGTAGAATGCCTGCCATCATGCGTAATTCCAACACAGAAGTACAGAAGAGATGATGTTACAATATGGGGCTGTTTATCGTGCTTAGGGTGTCGTTCCCTCATTGCACTTAGGAAAACGCTATATGCAGAAGTATATGAAGACATTTTGTGGAACTTTAGGCTGCATTCAGCACAGGAAGTTTTCGGAGACTATAATTGTTTCAGCATGACAGTAAACCCTGTTGCGCAGCAGTATCTGTGAGGTAATGGTTTGTGAATAACATTATTCCTGAAATGGACTATGCTGCCCAGTGTCCCGACCTGAACCCAATGGAACTCATTTGGGAAGTGTTAAAAGATCGACTTCGCTCCGGAATCCAACATCATTACCACATCTGGTTTCAGCACTTGAAGAAGAACAGACTGTCATTCCCTCACTGACATTCATGCACCTCACTGGAAATGTCGCCAGCAGAATTCCAGCTATCATAAATTAAAGGGTGGTCATATCCCATGAGTAATAAAGGGACACACACACACACACACACACACACACACACACACAGCCAACAGCCGACCCACCAGCCCTTCGCATGATCTCCGTCACAATTTCACCCAACCCCTCCCTCCCCCAATCACTCCACCCAAAAAATTATGTTATGTGTAGCGCTGCCCTGCCAGCCAACCGAGAGAAGTTCATCTTTTGTCCCTGTAGTCGCTCAGTAAAGTAGGTCGTAAAGTGTGTAGGCTGCACAGGAAATTGGTCGGTCGGTTGGTGTGTTGCGCAGTGCCCTTTATGTCCATTACTAGATGCTGGACACTTTTGATCAGAAGGTGTACCCACCACTTGGCCGGCATGACATACTTCAGAGCGGTGGAGGGTAATGTGACAGCCTGGCAGAAGTCCTACACAGGTTGTTGTTGTTGTTGTCTCCAGTCGTGAGACTGGTTTGATGCAGCTCTCCATGTTACTCTATCCTGTACAAGCTTCTTCATCTCCCAATACCTACTGCAACCTACATCCTTCTGAATCTGCTTAGTGTATTCATCTCTTGGTCTCCCTCTATGATTTTTACCCTCCACGCTGCCCTCCAATGCTAGATTGGTGATCCCTCGATGCCTCAGAACATGTCCAACCGATCCCTTCTTCTAGTCAAGTTGTGCCACAAACTCCTCTTCTCCCCAATTCTATTCAATACCTCCTCATTAGTTATGTGATCTACCCATCTAATCTTCAGCATTTTTCTGTAGCACCACATTTCGAAAGCTTCTATTCTCTTCTTGTCTAAACTATTTATCGTCCACGTTTCCCTTCCACACATGGCTACACTCCATACAAATACTTTCAGAAACGACTTCCTGACATTTAAATCTATACTCGATGTTAACAAATTTCTCTTCTTGAGAAACGCTTTCCTTACCATTGCCAGTCTACATTTTATATCCTCTGTACTTCGACCATCATCAGTTATTTTGCTCCCCAAATAGCAAAACTCCTTTACTACTTTAAGTGTCTCAATTCCTAATCCAATTCCCTCAGCATCACCCGACTTAATTCGACTACATTCCATTATCCTCGTTTTGCTTTTGTTGATGTTCATCTTATACCCTCCTTTCAAGACACTGCCCATTCCGTTCAACTGCTCTTCCAGGTCCTTTGATGTCTCTGACAAAATTACAACGTTATCGGCGAAACTCAAAGTTTTTATTTCTTCTCCATGGATTTTAATACCTACTCCGAACTTTTCTTTTGTTTCCTTTATTGCTTGCTCTATATACAGAGTGAATAACATCGGGGATAGGCTACAACCCTGTTTCACTCACTTCCCAACCGCTGCTTCTCTTTCATACCCCTCGACTCTTATAAGTGTCATCTGCTTTCTGTACAAATTGTAAATAGCCTTTCGCTCCCTGTATTTTACCCCTTCCCCCTTCAGAGCTCCAAAGCGACGAGTTGAGCTTTTTTGAGGGGGTGGCTGATATTTTGTCCTGTGAGATTGTCTGTACTGACGGGTGCCGGCGATGTGCCCGCAGGGCCCGACGTGGGAGTGGAGCGGCGAGCTGCCGCAGGTGGCGCAGACGATCCTGCACCAACACGCGATCCAGGGCGATGTGACGGAGCTGCAGCTGGCCGCCGTGCGCTGGACGTCCTACTGCCGGCAGGCGCTGTCTTCGCCACTGGACACTCGCATCCTGCTGCGCCTGCTGCAGGACCTGGACGCGCGCTGGCCACACGAGACGCTGTCCCGCGAGGAGGTAATCGCTAAGCGGCCCGCGTGCGCCCGCATAGCTCGCCGGATACCGGAGGCCCATTTTCACTATCATATTCACACGTTGTCTCATTCGGCTCTGCTATTCCGATCAAATATCGGTTTTCCGAGCGTCAGTTGTTATACACCATGGTCGGCCAGGTCGTGCAAAATTTCACTTTTGCACAATGTGCTGCTTCCAAGCGCTCCGAGGTTCGGCCTGTCTCGTCACTGTTTGGTACGTCTCGGCTTTGCTCGGTCCCTCTCGGTATAGCGCCACATTTCGTACAGCAGAGCGATGTGACACTTCCTTCCAGCATTTGATGAGGCTTCTTTTGATCAACACGGCTTTCTTCAGCTCGCCAGGGTCTTGGTGTAAGCACTGTTTATCCTTCGCTATTTGTTCGTGGTATAAAGGAAGTTGGTCCAGTGGTTATTCGCACAAAAACAGGCAGTCTAGTGATCTATCGTCACAAGATGTGGATGGGAACGAGAACAGAAGGTTGAAATTCTCCATATCCATTATGCAGTCGCAGTAATATATGAGTAGCAGAAATTTCCTATGGAACATTACACACCACGCAGATAGAATTTAAAGATTTAGTTGGCAGGCTGGCCGGGGTGGTCAAGCGGTTCTTGGCACTACAGTCTGGAACCGCGCGACCGCTATGGTCACAGGTTCGAATCCTGCCTCGGGCATGGATGTGTGTGATGTCCTTAGGTTAGTTAGGTTTAAGTAGTTCTAAGTTCTAGGGGACTGATGGCCTCAGAAGTTAAGTCCCATAGTGCTCACAGCCATTTGAACCATTTTTTTAGTTGACGAGGAAAGAACCAGAAATTACAAAGATTAGCAGACGAGATTCTGTGTTCTGTACATCAAAAAGCACTTTGTTTTAAATTAGCTGACGTGATGACATTGGTGGTTCAAGTAGCAAATTTTCGGAAGTAGCATACATTACTACGCCGTCAGGTATAACTGTTTCAGTGAAACTGTACGAAGAGTATGGAGACCAATCCATTTCGCAGAAAAAGTTCCAGGACAGGCTTTTTTTATTTCTGAGCTTGCAATACCAAAAGGGAACAAATGTTGCTTTCATGTTAACGTGTGTGTCCTCGAAATGACCTTGCGCGTGTTTCCGTGAAACTCACTATGTGGCAAGGCTGTGCTTAGCAACACCCTGTCTGGATTCTTGGCGCATTAGTTTTGGTGACACAGTCAATGCTGATTGTGAGCAAAGAGTGAACAATAAGTTCTGCGTCAAGCTGGGAAAACCCTAGTGAAATGTGGACAATGATTAAGCAACTGCAGCGAGGCCCTTTCAAGAATGCAACTGAAAGAAAAGCTCCATCAAGATATCACATACATAGGACGGTCTGTGACAAATGAGCTTACAAGCATAGAAGTTGAAAATTTCCCTGCTTTCTTTCAAGACCTCCAGAAACGTTGGTAACTGTGTAAAAATGCCCAAGAGGGCTACTCCGATGGGAGCTAGGATCATTACTTGGTAAGTACAATTTTCTATATTTTTTTTAATCAGTCCTGTAACATTTCTGACAAAGGGAGTACATTCAGGATGAGTCATGCACAACGTAATACCCTTTTTATTTCGTGAATGATTTTAGATGCCGAAGCTAGGTTTTGGGCCAATGATAGCACGCTAAAGGACACGTAATTTGGTGTGTAATACAGAATCTTCGCTTTTGTATTGATCGTGATAATGAAGCAAGTATAATTTTTTAAAGAGAATGATATACTTTCTTAACGGCATCCGAAAGCGCATGAGAAGACGACTGCAGTGATACAATGCTTGTTAATTTTGTAGTAGAAACTCTTTGCAAAAGAATGAGAGAAATATTCTAAAACTGAGTCGTCCGGAATCAGATATTACGTTGTAAACATGGTCATGCCAGTCTACGTCGTTGTATTAAGCTTTTCGACTGTTTACTTCTCTGTGCCCCAGAACTAACAAAACCGTGTTGTCTGTTGGCAGATCATTTATGCTTCATAATTTCTTGCATGCTGACATGTACACCAATGTGGAAAAGTTAGACATGCTATTATGAGATGAATGTCAAGAAAATTCTTTGAAAATGGTAATGAAAAACTGCTCGAAGAAACTGTAGTTGTTCCAACAAAAACCTGGAAAAGTACGTACAATTGAAACAGTTTTCCTTAGTCCCATCTGATACGCCAGAAACTAGCATATGCCATAGTCCCACAAAAAAAATCGTAGGTGTTTCTAGGTCGTATACAAAATGAGGTTTTATTTTAGTAGCGAAGGCGTGCCTTGCTGCATCGGCATATAACGGCTGAGTCTGGTCTGAGAGCTTGGTGTTATTTCACAGCAATGGCCTACTCTCGCCGCATTGCTTTCCAGTTTTAGTGCATTTCTCGGATTCTCTTTCGAAAGGCTTCAGTGTCAGTAATAAAAGCGCTATATCATCGTAATTGCCTTTCCAAGACCTACTGAATATAGTTATGAAAAGTATACGTTTCCATTTAAAAAAATCGTACTTGTATCAACATCTCGGTTGCTGCCTGATATCAGGGCATTATCCATACAAAACAATGCCCCTCAGCGTACTATCAATTGCACGAAACCTCGTTTCGATATCTGTAACCGTTCAGGAAATAAAAGGGGTGTCAGGTCTTTTGTAACTGAACTATATTATTTCAAAGTACGTTGCTTAAGTCAAGGGGCATGCCCGAAACGATTTTTCAAATTGAAACCCGCTATTGTTAAATTTATGAAAGAAAAATGAAAGGAGGAAAGAAAATTGGAACACCCAGGATGGGCTAAAGACTTTGCATTTTACGTGGATTTGACTGCACACTGCCCACAGTAAGATATTGCAAGGTGAGAAATAATCTATTTATGATATGACGGGGATATGTTTAAAAAAATAGCATTGTGCGGGTGATAAATTATGAAAAAAACACCGTCCATTTCCCTAAACTCACTGGTGTTAAAGAAAACGTGAATTTGAACAAACTTCTGTCTCGTTAAAAGAATTACAGAAATAGTTTTCCAAACATTTGAGCGCACTGCCAGTTCTATATTTCCTTGTGATCTCTTTTAGAGACCGTTTTGCATTTCATTTTAAAGCGCCCCTGGGCAACTGCAGATGGAGCTTATTGATCTGCAACATATTTCCCGTTTATAAGCCAAATCCTTCTGTGTTGAAACTGTCCCGAAGCTCGACATTCCACGTCCATATAATGAGATTGCAAACGTGATAACAATGTTTCGATCAACATAAATGCATGAAAGACTGCTTTCAATTATGAAACTAAATAAGTCACGATTACGTGGCAGCCTGTGATGTAATGTAGAGCTGAATATAACACTAAATACGCAACGAACATTTTATGAAGGTTTGAAACCTGCAATTCAATGGTGTGTTCCTGTGAAAACCGTGTGCCAGTGCTGAAGAGTATCAAACATTAGTATCATCAGTGGACTTGAGTATCGACAAAGCATTCTACCACAGACGTGGTATGGAAACGAATAAGAGCATTGGAGACTTACGTTGAATCCATTCAATTGCCTCAGAATGCTGACAGCGTGAGCTTGGTTCAACCACTGAAACTTGTGAATTATGAGAGGAACAAATGCCTGGACCATAAATGATGAACCTCCTCACCACAGTATCAATGGTTCCACTATGCACAAGCCTCAGCACACCATGTTCCAGCAAAGGGATGAACACTTTTATTGACTTTGGTAAACAAGTGAAACTGTAGCACATTCATGGACAGTTCAACTTAACAGCAGCATTAACAAACTCAAGTGCGCCTGCACCATATTTCATGTGAGGTGAGCGCTCTGGACGATGCCGCAATAGCAGCAGTTAAATTCCAATAATCAAACTACAGACTCTGAATTCAAATGTGCCTGTTGATGCAACCTTTATTTATTCATTTATTATTTTGTAAATAGCGGTAGTAATAATGTGTAAAGTGTATATTAAACAAAATTAGATACATACATTATGTAATGGCATGTTCTGAGAGTACATGAGGTAAACTTGGGCACAAATGAAGGTCTCAGTACAATGGCAGGCCAAGAGTTTTAAAGTACAGAAAAGTTAAATAGTGTTAATGCACCACCACTGCATACTGACATCCAGCGACCAGTGATATGGATCACACCAGTATACAATAAATGGGGAGGGGTAAGGGGTGGCAAGGGAGGGGGGGGGGGGGGGTTGCAATTGTGTAGGTTCTTTAAATGACCTACACATATCAATAAATAGTCGCACCATCCCCGCGTGGCAGAGATATCATAGGGAGGTATGATTACATCTACGTTGACAGAAAATTTAAAACCAAAACTATCGATTTTTATGTACCTCTTTATATATATATGTCTGCTTGTGTCTGTATATGTGCGGATGGATATGTGTGTGTGCGAGTGTATACCTGTCTCTTTTTCCCCCTAAGGTAAGTCTTTCCGCTCCCGGGATTGGAATGACTCCTTACCCTCTCCCTTAAAACCGACATCCTTTTGTCTTTCCCTCTCCTTCCCTCTTTCCTGATGAAGCAACTGTGGGTTGCAAAAGCTTGAATTTTGTGTGTGTGTTTGTTAGTGTGTCTATCAACATACCAACACTTTCGTTTGGTAAGTTACATCATCTTTGTTTATATATATATATATATCTCGGTGTCTTGTTGGTCTTTTGAGCTGGTGCAATAAAGACGTATGTAATTGCACTCTCCCAGTATTCTTTTAATTAAAAGTTACAATATGCAGAAGACACAAGTTTTCATTCTCGTACCTAGCTACACCTTATTTTCTACTTCCCAATGTGACAAGGGCTTGCATTTTTAAATGGACCTTTTTGGAGATGAAGTCAACCTGAAGAGAGAATAGCCGCCGCAGCCATGTTGTTGTACATCATTGGGGAGAAAAGGTAAATACCACGCCGTGCACCCAAACTAACAGGAATTAACATTTATTCAATGCCACAATGTTCTTAACATGTACGCATCTATACCTGTGCGCATTTATGGACAAGTTTTGCTGCGGCTAAATGATAATTACTTCAGATCTGGACAATTCACATCATCTCTCCCCCCAACCACTATAATTATCAAGAATTGTGATAAGTAATTCTTTTTTACACACAGTGATTTACATTCAACTACAGTAAAACACACACACACACACACACACACACAACACACACACACACAAAATATAAACTTACATTTTTTTTTTAATTCTATGTAGTAGAAGCAGTTGTCAATCAAGTATAGCAATTTTGGTTTCTGCTTGAAGTTAATCTGGTTGTTACTACATTTTTTACTAATAATATTGTTCAGTTTTTACTAAAATGATAAACACTGTAACCAATTTTGATGATCGTATCGTTAGACGATCATTTTTTTGAGAAAAATTGTACTTAAAAAGTTTTCACAAAGCCGTATCAGCTGTTTTCACCTTCTGCCGTCACACAGGTTATAGCTGTGGAGCAACATACACAACATCGTCAGCTCATGTCTCGTGTAGACGACTAATGGAAAGAAATTACTAGCCGAAAAAATATGTACTCACATCTCAAAGAAGAGTGAAGAAAAAAGTATAAGTGACAAACAAACGGAGATTAAGAAGTGCTTTAGACAAGTTACAAGCTGTGCCATCTGCCAAACAGTGTGGTTTAAACCGATTAGGTGAGAAACAAACAATCAAGTCATTAGCCAAACGGAAATTACGAAATGGTTTAAACCGAAGAGGTCAGATGTGGATGAAGCAAAACTTATACAAGCTCCAGAAGTTAACTCACCTACTGATTGCCACCAGAAAACAGAAGCCATACACAAAAAAGGTACTGAAAATTTTTAGGGTAAGTGCTGTATTAGAAATGCCATTAGATAAAGAATCAGAAACCATTTCCACTAAAGTTACTAAATACCCAGAGTTTGCTATACTACACCATAATGTTCAGTCACTCACAAATAAAATTTCCATGTTGGAAGCACTACTCCAGTATGCACTAAATGTAGATACAATTTGCATTACTGAACACTGGCTATGAAATGCCGAAGTAAAATTAACCTCAATCTCAGGATATAGATTAGCAGGTCATTTTAGCCGAGAGTTTTCCAAAAATGGTGGCTCTGCTATCTTTGTGAAAAAACAAATAAAGTTCTGTGATGTCAGTAAAAGTTATATTGACCCGATTGAAAAAGACTTTGAACTTTCCATTACTAAACTGACAGCGCTTAATTTCATAGTTATTAACATATATAGAGAGTGCCAAGTCTAAACCTGCCAGTCTTCATGAATAAACTAGAGGTTCTGCTGAACAGGATCAATACACTAAATATGAAGATAGTGCTTTGTGGGGATTTCAATATTGATTTTTCAAAAGACAGCAGCACCAGAGATGCTTTGGTAAATATGACCAACACATTCAATATGATTCCCACAATACACTGCCCAACAAAATTAACAGAATGCACAAATTCCATTATTGACCAAATATTCATATCAGACACAATTTACAATTTCACAAGCAGAGTACTGAGCATGATCATGAGGCACAGCTGCTGTGTATAGAAATGCCAACAAGTAGTAGTAGTTAAAAAGAGAACGTTTCCTGAAGCTAACATTAAATCTTTCAATCTTTTACTGGCGAAGAAAAACTGGGAAAGCATCGCCACTCAGAACAATGTTGATAGCATGTACATGAGTTTTCAGAGCATCTTTCTTCACTAGCATTTCCAAAAGTAGTAAAAACAGTAAAACCTAACAATAATAAGCAATGGGTAACTAAAGGCATAAAAATTTCCAGTGAGAGAAACAGATTTCTGCAGTACTGTTGTAAAAAGTATAGAGTAACCCAAGAATTCGCGTATTATTCAAAAGCCTACAAAAGAATCTATGGTAGAGTAGTCAAAGAGGCAAAAATTATGTGGAATGACAATTTGATAAGAAACTCATCTAACAAAATGAGATCCACGTGGAGAGTTATAAAGAAAGAAACTTGTAGTTCAGCTCCAAAGAAAAAGAATGTATCATTAACACTAGAAGACTCAAAAGTCACAGACCCAAATTTGATAGTGGAAAAATTCAGTGAATACTTTACTTCACTAGCTGAAGACCTCATTCAAGTACACTGTCAAGGACCAGTCCCAAGTTTCTCCAGCAAGTCAGTGATCTTGACTGCTTCTATGTATGTTTATGAAACAAACCCCAATGAAATTATAAGTAAAAGTAAATCATTAAGCAATAAAATGTCAAGTGGTCTTGATGAAGTACCTGATTTCATATTAAAAACATGTGCTCACCACATAGAAAACCCCTTGGCAAAAATTTTCAACCTCTCTTTAAAAACTGGTGTATTTCCAGATATTTTTAAAATAGCAAAAGTTACACCAATGCTAAAAAAAGGTTCTTCTGAAAAAAATATCAAACTACCGACCCGTGTCACAGTTAAGTTTCTACTTAAAAATTCTAGAAAAACTCTTCTATGACAGGTTTCTAAGTTTCATAAATAAATATGCACCACCTACAGTACAACAACACGGTTTTAGAAAGTCTAAATCTACACAGACACCAATTTTCGAATTCTTAGACTGCATTTTAAAATCCCTTGATCAACATAAGTTAGCTGCAGGTATTTTTCGAGATCTATCAAAAGCCTTTGATATCCTGGACCATAACATTCTGCTCAAAAAATTAGAAAGACGAGGAGTAAGAGGTGTAGCCCCCCCATGAACCATGGACCTTGCCGTTGGTGGGGAGGCTTGCGTGTCTCAGCGATACAGATAGCCGTACCGTAGGTGCAACCACAACGGAGGGGTATCTGTTGAGAGGCCAGACAAACGTGTGGTTCCTGAAGAGGGGCAGCAGCCTTTTCAGTAGTTGCAAGGGCAACAGTCTGGATGATTGACTGATCTGGCCTTGTAACAATAACCAAAACGGCCTTGCTGTGCTGGTACTGCGAACGGCTGAAAGCAAGGGGAAACTACAGCCGTAATTTTTCCCGAGGGCATGCAGCTTTACTGTATGATTACATGGTGATGGCGTCCTCTTGGGTAAAATATTCCGGAGGTAAAATAGTCCCCCATTCGGATCTCCAGGCGGGGACTACTCAAGAGGA
This sequence comes from Schistocerca piceifrons, assembly GCF_021461385.2. Lineage (NCBI taxonomy): Eukaryota > Metazoa > Arthropoda > Insecta > Orthoptera > Acrididae > Schistocerca > Schistocerca piceifrons. Next base: position 238,746 of record NW_025727278.1, on the reverse strand, counting down.
TGTCGTTATCAGGAGAAAGAAAACTAGCGTTCTACGGATCGGAGCGTGGAATGTCAGATCCCTTAATCGGGCAGGTAGGTTAGAAAATTTAAAAAGGGAAATGGATAGGTTGAAGTTAGATATAGTGGGAATTAGTGAAGTTCGGTGGCAGGAGGAACAAGATTTCTGGTCAGGTGACTACAGGGTTATAAACACAAAATCAAATAGGGGTAATGCAGGAGTAGGTTTAATAATGAATAGGAAAATAGGAATGCGGGTAAGCTACTACAAACAGCATAGTGAACACATTATTGTGGCCAAGATAGAAACGAAGCCCACACCTACTACAGTAGTACAAGTTTATATGCCAACTAGCTCTGTAGATGATGAAGAAATTGAAGAAATGTATGATGAAATAAAAGAAATTATTCAGATTGTAAAGGGAGACGAAAATTTAATAGTCATGGGTGACTGGAATTCGAGTGTAGGAAAAGGAAGAGAAGGAAACGTAGTAGGTGAATATGGATTGGGGGACAGAAATGAAAGAGGAAGCCGCCTGGTAGAATTTTGCACAGAGCACAACATAATCATAACTAACACTTGATTTAAGAATCATGAAAGAAGGTTGTATACATGGAAGAACCCTGGAGATACTAAAAGGTATCAGATAGATTATATAATGGTAAGACAGAGATTTAGGAACCAGGTTTTAAATTGTAAGACGTTTCCAGGGGCAGATGTAGACTCTGACCACAATCTATTGGTTATGACCTGTAGATTAAAACTGAAGTAACTGCAAAAAGGTGGGAATTTAAGGAGATGGGACCTGGATAAACTAAAAGAACCAGAGGTTGTACAGAGATTCAGGGAGAGCATAAGGGAGCAATTGACAGGAATGGGGGAAATAAATACAGTAGAAGAAGAATGGGTAGCTTTGAGGGATGAAGTAGTGAAGGCAGCAGAGGATCAAGTAGGTAAAAAGACGAGGGCTAGTAGAAATCCTTGGGTAACAGAAGAAATATTGAATTTAATTGATGAAAGGAGAAAATATAAAAATTCAGTAAGTGAAACAGGCAAAAAGGAATACAAACGTCTCAAAAATGAGATCGACAGGAAGTGCAAAATGGCTAAGCAGGGATGGCTAGCGGACAAATGTAAGGATGTAGAGGCCTATCTCACTATTCCATTGGAACTACTGACGGCCGTGGGAGAGCCAGTCCTGACAAAACTCTACCATCTGGTGAGCAAGATGTATGAAACAGGCGAAATACCCTCAGACTTCAAGAAGAATATAATAATTCCAATCCCAAAGAAAGCAGGTGTTGACAGATGTGAAAATTACCGAACTATCAGCTTAATAAGTCACAGCTGAAAAATACTAACACGAATTCTTTACAGACGAATGGAAAAACTAGTAGAAGCCAACCTCGGGGAAGATCAGTTTGGATTCCGTAGAAACACTGGAACACGTGAGGCAATACTGACCTTATGACTTATCTTAGAAGAAAGATTAAGGAAAGGCAAACCTACGTTTCTAGCATTTGTAGACTTAGAGAAAGCTTTTGACAATGTTGACTGGAATGCTCTCTTTCAAATTCTGAAGGTGGCAGGGGTAAAATACAGGGAGCGAAAGGCTATTTACAATTTGTACAGAAACCAGATGGCAGTTGTAAGAGTCGAGGGACATGAAAGGGAAGCAGTGGTTGGGAAGGGAGTAAGACAGGGTTGTAGCCTCTCCCCGATGTTGTTCAATCTGTGTATTGAGCAAGCAGTAAAGGAAACAAAAGAAAAATTCGGAGTAGGTATTAAAATTCATGGAGAAGAAATAAAAACTTTGAGGTTCGCTGATGACATTGTAATTCTGTCAGATACAGCAAAGGACTTGGAAGAGCAGTTGAATGGAATGGACAGTGTCTTGAAAGGGGGGTATAAGATGAACATCAACAAAAGCAAAACAAGGATAATGGAATGTAGTCTAATTAAGTCGGGTGATGCTGAGGGAATTAGATTAGGAAATGAGGCACTTAAAGTAGTAAAGGAGTTTTGCTATTTGGGGAGCAAAATAACTGATGATGGTTGAAGTAGAGAGGAGACCAAGAGATGAATACACTAAGCAGATTCAGAAGGATGTAGGTTGCAGTAGGTACGGGGAGATGAAAAAGCTTGCACAGGATAGACTAGCATGGAGAGCTGCATCAAACCAGTCTCAGGACTGAAGACCACAACAACAACAAGAGGTGTAGCACATAGCTGGTTTTTTCATACCTAAAAAACTGCAGTATGAATTCAACAAAATTAATAAAATAGGAAACAACTCCTTTCTTTCTAGCGAATTAACAATAAAACTTTGTGTACTGCAGGGCTCAATCTTAGGTCCACTACTCTTCTTGATTTATGTGGATGGCTTAGTTGAATATACGAGTCCCACAAAAACCATCCTGTTTGCCGATGACACCAGCATATTGCTCACTGGATCCAACCCAGAAACTTTGCAGTCCACAGCAGAAAGTTCTATGGAAAGACTTTCTGAGTGGTTCACAAAAAAACAAACTCATTATAAATAATGAAAAAACTGTGTGTCGATTTTCATGTAATTGCTCCAACTAATCAAATGTCTATTCAAGCACAATTAAAAAATGATCCCCTAGAAAATGTAAGTGTCACAAAATTTTTGGGTCTATTGGTTCAGCAGGACTTAAAGTGGGGCACACATATAAATAACTTGTCTAGAAAACTATAATCTGTGTGCTATGGCCTAAGAATTTTAAAGGCTACAACAAGCAAAACAACAGTACTGCAGGCATACTATGCACAGTTCCACTCACTAGTCCGATATGGGATCGTTTTCTGGGGATACTCAATTCATAGTGTAAAGGTTTTTAGAATGCAACAAGGGCTCTAAGAATAATTTGTGGCCTTAAAAAGATGTACTCCTGTAAATACGATTTTACTGAGCTTAGTGTTCTAAATGTTCCAAGTTTATTCATTTATGAAACTGTCTTGTTCACTAGGGACTACCTCCTGAAAACAAGCAAACTGCTACAGAACAAAAATGTACACAACTATGGTACCAGAGGGAAATCAAATATACATCAAAAATATCACAGAACAACCACCTATTAGAGGAGCATAATTAACATTGGTGTAATACTACATAATAAGATAACAGAGGAAATAAAAAATGCTACTCATCCAATATTTAAAGCTAAACTAAAGGCATTTCTAATAAAGCACTGTTTCTATTCTGCCAGAGAATTTCTGAATACGTAACAAAATTAATCGTAATAGGTACCTATTTTTAATTTGCCTACTATTTTGCTTATACTATGTATTATTGTAACTTATATTTGACCTGTCCAATATCAATTGTACAATTTGTGCTGTATGATAAAACTGGACCAATAAAAAATCAAATCAAATCAAATCAGATTTTAAAATTTGTTGTTCCCCTCACAGATTTGAACACATCATCAGTTTTACTTGCTATCTGAGGCAATGTAGGAAGGGTCTCACCCAGATGTAGTTGAATGTAGGTTGAAGCAGAATATTAGCTTAAAGGAAAAAACAGGTTGGGATTAAATTAGAATAGGAAAAGAAGAATTCTGCTTCTAGGTAGCAGTCATGGGAGGGGTGTAGGCCAGCGGCTTCAGGACGAATTAGGCGCAGGGTAACAGGTCACAAGTTTTGTGAAACCATGTGCTAACCTTAGCCAGGTGACAGCAAACTTAGGTCAGTTATGCAGGAAGTCTGAGAAGGAACATCAGGTTATTATAATTGGAGGAGCAGGAGACAGCCTGGCTATGAATCCAAGATAAATCATTAGGAGTGACCTGGATAAAACAGGAGCAGAAAATGGGCACACAAATGTGGGGTTTGTGGAGCTCTTTCAATGCCATGATCGGCTCTGGATAAACAGTGCTATAAGGCACGACTGGACAGGATGCCCCAGACACCGGCAAAATCTCATGTAAGTGTTGTTCCAGTTGATGCTATTGGTAAGTGGGAATACACCTGCACCTAAATATGAAGGGGAAAGACAAGGTCGCTTCTCTATTAGTAGATACTGTAAGGAGGGCCACAGTTACACATGGGACGATCGCTGTGGTTAATGGGACCAGGCAAACAGGTTCTTTAGATTAAAGCCAAAGTCCAGACAGACAACAATCAAGAAAAATAGTACAAATGAAGCCATATGTACAGCAAATAGAGATAAAGCTATGGGTACTATCAACTTACTTCTCCAAAATATCAGGGAAACAAAAAATAAAGTAGATGAGCTATTAGTGTGTTTAGATGATCTCAAAAATAAGAATGTGATTGATATACTTTGTCTGTCTGAACACCATGTAACTGTGGGGATGGAAAGTGTCAGTACAAATGGGTATAATTCAGCATCTTACACTTGCAGATGTAGCATGGATAAAGGAGGAATTGCCATTTACACAAAACAAGGGTACAAATACAAAACTGTAGAAGTAAGCAAATTTTGTGTTGATCAGCACTTTGAAGTTTGTGCATGTGAACTACAGCTAGCTAGTGTATGTTGATATTAGCAACAGCGCACAGGTCCCCATTAGGAGAATGGGAGCTATTCATAAAAAACGTTTGACTTCCTATTATGCTGTCCGTCATACAGAAAGAAGAAGTTATTAATCTGTGGTGATTTCAATATAAACTTTCTAAGCAATTCTGATAGGAAAAGTGAACTAGAAGTGTTATTAATGACATGTAACTTAGAATCAATGATCAATTTCCCTACACATATAGCTCAAGACAGTAGCACTCTAATAGATAATGTATTTGTAAAGCAAGAGGATGCAGAACTAACACATGCTTTCCCTGTGACAAATGGATTATCAGACCATGATGCACAATTGATTAACTTACAAAACCTAGCAGGGTGTACAGTCCAGAAACCATTAAGTAACAGTGTAAGGTTGCTCAGCCCAGTACCTATAGAGCACTTCAAAGAAAGTTTAAGAAATGTTAATTGGGGAGATGTACCTATATAATGAGCCAAATGCTAATGATAAATGCAACATATATCTTGATAAGTTTATATCCCCTTCTGAACATTGTTGCCCAAAACAATTACTAAATGTAACACCATTTTTCAAAGAAACCTTGGATTGCTAAAAGTATTAAAATGTCTTCAGAAAGAAAAAGAAAACTGTATGGGATAGCAAGAATTAGTAAAGACCCAGGAGTAATTTTACACTATAAAGTTATTGTAACATACTGAAAGAAGTTGTCATAAAATAAAGAGATAAATATGTTAGAGATGAAATTAACAACTCGGGCAATAAAATCAAATCAATATGGAATGTTGTTAGAAGGGAGACAGGAAAAGTAACCACGGGGGTATGTAGTATTACTATTAAGGGGAATGAGACTATTTTAACCAACAGTACACAAGCAGTTAATGTATTTAACAACTACACAAGCAGCTAATGTATTTAACAACCATTTCTTAAGTGTAGGTAAAAAACTTGGTGAGAACAGTTCAAGAGAAAAAAACAAGCAGTGCGTGGAAGAGTCAGTTTGGAGAAATCTTAAATTAATTTTCACCTAACAACCTCTTGTGAAATAAGGAAAATCATTAAATCTTTGAAAAATAAATGTTCAGTTGGAGTAGATGACATCTGTAACAAGATATTAAAACAATGTGGAGAATTTACAACTGATGTTCTGAGTCACATATGTAATGCATCACTAACTCAAGGTATTTTCCCAGACAGTTTAAAATATGCCATTGTCATAGCCTCTCTAGGAAAAATGGGACACCACATATGTCAATAATTACCGGTCAGTAACCTTGCTTACAGCATTTTCAAAAATCACCAAGAATGTAATGTACTCAAGAGTGGTTAGCCATCTCAACAGTAATGGGATACCTAGTAAATCACAGTTCGGATTTCAAAAACGCTGTTCTACTGAGACAGCTATATACAGTTTCACTGCCCATGTAATAGAGTCTTTAAATAGTAAAATATCGCCAATAGGAATTTTCTGTGACTTATCCTAAGCATCTGATTGTGTGAACCATGACATTATATTACAGAACTTGCAATTCTACGGTATAAATGGAACAGCATATGAATGGTTTAAGCCATATCTACAAAAGAGGAAACAAAAAAGTTTCTTTCTATGGTTTAGATGATTTAAGGAAGTTTGCCACTTCATCTAACTGGAGTGAAATTACATTAAGTGTTCCACAGGGTTTGATCCCGGGTCCCCTTCTGTTCTCGATATAAATGGACAACCTTCCTAACTTCTCTGAAACAAGAAGCTAACCCGACACTATTTACTGATTATGCAAGCATCATTATTTATCCAGTAAAAGAAACTCCAATGTAAAATGATACAAATAATGAATTTGCAAAAGTTGTTCATTGCTTTTCTGCGAATGGGCTTGCTCTGAACTTAAAAAAAACACAGTACATCCAATTTTCTGCCACAAGGAGTACAGTTCCTTCAATAAAAATAGCACATCAACAGAAGTCAGTAGACAGGGTAGAGCATACTAAGTTTGTAGGTGGACGTATAGATGAGTTTCTTAATTGGAAAAATTCATATTTTGGATCTCCTAAAGCGACTAGGTTCAGGAACTTTGCAATCAGAATAATTGCCAATTTTGAGGATATAGAAATTAGTAAGCTAACATACTTAGCACAATTTCACACTCTGATGTCATACGGAATTATATTTTGGGGTAACTCAACACTTAGGCGAATGTATTCACTGTTCAGAAGAAAGAGGTTAGAATAATTTGTGGGACTCATAGTCGTACATCTAGGCATCTGTTTAAAAGGTTAGGAATTCTTACAACAGCCTCATAGAACATTTACTCACTAATGAAATTTGTTCTCAATGACATGGACCATTTTAAAAACAACAGTGACATTCATGATTATGATACTAGAAGGAAGAAAGACTTACACTCTCCTCTTCTTTACCTATATTTGGCACAGAAAGGGGTAAAATATGCTGCTGTAAAACTTTTTGATAAATTACCAGATGAAATAAAATGTTTGACAGACCATACATGAATTCTTGAATAGGAATAAATAAATTTATAGGTATAATATATGAGTTTTGTGCCATTTAATGATATGGGGTACATGATAAAAATTTTAAGCATAAAAAAATTGATTCATGTATGCATTTATTATGTACTTGACACATTCCACATCATAATGGTTACTGTGAGAATGATCAATGGAACACATAACCAACAAATGAAACTGATTGTTGCCCACAGCAACAAGGCCTTGCAATGCAGACTTTGTCTGCCCACTCTCTACTGCCTTTCTTATGTAAATCTTGTCCCCTCCACACTTCTCTACTGCTCCACTTCTCTGTGTGATAACACCTTCCTACATGGGCTATAGTTTTTGCAAAAATACTTAACAGCTATTTTAGAAACATACAAAAATCGAAAAATTGTGTAATTTAAGACAGAAATATAGTGAATACACATCTTTTATGAGTTTTTATTGTTTTTAAAAATTTAAGTGAAGCTACTCTATTTTGCAGAAACATACAGACAGAATAAAAAGATTCTTGTATTCAGATTTGGGTCTGTTCACTACTTAATAAATTTATGAATTTCATTTACAGTTTGGCACTGGAATAGACATTCCGGACATTTCTTTTGAAATCTGCCATTAACGTTAAGGGCTTTTGAATCACAGAAATTATTCAATACTAGAGATGAGAGTGAACTCAAGCACAGTTTTATAAAAATTATCAATAATCCACTCACTCTGCTATGGTCTGCTATAGGAGGAGATCAGTACAAGGAATCAGCTTCAGTTATATATTTGGCAGGATCTAATATAGCTTAAGGCATTCATGGCAGTTAAAGTTGAAAAAGTCAATTTGTTTTCACATTGAAACAATAAGAGGAATTTATAACCCACTGCCTGTACATATTGCCATATAACAACAATGGAAATTTCTGGATGAACTAAAACATAAAATAAGGACTGTAGAGGACTGATGTATCACACATGTAAACACGCAACAGAAAACATTATTCACACTAGTTTTTGAGCTCTTTACCTTCCTCCAGCAAAAATGCACATACTCACACACACAACCACACAAACTCCCAAGCACACTCTCCCACAACTATAGAAAGGTTGACTAATGATTATTGATTATTGAGAGCAGTTGCCTGCACAGCTGCAGGTGCTGAGGATGTAGAGAAGGACACACAAGGCAAGGAGGGATAGTGGGATTAATGTGGGGAAGATCTTTCGACAGATGACTCAGTGGCTGCACACCAAGACAAAAGTAGTTCAGAAGATAGTGGGAAAGGAAAGGGGGGACAGGGGTGAGAGAGAGGTGTGAAGGGGGAAGATGGGGAGGGGTGAGAGAGGGGAGGATATAGGAGGGGGAGGGAGTGAGAGAAGAGGGATAGGGGCAAGAGAGGGAGGGGGTGGGAGGGGAAGGGGGAGAGAGGAGTGGGGAGGGGAAGGGGAGTGAGGAGGGAAGTGGAGAGGGTGCGGGTAAGAGGAGGGGAGTGGAGGAAGAGGTGGCAGATGGGGGGAGGTAGACTGGGAGGAGAGGGGGAGGGAGAGGGGAGGGGGGGAGGGAGAGGGGGCGGTGGGAGTGAGAGAAGGGGAGGGGAAGAGAGGGGGAGGGGAGAGAAGAGGGGGAGAGGGGAGGGGGGGAGAAGAGGGGGAGGGGAGATAAGAGGGAGAGAGGGGGAGATGGGAATGGAGAGGGAGAGGGAGGGAGGGGAGAGGGAAAAAGAGAGGGGGGAGGGAGGGAGAGAGGGGAATGGAGAGGGAGAGGGGGAGGGAGGGAGGGGAGAGGGAAAAAGAGAGGGGGGAGGGAGGGGGAGAAAGAGAGAGCCCACTTGACACGACACGAGGCGGGAGGAGGGGGAGGGGGGGCAGCAGGACATCATCTGGACAGGAAAGGAATGCTGTAGACAGATGAGAGAAGGGAAAAGGTCAGGTGAGGCAGTGGTAGACAGTTAAATGGAGGTTTAGGCCAAGGGGATTCTACAAGTGCAGGATATGGTGGAGAGACAATTCCCACCTGTGTAGTTATAAGAAACTAGTGCTGCCAGGGAGTATCCAAATGGCTCCCTTAGTGAAATAGTTGTGGGAGTCACCTGTGTTGTGGTGCACAAAATGTTCGGCAACTGGTTGGTATGAAATGAAATGTCGTGTGGCTAGGGCCTCCCGTCGGGTAGACCGTTCGCCTGGTGCAGGTCTTTCGATTTGACGCCACTTCGGCGACCTGCGCGTCGATGGGGATGAAATGATGATGATTAGGACAATACAACACCCAGTCCCTGAGCGGAGAAAAATCTCCGACCCAGCCGGGAATCGAACCCGGGCCCTTTGGATTGACAGTCTGTCACGCTGACCACTCAGCTACCTGGGGCGGACACTGGTTGGTCATATTTGCAGTTTGCCATAGTTTGGAGGTAACTATTCATGTGAGTAGATGGTTGATTACTTGTCATGCCCACATAGAACACTGGGTAGTAACTGCAGCATAGCTGACACAAAACATGGTTGCTTTTAAATGTGGCCCTGCCTTTTATTGGCTAGGAAATGCCAGTGAGTGGACTGTGATAGGAGATGGTTAGGTGTGTGGGACATATTTTGCACTGGAGTTAACCACAAGGGAATGACCCATGGGGTGCATTCGGAGTAGGTTTGGAATAGGGACGGATAAGGATATTCTGTAAACTGCGTGGGCAGTAGAACACTGCACGATGTGTCTGTCAATAAGGTTTTATCGAGCTAGTCTACAGACAGATCTGCTGTGTCACCTCCTGAAACACCAGTAAACCTGTTAACCAGCCACCGACCAGCACTCCTCTGATCTGCTAGTATCACCTTGGCCTTGAAAAGATCAACAAAAAGCTCAACCACACCCTTCACCAGGCTTTCAACTACCTCTCATTACACCCTGAGATGAGGGACATTGTACCTCAAATCATACCCACATCAACCAAAGTAGTGGTTTGCCAAGCACCAGACCAATAGAATATCCTTGCCATACAGCTCCCAATCCTGCACCCCATGGGTCATTTCCTTCTGGTCAACACAGGAGCAAGACACTTCCATACACCAACCCACCGTCCACCACCTCGTACTGCAGTCAAGTCATATGCATTGTAATGTTCTGATATAGGCTAGATGAAGTGTATGAGAACTTTAGGGGAGTTTCAGGTGAGACATAGTTTTCGAACAGTCAGGAGCAAATGCCGAAAGACAAACATCCAGTGATAGCAGGTAGCTGCTTGGGTCAGCACCAAACACTGTCACAGGGAGCACCTGCAAGTGGCATGGATTTTGGGACTCTTGGAGGATACTTGTAGGAGACTCAAACAATCGAAAATTCAGGATGGAATGATGACAATATTATGAAAAGGATAATTGCTACTCACCATATAGCAATGATGCTGGGTCAAAGATGTGGACAACAAAACAACTTTGCGACAGTCTTTTTGTTGTGCCTATCTGACTCGGCATCTCCAAAATATGGTGAGTAGCAACTATCCTTTCACAATATTATAGGAGACTCAAGGAATTCTAGAGTTTCATAACAATCAATTACTTTATTCCAACTTAACTACTACACTGAAGACCATTTATAAACATAGATGAGAGAGAACAGAAGAAGAATCACCCAGTGCTTCATTAAGTACAAACATTTGAGAGCAACATTAAAAGTGAGAAAACAGACTTAAATTGGACATTACCCAAGGTTGGTGTTGAGCGACACGTAATCCCGACACTCTGACTGAGAAATACTTGGAATACGAAAACCTGAGGCTTTAGAAAGTATTCTGACAGCACAATGTTTCTGCAGCCACCTCACTAACACTACTGGAATGTCACAGTCATTTGCCAGTCTAACATGGGACTTTTCTCCTTCATGGTGCCTCCAACCAACTCCATTTTGCATCCATCCCCTTCTTCTTCTCTGCTGGATGACTGCTTCTAGCATTCAGACTAACAAGCTGTACATTTGGTAGCAACAGCATCCAGCTGAAAGCTAAACATCACTGCCCTTCTTAGTACGGTAAGGAACAACAGTGTTTTACATCGCCATGCTCCACCCTGCAGACGCAGGCTTCTATCTCATGAGCAGAGGCCTCTACTTCAGCAGTTTTCTTCATTTTCCCTCTCAATCTAACTTCTGTGAAACTACTGATGCGGCTATTCTTAGGTGTAATGGTCATTCTTGCTGCATGTGCTAAGAAATGCCTGTTTATGATTATCGCCTACTTACAACAACATGTAGATGGTTGTGGAGATACTAATTAGTTCTCTTTATCATGACTTATACCCTGGGACAGCTGTCCAAGCATTTGCAGTTCGTAAGTTTCTTCCATTACTATTTCCCTAGAGTAACCTAAAAGCTACGATTTACGCCTGTACCTACAGTGTGTCTCTGGTTTCTTGCCTCGGAGCACTCTTGCTGACTCCCAACAGTCTCAAGCTTAACAGTGAATGATTCAATAAGTTGTTAATATATGACAGCATTTCCTTTCCAATGGCCAATGGCCTTGCCACACTGATAATACTGGTTCCCATCAGATGACTGAAGTTAAGTGCTGTCAGGCTTGGCTAGCACTTGGGATGTTGGTAAGCGGGATGCACTTAGCCGTTGAGACAACCATGTAAGGAGCTACTTCATTGAGAAGTAGTAGTTACGGTCACGAAAACTGACAATGGCCAGGACAGCAGTGGGCTGACCACATGCCCCTCCACAACCACATCCCGTGACACCTAAAACCTGCTGTGGCAATCACTCGATACCATTTGGGCCCCCCAGGGCCCGTCCAGACAGAGAATTTCCTACCCAATAAAAGGCAAGGTCATGTGTAAAATCCGAAATGTTATACATCAGCTATGCTGCAATTACTCTGCAGCATGCTATGTGGGCATGACAAGTAACCAATTGTCTACTTGCATGAGTGGCCATCATCAAACTGTGGCAGTCTGCAAACTTGATCACCCAGTTCCAAAACATGCTGTGTACCACAGCACAAATGACTTCAACAGCTGCTTCAGTAACTGAGAAAATGGATTCCCCTACCAGAATAGTTTCTCTGAACTACATAGGTGGGACTTCCCTCTCCAACACATCCTGCACTCACGCAATTCCTCTGATCTAAACCTCCGTTAATCAGTTCCTCATTACCTTTTCCCTTCTCTCTTCTGTCCTCACCACTCCTTTCCACTCCAGATCATGTACTGTCTTCTCCCAGCACTCTCCCCCCACCCCCAGAGGTGGCATGCATTCTCTCTCTCTCTCTCTCTCTCTCTCTCTCTCTCTCTCTCTCTCTCTCTCCCCCCCCCCCCCCCTCCCTTCTACCCTTTTCCACCCTTCCTCCTTCCTTCCTGTCTCCCTCTTCATCTCTACCTTCCTCTCCCTTCCTCCCATCCCTTTCAACCCCACTTCCTTTCTCTATCTCTTACGAACTCTACCCTCTGAATTTCTTTTGTCTTGTTGTGCAGACACTGAGTCATCTGTCGAAAGACCTCCTTCACACTATCCTACTAACCCCTCAGTTCTAGTGCATTCTTCTCTCCTCCCTCCACACCACCATCTGCGCAGGCAACTGCTCTCAATAAGCGATAATCAACAGCCAGTCTCACGGCAGGAATGTGGTTGGGTGTCTGTGTGCCTAAATATGTGTACTTTTTCTAGAGAAAGAGTAAGAGCTCGAAAGCTAATATGAATACTGTTTTCTACTGCATGTTTCTATATGCCACACCTCACTCCACTGGTTTCTCTTATATTATACTGTTGTTTAGATCTAGCAAGTACACATTAAAAAGGGTTTGAGCCTATTCCTCGAGCCAATATGACATTTAAAGTTACATGCAGCAGTTTAAATAATAAAATGTGTATTAAATAAAACACTCATACTCAAATGTTTACAAGGAAGTAATCAGTTTATTTTAACTTCGAGTCTCTACATTACATAACTTACCCCACCATCTATTATGTATAATCCTTTGTCTTTCTTCACAATATTGCAGTGAGACCTTGACACATACATTGATAGGCAATTGATTTCATTATATCGTGCCCTTCCAACTCTGTACTGTAAACAGAATTTCAAACTGTTATCATATCTGTGATACATGATATGGAGTATGTGAACTTACACTACATCTTACTTGTTGAACATGTTATACTTGTTGGATAATAGATGAGAAGCAAATATGCCTAAAATGATTGGAGTTATAAATAAAGATGTTTTTGGTTAAAATGAAAGCATGTACTGGAGATGTTATGGTAATAAAACAGTGAGACCACATGACCTAGAGAGAGACGTAAACAAATAAGAATTGTTTCTTCTCTGTAACATCTGAGATCTATAACGAGGTGCACATTTATAAGGAACTATTATAACATCTATTATTTTTGCTTATATAAGGTTCCAACTGTTTGAAGAATAAATTATGACTTCTCAATTAGATATTTTAGCTGTTGTTCTTGTTGTTGTTGTTATCTTCATTCTGAAATATGTCACAATTTTGTACAATAATAGAGAAGCAGATGTGCCTAAACAGAATGGAGCTTTAAATGAGGATACATTTGCTGAAAATAAAACCATATTTACAGAACTTGCTAATAGTGATAAAAGGGCAGGATCATGTGACACACAGAGCTATGTAAACAAATACGAAATGTTTCTTCTCTGTAACATTGGGGATTTATATTGTTACAGCTATTATTTTTGCTCATGTATAAGGCTCCCCACTATTTCAAGAAAATTCCAACTTGACAATTAGGAGCAGCTGCAAAAGTTACAAAGTGTAACATAAAACAAACAAGGTATCTGGCCTTGTAAGTAAGATATGGACATAATGTTGAAGGAAACCACGAGTTTACACAGCACACAACATTGTCTTCACTGATAATGATAAAATATTTTGATAAGCTAGATGTTAAAATAATTAAAATAAACAAATACGCCAGTATGTAAAGATCACGATAAAAAGAAAAAGCTTAGCATTGCGTGAAACTCTCTCTCTCTGTCTTGTAAATTCTTGATTGCCTTCATCATGGTGTCCATATTCTACCTACTAGCTCCAATGGCCTATTTGTTTTTTCTTATACTTCATAACTTTTGTTGCTGCTGATTGTGAAGTTAGGATTATTTTTTGAAACAATTGGAGCCTTAAGTGAGCAAAAATAATGAGTGCAATAATGGGTCCCTATAAACATCCACCATGTTATAAGTCTCCGATGTCAATGAGAAGAAACAGTTCTTATTTCTTTACAAATCTCTCGGAGTCACAAGGTCTCACTCTTTTATCCCTACAGCATGTCCTGCAAATACATTTTCATTTTAAGCAAAAACACCCTAATTCAGAATTCCAACCTGTATACATTTGTATGTGTGGCAATGAACATCAGACAAAACAGAGATGAGCTAAGCACACTGAAAAACATTAAAGCATCAGCTTTGAAAGACTGAGAAATCAATCAGGCAACATACAATTTTAAAAAGAGATCCACAGCAGCTGCATCAACCATAAAAAAAAAGAAAAAATAAAGAAAGAAAGAAAGAAAACTAAAGAAAGAAAGAAAGAAAAAAAATAAAGAAAGAAAGAAAGGAAAGAAAGAAAAGATGTGATCTCCGTTTATCACTATTCCCTTGTCTGTTGTCTGAAAACAGAATGCACCCAGTAAAATGTAATGCACTAACTGTAGAGGGAGAACAAGGCTTGTATACAGTAAGCAGATTAAAGTGGATATAGGTTGCAGTGGTAATGCAAAGATGAAGAGGCTTGCACAAGGTGGTCCATGTGGAGAGCTACATCAAACCAGTCTGAAGATACCATCATCTTCATCAAATCATCATCATTGTCAACAACAATTAAAACATAAAGAGACAGACCAAGGCTACTGTATTTTCTCTGTCTGAGTGTGCAGATGATATTACATCATGGCAGCAGTATATCTACATGCACACCATAAGCTGGGTGTTCCCAAGTTAGATGACAACCAGTATCCATGTGAAAGTGGAAGTGTCTTTTTCATGACAAGTTATGCAGATTATCATCATCTTGCCTTTCGCTGCTGTGGGTGTGTATACATGCCCTGCTACATTGCTGCTCAGGTGCTGTGGACATGTATACATGTGCCGCTTTGATTTTTCTACACTGTTATAGACATCTGAATGCGTCCTGAGCCGCTAACCTCTCAATGCTGAGGACGAGTTACTTCCATACTCGGTGAATAAAAAAGTTTCATGTATTTATCAATAACATATGTGCCTCACTGTGTACTGTCATTTGCAGAACACCTCGTTTCGATATCTTGAATCATTTATGAGACATAACGATTGTTATGAGCACTCGAGTTGTGATGTGTGAGGATGTGAATGGGTGAGTCACACATTACCATCCTTCAAATATAAAACCCAAAATGAGATATCCTTTTGGTATCAACTTTAAATAAAATTTAGGTATCTTGGCTACATTTCATTCCCTGCAATATATAAGCTAACAATCAACCATATGTTAAGTTCACGCAATGCCTTTTTACCTTAGTGAACTCTTTAAAATTCCATCTGATATTTTACTTAATTTGATGTACGACAGTAAATATGACAGACAATGAAATGAAATTCAGTTCTTTGAGTGCAGCTATCATACTGTAAGCGTGCAGAAATCAAATGTTTCCACCTAATATTTTCCGAAAAATTGGTTCAGTATTTCCTATCGATCGGAACACTGTCTCTCAGACAGGCACCAGCATTTGACAAGCAGTACAGCCATAATAAAAGCAGCCACAACAAGAAATGCAAAGACCTTGTCTGTAGAAGCAAAAGGGTTAACTATCAAGCTTATTTTAAAATGGGTCAGTTGATATTTAGACTCTATATGTAACGGACATCATTTGAACCTTGATTGAGAATACATAAAATATTTTCCCACATACTCATACTCAGGGAATAGGAGTTATACGTAATAGCATACTACAGTGTTCTCATTTATTTGCACCGTATGTATCTGTGTGAAATGTGGATGCATTGTGTAGTATCAAGATATCAATGAATTGTCCGCCTCTGGTAGCTGAGTGGTCAGTGCGACAGAATGTCAATCCTAAGGACCTGGGTTTGATTCCCGCCTGGGTCGGAAATTTTCTCCGATCAGGGGCAATTATGAACAGACACTGATTAAAAGGAAACAATGATTCAAGATAAAGATTATCAAGGTTCATAATACACAGTAACAAATAGGAGTAAAACTGATGCCAGATACTGTATTTCTACTGCAAAGATCACATAGGACAGTTCAGTATCTGCACTCCTACAAAGTTTTGAGTATTGAGGAATGTTATTGTTTCTGACTTGCACAGAGGGCAGTACATTTCCTTGTTTGTACGTCACCCTATCCATACAGGAAGATGTAAACAATGAAATGCATTGCCCTCTACTCAAGTCAAAAACAACAGGTACTCAATACTCAAATCTTTACAGGATTAAATATTACAAGCTGGAAAATAATAACACTATTGAGTTTATGGGTAAGCGTTGTAGGGTTGCCGAATCCAATGATGCACGCTACACCACATGTAATAAACACTATTTTTATTTCTCGTAAGCACACATATACAGTTGTTTACATTCTGAATTCTCGGTACACGTCCGTACACTTTCGCGCGCGACCACAGACTGGGGCAAAGAGCTTGCCAAAAACAAAGATATTAACCGCGACTTGGTCGATAGTCGCCACATTAGCCCCCCCCCCCCCCCCCCCCCCCCCTAGAGTGTGGAGCACAAACATAAATATTGGGGCATACATGTAAAGGGAACACCCAGGGGGGAGGGAGAGGGTGTTTAATCAGAAACCATACCTTACATTACATTACATTAGTAATTGAAGTCTTCGAGCCAGCGAGGGGGGCGGATGGTCCTGCCTGACCGGGTGAATCCTCGTACAGCAGTTGAGGGATCTGGGGAGGGGATGGTGGGTTGTGAGGGGCCAGGATAGCGGATCTGAATGCCTGTGGCGGTACGTATGACTTTGACCGTTGATGGGTCAGTACCAACAGGCAAGAGGACAGACTGGAGGAGATGAATGTGAGTTAAGTTGTCACTGGGGAAGCTGGCTTGTTCGTAGAAGATGTACACATTACCCGGCTGCATAACAAAAAACACATTAGAGCTGCAAATAAGATCTGTGTTGACATTCACTACCACTTCCTGATACGGGTTGACAGAATCTCCACACGAGTCGTCATCGGTGACATCACACGCTCTGAGGCTGGTCCCTGATACATCACTGAATCCTAACAGGGGAGAGGCGAGGGGCTGCCTGTAGGAGGGTAAATCATCACACGCATCACTCTGCCTAGGAATGTCACACGCACCTGTAGCACTGTCACACAACTGGGAGTGGGGAACGTCACACGTGTGGGAATGGGCATCGCTCATCCATGGACTGTCGGTAGATGCCTCATGCGAGGTGGGTGCAGCAGGGGATGGGGTCTGACTGGGAGGGGTATCGGGCAGTTCTCCCAGAGTCCATGCAGGTTTGAGGCGGCAGACGGATACCGTTTGAGGCGTGCTGTTAATGAGCACTTCGAACGTGTTGGTACGCCGTGATATGACTCTGTGCGGGCCCGTATATGGAGGTCTGAGTGCCGGTCGGATGGTGTCGTCACGCACCATGACGTGAGTGCACGACGCCAAGTCCTTATGCAGAAATACGGGAGGGGGCGTGTGTGGTCGAGGAGGCGGCACGCGGATGTTAGCAATTAGCTCCTTGACCTGCCCGACGAATGTCGAGTCGCAGATTTGATCTGGAGGAAGTGAAGGCTCAACTAACTCTGCTGGGAGTGTGAGGGGTTCTCCATACAGTACCTCTGCCAGGGATGCGCCAAGGTCCTCTTTGTACGCGGCCCGAACGCCTAACATTACCCATGGTAAGGCATCGGCCCACTCACCTCCGTGGCACATCAGGGAAGCTTTAAGCGTTCGGTGCCAGCGTTCCACAAGCCCATTGCTCTGGGGGTGGTATGCTGTAGTCCTAAATCGTTTCACCTCACACAGTTCACAAAGCTGTCGGAAGAGGGCAGACTCGAACTGGCGGCCCTGGTCGGTGGTGACAGAGACTGGGCAGCCGAAGCGCGAGATCCACATTAACAGCAGGGCTCGGGCCACTGCATCGGCTGTGATAGTAGTGAGAGGAATTACCTCTACCCAGCGGGTAAACCTGTCAATTGCGGACAGTATGTAACGGAAGGGGCCTGAGGGGGGTAAGGGCCCGACGATATCGATGTGTATGTGCTGGAATCTTCTTTTTTGCCACATCGAACGTACCCATGGGGGGCTGTGCATGACGTCCTACTTTTGCGCGCTGACAAGCCACACATGCTCGTGCCCAACTGCGACACTGTTTTATCACCCCGGGCCAAACAAAACGTTCAGATACCAGACGTGCGGAGGCGCGAATGCCAGGGTGTGCCAAGTCGTGGATACTATTAAATATGTCCCAGCGGAGAGGTGCAGGAATCACCGGGCGTATGCGTCCTGTTGAAATGTCGCACCAGATGGGTGATGAAAACCCAGGAAGTGTCCGTAACTCTAGTTTGAGTCCTGTTTTGATATCGGAACGCAATGCTGCGAGTTCAGTATCCTCTGTCTGCAATTTAGGGAGCTCACTGAGGTCCAGTTGTGAAGATAAAACCGACACCCGAGACAGAAAATCAGCGACGACTTGTCTGCGCCTCTGACGTAACGTATGTCGTTCATAAACTGACATATAAGGTCCATATGCCTAAAATGTCTCGGGGATGAGTCCTTACCTGGGTTACGGAAAGCGTAAACCAATGGCTCGTGGTCGGTAAATACCACGAGATGGCGACCTTCGATATCGTCTTGGAAATATTTGATAGCCGCGTAAATAGCAAACAGTTCCCGGTCGAAGGTCGACCATTTACGTTGGGAAGCGGTCAGTTTGTGGGAGAAAAATCTGAGCGGCTGTACAACAGAACCCACGGATTGCTGAAGTACTGCCCCCACTGCTGTATCACTTGCGTCTGTAGTAAGCGAGATGGGAGCATCAGGAATGGGGTGAGCAAGCGTAACAGCTGTCTGTAAGGCTGACTTTAGATTATCAAATGCGCGACGCATATCCGGAGTCCACGTGACCGCCCGAGACCCTGATGTCTTTTTTCCTGCGAGGGCATCCGTCAGTGGGGCTTGTATGTCGGCGGCGCGGGGAATATGTTTACGGTAGTAATTTACCGTTCCAAGGAAGCGGCGGAGGCCCTGAAAATCTTTGGGCAAAGGCACCATACTAATGGCCTCCACCCGTTCAGTTAGGGGGCGGATGCCGTCGCCCGAAACTCTGTGGCCCAGAAAAGTGACACTGGTGCGGCGGAGTTGTGACTTAGTATTGTTCACTGCGATACCGTTTGCTTTTAATAGTTGGAGCACTGTATTTAAATGTTGTTCATGTTCCTCGAGGGAGGAAGAAAAAATTAACAAGTCGTCCAGGTACGCATATGCAAAGTCCAGTTTTCCAACCAGCGAGTCGATGAACCGTTGCCACGTCTGTGCAGCATTTTTAAGGCCGAATGGCATAAACAAATACTCGAACAACCCGAACGGGGTGATGATAGCGGTCTTTTCAACGTCCTCAGGTGCCATTGGCAGTTGGTGGTACGCCTTATGACAATCGACTACACTGAAAATTTGTGCCCCATGCAGCTGGGAAGCAAAGTCTTGAATATTTGGGACGGGATAATTATCTAAAATTGTTCTGGCGTTAAGCGCCCGATAGTCACCGCAGAGGCGGAAAGTGTCATCTTTCTTAGGCACCAAATGAATGGGTGACGACCAACACCTAGAAGAAGGGCGGATAGTCTTATTATCTAAAAGTTCCTAAACAATAGCTTTGGCGTGTTTAAGTTTTTCAGGATTTAAACGCCTAGCCTTTGCACGTACCGGTGGGCCTTCTGTGGTATTTATTCTGTGGACAGTACCGTTATTGATCGCGAACACCGATGGGGATGCTGGACCAGCACCCGTTGCACTGTGACTAACCTGTAATGCACACGTGTGTGTGTCCAAGGCCGGCAGTTCAGCAGCAGTGGCGGTGATCCACTGGTAGTCCTTGTCGAAGAGCTCGGTGGGGTACCTGGTAGCGTCGCGGGTACAGCTTCCGTCCGGCAGTAGAAATGTCACGCGGCGTCGGCTGCAGGTGCGAGGAAGTGGTGCGGGGGTTGGGGGCGTGGCCGTGTGCGACAGCTGGGCGGTCTGCTTACGCGCGTCCGTGAGCTTGGCTTGCATGGCGGCGATGCGTAAGCGGAGGGCCCCATTGCTGTCCCGAAGTTCGTCGTTGTGTGATCTAAGAGAAAGCACTGCAACAGCAGTTTCCGCTAGCTCACACAGCAGAATGGCACTTTCGGATGAGAGGGGTAAGATATCTGAACCGGTGGTACGGTCTCCCGAGTTAAAGGTTAATGTACCTCGTTGTAGGTCGGGTGACAGTGCGTGGGCTAAGAGAAAATCTACCCCAAGCACGGGTTCATCCACATCCGCGATAACGAAAGTCCACTGTAAGGGTGTATTAATGTCCTGCAGTTTAAGGCTTAAATTCGTTATTCCATGAGAGCGGATCAGGGAATTATTGGCGGCTCGAAGCGGGGGGCAAGGCTGAAGCTCGAATTTAATACCTGCGGACAAAGGTATCACACTAACCTCAGCCCCCGTGTCGACTAGAAATGAAAGGCAAGACACTGCATCTTTCACGTACAAGCGTCCTGGCGCGTGAGGAGAAGAAGTATTTAGTGATAGGCGTCTGTGCGGTTCAACGCAGCCCGTAGCGCCTGAATTGGGTGGCGTTATTAGTTTGGGAACGCGCATGGAGAACGACAGTTCTTAGCCGCGTCGCCAAAGCGGGAGTGGAAATAACACCAAGCGGGGCGGCGCGTGGCGTCGCCCGTCGTGCTGGTTGAGGTCGAAGCGGCAGTGGAGGGGGACTTGTTTGTAGTTCCCTCCGATGGCGACGCTGCAGTAGTGCTGGTAGGAGAGGAGTTACTGCGGCGGTTGCCAGGCGGCGTTGGCTCCGCGCGCATGCGTGGAGCGAGTCGTGCGCACTCTGTACTGCAGGATGGGAACTGCCGCGCAGGTGTGCCAACCCCTGAGGCCTGAGGGCACCCTGGGGGGGCATGCGGGGGGGGGGGGGCAGAATGTTGTAAACCTGGTCTGCGATCTTCAGTTTGGCATCTAGTGGGGCCGAAGTTACATGTAGAAGGTGAAGTTGAACTTGCGGGGGAAGTTTCAGCAACCAGATGGTCCAAAGTGTAATGTCCGGCATGTGATGCGTGTCAATCATAGCGCGGAGATGACGCCAGAGTTGCGACGGGGACCTGGATCCCAGCGATTCCTGACTGATGAGGCGGATAGCTTCCTCTGTCGATGTGGATAGTCGCTCGAGGACGGTGCGTCGGGCGAACGCATATTTGTCCGTAGCGGGGGGCGAAGCCACAATGTCGCAGATCAGATCCGGTTCGTCATGGAGGTGACACAGTAAGCATAGGAACTTCGAATTGTCGTCGGCGACGCCGTGTAGCTGCAGGACGTGGTCGACCAAGGTAAACCATGTGCGTGGGTGATCCTTGCGAAGGGGTGGTAGCTTCGGCCAACGGGTGGGAAAGTCTTGACATAAATGTTTATCAGAAACTGTCTCTCCCTGTCCATAGTTCTGCAACGTAATTGTCTCGGGTGCAGTAGCGGTGCACCAGCTTCCGCCACTGTCAGTGGCACGCGGCACGGTAGGCGCGGCTGGCTCGACCTCGGTTGAGAAATCAACGAATCGAGCGGTCGACGGAGTAACGCCGACGGGCGTAGAATGGACCGGCGCGGTAGAATCGACCGTAGTCGACCGATGTGCGGCGAACGACGGAATACAGTTTCCGGGCCCCTCCCCTACAGGTGCATTAAAATAGTTAAAATCACCTAATGTTTGTGGAACACACGCGGCAGGAACGGCGTGTGCCGTCGGAAACACTCGAAAAGCGGACGCTGGTGGTGTAGGGGGGGTTGGTGCAAAATCCGGAGTTCCAGCAGAAATATGAACTCTCCTGTCTTGAGCGTCCGGCTCGATTTGTACAGTCACTGATTCAGGTGGAAAATTCACACTTGCACTTGGGAAACCTGTAAACATAGTCACTGGGGTTTGAGCACATTGTGTCGGCTGTTGAGCACTCGGAACACGTGGCTGTGGAATTGTATAAACACTGTCCTGTTGAGTACAGCTAATCGATGTTTTCGGAAACTGCGTAGAGCTATTGCGGACGCCCGGTGGATAATTGTAAAACCATGCCGAAGCGTCCGTTGGAACACTTAGTTGGCACGTGGTCGGTGTAGCAGGCGGCAAGCGCTCCATTGTGTACTGTTCGACGGTATAAGATTTCGTTGTAGCACTCGCGAAGAAAATTCGGGGTCACCAGTATGGGTAAGCGTTGTAGGGTTGCCGAATCCAATGATGCACGCTACACCACATGTAATAAACACTATTTTTATTTCTCGTAAGCACACATATACAGTTGTTTACATTCTGAATTCTCGGTACACGCCCGTACACTTTCGCGCGCGACCACAGACTGGGGCAAAGAGCTTGCCAAAAACAAAGATATTAACCGCGACTTGGTCGATAGTCGCCACAAGTTGTTATTGTTAACTGTTAAGTGAGGTCAGATCAATCAGTTTCAAATGTATATGGTCCTGTAAAATTGATACACCATATTTAAACAAAGTTGAGAAACATTGTTGCAAGTACCTACAAGAACAAAAATATTACACACCAGAATTTTGTTGGTTTTACTATTCGGAATACCTATGATCCAATCTGCAAGTCAATATATTATTAAAATACATTAAACTTCTAAACAAAAACTATTTAAAATGCGGTTAATACCCAAACAACAGCAGAGAGAGTATAGAGACATTTGCAGCAGTTGAGAAAGATCTTCCCTCTAATCTCACTCAATGGATTTAGGATATTCATTGGGAGGCAGATGCACAAGCTACAACTAATGGATAAGACAGATCAGTCAATAGAGCCTGTTGCTCCAAATCATCTATACATACTACATAATAACTGTAGTATTTATCTAATACATTAAGTAGTAAAGAACAAAATCTAAGCTACAAATACATTCTTTGTCTTAATTTTATCAAATTTGAAATTATCCTGGGCTTCCCAAAAATATGAGGTGATTTTCTTCAAGACTGTATAAATAATTAATGTTACCACAATACTACATGGTAATTTCTTGTACAAATTCGAAACAATCTCACTACTCCCAAATGAGTCTTAAAATGTCATTTCACAAATGGACAAGTAACTGCAAGCTGTATTGATATCTGCTGATCGGAATGCTTTTCCAAGTTCTAAGATCTCCTCTAATCAATCTGATTGTCTAATGGAGAATTGCATCTAGAATTTTTAGTGACACACACTAAAACTCCGTCCGAACAGGCCTTGGAAGGCCCAACGGCACCGACCAGTCGCCATGTCATCCTCAGCCCAAAAGGCATCACTGGATGTGGATATGGAGGTGCATGTTGTCAGCACACCGGTCTCCCAGCCGTATGTCAGTTTGCAAGACCAGAGCCACTACTTCTCAATCAAGTAGTTCCTCAGTTTGCCTCACAAGGGCTGAGTGCACCCCACTTGCCAACAGCGCTCGGCAGACCGGATGGTCACCCATCCAAGTGCTAGCCCACCCCAACAGCACTTAACTTCGGTGATCTGACGGGAACCGGTGTTACCACTGCGACAAAGCCACTGGCTAGTGACACACACTAGCGTGATGAATTAACAGCCATACTACAAAGTAAAGGTACAGCAGTCGCATACTCCATTTTCTGCATACATGTAGAGCTGTACTCTGTGTTTTACAGTCATATATGTTTAACACTTAGGCGCCGACGCCCTTAAAAATATAGGCGTGCGCGACCTGCCCGAAAGTCCAATGCCTGTACTTTTACGGACGCATGTTCTCGTTCTTCCCCTTCCTTCCTTTGTGTTGTTACAGCTCCCGCTTGTCTGGGAGGTGCTGCATGGACTGTAGTTCGAGTATTGGTCACTAGATGGTGCGGGCATGCTGTGGAAGGATGTGCTTCCCCTTTTATTTGTCGGGTTTATTGAGCGGTGATTTTTTCCCACACGGTCTCAGTAGCGTCGACATGGCGAAGCGTGGTTTGACAGATGAAGAAATTGCTCACGAGTTACTTCGTGATTTAGAAGAAAGTGACATTGATTTGTCAGGAAGATATTGTAGATGACTCTGATGATGATGTGGACTATGTTCAAGAAGTAGGTTCTGGCAGTTCAGTTAAAGAATTCTGACAACAAAATATGTATAATTTTTGTTCAGATTTTCACTGAAAAAGCTCTCAGTACATAATTATGATTTTCTTTGCAAATACTACTCTTCTGATAGATTCAGAAGAGGAGAGCAGGTGTCCAAGCACTTCAACAGCAAATAATCCCGCCTGAAGAACGAGTGAGACTGACGGCGAGGGGGAAGCCGAGACCTGCGCACCGCACCAATTCTGAGGAAGGTTGGACGGCTACTGATCGTGCATCTGGGGATATTGATCTATTCTCAGGACAATCTGGAATATGCAATGTTGTCAGTTTGGACCATATCAGTGCACCTCTAGAATTTTTTTCATATTTCCTGACAGACAGTATGATGAAACATATAAAGGAACAAACCAATATGTATGCTCAACAATGCATCAGGAAATTATGAAGCACAAATTCCGTTTCACCCACCTGCTCATTATCAAAGTGGAAAGAAGTTACACTTACGGAAATAAGGAAGTCCATATGTGTGTAAGTGTGAGGCCACGTATACGAGAGCATTGGTCCAAGAACCCTGCTGTGTCGTGTAATTTCTGTCCAAACATCTTGAGCCGTGACAGATTTCTTTCTATTTTGAGAAACTTCCACATTAGTGATAATTCCTTAGCTAAGAGGAAAGAAGAAACTGGCTATGACCCACTGCACAAGGTGAGATCCCTCCTAGATAATGAGTGTGCTAATTTCCAGCGTGCGTATACAACATCTCGAAAAATTACAATAGATGAAGGCGTGTGTAAATTTCGAGGTCGTGTGTATTTCAAACAGTGCATGCCACAAAAACCAAATAAATACGTCTGACACAGGTTACTTCTGGAATTTCTCCGTTTATGCAGGTGAAAGGTCTGACACAGTGAATCTGGTAAAGACATTGTTTGCAAATCTGTCAGGAAAAGGCTACACTTTGTTTACGGACAGATTCTACACAAGTCCAATACTTGCTTCAGAACTGGAAACTGCAAAAACTGCTCTTGTGGGAACAACAAGAAAATCTCGGCAGGGATTGCCTCGTGCTATAAAAGATCTGAACCTTCAGCGAGGTGAACTTATTTTCAGGCGTAAAGGAAATATGTCAACACTGTGTTGAAAGGACAAAAGAAATGTGCATATGATAAGTACAAGGCACACTGCTGAGATGGTCACTTTCACTGATGAGAGAGGAAGAGAGAAGTCGAAGCCAGCCTGTGTAGTGGACTACAAGTTTGGTGTTGACTTATCAGATCAGCGATTGTCATACGGCGCATTTGAACATCGAACTGTGAAGTGGTGGAGAAAGTTGGCATTTCATGTTATACTAATGGCGATTGTAAATTCCTGCATATTATACAATAACATTACTGGAAAATGCCTCACAACATCTAACTTCATGACAGTTATCTGTGCAGATATTGCACAAAGCAAAGATCTTGAACCCCGACCTGGTCCATCTGGACTCTCAATACTATTAACTGGAAATAATTTCCTGGAAAAGATTGAGACAGAAGTAGGTAAGAAACAGAAACAAAAACAGTGTGTAGTGTGTTCTCTGACAGAAAAAAAACTGACTGGAAAAGTGTGGCGAAAAGACACAAGCTACCAGTGTAGTGAATGTAAAGTAGCATTGTGCAAAATGCCGTGCTTCAAAATTTACCACAAAATGAACAAAATTGCATCCTAAAATAGTTACAGGAGGTTACTGTAGATAAGGCATACTGTATCCATCATAATTACAATTTTTGTGTAAAATAAAAAAGATTTCCTTCTAGAAAATACAGTGAACATACCTTTGACCAATTTTTCCTTTTTTCAAAAACAATGTTATAATAATAACGCTTGTCAAAAGTATGTATTAATTCAAGAGAAAGGTATTATATATGGTTTTAAACAAGAAAGTCTAGGTTTTTCAATAAGAGTAATTTTATTGCTATAACTGAAACCTTTAATGAGTTGTAGTAGTTTAAAGTACGTTAAAATCAGCCAGTCTTTATGGTAGACACCCGTGCGCAATGGCTCAGTACCCGAAGTGTTAAGATCGAAAAACTTCAAAAAATGCTAATTTTAGAATGGTGTCTTCACACTGTGTTTAGAAACAAGACACTAATAACTGTCAGGAGACACCAATTTCTTGGCCTATAGATTAAAATAAGTTTTTCCAGTTCACTTCACCCATCTGTCAAATGTAATGTAAAAGCCAACTAAGGACCGTAACAAAGTCAAGGGAGCCTGCTGTTTCAACTTAATTTGTGGAGTAATTAATCCAATCATTTATCATCAATTTCATGCCATTAATTGCTATTGCTAATACTGTCAAATACACCTATACTTTCATTTCTGCACATCTGCATTTATATACAACAAAAATGTATTATGGTGTGAATATGGTAACACTATGAAAAACATTGAAACCAGCCACAATTTGATCAAATGAAAGATTTATGTTTTATTTACTAGGGGTACATGTAACCTGAACTTCAGAAAATATAATCTAATCAGATAGATAAAAAGTCTACTCACCAAGCTGTGGCAGGAGATGCCACATATAAAGGTATTGGAATTTGCAGACTTTCGGAGCCACTGGCTTCTTCTTCTGGCAGAAGGGTTGAAGAGGGAGGAAGAAGGATGAATAAAAAGACTTATCAGATGGGATGAGAAGGAAAGACTGACTCAAACTGGATGGAGAAAATTTGGGAAAAGTCGCTCACAAGTGAATTGACTGAATCAGTCATTCCTTCTCATCCCATCCACTGTCTCCCCTGACCTGGGATTTTGGGTGACTTTTCCATACTCTCCCCATTTCCTAAAACTCACCACTCCTTTTCCTTCTCCCCTCTTTCTTTCCCTTCACCTCTTCTGCCACAAGGAGTGACTGGCTCCAAAAGCTTACTAATTTTGATACCTTTATATACGTTTTCTCCTGCTGCTGCTTGCCGAGTAGATTTTTTTATCCATATAATTACATTATATTCTCAAAAACTGATTTTTTTTCATTGAAATATCAGCTCAACTTCAGATTGTTGCACACATTTCTTGTGGATTTTACATATTTCTTGAAACACAAAAAAATCCATGAAAAAATACCGTCTATTCTGCCATCTAAGTATCTGATTAATTCCCATGACAGTTGCTGATAAATAAATAATTCATTCAATGCAGTTGCAGCACACCACTATGACTGCCACTGACCCTTGACCACTAAAATTACTGACTAGAGGGTGAACACGTGTGAAATTGGTATGCTAATTGTCAACAGGTCTTATTTTCCAACTGTAATTCAGTTTGCTTCATCATGCTGGTTGCATATATGTTTGTCCCACTGTGAGACAGTCAACCAATAGTATTGTGCATCACCACTGCATACTGATGTGGGATGCTATTCAGAATGATTCAGAAGCTTCCGCAAGACAAGTATATGGATCTCTACTGCCCAGGAAAAGACATAGGATTTTATGATAGAAGGCGTATCCTAATACAAAACTTCAATAATTTAAAATCTAGAACTGCCCTACTTACTTGCAGAAATAATAGGAAGTGACAAATCGGACAGCAACACAAAGCTACAAAAGAACTGAAGAGAAAAAAGTAAGAAACAAAACAGCAAAAAGTTGAAAGAGATGATGACACAGAAGGGAGAACCAGGAATAAATAAGTATTTTAATATTACTTTGACATTGAAACTTTGATGAGGCATTATCTTTTGTTAATTGACATTAATATGATTCACCAGTATCACCATTACTAATAGTAATCTGAAATAAATGGGCTGTTGTAAATATGAAAAGAACAACTATACAATAACCAGAAGGAATGTTAACTATGTATCATTTTCCTACAGAAAAAAAGAGAAAATTCCAGAGAACTGAGTAACCTCAAATGAAATTATTCAGCTTTTCTGATGTGAATGGCCACATCATAGTGGCTGCAAAAGTTCATAATATTTCCACTACAGATTGCAGTGGTAGTAGCAGCAGCACACCCCTGCTATGAAGATACAGATGTTCGCTCAAGCACTTGTTGCTAATCACAAATATGATTATAAAGTTTTTTTAAAAAAAAAACAATTTATAGGACTTCCTACAGCTGCTTAATTTATTCATTTCATCAGACTATTGCTGGTTAAAAATAATTTCATAATTTGGCTTTCTTTATAACTGTTCTTGGCTAAGGTAAATTAATCTATGTAGTTATCTGTAAAGTTTTCTCACCAATGATGGCGAAAAATTAGGTAGCCACTAAACAAGAACACTATTCAAAAACTCAAGTACACAAAATAACAAAGAAACATCAAGAAAACACTTACACAATCTAGAGATTCATTTAGCACGATCCTTTCGTGTCTTTCTCCTTCATAGTTTACACCATCAGAGAAGATTCTCTCAAGAGACCACACAGTGCACATACTGACTCCTGCAAAAGAAAACATCTTCTAATGATACAAAATTTGTGACCATCTGAAATAGTTTGAATTAACATTCAACAATAACACCAGACAAGGAGAGAAATGAAACAAAATTTGTAAACATACATGAGAACTAAGTGTATATGAGCAATAGATTAAATGTATGCTGAAGAATGTAAGATAAATTTTGCAAGCAAGCAATTTGTTCTGTACGTGCAACAAAGCACTAAATATGTATCAAGTGCTAATAAACACAAGTATGCTGATGATACAAGTATAGTAATAACATCCAAAAACCAAGAACTAAGTGATGTAATTGTAAATGATGTTTTTCATAAAATTATTAAGTGGTTCTCAGCAAACAGACTCTCTTTAAATTTTGATAAAACATAGTATATACAGTTCCGTACAGTAAGTGGCACAACTCCAGTAATAAATATAGACTTTGAACAGAAGTCTGTAGCTAAGGTAGAATTTTCAAAATTTTTAGGTGCGTCCATTGATGAGAGGTTAAACTGGAAGCAACACACTGATGGTCTGCTGAAACGTCTGAGTTCAGCTACGTATGCTATTAGGGTTATTGCAAATTTTAGTGATAAGAATCTCAGTAAATTAGCTTACTATGCCTACTTTCATTCACTGCTTTCGTATGGCATCATATTCTGAGGTAATTTATCGTTGAGTAGAAAAGTAATCATTGCTCAAAAACGTGTAATCAGAATAATTGCTGGTGCCCACCCACAGTCATCCTGCAGACATCTATTTAAGGATCTAGGGATCCTCACAGTAACCTCATAGCATATATATTCACTTATGAAATTTGTTGTTAATAATCCAACCCAGTTCAAAAGTAATAGCAGTGTGCATAGCTATAACACCAGGAGAAAGGATGATCTTCACTATGCAGGGTTAAATCTGACTTTGGCACAGAAAGGGGTAAATTATGCTGCCACAAAAGTCTTTGGTCACCTACCAAACAGCATCAAAAGCCTGACAGATAGCCAACCAACATTTAAAAATAAATTTAAAGAATTTCTAGATGACAACTCCTTCTACTCATTGGCTGAATTTTTAGATATAAATTAAGGTAGGGGAAAAAACCAACTTAAACATTAGTGTCATGCAATATTTTGTGTAATGTAATATCTTGTACAGACATCTTTTATTAACCTGACACATTCTACATCATTACAAAGTGTCGGATTCATGATCTATGGAACAAGTATTAATCTAATCTAATCTATACTTTAGAAAAGGGTCAAGGTACATTTAATTTGTGTGTCATTATCTTCATGACAATGCAAGGTTTACCTGAACCTTCAAACCTAAACTATGTGCCTATTAAGTATCCCACGTACATGAAATATTACTACACTTAATGATTTGTCAATAAGCCCTCAAACTGTTTTAATACTTGGTTCTTTATGGTATTATTGTGTTGTAGTTTGTACAGGAACCATTGGACTAACTTCCATAATCTCCCTCATCATTACTGATTGTAACCACAACCATTGGCTAGGTATTTACACTAGCTTGTGGAGTCTCCCCATGACAATTTGCCAACAATATCTTCACTTATACTTGAGCTCCCAGTGTACTGTAATGCAATTATTATGTTTATACTATATATGGATAGACATTGCAAGAGGAAAGTTGTGCCAAAACTGGCTTCTCAATGTGCTTAACACTATATAAAAAAACTATTTTCCTGCATACATCAATTACTATCAGTCACTAAGATTATCATGTTCTCCAACAATACCACAGCACTCCATTTTCTGATAGATGACTTGAGCAATTTAATGTCAACATCAAAAATCTGAAGTTCTCTCTTTGACATATTGATACATTCATGTACTTATGTTTAGTGTTAGTGAAAATATGGCACTATGAAACTGTTCAATTAATAGTAATTCACAGTGTACTATTTTAGTGACAATCATCCAGCAGTGCACCCAAAAATTAATGACCAAAAGAGAACTGCACTGAAACAAGAAATAAATAATGAAAATAATAACAAAACATGAACCCTGAAATTTAACAACAAATTTATGCCTGGAAGCTTATGGAATATACATCATGCTGCATTAAGTGCTGTTCCTTTGGCACCCAACCCCCCTCCCCACCTAGTGGTACTTTCCCATGTTTGCATTTATTGGACTGTACAAAACAAATTAATTGGCTTCAGGCTGTTCCAGCTGGTGCACTCCCTGTTATGCTGCAGAGCACCCTTACTCCACATAGCACTAACTGTGAACAACTGTACTGCATTGGGTTGGCACTGTGAGCCTTTCAATTTGTTGCTTGTGCTTTACATCATTGCCGACATCATTTTGTTATTCATGGATACAGGAAATAAAGGAAATAAATAAGAAATAACTATTTTAAAAGAAATAAAGAAATTAGGTACGTTTATTACACTTCTGAAATCTGATAGTCTCTCTTCAGAACACAAGCAGAAATATCAGGTGTTAAGGCGTTCACAGCATTAACGTGGAGGATGCTCTTAATTGTCACATTCTGAAGAAACAGTCGTTCTTCTATTTTTATTCTTTTCATTGCTGAAAAAAGCTACTCACAAAAGTATGTAGTGCCGAATACACACATGATCTATGTGGTATTTTTGTGCTGCTTGGGAAATGTTTTTTGCTGTAATGAATAGTACCACAATGACAAATTAAACATATTGTAGCACTTATTTCATCAAAGTTGAATTTGGCAAGTCTAATACTTCTAACTGCAGTGACATTAGCAAACCATTGGAAGAAACTGAAAATAAGTGCTGAACATTTCATTTCCAATTCTAAGTTGGTGAGCTCTTTGAATCTGGTTTCAAGAGATATGGTGAGCTTCTTTACCTTGGCTCTGTAACTGTGAAACTGGTACCTTCAGGCAGTTTTAAAGGCAAATGACTCTGCCTCTCAAACAAAGATAACTTTTCTATGAATGATTTGATTTGATCGTTCATGTGAACTATCAGCTGCTCTTTGGCCTGCAATGATGAATTTAAGTTGTTGAGATGTATATTTATTTTAGCCAAAGGCATCAAATCTTTTAGGCAATGAATTACTTCCCCTTTCATTTTGAGACGCAGGGATATTTTCTTATGAATGGCACAGAAAATATCATCAAAATCCTTTCCCCAGGTAGGCCGATGAAGTGTGCTGTGATGAGTATGTCCCCATACCCTACTTCCATACCAATCAGGAATCCTTTGAATTGGTGGCAATTTGCACCATGATAAACAAAATGTGAAATCTTGGTGATGGCCAATCATTTTTAAGGCATCACTGTCGGCGGCTACAGAAATGAGTCTGTCCCACGACAAATTCATATTGCCTACTGATAAACAGATAGCTTCAATAATAGCAAGTCCTATTGCAATGTAGTCAAGCATCACCACATCCAAAATGTGCAATGTGCTTCCAATAAATCAGATGAAATTTTAATGTATTATTAGCTACCGATATGCCAATCGTTTTTAATTATGGCAGAGCATGGAATAAGGAAAATGAAATAATGGTGTATAATGTAAACCATGGACCTTGCTGTCGGTGGGGAGGCTTGCGTGCCTCACTGATACAGATAGCCGTACCGTAGGTGCAACCACAAAGGAGGGTTGTCTGCCGGGACAATAGTCTGGATGATTGACTGATCTGGCCTGATAACATCAACCAAAATGGCCTTGCTGTGCTCATGCTGCGAACGGCTGAAAGCAAGGGTAAACTACAGATGTAATTTTTCCTACGGGCGTGCAGTTTTACTGACTGGTTAAATAACCATTTGGTTCTCTGGGTGGCGACTACTCGATAGGACATCATTATCTGGAGAAAAGAAAGGAAACTGGCATTCTAAGGATCAGAGCATGGAATGTCAGATACCTTAGTCACGCAAGTAGGGAAAATGGATAGGTTAAAGTTAGATGTAGTGGGAATTAGTGAAGTTTGGTGGAAGCAGAATCAAGACTTCTTGTCAGGTGAATACAAGGTTATCAATACAAAATCACATATGGGTCATGCAGCAGTAGGTTTAATAATGAATAAAAAATAGGAACATGGATAAGCTACTACGAACAGCATAATGAATACATTATTGTAGCCACGATAGACACAAAGACCGTGCCTACCACAGTAGTGTAAGTTTATATACAACTAGATTCACAGATGATGAAGAGATTGAAAAAATGTATGATGCGATAAAAGAAATTATTAAGATAGTTAAGGGAGACAAAACTTTAATAGTATACGGGACTGGAATTCAATAGTAGGAAAAGGAAGAGAAGAAAAAGTAGTAGCTGAATACGGACTGGGGGTAAGGAATGAAAGAGGAAGCCGCCTGGTAGGATTTTGCACAGAGCACAACTTAATCATAGCTAGCATTTGGTTTAAGAATAATGAAAGAAGGCTGTACATGTGGAAGAGGCCTGCAGACACTGAAAGGTTTCAGACAGATTATTTAATGGTGAAACAGAGATTTAGGTACCATATTTTAAATTGTAAGACTTTACCAGGGACAGATGTGGACTCGGGGCCTCAATTTATTGGTTATCAACTGAAGAAACTGCAAAAAGGTAGGAATTTAAGGAGATGGGACCTGGATAGACTGAAAGAACTAGGGGTTGTAGAGAGTTTCAGAGAGAGCATTAGGGAATGATTGACAAGAACAGGGGAAAGAAATACAATAAAAGAAGAATGGGTAGCTTTGAGAGATGAAATAGTGAAGGCAGCAGATGATCAAGTAGGTAAAAAGACGAAGGCTGGTAGAAATCCTAAGGGGGCAGAAGAGATTTTGAATTTAATTGATGAAAACCTAAATATCTTGGAAATTTTACTAAAAACATAAAACTGGGAGGAGATTTGCGAAAAAAACTTAGGTCAGGAAATCTTCTGTGAATTTTATACAAATGTTAAATGTCCAAAAGTATCTACGAAAGTAAAAAAAGCTCAGTAGAAACTGGATCACACCAAAAATTATTCAGAGTAGGGAAGAAGTAAAAGAAGCACATAAAGATTATCAGGAGGATAAATGCTTAGCGAAGAGTGAGGTCTATAAAGAAATGTAGAAAGCTCATAGCAGGTTGATAAGGAAGACAAAAGCCAGCTATTACAAACATACAACTGAAACTTCCTCAAATGTCTCCAAAACTTTGGCAGAAAATAGACAGAAATGCCAGCTTATGTTAATATCACACTGACAAACGAAGGAACACAATTAAATGGTCCATAAGAAGTATGTGGAATTTTATATCTGTACTACATACAGGTAGATGTAATGGTTGTGTTCGTCAAAAATTAGAATGGTCAAATAGTAAATAACATAAAAAGCTTCAAAAAAGCAACAGATTGTATATTCCTATCACCTACAGATGAGACAGAAGTCACAAGTATAATTAAATTCCCCCCCCCCCCCCCCCCCCCCAAAAAAAAAAAAAAAAAAAAAAAAAAAAAAAAAAAAAAAAAAAAAAAAAAAAAGAGAGAGAGAGAGAGAGAGAGAGAGAGAGAGAGAGAGAGAGAGAGAGAGAGAGAGAGAGAGAGAGAGAGATTGCATGGCATGTCTCCTAGAATAATTAACCGTATTTCTAAACACCTAACAAAGCCTATCACATTTCTTACAAATCACATATCATAGGAAGGGGTCATGGAAAAATGTCACCAAGGCAGTGCTGCAGAAATAAATTCAAATACTTACAAATATTTACAGTGCCTGCACTGTATATACACTGAAGCACCAAAGAAACTGGTATAGGCAAGCATATTCAAATACAGAGATATGTAAACAGGCAGAATATGGCACTGTCGTCGGCAACACCTATATAAGACAACAAGTGTCTGGCACAGTTGTTAGATCGGTTGCTCTTGCTACAATGGCAGGTTATCAAGATTTAAGTGAGTCTGAACATGGTGTTGTAGTCTGCGCATGAGTGATGGGACACAGCATCTCCAAGGTAGCAATGAAGTGGAAAATTTCCCATATGACCATTTCACGAGTGTGCTGTGAATATCAAGAATCCGCTAAAACATCTAATCGCCGACATCACTGGGGCTGGAAAAAGACTGCAAAAGAAGGACCAACAAAGAATGAAGAGAATTGTCCAACATGATAGATGTGCAACCCTTCCTCAAATTACTGCTGATTTCAATGCTGGTCCATTAACAAGTGTCAAGTGTGCAAACCATTCAACAAAATATCATCAATAAGTGGTTTCAGAGCCTCCAGATTTGTGTGACTTATCACGTAATCGAAATTTAGCTGATTTCTTTTAGTACCCATGTGAATAACTTCACACTTTTCTTTATTCAGGGTCAATTGCCACTTTCCCCACCTTACAGATATCTTATCTAAATCATTTTGCAAGTTGTTTTGATCATCTGATGACTTTAAAAGACGGCAAACGACAGCATCATCTGCAAACAATCTAAGATGGCTACTCAGATTGTCTCCTATGTCATTAATATAGATCAGGAACAATAGAGGGCCTATAACCCTTCCTTGGGGAACGCTGGATATTACTTCTGTTTTACTCAATGACTTTCCATCTATTACTACGAACTGTGACCTTTCTGACAGGACATCATGAATCCAGTCCTGCAACTGAGGCGATACTCCATAGGCATGCAGTTTGGTTAGAAGACGCTTGTGAGGAACGGCGTCGAAAGCATTCTGGAAATCTAAAAATATGGAATCAATTTGACATCCCCTGTCGATAGCACTTATTACTTCATGAGTATAAAGAGCTAGTTGTGTTTCACAAGAATGATATTTTCTGAATCCGTGCTGACTATGTGTCAATCAATCATCTTCTTCTAGGTACTTCATAATGTTAAAATACAGTATATGTTCCAAAACCCTACTGCAAATCGACATTAGTGATACAGGCCAGTAATTTAGCGGAACTCCTACTTCCCTCTTTGGGTATTGGTGTGACTTGAGCAATTTTCCAGTCTTCAGGTACGGATCTTCCTGTGAGCAACTGGTTGTAAATAATTGCTAAATATGGAGCCATTTTATCAGCTTACTCTTAGAGGAACCTGACTGGTATACAATCTGGACCAGGGGCCTTGCCTTTGTTAAGTGATTTAAGCTGCTTTGTTACACCGAGGATATCTACTTCTATGTTTCTCATCTTGGCAGTTGTTCTTGATTGGAATTCAGGAATATTTACTTCATCTTCTTTGGTGAAGGAGTTTCGGAAAACCATGTTTAATAACTCTGATTTAGTGACTTCACCGTTGTTTTCACGCAGTGAAGGTATTGATTGTGTCTTGCCACTGGTGTCCTTCATGTATGACCAGAATCTCTTTGGGCTTTCTGCCAGATTTCGAGACAGAATTTCCTTGTGGAAATTATTAAAAGCATCTCACATTGCAGTACGCGCTATATTTCAAACTTCTGTCAAATTTGCCAATCTTTGAAATTTTGCATTTTTTAAAATTTGGCATGCTTTTTTCGTTGTTTTTGCAACAACGATCAGACACGTTTTGTATACCATGGGGGATCAGTACCATCACTTATTAATTTATGTGCTATATATCTCTCAATTGCTGTCGATACTATCTCTGAAAACATTCCACAACTTTTCTATACTTACATGATCAGATCGGAAGGAGTGAAGACTGTCTCTTAAAAAGGCGATAAGAGCATTTTTATCAGCTTTTTTAAATAGATATACTTTGTGTTTCTTTTTGATGGTTGTAGGTGTTATGGTATTCAGCCTAGCAACAACTGCCTTGTGGTCGCCCTAATCCCTGTATTCATCACAATACTCACTATTTGTCCAGGATTATTTGTTGCTTTCGCAACCATTTACACTTCGAGTGGGCTCATGAACTAATTGTTCAAAATAATTTTCTGAGAGACCATTCAGTACAATTTTGGATGATGTTTTATGCCTGCCACTGGCTTTAAACGTATAATTTTTCCAGCATATTGAGGGTAGATTAAAGTCACCACCGACTGTAATTGTATGAGTTGGGCACTTATTTGAAATGAGACTCAAGTTTTCTTTGAAATATTCAACAACTATATCTTCTGAGTCTGGAGGTCTGTAAAACAATCCAATTAATAGTTTAGTCCAACTGTCAGGTATAACCTCTTCCCATACTATTTCACACGAACTATCTACTTCAATTTCGCTACAAGGCAAGATACCTCTGATAGCAATAAATACTCCACCACCAACTGTATTTAATCTATCCTTTCTGAACACTGTTAGATCGTCTGAGAAAATTCCGGCTGAACTTATTTCTGGCTTTGGCCAGTTCTCTGTACCTATAACTATTTGAGCTTCAGTGTTTTCTATTAGGACTTGGAGGTCTGGTTCTTTCCTAGCATAGCTACGACAATTTACAACTACAATACCAATCGTTTCTACAACTACCTTACTGTGTTTTACCTGTCCACTTCTATGGTTCCCAGAGACCTTCTAACCTAAAAAACCACCCAGTCCCTTCCACACAGCCCCTGCTACCCATGTAGCCACCTCCTGTATGTAGTGGACTCCTGACCTGTTAAGTGGAACCCAGAAACCCACCACCTGATGGTGCAAGTCAAGGAATCTGCAGCCTACACAGTCACAGAACAGCCTGAGCCTCTGATTCAGACCCTCCACTCGGCTCTGCACCGAAGGACCACAGCCGGTTCTATTGATGATGGTGCAGATGGTGAGCTCCGCTTTAATCTCGGAAGCAAGACTGGCAGTCTTTACCATTTCCACTAGCCACCCGAAACCAGATAGAATCTGCTCTGATCCAAAGCGACACATGTCATTGGTACCGACATGAGCCACCAACTGCAGTTGGCTGCACCCTGTACATAATAAAACTAAAGATAGGCTTGATAAACGTCACAAAACTTCAGGCTTTAAAAGGATCTTCTTGGAACATAAACTACATTTTTTTTCTAGGGCACTGGCAAATCAAACATATGATGAAGTATGACAATGTTGATCTAAGTTCCCTGAATTCTGTAAATTGTTTAAATTAGTTTTTGAGGAGATGTTCCTAAAAGTAAGCACTTCAACAGCAGCAGGTAAGGAAAATAGATCGATAATTGCAGGTATCTGAAATTCCTCCCAAAAACTAAAATTTCTCCATTCTTTACAAAAGTTCTATATACTTATCCACAGTTCCTAGATTACTGTCACAGATATAAAAAATATACAGAGGAGTATTGTTTTCTGGGAAAAAAACATTCAATGACAAAATAATATACTTGTATAACGCAGAAAATAAAAACAGAGTAATATGGGATGTCACAGAATAAGAGACTGGAAAAGACAGACAGAAGTACAATTACACATGAATACAGATGGGAGCAGAATAACCGAAAATCCTTTGGAATTGGCAAATTTTGTAAATGATTATTTATTCGGTATTGTAAAGAAGTTTCTATCAAATCTTCTTAGAATGCATGTACACCTCCAATGACTTACACAGCAAACAAAATGATGTTTCTCACAACAGAGCTTAAAGTCATGAAAACAAGACAGAAATTAAAAAATAAGGAGCCAGGAGGCACAGGTGAGGTCCAGTCTCTATTCTGAAGGTGTGCATAGACAGCATATAAGCTCCATAACAAACGTAATAAATTAGTCCTTTACTTCAAGTACAAGAAACACACATGAAATGTGCCCTTAGTTAAAGAAAGGTGTGGAGAGCACTAAAAACAACAAGTTATTTCCACTACTGTCTGCATTCTCAAAATTAAATGAATGTCTCATGAAAGCTAGACTAATGCATTACATTAATAATTACAACTTTTTTAATGACGCACAATTCGGCTTCCAAAGTGGGAAAAGAACAGTATTGACCATTAAAGAATTCACAAAAGTGATACTTGAAGATCTTTACAAGGATGATTGTGTCACAGACATATTCATAGACTTGTCCAAGGCTTTTGACACTGTTCATAAAATACTACTTTACAAGCTAGAAGTACAAAGCGTAAGAGAAACAGCAAACTTATGTGCAAAACAGGGTGCTTAGGGTTAGGGTAGAGATAGTTCAGATTGTCTACTCACGATAGATTTTTAGTACAACAATTATTAGAAAAGATACATATAAACAAATATGTCTCTAAGGGCAGTGTATTGGATCCTGTTCTGTTCTTAGTATATAAGGTGTCCATAATTAAAGTTTGAGTTTAAAAACATTGTAGAAAGAGAACCACTGCTCAGAATGACATCAAATTTGAACAGCATATTATAAGATTTGAACAGCACAATACTGACACAGAGCGAAATGTCATGCACCAAAAACAAAATTTGAAAAAAATTTTATGACTAGATGGTATTGTAAGCACCCGAATATGCAAACCGACTGATGCACGTCACATGACTGTTGCTCAGTTTGCATCCGAGACACCCAACATGGCTGTCTCCATGAAGCGTCGCACACTGCTGATAAGGCTCTTTACAAGAACGGTGACTGTATGCCAGAAGCACTGCAGAAGTTCCAGACACTCGAGATTATGAAAAAAGGCATTTGTCCAATGTCTGCTAAGGGTCAGGAGAAAATCGTTACAAAATGCGAAAAGACAGGTTGTTTTGAAGTGCAGTGTGAGTGTGGCGCAGGGAGGAAAGCAGCTGAACTGACGTCCATCAAAGTAGTGGCCACAGAATTGCAGGAGGGGTCGAGCAGTGGCATGCAAACATGCTGTGCATAGGGAACTGCCAGAGCACTGGCCATGCCTACAAGCATGGCGCATAAAATCCTACAAAATATCCTGCATTACTGTTCACACAAAATCACCCATGTTCAGAAGTTGCTTCCTGCTGACCTACCAGCAAGATGAATACTTGATCTGGAACTCCTTGCTCACATGGAATTGGACAATGAATGGCAATGGAACATTCTGTGGATCAGACGAAGCCCATTTCCATCTCCAACATGCAGAATTGCAGAAAATTGGCAATGGAAAATCCACATGCACATCAACCCGTACCAGTAGAATCGAAGCATTTGAGATGTGGTGCTATAGACGAATGTTGAAAATTAGGTGGACTGATAAGGTAAGGAATGAGGAGATTCTATGCAGAATCGGAGAGGAAAGGAATATGTGGAAAACACTGATAAGGAGAAGGGACAGGATGATAGGACATCTGCCAGGACATGAGGGAATGACTTCCATGGTACTAGAGGGAGCTGTAGAGGGCAAAAACTGTAGAGGAAGACAGAGATTGGAATACGTCAAGCAAATAATTGAGGACATAGGTTGCAAGTGCTACTCTGAGATGAAGAGGTTAGCACAGGAAAGGAATTCGTGGCGGGCCGCATCAAACCAGTCAGTAGACTGATGACCAAAAAAAAAACCACTTTATTCTGCAAAGGTGACTGTGTGGTGTGGGGTGATGGCATTGTTTACTGCAGGGTTGTATTTTTTTGAGGACATGAGTTCTGCGGGACGTGTTACCTGTACCATCTTTGATGCGCACCAATATTATTACATTTCTCCAACAGTGTGGATGTGTGGCCGGGATCTTTTTTATACAACCCTGTTCTCCTCCACACATCACACACCCAGTGCAAAGGCATTTAGGAAATTCTACTATTATCAACCATAATTTCCTTAGAATGTGGTCATCCATGTCACTTGATTTTAATCCGTGTGACTTCTGGCTGTGGGGTTATCCGAAGGATGTTGTGATCAGTGCTCCAATTAAAAACAGCTGAATTCAAGGCACTCATTGTACAACACTTTCTGAACATGACCCCAAGACACTCTGAGCTGTTGTGGAACATGCTGTTTCTCGATTTCAACTTGAGAAGTAGAAAATGGTCGATGCATATAAACATGTCTTGCAGCAGTTTCACAACAATAGAAACCATTATCATTTTGCTTTTTATGTGATTTTTGGTCACAGGATATTGTTATTGTAGTGGTCTTCAGTACGAAGACTGGCTTGATGCAACTCTCCATGCTACTCTATCCCATGTGAGCCTTTTTATTTCTGAATAAGTACTTTCTGAATCTGCTTACTGTATCCATCTCTTGGTCTTCCTCTATGATTTTTACCC
Source organism: Schistocerca piceifrons (assembly GCF_021461385.2). NCBI lineage: Eukaryota > Metazoa > Arthropoda > Insecta > Orthoptera > Acrididae > Schistocerca > Schistocerca piceifrons. Next base: position 197,989 of record NW_025727278.1, on the reverse strand, counting down.
CCCACACTGCCCTCCAACACTAAACTGGTGATCCCTTGACGTCTCAGAATGTGCCCCATAAACCGATCAGCTTACATTTTATATCATCTCTACTTTGGACATTGTCAATTATCTTGCATCCAAAATATCAAACTCATCTACAACTTTAAGTGTCTCATTTCCTAATCTAATTCCCTTAGCATCACCTGATTTCATTCAGCTACAGCCTATTACCTTTGCTGGAATTTTGTTGATGTTCATCTTACAGCCTCCTTTCAAGACACTGTCCATTCTGTTCAACAACTCTTCCAAGTTCTTTGCTGTCTCTTGACAACTTGCAATCACCAAAGTTTTTATTTCTTCTACCTCAACTTTAATTTCTACTCCAAATTACTCCATCGTTTCCTTTACTCCTTGTTCAAGGCACAGACTGAATAACATCAAGGATAAGCTATAATCCTGTTATACTCTCTTTTCAATTACTGCTACTCATTCACGTCCTTCGATTCTCATAACTCCCGTTTGATTTCCATAGAAGACACATATAACTTTTTGTGCTCTGTGTTTTACCCTGGCTACTTTCGTAATTTCAAAGATAGTATTCCAGCCAACACTGTCAAAAGTTTTCTTAAGCCTACAAATGCTATAAATGTAGGTTTGTCTTTCCTTAATCTTCTAAGATAAGTCGCAAGGTTAGTATTGCCTCACATGTTCCTACATTTCTCCAGTATCCAAAATTATCTTCCCCAAAGTTGATTTCTGCCAGTTTTTTCCATTTCATTTCATTTTATTATCTTCCTGTATATCATTTACATGATGTAGGAATTGTCACAACAAAGTTATCATACTAGTACAAGTACTACAGACATAATAATGGAATATCACTTTCAAGACATTTTTTAAAAGTACAAGTTTAGACATACAAATTGAAATTTTTGGCAATAAATTTACACACAATCAAAGTACTCATCTATGTCATAGAAAGTTTTGCTTAAAAGGTAATTTTTAAGTTCAGTCTTAAATTTTACTTCATCTATTATTGCCTTCATGTACACTGGCAGAGCATTGTAGAGTTTTATTCCAAAATAACTTACATGCTTTTGGGTTTGTGTTGTCCTTACCCTTTCTACATACAAATTCTTACGAGTTCTAGTATTATAATTATGGCAGTCCTCATTTGTACGTAGATTTTTCATATGTGCTCTTGTACACAGAATGCTTTTAAAAATATACAGTGATGGTATTGTGAGTATTTGCAGTTCTTTGAAAAGGGGCCTACAATGAGTTCTTGGAGAGTTATGTGTTATGATTCGTACAGCTCTTTTCTGAAATTTGAAGATATCTGTTAAGCTTGATTTAGTTTTACCCCAGAACACTATGCCATAAGACACGATGGATTGAAAGTAAGCAAAATACACTAGTCTAGTACAGTCTGTGCTGCATACTCTAGATAATATCCTCAATGCAAAACATGCCGAATTGAGCCTATGGGATAAGTACTTGAGATGGCCTTTCCAGCTTAAGTTTTGATCAATGTGCATGCCCAAAAACTTTGTGGATTGTACACTCTCTATCTTCTTATCCATTAGTTTTAACTGGAGGTCCATATCTTGAGTTGCTTTGCCATACTGTATATAATTTGTTTTACTTAGATTAAGTGTTAACTCAGTAGCATTAAACCAATGTTGAATATATTTCAGGACTATATCAGTTGTGGTGGTTAATGATTTTTTATCATCACTTATAATTATGCTAGTGTCATCTGCGAACAACATTATTTTGGTAGAAATATTAGGATTTTTTATGTCATTTATATAAAGCAAGAATAATAAAGGACCGAGAACACTGCCCTGTGGGACACCTATTTCCAATTTCTTTGCATCTGAGACCCACTTGATTTTCTGATTTTTATGCTCTGCGATGATTTCTACCACCTGAGTTCTATCTTGAAGGTAAGATTCAAACCACTGCTTCACAACTACCCTTACACCTATTGCCTCCAACTAGTTTAACAGAATTTTGTGATTTACTGTATCAAAAGCTTTAGATAAATCTAAGTTAATTCCCACTACACATTTTTTAGTGTCGAGACTCCTGACAATCTCTTTGGTATAGGCATGGATAGCTGATTCTGTGCTGTGGCCTGAGTGAAAGCCATATTGATTGCAGTTTAGAAGTTTGTGAGCATCTAAGTAATTTATGAGTCTGGTTTTCATTAATTTCTCTAGAATTTTTGAAAATGATTGGAGAAGGGATATTGGTCTATAATTTTCTACCTTGTATGAATCTCCTTTTTTAAACAGAGGTCTAACCTTAGAGATTTTCAACCTCTCAGGAAACACACCTTCGCTGAAAGACAAATTGGCAATATGTACCAGGGGCTTTATAATTTGTTGGGCAACTTCTTTTATTATTGACACAGGCACTTCATCCACACCTGCAGACATTTTTGATTTTAGACTCTTTATCACCTTTAATATTTCATTATCATTTGTGGGAATTAACAACATACTACTGTCTACTTTTAGGGCTGTTAATTTCTCATGTTTAGTAAAGTTTTTACTTAATGACTGGTACACTTAAAAAGTAATTATTAATGTAATTTGCCAGAGTTTCATCTTTTAATTCAATATTTTCACTATTTTTGAGCACTATTTCCTGATCCTTGAGGCCCTTACCTGTTTCCCTTTTCACAATTCCCCAAATAGTTTTTGATTTATTGCCTGATTTTCTTATTAATTTATCATTACTTAGTAATTTTGCTTTTGTAATTACTTTTCTATATTTTTTTGTAATTTGTTACATATTCTTTAAACTTGGGGTCAGTCCAACTTTTCAGTCTATAGTTAAGCATTTTCATGGTCCTGGAGGAAGTTCTAATACCTGTTGTGATCCAGGAGTTAGCATGTGTATGCCCATATGTGTTTGTTTTGACAAGTTTCTTAGGAAAACACATTTCAAAATTCAACATAAACAGGGAAGAAAAAACATTATATGCAGTGTTTGTGCTAGTTTGTAACAGTACTTCTGCCCATGATTGGTTAGTCTGTGCATTTATGAAGTGACTGCAACTATTTGTGGAGAAGGTTCTTTTGTACATTTGGTATGAACTATTTTTGGTCACAGGGGCTATGGGAAATTTAAGGATAAGTGCATTGTGATCAGATATTCCTAGGTCAACATTTATTACATCTATATCTATGGCATCTATATTTGTGAAGATATTATCTATGAGACTTTTTGAAGAGTTTGTTATTCTTGTAGGGTTAGTTATATGGGGATACAAATTGAAGCTGTGTAAAACATTCAGGAACTCATCTTTGGATGCACCTTCAGTCAATAAGTTGACATTAAAATCTCCGCTTATAATTATTGTTGATTTTTTATGATGTAATACTTTGAGCAATGCCTCTAACTTATTTCTAAAAATTTCCGGATCACCACATGGTGATCTGTACACTGACATTATTATTAATTTACTCTTTTGCATATTCAACTGTATTGCTGCAGCCTCAAAATGTTTTTCTTCATTCATGGATTCAGTTACAGTCATATTTTTAACCTTTACTCCAGGTTTTACATAAATGCAAACACCGCCATGTCTTGTTTCCTTCCTGCAAAAATGGCTTACTAATTTGTATGGGGAAATGCAAATATTTTCTAGTTCATAACTCATGCACCAATGTTCTTGAATGCAAATACAATCTATACTAGCTTCACTGGCTGCAATCTCAAGTTCTAATATTTTATTTTTAATGCATTGTATGTTAAGGCTCATTATTTTGAAATTATTGAAATTAGATTGAGAGGAGTTTGTACTCATGTTTCCCAATGTTACCGGCTGTTCCTTGCCGAGGCTGGGTACCAAAAATCCTTAAGAATTACACGTTTCCTGCTCCTTGTATTTCTTACCCCTGGACGTGCCACCATACTTCTTGTATCTGTAGTTGTAGCTCCTGTTTCAGTGGATGCTGGAGGTGTTTCTGAAGCTGATGATTCAGTGGATGTTGGAGATGCTGCCAGTTTTCATGCTGAGTCTGGTTTTGTAAGTGATGTTCCAACTGATACTGGAAGTGATGTTCCAATTGATACTGGAACTTTTGCTGAAACGGTATTTTCGTTTAAATCTTGAACTACAGTTGGCACTGACGTTACTGTGGACGTTGAAGCTGCGTATGAAGCTGATAAATGAAGCTCCGATGGTGTTGATTTTTCTTCTGTTGATGATATCTGAGTGGCATTTTGTACCACTGTTCTTGCCTCTGTTCTTCTGATTGATGGACTAGTCACGGATTCTGGACTTGATTTTGAACCTGCTGGGGAGTGTGGTACATCTGCTGCTGATGATAATGGTTCAGCTGTTTTTGATGATTTCGACACTACTGACAATTTGGCTGACGTGGCTGCTGTACTGGACGACACTTCAGATTTTTTTACTTCTTCTAACGTCAAAGAATCTTCTGTTGCTACCAATGATTGTGGGACATCAGCTCTTCCTATTTCCGCTAATGTTGATACTTTAATAAGGCCGTTTTCAGACAGGGTAACAGTGTTTCGTTCTACTTTAGAGTCTTTAATGGCATTCGATATTTCAGCACTCATGGCTTCTTTCCCTTTCATGTTTCTGTGAAGTCCATGCTCTGTAAAATGCTCTCTGCAATCACTATTTATCCCAACATATGTAGCATTAGGATAACCTCGACATATCTTAGCGAAAAGTCTGTAGGCGGTAATAATCTCAGTATTCACGCAAGAGTTTTCCAAGAGATCATACCTATGAGGGATACTGACAACAAAAAATTTCACTTCAGGCATTTTACAAATTACTTGCTTTAAAACTGTTGTAGCACGTCTAGTTTCATTGTGGTATACATCGTTGGCGCCTCCAATTATCACACATGTGCTGCCATTCGTCATAGATTGATTACAGCTATGTAAAACTTCACATAGTGGCGCTCCTGGTTTGATTACGCGTTACCTTGAATCCTGTTTTCTTAGAAATCATCATTTCGGCTACACCTCTTCCATGGCTGTCTGCTAGAATAAGGATTTCATGTCTATTTTCCAACGTGGGTTTTTTGTTTTGTTTACAAATAGCAGGCCGATTTGTTTTGCTTTGTGAGCGCAATTTAGCGTTGATCACTGAACTATCCGTGTGGATGATGGTACAATTTGATTGTTATTTCTCCTCTGTGCTATTTTCAAGCACACTAAACCTATTACTTAGTTTTAAAGTAAGTTCCGCTGTTTTTGTTTTTGGTCGTGTGCTGCTTATTTGACTAGTATTTGAGAACTCTTGTAGGCTAGATTTTGAGGAATTTCTCACACTTATTACCAAGGTTTCAAGCGTTTTTTGCGTATTTTATAATATAATCGAGTTCTTTCCTAAGTTCGTTCTCTACATTCACTTGCAAACCTGCCCTGTGCATTTCACTGCCTTTGTCCCGCCTGTTGCATTCTATACCGCAGTCGCACTTATTTAGAACTTCCGATCGTGAGAAACAATGGGTATGGCACCACTTATGATTGAACGCGCAGATTCTTAATCCATTTAACACAATTTTGTGGCATATGGTACACTTCACTGACGAAATACGATCACAAATTACCGAGCGATTTGAAACTATGTGTATACTCGCCGCCATCTTGGACTTAAACTCGTTGGGTTGGGGTTGGGTTGGGTTGGGTTTGGGTTGGGTTGGGTTGGGTTGGGGTTGGGGTTGGGTTGGGGTTGGGTTGGGTTGGGTTGGGTTGGGTTTGGGTTGGGTTTGAGTTTGGGTTTGGGTTGGGTTGGGTTGGGTTGGGGTTGGGTTGGGTTGGGTTGGGTTAGATTCCTCTATAAAGAATTTGCGTTAGTATTTTGCAAGCATGACTTCTTAAACTGATAGCTCAGCAATTATCACACTTTCTTTTGAATTGGAATTAATAGATTCTTCTTGCAATCTAGGAGTATTTTACCTTTCACATACATCCTTGCACACCAGATGGAAGAGTTTTGTCATGGCTGGCTCTCCAAAGGCTATGGGAATATTGTCTATCCCATGGCCTTCTTTTGACTTAGATCTTGCAGAGCTCTGTTAAATTCTTCTCGCAGTATTATATCTCCCCTCTCTTCTTCATCTACGTCCACTTCTCTTTCTATAAAATTGCTTTCAAGTTCATCTCCCCTGTACAGATCCTCCATACACTCTTTCCACCTTTCAGCTTTCCCTTCTTTGCTTAGGACTGGTTTTACATCTCAGCTTTTAATACACATACCGTTGCTTCTCTTTTACCCAAAGGCCTCTTTAATTTTTCTGTATGGGGTATCTTTTTCCCCCCTAGTGAAATATGCTTCAAAAAATTCCTGCCCCGAGATACAGGGCTACAGAGATGACACTGTGAACACTATTTCGAAGATGCGAATTTTGGAACAAATCTAGATATTTTGTTGGGATTTTTTTATTTGAAAGATAATTGCTTTATGATTACAAAGAAATAATCCGTTCGGACTTATCGTCAAAGCTCTTTTACCATAGTGTTCTGAACTTTTTTTATAATTTATGGAAAACAATTTTTTTTTCAAAAATGCCAATCAATAAAATTTTTATTTTTTTCCTGGTGATTAGTACCACATAGTTCTACATTCGGATTGAAAAGGAGAGCTTCCACTTTTAAGTTGGACAGGGTTTATTTTAAAAAATCTATTTTTTTAACTTTCAAGGTTAATGTATGTCTTTATTGAAGTTGTTTCTTACTAATTTCTTTGTTATAATGTTTATTAGTATTGTCTTTGTTGCAGTTATTTCTTTTCACTTTCATTGTTACAGATATTTCTTACACTTTGTTGTAGTTTCTTGTCAGTTTCTTTGTCGTGGTTGTTCACTTGCAGGTTTCCGTATTGTAGTCTTTCAATGCTAATTTGTTTACTGAAGAGGCTTCCAAGATACCTGAGACCCTCTAGTGAGTTCTGTGTTTTTGTGAGGAAGTAGCAAGTAGCCAGTTGACGCAGTTGCAGTGTGTTATGTGAAAAGGATTGTTTGCAATGTCTTCTGACTGGGGCCACAGGAGAGTGAAGTGTGCTGACTATTTGCAAATCCATAAAAGAGTGACATATAAGACAAACAAAAAAACGGGCTTTGTTCAGGTTGGGAATAAGAGGTCTCATCTGAAGACTCAGCTTCAAAGTGACAACTTTTTATGTTCTACATGTTTTGACAGAATAACAACAATGATAGTATCTGAACAAGGTGAAGCCTCCCATGGTGCAGGTGATGCAGATTTTACATCAACGGAGGAAGAAATAAATACCCTGAATCAGTCAATTACAGAGGTAGGTGTCAGTCCTGTTAAGAAACCATGGTCAGTGAAGTAAAGTCAGAAGCTCTATGCATCAAGAAAGCGCAGAGAATTACTGAAGCTATGATGAATACACTACAGCAAAACTAACCACACTCTTCAAAGTAAAATTCCATCTTCAGAAGAAAATGAGCCAAAGCACTCTTGCATCTCTTGCCAGGATTTTTTCACGAATATCAATTCAGCTGTTGAATATTGTGCATCCTACGGTGAAAAGGTGCAAGTTTTAACTATTATTCCAGAGACATTTTCAAAGAAAACAATTGTGAACCACATTCCATCAGTATCAAAGTACATGGTAGACAAATCAAGAAATGCGAGGTCTGTAAAAGGAGTCTTATCACGAGCAGATCCCTATTATCATCACCCTGTAGAAGCAGCTCAAGTTCAAATAGTGCAGTCATTTTATCTGGAAGATAAATGGGATTTCCAAAGTGCCAACAAGAAAGACACTATAACTGTAACAGTTGAAGGTCCAAAAAGTTGTGAAAATGAAGAGGTATATGACTTGCAGTATTAAAGAAACTTTTGCAGTTTATAAGAGCAACTATACAACTTCACATATTGGAAGATCAAAATTTTATGCACTACGACCTAAGTGGGTAGTTTCACACCCACCTAGAGATGTCTGTTTATGTGTGTACTGCATGAATTTTGAACTTTGTGCGGTAACTTTGAAGAACTTACTGGAGCATGTGACATATGACACCCTGGTTGGGCGTGTGGACTGTGATGTAAAGTGAGAGACTTGTTTGTTTCAAGAATGTGGTGACTGCCCTGGAAAGGGAGGACTGTCTTTACAGACACTTGGCCTGGTAGATGTAGCAGATAACTCTGTAGAAATTACACATGCAGCATGGGGGAAAATAAACTAATTGAGACAACTGTTGACTTTGACAGTTTCGTTGATGAACTCGGTAAACAGTCAGTGTAAGCAGTAACACACTAGCATCTGAAGAAATTGCAACAACACATTTCAGAAGTGAAAGGGTGTGTACACGCTGAAGAACTATGTTTAGTTCTTCACTGTGATTTTGCTGAGAACTGGTCTGTAATTCTCCCACAAGAAGTACAAGGTTATATCATTGGAGTAATGACCAGGTTACACTGTTTACAGGAGTGACATATTTTCAAAACAAAACCACAAGTGTTATAGCTATAAGTGATGACAGGCAACATGACTCAGCAGATGCTTTGCTAGCAATGTGCAAAATTCTTCAACTGCACACAGGGGCAGAAAAGATCATCATTATTTGTGATGGTGCTCCTAGTCATTTTAAAACTCATTACTGGTTGTTTGAATTGAGTAAGCTGCTTGTGCCCACTGACTGGGTATACAGTGCTACTGGTCACGGGAAGGGGTCTTGTGTTGTAGGAGGCCTGCTGTAGCACCATGCTACAAAACAATTTTTCCAGACCACATACAGCTGCGATTCAGAATGCTGAGGATTTTACAAGAGTCGTGAAATCTAACACATCCACAGCCCTCATTCTTTTGTCCAAAGATGAAATCGAAGAATTCTGTGAGCAGGAAAAAGAAGAATGGTCCAACCAAACTACTCCTGTGAAAGGAACAAAGAAGACAAATTATTGGACTCAAAGTGATGGGCACTTTAAAGAGAAAGAAAGAAGAAATCTTGTTTGTTCGGCCAACACCTCAGAAGCAGCAGGATAATATTGAGATTCACAACCTGAGAAGGTGGATGTTCATGGCATTTGTGTATGATTGTGACTGGTGGATTGCAGAGACTATAGACACCAGTTCATGAGTTAAACGAAATTGTAGTAAACTTTATGTTATCACATGGACCAGCTGCTGGTTATAGGTTATCAGCTTAAGGACAGCAATAACACCATCAGTGATGACTTCCTGTTCACAATGTTTTGAAGACTGTAAGTGCTCCAGTTCCTATTGGTTCAACAGGAAGGCATCACTCTATATCAAAGGAAGATACTAAAGCAGTGGAACACATTTTTAGTTCACTGACTGACTAATTTCAGTACAAAACAGAGTACACAGAAGTTGCATAAATTGAAACCTTTAAGTCTTTGGACCTTTCACATACATTTTGGAACCATTTAAAATGCTCGAAAAACGTCTCCCTTACTCATCTTTAAAAACTAAAATTATGTTAAATAAGGCTAGGTTTCGATTTTTATGAGCCGATTATGTGATAATGTGGCAATAAAATAGGTGATATGTATGCCAAAAATTTCAATTGTTTATAAAACCTGTTCAACCTAAAAGTGGAAGCTCTCCTTTTCAAGGAAAGTAAACTACATGGTACTAATCAACAGAAAAAAATAAAACATTTATGGATTAGCATTTTTTAAAAAAAATCCATAAATTATAAAAAAAGTTCAGAACACTATAATAAAAGAACTTTGACACATATCTACAAATGGAGGGTTTCTTTGTAATCATAAAGCAACTATCTTTCAAATATTAAAAAAAAAACAATATACCTGGTACTGTTTCAGGTATACAGCATTTTAAATTTTTTCCAAAATTTGCATCTTCCACATAGTTTGCACAGTGTCATCTTTGGAGGGCTGTATCTCAGAGCACAATTTTTTTTTTATTTTTGAGATAACAAAAAAATGTGTGTTTCTTACTTAGTCCTTCATTTTAACATATGCTAAATTCAATAACATCCGAGACTGTAAAGGTAAGATTTTTTTTCCTAGGCTTCCTGAACTGATATGGACTACGCCTATAGCAATCACTTTCTATGCAATACAAGACATGGAGAGAAAGTTCTCTTTGCTTATGACAGCAACAGCATATTCACGCACAGAACACAAGAACCCCTTTTAGAAAAGCCAAATGAAACCCTGAAGGATGTTTCATTTAATTTTTTTCCCCCAATCTAATGCTCACCTCACAATGATGTAGCAATTGTATGTAAATTGAAGGGGATCACTCATTCTTATAAAAGATATAGCAATTGTCACGGGTAGCTCGATATATAACTGCACAGGATACAGGTGGTTAGCCACACCCTTGTCGAAGGAACCATCCTGACGTTTTCCTGCAACGATTTAGGAAAACCACGGAAAATCCAAACCAGAATGGCCGGGCAAAGTGAATTCCATCCTCCCAAATATGAGATCAGTGTCTTAACAGCTGCACCACCTCATTCAGCTGGTCACTCAGTAGGCGCCTACTATACAAAGTACTCTGATAAAGCTTATAATACAAAACAGTTTTTCTCTTCATTGCCATACACACTAAGCATTTCCACTGATGACTTCTGGCCCTAAGGATGCAGATATGCCATTTGCACTAGCTCTAGTCTGTTCTGAAAACTGACTTCACCTGAAAAATTAAGTCAGCATCCTTCCATGATAAGTGAGATGCTGAACACAGGAGAATGACATGCAATTTAGATATTGATAAATGATGTTCTTGCAAAAGCAGTGAACCATGATAATGTATTGAAATGGGACGGGGTGATGCACTTGTCCCCCCCTTTCATTATTAATCGCCACTCTGAGCCCTCGAAGTAGTACATACCACTTATTTATTCCAATAGAAAATGCTGTTTTGGGTTTTTATTTGTTTCTCCTTGGTAAATGTAAGTCCAAAATGGCTCTTTTTTAATAGCTATGTATAGAACTATTAGCAATTTATTTAGTAATGTTTTCCTCGATATAGACTTCAGATCGTTTAGAGGCACTCACTCAGTATGGCTCTTTACAATAAACCCGACTACTTCTAGTTACTACTCCTATGGCGCTTTTCAGCAGTTCGAAAATCGTGTCCACGTTTCGTGCCTTCGGCCCCAGAAAAGTATGCCACAGTTACGAATCGGGTTTATGTCGGAAGAATATGTCACCACGAGGCATCGGTTGTTACATACTGATGATAAAAACTCTTAAAAACATAACCGGGGTTGCCACAAGTTTTCCCAAGTGAAATTCCCTGATATTTCACTGATTTCCAGAGAAGTTTTAGCATTTTTCCTTAACAAATTTTGAGATCTCAATGGTCAGTAAAGACATAAGTTGACAAAAAAATTTAAGGACTTCTGTATTTCTCCCCTGTGTGAGCAAAAATCTTCAGCAGTAACATCAACATCTTCTGTAATGAAATGTTTTTAGATGGAGAAAGCAAGCCCAACGGTATATGTGTTCTATGAAGGCCACTGTTGTTATTTTATTTCAATAAAACATAACACATTTGGTGACAAAAATACACATTTCCTTGGAGTCACAAAACAGATTTAAAATACCTTCACTGATTCCAGAAATAACCTCATAAAAAAGTAGGCACCTTGCGAAGAAGTGTATAAGGCACAGAAGGCTTATGTAACCAACAGTATATGTGACTGCCAATAAAATGTTAGTCCTATTATATTCGTTATTGTCAGTTATTACCCATTGTGTTATGTCTATTATTTTACAGGTGTCGTGTAATTTTTCTTTAGAGAAATATATGAGTACATAACGTACAAACTACCAGGGACTGCCACAATTTTTTTCTTCTTATTATCCATACTCTGTAATATAAAAATTACTTTCAGAGTGCCAAAATGTACTAGAATAAATAAAATGTCCATAAAACACCACACTGTACAATGTACTTGTGGTGAGACAGTCACAATTCCTGAAATCCATTGCCTGTGGCCTCTGGCCTGCCGAGAAGCACTGCTGTCCCGGGTCCTCAGATAAATTACGAAAATCTGCCACATTATGCCGTATAAAAACAGGCCCAGCCTGTGGGAAGATTAGTGAGACCAGATCTGACAAGCACAGCTTTCATATTAGTGGGAAATTATGGGCTTCAGATCGGCAGGCCAGATCCGTTAGCGATACCTGCAGAAATGGCCTGCGGTTTTGGTCCGTCACGGAAGTCCACTCGTGTGGTCAGCTGTTCGTGTATCGGACACCGTGTTGATGAAATGAGACTGCAGTGATCGATCCTTGCAACAGACAGCATGCACAAATACTCCGAGAATCAGTACTAATGGTGATAGGTAGCAACTCACCATAAAGAGTATCACTGAGCCACAGACAGGCACACAGAAAAGACAATCACACTCTCACAATTAAATTTTCAGCCACTGTCAGAAAACGAAATGACACACACGCATTCACACAATCACTCAGACACAACTCGTGCACGTGTGACCACCGTCTACGGCCCGTGTCGACAATCTCTGAGAATCGGACCCAAACAAACTACACCTCGTGCGTCCCTGCCTGTTGTCGGCAGCTGCTAGACTAGTGGCAAGAAGTGGTGGCGGCACTGACTGCGAGCTAAGGGGAGTGGTAGGAAGGGGAGAAGCAGTAAAAATGAGAAAGTTGGGAAGTGGCACATGTACTGAGTGAGCTCTGCCCAGCCAGTAACAATGCATGACATCTCAGTAAACAATCCACTTCATATACTGAGACAAAAAGATTTTTCCACTGGTATTTTTTTCCAGATTTACCTGATAAGTTTGAAATTCCCTGATTTCCAGAACTTATGGCAAGCCTGGTAGCATGCTGATGGATGCCAGTATCTCCAAGTGTTCATTCCCTGTTAACTGACAATCCCTGAAAAGTTTATTATGAAGTCTATCGATTTATCATCTATGCATAATGTGACGAAATTGTTTCTACTCCTTATGCTGAAGTGCATACTTCGTGTGCGATGCTAATTTATTATGTACTGCCCAATTATAAACATCCTTGAGGATTTCATTTGCTTTAGCAAATAGAAGCTGTGGTGTTTTATCAGCAATTATGATGTCGCTGTTATAATCGACGAGAACTTTTTCTTCGTGTCTCGTACTATCTGGAAGAACACTGATACGTACTAAACACGGAACTGGATCCAGTACACTATCCTAAGGGATACCTATGTTTATATGTTTCTTGTCTAAAAATTGTTTTACAAAAAATTTATGTGTAAACTATCTCTAGCGCTTGCACCCTTTTTTCGAGGTAAGAGTGATACAACCATTTGCTTTTCCTTTTACACCTACTGCTTCTAGCTTTTTATAGTATTTTGTAGCCAACATTGTCAAAAACCATGGACAAGTCTGCTTATTTGCCTATAAACCGCTATTAGATAAAAACTGTAATTATTCATGTAAATCATTAAACTATCTTTCATGATAGATTCAATAACTTATGAGGGTGCAGATAGCAGTAGAACTGACCTGTAGTTTTCAATACTTTACACCTTATCTTTCTTTAGTGCACAACTTTGTGCATGCTTTAGGTATTCTGGAAAAATACCTGAATTGAAGGACTCATTTATTCCATTTGTTAATGGGGCATGTGTGCTGTATATGCACCGCTTCAGAACAGAGACTGGGACAATATCCATATCTGCTGGCTTCTAATCTTTTACAACTGGGCAGTACAGGCATGTATGGTGTCTAAGCAACATAGACATAGACCACATAGACTGGAACATGTATCTATACCTACTCACTTCTTATCTTTTACAATTACGCGATATGTAATAAATTAACACTGACCATAAAGAAAACAGTGTGCACACCTGCATAAAAAGGGAAAACAAGCATTTTGCATTAAGCTGATGATACATCTAAGGATTCTGTAACCAACACAAATTTTTTTGGAATGAATATTGATTGTCAATTAACGTGGAATGAATACGCAAATATACTGACAAAAGAATGTCATCGGCATGTTATGTTCTTAGGGTTCTACTATCAGTGTGTAACAGCCAATGTCCTGTGGTGACATACTATTCCTACATACACTCAGTTCTTACCTATGATGTTCTGAACACCATTTCTAAATTTCAGAAAAGGGCCATAAGAATAATACCTAAGAGGAAGTTAAGGCTCAATGTAAAAAATTATTATAAAAACTGGCTATACTTACCGTACCGATTGAGTATGCCTACATCCAATAATCTGTTGCGCAAATTGGGCAGAACATCTGGTCTACTAAGTATCCACTAACCCTTACTAATATTATAAAAACAAAAGTATGTGTTGCCTGTTAGCTTTTACAACCAAACCGCTGTAGCTATTTTACATCAGTGAACATATATCATGTTAAAAAAATATTAAATCTGTACCAAAATGTAAGCTATACACCATATAATGTGTTGCTACTTCAATAGTACAATGCATAGATGTGTGCTCCTGCCCATGGCCCTCCACACACACTGCTTGGCAGCAATGCAGCCATCTCGTGCATTGCAGAAGTTGGGAGGAGGGGCAGTGTATATTACAAGCTATGGTTACTCAAACAGGCAGACAGGTGAGGGTTGCTAATGTTACTGCATGTAAAATAGCCTACTTACTCATCACCCGTCATGACAGGACAACTGATCTGCCAGAGCATCTGCAGGTAACAGCTAGTAGTTCCATACATAATCATGAAACAAGAGCCAATTCAGACTTACATTTACAAATGGAAAAACAAACATAAACCTCAAAACAGCATTTTCTATCAGAAAATAAAACTGTATAATACATCCTATCCAAGAAAATGAGAGAGATTACTAAAATATATCTGTTTAAAAAGACAGCTATAACATTCTTCATAAGTAATGTACACAGTTATGGATCATTTACATGAGTCTGAACAGTGGTTAATAATGGAAAGGGATAACTATAGCACCCTGTCACATCACAATATGTGGTCATAATGAAATTCTTTTAAAAGAAAAAGATCTACAGTGTGTGCCTTGTAATTTTCCTGAGCTCAACATCACACTAGGGCGGGGGGTGGGGGCAAGCTCACACAGTTTTTATGACAATGGCAGACATGCATGTGACTTGTAAAGGTCCAGAGTCAGTTTTCTAAACAGACTGGAGTTAGTGACAATGTTTTATAAGTATCTGGAGCAAACTGCACAATAGGGGCCAACTGAATGAGGCAGTGTGCTTATTCAGTTACTAACTTCAAACTCTGTAGGATGGAGTTTGTTCTATCTGGCCATCCTAATTAACGTTTTTCATGATTTTCCTAAATCATTTCAGGCTAATGCCAAGAAGGATAATGTCGTGGTTGACCACTGATAAAAGTAATCTTACATATTCTATATATCTGTATATCTGGAGCTATTTATTTTTATCGTATTGTGAGGGCAAATCCTATATCATTGTGGGATGACCCCTGTAAACAAAGAAAAACAGCCGAACGAAATGACATGTCAGTAAGGCACTGATGGGATCCACATAAAAGGATACGCAAGTATGTAGGATAAATAAATAATGATCGCTGTCCAGTATTTAATAGATACCGCATGATATTTACTGTTAGATAATTAGATGCAATTCTCAGTGAAATAATTATTACTAGAAAGCTGGCAAACGAATAATCACTGTTTTTTTCAGTATTCTGGATTGATTGCTTCACACCGAAGTATGCGATCACTAATCTACTTCTTTAAATAGGCTTTTTTAGGTTTGTTATGTATTCACAGACTGATAGCAAAACTAACAATTGTAAATGTATTTCACTATTATTTGTAAGCGTTTCATACCTGAACTTCAAGATTTACTAGTAATTAAACTCAAACATAATCAAGGACTCTACTTGCAGTTACGATATTAAAACAATCAGCTTTCACTGTTTACGAGCAACCACGGAATTGCTACAAATACTTTCATATATACTGAACTCAGTCGTTGAGTTTTACTGTCAGCTTCTGAACTAAAATTATCTTTTTCATATGTCGCCGTCACTGTGAATGATAAAC
Source organism: Schistocerca piceifrons (assembly GCF_021461385.2). Classification (NCBI taxonomy): domain Eukaryota; kingdom Metazoa; phylum Arthropoda; class Insecta; order Orthoptera; family Acrididae; genus Schistocerca; species Schistocerca piceifrons. Next base: position 181,995 of record NW_025727278.1, on the reverse strand, counting down.
AATGTTGTTCTAAAGGGTATATCCAATTACGAGGGCAGTTCTACAACATACGATGTACAGGAATCTATACGACAAATAACACAATCATAAAACATTGAACACTTAATATTTCATCTCAACAAACCAAAAGCATTAATGACAAACACAAAATAACAACAATGTTTCGGAAACAGCAAATCATTATTTTAGAACGAACAACTTTTCGGCATCGTATCAATGCTACATAGTAGCTAAACACGAATATTAAAATTTATACATTTTTATACCTTGTGAGATTTATTTACTACTAAATATCCACATAGAAAAATGTGTGACAAGCTACAATATATGCTCAATATCAATTCCAATTTGGCGCTCATTTGAAAAGTAGTCGCAGGGTTGCCAACTATCATACAATGAAAATACTAAAACATTCTCACAAAACGGCCAAAAATGGCTAAAATATAATTTATATGTTTCTTCTTCTTCTTTCGTTTCACCCTCTTTGGGGTACGCTGGATCAATGATTTCTTTGCGCGTTGTTCTTTCTTAGGGTCCAGTATTTCTTCATTCTATCTGATCTTCTTTTCCTCTCTTCTTCCGAGATGAAGGCTTTCGACTTTTGTGTAGATTTGTTTTGGAACCTTATGTTTTCATCTTTAGAAATTAATTTGGCTGTTCGATCGATAAGTAAATTTTCTGAAATCTTTAATTCTACTAGGTCTTTCTCAGTTTCTTTAAACCAGTTGGGTTTCGTTTGGCGGTTACGGAAAAAGTCAAAGATTTGTTTGGTTAATCTCTTGGAATTCATTCTGAGAGAATGACCATAAAAATTTATCCTCCTTTTTCGCATAGTATTTGAAAGTTTTTCAGTTTTCTTGTAGAGAGTTTCATTTTTGATGACTATAATCTAACTGTCTTGAAATTTTGGTCCTATAATTTTTGTTAAAATTTTTCTTTCCTTTAGCTCAAGTTTCTCCATTTGGCCTTTGAAATTCATGTTTAGTGTTTCGGAAAAGATATTAAATTCAGATGAATTCACAAAAGCAACAGAAACCATTCAGATACCAAAGCTGGGAGGATATCAAGGAAAACCTCATTACTACAGCTGAACGGATAGCACCTAACACAAAAAGTAAAAAAAAACATGCCTGGTGGTCGTTGGAATGTGATACCCTCGTTGAAACAAGAAACAGGCATGGCAAAACTGGCAAAGAAAGTAGACTGAATTTCATTAGAGTTAGAAAACTGGTAGATAAAAATATTAAAAGGATTAAGAAGACACATGAAAACAAAACTCTCCTCCAAACTGATGAAGAATTTACTAAAAACAACACAAGAAGCTTTTACAGAACTTTCAAACAAAGGTAATCACGATACAAAGCACCCACCCTCCAATTTCGAGATGTAAATGGGACCATCGCTCACAACAACGCAGAAAATTGCAGATTACTAGCAAGCTACTTTGAGCAACTCTTGAATTGTGAACCCATCCTTGAAAAATTTGAATCCATCCCAAATAACCGTGAGAAGCCAGATTCAGAACCACCGACTACTGAAGAACTACAGAAGGTCATTTCAGAACTTAAAAACAACAAAGCATCCAGAGAAAGCCTAATAATAGCCAAACTATAGAAAAAAACTGACAAAAATGCAATTACATCCCTTCAGTGAGTTTTCGAAGAAATCTGGAAAGAAGAAGAGATCCAGACAGAATGGAGAGCAGCTCTCATCCACCCTATCCACAAGAAAGGTTTGAAGACAGACCCCAACAATTACAGAGGAATATCACTGCTGGATATAACATACAAGATTCTTTCTAAGGTCCTTTTGAACAGGGCAGAGCCGCAAATGGGCCCGCAAATCAGGGAATACCAGGGAGGTTTTAGAAAGGCTAGATCATGTTCAGAACAAATACTAAACCTCAGAAACATCATGGCATACCAAAAATCAAGGGCAAAAACATACATAATATCCTTCATTGATTTCAAAAAAGCATATTATTCGATTGATAGAGTGACCCTTACAAATACATTTTCGTACGTTAAATTTATGGGCGAACTATCGGAATCCCTTGAAATAAAAACGTAAGTGCGACAGAGGGATGGATTCTCAGCATTGCTGTTCAATTGTGGGCTTGAGAAAGAAGTCAGAGAATGGAACACAAATATTAAGAGTGGTATAAGACTGGGTAAATATCTCAGAGAATGGACTAGTTGGGAGGCGGGGAAAGTAAAGCAATGGGATCCATAAAAAAATGTACTTGAATTTGACTTCCAACTAACAAAAAATACATACAACAAAAAGTCCCTCCTTTCGTGTGGGTCCAAAATTACACATTACAAGACAGTGATTAAGCTACAAGCAATGTGTTTAATACATAAAAAAATAAAAATACGAAAAAACACTCATCCAGCAAAAATAAGTATCACTCTCCTCAAGTTCATTTCTTTTCTTGGTGCTGTAGATTTCACTGGTCACTCTCGCATATGCGGCATTTGTACCAACAAGCTTCCTATTTCTGCTGGGACTTCAGATGAAGAACAGTTAATGGTAACATTTCAATCCATATCTTACAGTCATAATAACAGAGAGTAAATTCTTTTTAACTCTGTTTCTGAGGTTTTTTTTCTCACCAAGTTTACCTGGCTAAAAATTCTCTTGGCTCCTGCACTGGAGCATGTTAGAGTTAACACTGAAAATGAGAGTGAGACTAATTCTGTAAAATGATTTTCACCTCTGGCATCACTGTACTTACTTCTTGGCAGAATTCAGAAGTGGATGTCTGAGTTATCCATTTCATATAGCTAATGTTTCCCCTCTGGTTTTCAATATTGTCGTCATTTTGCTTAAAACTCATACCATTAACTAATACCAAACCAGTAATAGAATGTTTCACTGTTCTCAAGGTGTCTCTAATATTTAGTAATTTCATTTGGTGGATTACTTCAAAGTTATCTGCATGGGTATTTTGAAACTCCTCAACCAGGTTTTTTTGTAAAATTCATCTGTGCCATAAAGTTTTCTTTTCGTCATCGGACAGACTGGAGAGTTTTAGTTCACTTTCGACCGAGTAACAGAGATATGGGGATGGATCAATATGATTAGCAATATTGCTTTGAATGGGATCAATTTTAGCTGTGGGATTTATTATGCTGCCTCTTATGGACCGAACTAAATTGGCCAAACTATCTAATAACTTATTGGGATCCGCAGTCTCGGATTGAAAGTTTATTGATTTTTTTAGATCGATCACATACTTTTACTTGGCTCCTGCACGGAGGATGCTGGAGGTGGAAGCTTGCATTCGGTACGTACCACACTCACTGCTAATACACACCCTGCCTCCTTCTTCCAAGAGCAGCCAGCTTACAGCTCATGGAAAATAAGAATGTGTAATAGGTTAATGAGCTGCAGAAGTGACACAAAAGTTGGTGGCGAGTCACTAGAAGGATCAGGTCAAGGTATAGCCTCTTCGCCCATTTTGGTAAATAATATAAACAATCACTAAGCACAACATTGCACTACTGATTATCACTACTACATAACAGCTAACTATTGTTACGGAGCACAACACTGTTATGTAGCTAACGTTGGCAGCACCCATGAACATTCAACAGCTACCAGAATGCAGCCAGTTTCCGTGGATCACAGAATGCATCTTAATGGATGTATCCTTGTGGTACTGTATAAGAAGCAAGTATTGCGAATTTATTCACAATAAATGTGCATGTGCCTAAACTTTTTTTAAAGTTGCACTGAGAAGAACATGACAATTATTCATGAGTTTCATGCATAAGTACTTAATAGTTTCTGGGCAGAGTTTCCTCTGTAGCATGAAAACGTTCGAACTGTTGTTAATGACAGAAGCAAAGCAGAAGAACAAAACAATTGTTTTCAAATTATTTTTTCATCTGAACATATACCTCACTGTTAACACCATGCAACATGCTGGTGTTGTCTATTTTGAGCCCCTGAATATTTTTTGGATCAAGTTGTTTTATTCCTAAAAATGCATAATTACATTTTAGTAGCTCAACAATACCCAAAAATTTCGTTCATCTGTGTGCTGTAATATTGCCCAGCAACTGCTAATAATTTGGATACTGAGATGTCAGTCAATTCATCTATAGTAAGATTGAATTTCAGTTTGGCTGTATCTCACACTAACAGAAAGTGAAATGCGAGTTGAGTAAATTCACAGTTATGCCCATACATTACATCACATTCAGATGAGGATCACTGTTTTACTGTCACTCAAAGGAAATACCTTATTGTATAATTGTGGCAGATAATCAGTACTCATTATTTCAGAATCTGTTGCAATGTACAATGCTGATCTAACTTCGGCCTTTTTCGCACCTGTGATTTCATCAACTCTTTTAAACATGAATTTATTCTCACATTACTACTAAATGAAATAGATGCTGGAAAGTATTGCTTAGAACTTTAAAATGATGTTTTCAATGGTAATTTCCAAGAAATTTGCCCAACCAAGCTGCGGGCTCCAAATGATGGATATCGAACATGTGATTCTAAATCGATATATCCGAGTTACTAGGAAAAACCAAACGATTCATATCAGTAGTGAGTGGGATGTCTGGTATTGTAGATGTTTCTTTGGCCGACTGCCTCACGTGATAGAATCTAATTCCATGCTTATGCAATGTAGAAAATTGTTTGAATTTTTTGTCAGAAATGTGACACTCTACCCATATTTTTGCGTGACATTGGCAGAATCTACTCAGGTTGCGACAAAAAGGGAATGCTTCCCATAGCATACACATCAAATGGACTTTCTGTCACGACGACAACGTCGACGACGAGTGAGGTAAGTCGTTTCCTTTGTAATTACAACTATTTCAGTAACGCTCTGCTTTTGTCGTTGCTGCAATGACCACTATAAACGTGCTCATAATCACAGTCGCGTGATCAGTTTAGAATGGCACGTTCGATGTCTATCGTTTGGAGCCTGCGACTTCGACAGGTAAATATTCTTGGAAATTACCTTTTAAATAGTATAATTTTGCCCTTATTATGCTTTGTAAAATGCTGTAGTTGTCTCTGATACAACTGGTGGCATCCATTCCTTAATATCCAACATATCCTACCACTCCTTTCTGTAAGTTTGTATATACTGTGATTTTGGCATGATGTGATAATTAACTAATACAATTAGAAAGTTCAGTATATTCTTTCAGTACTCACTGCTCACTCACGTCATAAACGAGAAACTTTGCACAGCACTGTTGTATAATATCTTGTACCACATTTACAAGAAAGTGCCACTGTGTTACTGTAAGCTCTTAACTCTTTAGCTCTTTTCTGTGGTGTCCAGATTTCTACAGACAGGGGAACCACCAAGTTATATGTCACTGAAATAGGAGATAAGATGATATATATTATGATGTCATTTCATGGGTATGTGAGTGAAGAGATGTCCAATGTTTAACACACGACCCATGTGTGGTATCTATCATACCATGGCATGGAGGAAACGAACATTAAGAAATACGAATACATTCATAATAAAATGAAAAGCTGTATAAAATTATTTAAAAACAGTCTTCATCATAGCCAATGTAGACTTCTGACCAGATTTGGTCTTTTAATTATGGGCCCTCATCAGAGTTTGCACCATCTGGATGACGGCGTTGGCATCACCGAGTAGTTGAAAGACCAAAGTGAACAGATGTATCCAGTGAAACTTAATACAACAAAACTTCTAGAGAGAAGTAAAATTAGTTATTCCACCATAAGTTTTTGTGTTCCTCAAAACATCATTCTATAGTAGCTCTGCTCCTTCCACAATACCACATTTGTGAGATAGGCTTAACAGTTGCATAGTATGGAGAGTTGCTGAGATGGCATGGGAGGGGGGAGAGATGAGGGAGTGGCATGGCCTCAGGCGGCACAAACTTGGAGGTGGCAAGCAGCAGCCAGGTCGGATAATCCTGTCGACATGGTCATTTCATCAGTTGATACATTGTCATGTGAACTGCATAGGTATTTACGGAGGATTTGAAGGCAATTGGACAAATGGAAGTGGTTCAAAATTGAGTTGTAAGATTTAAGGCTTTAGACTGTGTTAACCACAAAATATTACTGCAGAAATTGGACCATTATGGAGTAAGGGGAGTAGCTTACAATTGGTTCGCTCTTACTTCAAAAACAGAAAGCAGAAGGTAATTCTCCACAATATTGAGAGTGGTAGTGATGTTCAGTCCCAATGGGGCACTGTTAAGTGGGGCGTTCCCCAAGGGTCGTTGCTGAGGCCACTGCTGTTTCTTATTTATATAAATGATATGCCTTCTAGCATTACAGGTTATTCAAAAAGATTTCTGTTTGCTGATGACACCAGCTTGGTAGCGAAGGTTCTTGTGTGTAATATTGAAACATTATCAAATAATGTAGTTCATTAAATAAGTTCATGGCTTGTGGAAAATAATTTGATGCTAAATCAGTTTTTACAGTTTCTAGCTCACAATTCAACAAGAACCGATATTTTGATCAGACAGAATGGGCATATTATAAGTGAGACGGAACAGTTCAAGTTCCTAGGCGTTCGGATAGATAGTAAGCTGTTGTGGAAAGCCCATGTTCAGGATCTTGTTCATAAACTAAATGTTGCTTTATTTACCATTAGAACAGTATCTGAAATAAGTGACAGTTGAACACAAAAAGTAGTCTACTTCCCATATTTTCATACGCTTATGTCATATGGTATTATTTTTTGGGGTAATTCGTCTGATTCAAAAAGGGTATTTTTGGGTCAAAAATGGGCTGTTCGAGCTATATGTGGTGTAAGTTCGAGAACCTCTTGTTGACTCCTATTCAATAGTCTGGGAATTCTGACATTGCCCTCACAGTATATATTTTCTTTAATGTCGTTTGTTGTTAGCAATATTAGCTTATTCCCAAGAGTTAGCAGCTTTCACTCAGTTAATACTAGGCAGAAATCAAATCTGCATGTGGAATGCACTCCCTTAACTCCTGTGCAGAAAGGAGTGCACTATTCTGCTGCATCCATTTTCAATAAGCTACCACAAGAACTCAAAAATCTTAGCAGTAGCCCAAACACTTTTAAGTGTAAACTGAAGAGTTTACTCATGGCTCACTCCTTCTATTCTGTCGAGAAGCTCCTGGAAGAGCTGAAAAATTAAGCAAATGCCAGTGTTACATGTTGATTTTCTTTATTTAAACTTACGAATTGTCGCCTAATACATATCCTATATTTCATTTTAACTGTTTCTACTATCGTGTTATAATTTCATGTATTGACTCGTTCCATGACCATGGAGACTTCTCCTTAATTTGGTCCCACAGAACAATAAATAAATAAATAAATAAATAAAAATTAATCTAAACAATTATACCATAAACTAAGATTACTTGAGCCCTCAGTGTTACTGTCATTCCAAAGAGGAAAATAGTTTCAGTCTGTTGTCAGAGGCAACAGTTACTGATAGGGGTGTTAGTACCATGATTTTCCTATAAACAGCAGCAGTGTCTTTAGTATAGACAGATTTGTTAGTTCATTTACTAACCACCAGAGGCTTCGTTATGTCTCGTTTGTCATAGTAAAAAATTATTGTTTCATTTACTCCTCAACACTTACACTTCCAATTATGGATTACAGCAATATTATCATACAAGGCCTTTTTCAGGAAATCTCATGGTGCCTGTAACTGGTTGTGAACCCCTCTGATCGTTATATCCATGATGTTCGACTCTTTGACCATATTTCACCATCGTTTGCACAGCTATTCTGGCTGCAAGAGACAAGTGCAGAGATTACCATATTCTCTGTCTTATCTACTGTCATATCAACAAACACTGACCCTCATGTATCTATTCGATCTCAACGCACTTATCTGAAAACATGACAGAAACACCGATTCCCATCATAACAAAATTCTTTCTGTGCCACTCTAACCATTTTCATGAAGTCTTTCTCACGGCAGGAACCCAGCTATAGAATAACTTCCCACATTACATTAGAGAACTGAATAACATCTCCAGTTCAAAGGGCAGTTAATGACATACTCTGCTAAAACAACAGTAAGGATTTTGGTTGTCCCTGTATGCACTAGTTGCCCTTATATATTCATCTTTAGAATCAGATCGTCCTCTTTTTTCCAGTATTTTTAGCTAGCTAAATCAGAAATGATCTATCTTGTATCTAAAAATAAATTCAAGATTTGGACACCAAAACAAGCGCCATGTGAAGTCTGTATGTAGCAGCGAGCTAAACATCAATCTGGAAATGGACAGTAAACTGTGTGAAGGCTTATTTATGGCAAGGCTCATCGTTTGCCATTTGGCTCCAGGAAGAGAACTTCAGAACACAGGCTTGTGTGGTCGGTTTCAGAATTCAATAACGGGATATCGGTATTTTGTACTTTTTAATGATGATTATACGAAGTTTAGTAGACTAAATTTCATCAAAGAAAAATCTGAAGTTGCAAATAAGTTATGTCAGTTCATAGCTGAAGCAAAAACTGCTGGATATATCTTCAAGGAACTTCTCAGTGACAATGGAACAGAATTTCGCAATGTCGTGGAAACTGGCAGAGCCATAATGCATACACATGGAAATATTCCACAAAAGCTTTGGGCGAAGATGGTGAATACTGCAACCTACATCTTGATCTGAACAGACCTTCCAATAGTCCAGGGATATCCTCATATGAACTATGGTATAGCAAGAAACCAAGACTGAAACGTTTGCAGAAGACAGGCTCCACCTGCTATGCTTATATTCCGAAACATCAGAGAAGGAAGACGGATTGGAAAGCAGTGAAAGGAATTCTTATTGGATACGATATTACAGAATTTATTGGAAAGAGGAGGGTAAACTCATTAGATCACAAGATGTAATCTTTGAAGAGGCATTTGAAATCTGAGAAACATTAATTTCCCTAGTGACTACTTTTAAATCAGCAGGATTCAACACATCAGACTGATGACCAGTCCATTATTGATGAGGATAACAGATGTGTGAATATACATGAAGTCACTCAGGAGGAAGATCAAGAAGACATAAATGAAGGAGCCTCACTTCCTCTGCGTGATTAGTCAACTCTCAGTGCTCCACAAAAGTTTAGAGATTGTGTGATGCATCTCCCAGCATGGTTCCAAGAACCAGAAACATTCAGTGAAGCCATGAAGTCTGGCTGGAAGGAAGCCATGGATTGTGAAATAAAAACTCTCCAGGAAAATAAAACACAGGACCCTGTTCAACTACCACCAGGAAAGAGGGTCATTCCGAACAGTTGGGTATATGAAGTGAAAACAAATGCTGATGGATCAGTCAATAAATTCAATTCAAGATTGGTGGTGGAGGACTACTCTCAGAGGAGTGGAGTTGGCTAAGATAAAACCTTTAGTCTTGTAACTCGAGTGTCTACTAATGAAGCACTACTCTGTGTTGCAGCAATTGACGTTCCAACAGCTTTTCTTTTTAATGATTTGAAAGAAACCACATACATGCAGCAACCTGAAGGATGTGATGATGGGTCTGGGAGAGAATGTAGCTTAAAGAAAGGTATGCATGGACTGAAGCAGGCTCCTTGTTGCTGGAATGAAAAGTTCAGTAATCTTATCTCTAAACTTGGCTTCCAGAGGACCGAAGCTGATTCTTGTATTGTCATGAGATAGAAAGGCTCTAATAAAATATTCGCCAGCCTCTGTGGCCTTGCGGTTCTAGGCGCTTCTGTCCAGAACCACGTTGCTGCAAAGGAAGCGGGTTCGAATCCTGCCTCGGGCATGGATGTGTGTAATGTCCTTAGGTTAGTTAGGTTTAAGTAGTTCTAAGTAAGGAGACTGATGACCTCAGATGTTCAGTCCCATAGTGCTTAGAGCCATTTTTTAAATAAAATACTGCTTGTGCTTTATGTTGATGATGGTTTGATTGCAGCTCACAGTGAATAGTAACTACAATAATTTATCATTGATTTAACAGAAGATTTCAAAATTACTTCATCACCTGCATCATTTCTCTTAGGACTGGAAACTGATTAACAAGAAGACGGATCTGTTCACATAAGTCAGTCTCATTTTGCAGAGAAGATATTAGAGCACTTCAACATGAATAAGTGCAAGGCTATATCTACCTCGGTTGCGAATGACAGTGATGCAGAAGAAAGTCATCATTACTCTGAATTTCGGTTCAGACTAGCTGTCGGAACACTAATGTTTCTGATGTGTGGGACAGTTCCTGATACTGCGTATGCTGTCAGTGTGGTGTCTACAAATCCGGACAAACCACAGGTCGTGATTTAAGAGGATTCTACAATACCTGAGAGGTTCAACAAATTGTGGGCTTGTTTATAAAAAAGCTCAAAAAGGGGGATTTTTGAATGCTATGGTGATTCTGATCCGAGTAGAGATGTTGGCACAGGGCGCTCAAAATCAGGTGTTCTTTGTCCTTATTCTGAGGCACCTATCTCCTGGATTAGTCAAAGACAATCTTCTGTTTCCATATTCACAACTGAAGCTGAGATTGTAGCCACTAGCGAAGCTGCTTGAGGGATAGTCCGGATGAAGAAGCTTTTCACACAATTGGATCAGTTGAAATCGACACCAATTTTACATATTGATAGCAAAGCTGCTATCCAGCGAGCCTAGAATCCTAAATTTCATCGACAAACGTAGCATATTCGTATAAGACATATCTTTGTTCACGTTTGTTAGTGCTAGTGAAATTACAGACTTAAAAGTGGACACTGAAGGACAACTTACTGACTTATCAACGAAACCATTGTTTTCAGTTAGATTTCAATGGTTGTGTAATAATACTGGATTCTGTAAGTTAGTAAATAAGGGAGAGTGGTGCTGTATTTTTTTTTCATCTTTGGAAATTTAATAACTGAACTCTGTACCTTTGTTTTCAGCAGTTGGCAGTACAAGTGTGTAATCTTTTACCTTTTGATCATGTGCCTTTGTTTGGTTTGGTTTTGAATAAAGCTTGCGTTATTCAACTGTGTAAACGTTCGTTTTTCTTCTTGTGTTTTTCAAGTGTCTAAATATTCATTTGTGATACAGTAACTCTCAGCAATATGTAAAATAACAAGATAATTAAGTCGATTGATCTTAAATAAGATTCGATGGATGTAAAAACGAAAACCTTCGTTCATTAGGAAAGGATGATAAATGTAATAGGCAAACGAAGGAAGTGCACAAATCTAGGAATTAGTCCCATTGCCCATTCAAACATTTTTAAGAACTGAAAACCTCCTCTCAAGTTCTTTTCGTGCTCATTTTATCTATTCAAAACTTACAAAAACATGTCTCTATCACTTATCAATCTCTCTCCATCAAAATCTCTTTTGCAAAAATTTTACAATTTAATCGACACCTGTAGGATGCCCAAGAGTAAATTTTTCCAATGATTTGAAAAATTTTGCAGATTGGTTCCCAAATCTACTCTTGAGTGATGCAATCAACTGGTTGAAAACTTCAGACTCTGATTGCTGGCAAATTCAGGAAGCGTTTTGAATTTACCTTGATCGAGACATTTTGGATTTTTGTGCTGACACAGATGTTTAGATTTGCCAACAACAAGGTCAGCAACATCTTGATAACTTTCACAGCGAATTTCCTGAAATTTAAATTAATAGGTAACCATTCACCTTCAAAAATAGAAGCTAAAAAAATGATATGATTGTATCTGTATGTATGTTTCCATTGGTAACTTGCTTACACTGTCTATATTGCCTTCTGAAGAAGACGTTTTTATAGAAGTTGAAAATCTGGTAAAGGGGTTTTAATAAACCAGCCAATTTGCAGCTGATTGGCTGTGTTCTATCTCTAGAAAGAAAGTATGTTTTACCATATCACAATCCCTGTCAAACTCTTCACGCAGTATCATATCTCCCATTTAATCTTCATGTACATCCTCTTCCATTTCCATAATATTGTCCTCAAATGCATCGCCCTTGTATAAACCCTCTATATACTCCTTCCACCTTTCTGCCTTCCCTTCTTTGCTTAGAACTGTGTTGCCATCTGAGCTCTTGATATTCATACAAGTGGTTCTCTTCTCTCCAAAGGTCTCTTGAATTTTCCTGTAGGCAGTATCTATCTTACCCCTACTGAGACAAGCCTCTACATCCTTACATTTGTCCTCTAGCCATTTTGCACTTCCTGTCGATCTCATTTTTGAGACGTTTGTATTCCTTTTTGCCTGCTTCATTTACTGCATTTTTATATTTTCTCCTTTCATCATTTAAATTCAATATTTCTTCTGTTACCCAAGGATTTCTACTAGCCCTCTTCTTTTTACCTCCTTGATCCTCTGCTGCCTTCACTATTTCATCCCTCAGAACTACCCATTCTTCTTGTACTGTATTTCTTTCCCCAATTCCTGTCAATTGTTCCCCTATGCTCTCCCTGAAACTCTGTATAACCTCTGGTTTAGTCAGTTTATACAGGTCCCATCTCCTTAAATTCCCACCTTTTTGCAGTTTCTTCAGTTTTAATTTACAGTTCATATCCAATAGATTGTGGTCAGAGTCCACGTCTCCTCCTGGAAATGTCTTACAATTTAAAACCTGGTTCCTAAATCTCTGTCTCACCATTATATAATCTATCTGATATCTTCTAATATCTCCAGAATTCTTCCACGTATACAACCTTCTATTATGATTCTTGAACCAAGTGTTAGCTATGATTAAGTTATGCTCTGTGCAAAATTCTACCAGAGGGCTGTCTCTTTCATTTCTTACCCCTTTTCCATATTCACCTACTACATTTCCTTCTCTTCCTTTCACTACTATCGAATTCCAGTCACCCATGACTGTTAAATTTTCGTCTCCCTTCACTATCTAAATAATTTCTTTTATCTCATCATACATTTCATCAATCTCTTCGTCATCTGCGGAGGTAGTGATCATATAAACTTGTTCTCCTGTGGTAGGCATGGGCTTCGTATCTATCTTGGCCACAATAATGCGTTCACTATGCTGTTTGTAGTAGTTTACCCACACTCCTATTTTTTATTCATTATTAAACCTACTCCTGAATTACCCCTATTTGATTTTGTATTTATAACCCTGTATTCACCTGACCAAAAGTCTTGTTCCTCCTGCCACCGAACTTCACTAATTCCCACTATATCTAACTTTAACCTATCCGTTTCCCATTTTAAATTTTCTAACCTACCTGCCCAATTAATGGATCTGACATTCCACGCTCTGATCCGTAGAACGCCAGTTTTCTTTCTCCTGATAACGACATCCTCTTGAGTAGTTCCCCGCCCGGATATCCGAATGGGGGACTATTTTACCTCCGGAATATTTTACCCAAGAGGACGCCATCATCATTTAACCATACAGTTAAGCTGCATGCCCTCTGGAAAAATTACAGCTGTAGTTGCCCCTTGCTTTCAGTCGTTCGCAGTACCAGCACAGCAATGCCGTTTTGGTTAGTGTTACAAGGGCAGATCAGTCAATCATTCGGACTGTGCCCCTGCAACTACTGAAAAGGCTGCTGCCCTCTTCAGGAAGCACACGTTTGTCTGGCCTCTCAACAGATACCCCTCCATTGTGGTTGCACCTACGGTACGGCCATCTGTATCGTTGAGGCATGCAAGCCTCCCCACCAACGGCAAGATCCATGGTTCATGGGTTGGGGGGGGGGGCGGTTATATAAATAAGGAACAGCAGAAGCTCTATAACACTACGTTAGGGAAAGCCTGAAATCTCTTCTGTTTTACGCGATGACTTTCCGTCAATTACTACGAACTGTGACCTCTCTGACAGGGCCGGCTGGGGTGGCTGACCGGTTCTAGGCGCTATATTCTGGAACCGCGCGACCGCTACGGTCGCAGGTTCGAATCCTGCTTCGGGCATTTATGTTTGTGATGTCCTTAGGTTAGTTAGGTTTAAGTAGTTCTAAGTTCTAGGGGACTGATGACCTCAGAAGTTGTCCCATAGTGCTCAGGGCCATTTGAACCATTTTTTCTCTGACAGGAAATTGCAAATCCAGTCACATAACTGAGACAATATTCCATAAGCACGCAATTTCACTACGAGCCTCTTGTGTGGTACAGTGTCAAAAGGCTTCTGGAAATCCAGGAAAACGGAATCGGTCTGAAATCTCTTGTCAATAGCACTCAGCACTTCATGTGAATAAAGAGCTAGTTGTGTTTCACAGGAACGATGTTTTCTGAACCCATGTTGACTGTGTGTCAATAGGCATAGTGTTGCGGAAAACGGTGGACAGCATACTGCACATGTTTTGCGCCAGTCACATGGAAATTAATAATACGATTTGATTTTTATTGATGCTTTTTACGCGCTTTTTTGCTTCTGGACAATTAAAAACCGATGTGATTGATCCTTTTTATGCGGTTTTTGGCTTCAGGACAATTAAAAACCGATGTGACTGATACTTTTTAAGTGGTTTTATGCCTCAGAACAATTAAAAACCCTTGTGAGTGATGCTTTTTATTCGGTTTTGACCTCAGGACATTAAAAATCGATTTTTCCCATCTTATGTGATATGACCTTGCCATGGTGGATGGGCTTACTTAACTAACAGTATCACAACTGTACACCCATGCACACTGAGTAGTACAGTTTTTTTAAAGTCAAACATACACCTTAGGTATCGTTGTATGATTCATTCTTCATTTTTAGTCGACCACTATTAAATCATGATGCTTACAGGGCCCTCTTTTCCTACATTTTGTAACTATTTGTTTTTCTTCTGTCATACGTTTTCCCCCTTCTCCGATAATATTACATATCAATTTGAAGTTATTCTGACCAGTGGTGTTATTTCTACAGTGGTTTGAAAGTTTAACTTTAATTATAATGTTTCTGTATTTTTAATTATTTCTAGTTCATATTCCACATCATGGTCTCTATCCCATCTCCTTGGATTATCATTAACATAAAATTAGGTAGAAGCAGAAAGTGTGAAAAAGCTATCTGTGATGTTAATGTTACTTAACACAAATTTAATCTTTCATTTTGTTGTCACAATGCTACAAAGGCCAGTTCCCCTGCTCTTGGTAATCAGAAGTCCATACCTGGCTCTAAAACTGGGTTTCTACTGGCATGAATTTCTTACAAGTAGATCCCCTGCTACCACTCCCATAATTCAACATACGTGTGGAAACATACAATTTGCATGTTGTTATACCAACTTACACCTAACTTTTGAAAGTTAAGTGGCGTTCTACCTCCTCCACCATCATCTACAAGTTTCAGCAACTATGATTAGTGGATCTGCTCTCATTCTACTCTGATTCATTCAACAGCACAGATCTAGAATCGTTTGTTTATTTACGTGAAAAGTTAGCGTCATACCAAAATAATGTGCTTGCTCTTCAACTAAGTAAATGAATACCCTCTAAAGTGACAAAATTTTCTTAAACTATGTGACAGGGACATCTTTTTAACATTCAACAACTCTTTATAATCATTTATTTGTATCAGAGTAACATATCATCTTTCAAAGCGATGAAATGATTAAACAGTATCGTTACTGGCAGAATGGACTTGTTGAAGTTCATATTACAGCAGAACACTCAATACTGTAAAGGTATTTTTTATTTCAGTATAGTGATAATAAGGTCTTGCTTTAGTCATTGAGTGTAAGTATTATGGCGAAATAGAAGTTTATTTTTAACTTTAGAGAATTAAAACTACTCTTGTCCATCATTAAAATACTATGCAAATATGACATTGTTCATATTGGTGCTGTTACTGAGTGACTACTTTTCTCCACAACTTTGTAAATTTTGATTACAAAATAAGTGCTGCACCAGTGAAACAAACATATACAAATATTGCAGTGACTTCAGTTTGCCAGATGTTTCAGTGTTACTTCTAATTTAATGTGAGGTGGCATGACAGCTTGCATACATGTACTAGATCTTGCTACAGAGCCACAAATATAGCTCAAAAAAGATTTCAAAATTGATGTTACTCATTCAAAAATGATTTTAAAATGAATGCTGTCTCAAGCAGATAACTTCCTTATTAGCATACTGGATGTTCCCAAGTGATTGCTACAAGATGTCCACTCCCATATCCAACTTTAATAAAAAAAAAAATGACCTTTTAAGTTGAAAAAACTTTTTGAGTATCCCATTCATCAAAAAACAAAGTTCATTGTATATTTTATTTTTAGTTTCAGAAATGTTGATGTACGAAATCATATGATTGTTTTTATACACACTGTTCATAATTCACTGGGTCTCAGTGTGGTTTCAGGCCCCAATGCTTCATATTCAAAGATGTGAAAATGTTATTTCTTTCGTGCAAGCTTCTTTTGAATCAAAACCATCTACTGAAGGCACTCTAGCTGATCTGAGTAATGTATTTGATTTAGTAAACTGGAGATACCAAGGCATTATGACATCCACGACTTGGAACCTTTGCCTAAGGATCAATTCTTCAGGCACTGTCATTTGCAATGTTTGTTAATGATCTTCAGAGTAATTTGTCATGTATATCTGTACATGATGCAGATGACACAATGACTGCAAATTCTGGAAAAGAGGTGAACAAACTGAAACTACAAAATGGTGAGTCCTTCAAGTTATCAAATACTTGGTTTAATGCCAATGAATATCTGGTAAACTACTTGGCATGTATATGGATGCAGATTTTATCTGTTGAGTAAACTACATAAATGTCTTTCTGAAAAACTGTACCTTTGTTCATATTGTGCATTCTTTCACTTTTATATAAGATTTGGTTTTGTTGGGTGGGGTGATTCTCCTGGAGAAAAAAAATGTAGCAGAAGTAGAGCATTAGCTGTTTCCATAACTGAAACATTTTGTGGGCCTTATTCCAAACAGTAAATTGTATTAATAGTTACATGTCTCTTCATACACAGTTTTCCCTTGCTTTAAAAGAAAACCACCGCCAGTATAGCCTAAGGCAGCCTGTGCACAAACATAATACTTATCAAATATTAAAAACAGATACACAAACAACTAGAGAAAACGCAGTGTAGTTACAAGTGTCTAGTTACAAGACGTTTTAGTATATTACCTTCATAGGTACCTCAGGTCTCACTAAAGTGGCTGAAAGAGAAGGTCTATCTTAAACTTGAAGAATATGAGAATTGTGTAGAGGTTGATCTTAATTAATAATTAATTAATAAAGTTTACAGCTTCCACCACCTGAGGAGGTGCAGTGGGGAATTAGTCCACATTAAAGAAGAATTACATGATTGTCAGAACACTCAATAAGGAAGTAGATCATAAATTGAAATAATGGCCGTAATCTAAACATACTGTCTCACAAAAGGGAAAACACTTCATCCTGACAACTCATTGAAGAGCCCAGACTACTTCTGTGCTGTAAATCTGATAAGAAAAATAAACAGAAACCCAGGAAAAAATAACGATTTTGAAGGGGGTTTCATCGAAAAATATTGTTGTTGTTCTTAACTATGTGACCAATAGTTGAGATTACAGTAGCACATGAGCCATTACCAGCAATTCAATAAAGAAACTTTAGAATACCTGCTTGGTTGATGAGTAATTATTAAAGCCATCAACTCTGCTGTTGAAGAATGAGTGGGAAGATCGTCAATCACAATTTCTAAGCACTAAAACTGTTTCATTGGTTCCACAACTATGTCATAGAATTGAGAAGTGAATGTGTCAGCCACCCATTAACTTTCAGCAATGGAGTCCACCTGGCACAGTGATCCAGCTCGTCATCAGTGTCCGCTACACACCATACTGCACAGCAACTGTGGTGAGCTGTACTTAATTCATACTACTTTTTTGTGACAGTAGTACCTACTGTGAAATAATTTAAAAGTGTCTACATCCAAAAACAGAGACGTTGAACGAAATATATATACGCCAGCGTGACAGTTCATGGGGTCGCGGGTAAATATTCAAATGGTCATTTCTTTTGTTATGTAGTTATGAATAAGCACTTAAATTTTGTGTGCATGCTTTACACCTTCCTTTGATATTTGCAAGAGCCTGGAAACTAATTTTGCAATCTGGCAGAAAGTAGTGGAGAACATACTGAGCATAATTTCCAGTCTGCAAGTCCAGATTCCTCTTTATGCTCACTGAAAGAAAATGTGCCTCTTTGCTGCTTACTCAGCAGGATCAGGAACTACGACTATTAGTAAAACTTTTGAGTTTTAACTGATTGCTATATTCTGTAAAAGTTCACATGTACAAAATATAATAATATCCCTGATAATAATAATAATAATAATAATAATAATAATAATAATCGTTTCAGAAACAGCACTATTAACAGTGCAGAGATGACCACTGTGGGAACTTCCAAGTAAAATGGTATATCATCCTGATTTCTAATCACCAAAAGTTACTTCATTGCCAATATAGCGGAAAAATAATTTCCTCACTTGCCACGTGGTTTTGTCAGCATTGTGAGCGACACACAGTTACTTCTGTGAAATTTAAGGGAACCAGGATAGTGGAATATCTTCACAGGTTCACTTCCAGCTTTTATGGAAAATCGCATTCAACTCTGCCAAGCTCTGACGTCGTCCAAGACACCAGGCAAGCAGGCATTTGACTGACATGAACATATTGATATCCAGGTTCAAAGTGTCTCTCCTAACTGCCTCTCTGGCCATTTTTATATATGGCCACAGTGGACCACCAAAGGGAACATCTGCTATCAGTCGTCCTAGGGACAGGGTCAGAATCTAAAAGGCCCATTTCTCGGACACGTATTAATTAATAATAATTGCTTAACAATTTGTAATCTTCTCAATTTGTATATAAATAGAATTAAGTTTGGTTTAGTTATTAAAATGTTTTAGCTGGCTACAATTTTTTAAAGCGGAATCGACAGTAGAACATGACCTCTGAACTGCCTTTTTAAGATTCCTTGTTCTCACAGTTATTTATGAACTGTCTCGAAACTTGCTATAGCTGTATTACTGCATTATTGCAATTGCGTACTGTAAGTACAACTTTCTATTACAAATACAAATGATAATCAATTATGAGTAAGGACTTCATTTCAAATTTGGTTTTTAGTAAATAATTTGAAAACCAATAGAGGTAACTTATTGGTGCTACATATAGAAGATGTTTACATCTTACTGAGGATGTTTCTAAGTCTAGTATTTAGAACCTTTAATTTTTCATAAAAACCCAAATAACTTTTGATTGTGATGTACATGATGTGCATTTGTATATTATGACCAGTTTTTAGCTCTCTAGTTCTATTATTTAGTGCCACTATTTTTTCTTAAGGTCGTATATTTTGCCTGACATATGAAGGGCTTATTTCAATAGTATAATTGAATATTTCTGGTATCTCAACTGCAGATTTTTCAGCGCTCATTTAATTTTAGGAGTCTATATCTCAGAATGAACAAAAATGGACTTGTACAACTATTGAAATAAGCCCTTCATATTCTTTTGATCATTCTGAGACCTTAAAATGTTAAAAATAATATACTTAAGCCTACACTGATGAAGTTTGGAGCATTTATTTTAGATTTAATGTCACAATTATATTATGGTGTAATCCTTTGTATGTTAAGCACAGATGTTATGATGATGTGACATTGGTAGTAGTGAACTGGAGTAAACCCCTGCACACTAGCTTTCCCCTGTGCCTCTTATAACGATACAGCACTTGTTTAGCCTCAAGTTAGCAGCAGTAGAATATTAGGTGCAAACTCGTTATGGTTTTACCATATGCCAATATGAGATGGAAGAGCTATTCAAGGTTTTTGCAGAATTAAAATCTGACTTTAATAATAAATTGGATACTACTTATGCAAATATTGAAACTGGAGGTATTAAGTTAAACCCAGAGGCAGATGTACATTCTACATGTTTTTAAAGATATTTTATAAGTCCCTGCTTAAGTGTTGTGAGGAATCTAAAAAACTGTTTTTCCCTGAGTTATTTGGAAGAGGATGGTGCTAAATGAGGAACTGGTCATTCGAAGAATTCCCTTCTTGGAATGATTTTCAGGAAATGTGTAAGAAGTACTGGTTGCCCAGCACACAGGAAAAGTTAATGCTAGAGTTATTTGGCCCAAAATATTATAGTAATAGTTGGCATCCTGGTAGTTATAAGAAATACAGAATGTCCCAAAATAATGTATACATTCTTTGAAACTGAACATCTCTTTAATGAAAGGGGTTAGAAATACAATTTTAGTGGTACTAGGTGCCTCATGGCCCGACTTAAGATGGTAAATGTTCAAAGTGGTGTCTGTCCATCACAATACACTGTCGACAAAGACTTACAACTGAGCGACATGCCAATGTTATTGTTTCCAACGGAATAGCAGGACAGACTTGTTTAATTTGCTCTCTAAGGTCATCCAGTGTGTGTGGTCTCACAGTGTAAACTGTATTCTTGAGAGTACCCCAAAGAAAGAAGTCTAGAGGAGTTAAATCTGGAGATTGAGCAGGATACTCCACACTCCATCTTCGTCCTATCCATCTGGTACGGAATGTATGATTGAGAAATGCCTTCACATCCAGGTGAAAGTGAGGTGGCGTCCCATCCTGTTGAAAGTAATAATCTTCATTTCCAGACACAACGCTAAGACCAGGAGTTATCATTTACAACATTTCCAAGTACGAGTCACCCGTGACAGTGTTGTTGAAGAAGTACGGCCTGATTAACCCTCTAGAAGACAGACCACAACAGACTGTTACTCCTAGTAGATTAATATGCCTTTGCTCAGTTACGTATGGATTCTCCCTGGCCCAGTACACGCAATTATGGTTGTTAATTGCTCCATCAAGTTCAAACGTCGCTTCATCTGACCAAATAATTCGATCTTGGAAACATTGCTCTTCTTCACATCTGTTAATGTGCCACTCACAAAATTCGCTTCGCCTATCAGGATCATCCTCGTTAAGAGCATGGAGAAGTCTTGGAATGTAAGGCTTAAAGTTCTGAGACGGCAAAATTGTATGAATGAACACTGCTTCTGCAGATCCCAGCCCCATGAGAGCATTGCCTCACATATTTCTTCGGGGATCGTGTGTATGCCTGGATTACTGCATCAAAACCCTCGTTGTCTGTTGAACTTCTCTTTCGTCCGCTATGTCTCTTCTTCTCATTGTGTACTGTTTCTTCGATTTCAAACTTATCTCTGATTATTAGAATTGTTACTCTTGTTGGTGGTGGTATTCCAAATTCAGCTCTCCAATGTCTCCAATTTTTCCCGAGGACATGCAGCTTTACTGTATGATTAAATGATGATGGCGTCCTCTTGGGTAAAATATTCCGGAGGTAAAATAGTCCTCCATTCGGATCTCTGGGTGGGGACTACCCAAGAGGACGTCGTTATCAGGAGAAAGAAAACAGGCATTCTACGGATCGGAGCGTGGAATGTCAGATCCCTTAATCGGGCAGGTAGGTTAGAAAATTTAAAAAGGGAAATGGATTGGTTAAAGTTAGATATAGTGGGAATTAGTGAAGTTCGGTGGCAGGAGGAACAAGACTTTTGGTCAGGTGATTACAGGGTTATAAATACAAAATCAAATAGGGGTAATGCAGGAGTAGGTTTAATAATGAATAAAAGAATAGGAGTGCAGGTTAGCTACTACAAACAGCATAGTGAACGCATTATTGTCGCCAAGATAGACACAAAGCCCATGCCTACTACAGTAGTATAAGTTTATATGCCAACTAGCTCTGCAGATGATGAAGAAATAGATGAAATGTATGACGAGATAAAAGAAATTATTCAGGTAGTGAAGGGAGACGAAAATTTAATAGTCATGGGTGACTGGAATTCGTCAGTAGGAAAAGGGAGAGAAGGAAACATAGTAGGTGAATATGGATTGGGGGGAAGAAACGAAAGAGGAAGCCGCCTTGTAGAATTTTGCACAGAGCATGACTTAATCATAGCTAACACTTGGTTCAAGAATTATAAAAGAAGGTTGTATACCTGGAAGAATCCCGGAGATACTAAAAGGTATCAGATAGATTATATAATGGTGAGACAGAGATTTAGGGACCAGGTTTTAAATTGTAAGACATTTCCAGGGGCAGATGTGCATTCTGACCACAATCTATTGGTTATAAACTGCAGATTGAAACTGAAGAAACTGCAAAAAGGTGGGAATTTAAGGAGATGGGACCTGGATAAACTGAAAGAACCAGAGGTTGTAGAGAGTTTCAGAGCATAAGGGAACAATTGACAGGAATGGGGGAAATAAATACAGTAGAAGAAGAATGAGTAGCTCTGAGGGATGAAGTAGTGAAGGCAGCAGACTATCAAGTAGGTAAAAAGACGAGGGCTAATAGAAATCCTTGGGTAACAGAAGAAATATTGAATTTAATTGATGAAAGGAGAAAATATAAAAATGCAGTAAATGAAGCAGGCAAAAAGGAATACAAACGTCTCAAAAATGAGATCGACAGGAAGTGCAAAATGGCTAAGCAGGGGTGGCTAGAGGACAAATGTAAGGATGTAGAGGCTTGTCTCACTAGGGGTAAGATAGATACTGCCTACAGGAAAATTCAAGAGACCTTTGGAGAGAAGAGATCCACTTGTATGAATATCAAGAGCTCAGATGGCAACCCAGTTCTAAGCAAAGAAGGGAAGGCAGAAAGGTGGAAGGAGTATATAGAGGGTTTATACAAAGGCGATGTACTTGAGGACAATAGTATGGAAATGGAAGAGGATGTAGATGAAGATGAAATGGGAGATAAGATACTGTGTGAAGAGTTTGACAGAACACTGAAAGACCTGAGTCGAAACAAGGCCCCTGGAGTAGACAACATTCCATTAGAACTACTGACAACCTTGGGAGAGCCAGTCCTGACAAAACTCTACCATCTGGTGAGCAAGATGTATGAGACAGGCGAAATACCCTCAGACTTCAAGAAGAATATAGTAATTCCAATCCCAAAGAAAGCAGGCGTTGACAGATGTGAAAATTACCGAACTATCAGCTTAATAAGTCACAGCTGCAAAATACTAACGCGAATTCTTTACAGACGAATGGAAAAACTGGTAGAAGGGGACCTCAGGGAAGATCAGTTTGTATTCCATAGAAATGTTGGAACACGGGAGGCAATACTAACCTTACGACTTATCTTAGAAGAAAGTTTAAGAAAAGGCAAACCTACGTTTCTAGCATTTGTAGACTTAGAGAAGGCTTTTGACAGTGTTAACTGGAATACTCTCTTTCAAATTCTGAAGGTGGCAGGGGTAAAATACAGGGAGCGAAGGGCTATTTACAATTTGTACAGAAACCAGATGGCAGTTATAAGAGTCGAGGGGCATGAAAGGGAAGCAGTGGTTGGGAAAGGAGTGAGACAGGGTTGTAGCCTCTCCCCAATGTTATTCAATCTGTATATTGAGCATGCAGTAAAGGAAACAAAAGAAAAATTCGGGGAAGGTATTAAAATTCATGGAGAAGAAGTAAAAACTTTGAGGTTCGCTGATGACT
Organism: Schistocerca piceifrons; assembly: GCF_021461385.2. NCBI lineage: Eukaryota > Metazoa > Arthropoda > Insecta > Orthoptera > Acrididae > Schistocerca > Schistocerca piceifrons. Next base: position 158,613 of record NW_025727278.1, on the reverse strand, counting down.
TTGTAATTCTGTCAGAGACAGCAAAGGACTTGGAAGAGCAGTTGAACGGAATGGACAGTGTCTTGAAAGGAGGATATAAGATGAACATCAAGAAAAGCAAAACGAGGATAATGGAATGTAGTCAAATTAAATCGGTTGATGCTGAGGGAATTAGATTAGGAAATAAGACACTTAAAGTAGTAAAGGAGTTTTGCTATTTGGGGAGTAAAATAACTGATGATGGTCGAAGTAGAGAGGATATAAAATGTAGACTGGCAATGGCAAGGAAATCGTTTCTGAAGAAGAGAAATTTGTTAACGTCGAGTATAGATTTAAGTGTCAGGAAGTCGTTTCTGAAAGTATTTGTATGGAGTGTAGCCATGTATGGAAGTGAAACATGGACGATAACTAGTTTGGACAAGAAGAGAATAGAAACTTTCGAAATATGGTGCTACAGAAAAATGCTGAAGATAAGGTGGGTAGATCACGTAACTAATGAGGAGGTATTGAATAGGATTGGGGAGAAGAGAAGTTTGTGGCACAACTTGACTAGAAGAAGGGATCGGTTGGTAGGACATGTTTTGAGGCATCAAGGGATCACAAATTTAGCATTGGAGGGCAGCGTGGAGGGTAAAAATCGTAGAGGGAGACCAAGAGATGAATACGTTAAGCAGATTCAGAAGGATGTAGGTTGCAGTAGGTACTGGGAGATGAAGAAGCTTGCACAGGATAAAGTAGCATGGAGAGCTGCATCAAACCAGTCTCAGGACTGAAGACCACAACAACAACAACAACATGTCAGCATACGACACTCACATTCTCTGTTTTCCAGTAACACTTTAGCGTCCATTTCCTGCGTCGCTGACAATCCTGAAACAGAAGAAATCATTGTTATGTTTTTCACCGCCTTCTTAATTATTACCCATAAAAATTGTATTTCTGTCTCCTTTAATTAAAGATATTCTCTGTTTCAAAGAGCGTATACATTATTTTGGGACACCCTGCATATTGAGTGGTAGCTAAAAAGCTCAAAATACGTGGACAATCCTATAAAGGACAGCCTGTAATCAAAGTGTTGGTGCAGAGGATACCTTACTATGTTAAGAAAGATATATAATATTTTAGCAGATGACGGCAATCTGTTTATTGACATTTATCAAAGGTATTGATATACTGAACAAAGAATGAGGAGACTATGCACAAGGTGACAACTGCCAACCAGACAATAATGAAGAGAAAGGTATCCACACACATTTTAACGAAAAAGTAATACGAATTATTGTGAAGTAAGGATGTGGAATAATAATAGGAGAAATAATCAAGGAAGTAACGAGGCATAGACAATTCATTCTAGTAATGTAAACAACATCATCAGAAACTAGGTTGACACTTAGTGTGGTGGCTGATGTGAAGGTGGCTGATGTGAAGGTATGTCCAGCAGCTGTCGCTCCCATCAGCCACCGTGCCAAGTGTCAGCTTGTTGCGTGAACAGTAATGTAAGTACTAATATGCTGATTGACTGGAGAACACCTTGCAGTTTGTTGTTCACTTTATTGATCAGATGAACACGAGCTCAATGCAACTCACTTTGCTTATGTTGCACAATAGACAGGGCATCACACAGTTGAGTACCATCAGCTTACAGTCGTGTGATGCCTTTTGATACCACTGGAAAGTTGGCATTGTTTTGTAAACTCACGTCACCAGTTTTGTAAAGGGCTCGTCGATACTGCTGTGGAGGCCGAGTTGCCACCGTGTTACGGCAGGCTGAGTTTGAGAGTTTGTGGAATGGCTTCTGGTGCAGTACACCGCTAAGACAATTTGTCCCTGCCACTATTACACAACTGTGCCCCAGTGTCAGGTGACAGGATAGGTGAATGAAGGTTCAACAACACTCCAACAAATTAGCAACAAAGTCACACAAATTAGTTAAAAAGGTTTACTTGTCTTTGTGACTTGTTGAATGATTAAGTCTGCAATACTGCATATAATATAAGACAAAAGAGGCCCTCAATGGCTAAGTGCAAATGATTGAAGGTAAACTTCACAGTACATAGCAAATGAAATTTTTACAAGAACTGTCTGTTCACTTTTAAGAGTTCACTAAATGACGTTCCCTGTCCGAGTCAGCCCTGGACGATGATCTATAAACAAGTGGGCGAGAGCTGCTCTTCTATCGTCCGAGCAGGCTTCTTTCCGTTGTCGTCTGGTCATTGGCGGACTGTAATCGGTCAGCAATTGGCTGAGGCGAGGTCGATATCTTTACCCTCAGCGCCATGGAGGTAAGAATAAGGGGAGATGGCGCTACGTATCCCAGCCGTACTACGTTTTGAAGCCATGGGGGCGTGGCTCGCTGCCATGTCACTCTGACCAAAACATTGTCAGTGTGCTACAGCGCTGCGTGTATTACAGTGGCTAATTGCACCATATACGCATGTAACGTCATCAGATTGGTTATTTCAAAGTTTTTGTTTAAAATAAAATCTCGTAAAGGCGAAATTCCGCATGTCTTCTGATTAAAAATAGTTTTTAATGTAATATTACGAACAGCTAGCCTTCAATGTAAACGATACAATGTTGTTAATTCAGTAATATACGTGTATCACAAACTAAATAATAGAAACTGAAAACTAAGTTAGCTATACCCTCCCTCCAAAGCCCCATAAATACATCTTGTTTGTAATACGTACTGGGACATTTCAGTTACGTTACACTACTGGGAAACACTCCTCATTACCACCAATATTTACTGATATGTGGTACATAGAATGGTAAATCTACACAGTGTCCTGTTTAGGCCAGTTAATGTAGTGTTAGCTTTTAATTTGGTACATGATGAAGACAAAGTGAGTTACTCAACACTTCGATTATCGACGATACGTACATATTATACTGAAACGTGAACTTGAAAACTAAGAATTTAATTCTTTGAATTAACATACCTTTTGCAGATGTTTTGGGTGTGTAGGGAAAACTGATGGTACAGCATTTTCTCGGAGCCTTACTGTTGAAACGGAAGTTCGGTCTATGTCCTCTTCTCGGAAATGCTGAGAACATATAGTGCTCCATTTAGACGCACACCAATTCTTCCTCCTCACAGCATTCTCCCACAGAGCTTTCCGACTTTCATTTTTAGGAAATCTACAGGAGAAAAACACGCTATAGTACAAGTACCGATGCAGCACACGTTCATTCACAATGAAGTTGTAAAATCACACTTAACGAGACAACTTACACATGAAATGTTATTCCCTTCGATTTCGCATCACAATCAGAAAGATTCGTACATCCGAACACCACACAAGTCACCATAATAGCGCAAAATCCTTCCAAAAGTGAGCGACAAGCCTATGCACACAAGCTTACAGCAGCAATGTTTCGGTCGGATTGAGATGGCTACCCTCAGCTTCACATAGCTTTACAGCTGTGACGTCACGGCGTCTCCCTCTATTCTTACCTCCATGCTCAGCGCCGACAGTGGCGCAGGTGGAACTCGCGCAAGTGGAGAGTCTCTATGGCACTGGCACCAGCTCCCATCTTTGCACCTGTGTCTTGTTCGGACGACACAGCGCGTTGATGTATGTCAAGTTTAGAGACAACGTATCTGTAAAGAACTCTTTCGCAGTTCTGATAGCACTTTATTAATCACTATCAGGCTCAGAAAAGATCGTCTTGTTTTGGTGTAATAGGTACAGTAATACTCAACAACATAACCCAAGAACCTCATTGTGTAAGTACAAGCTGAGGGGGAAATGGAGGGAAGCTCCTGTTCTATAATTTTTGTACTCTTAGTGGAGCTTTCACATAGATTATCTTGCTAGAGGAGATCGGTTGACTCACATCAGTGCAATTTAATTTCCCCTCTTCTACAGCTCTGTACAATGCGTGTGCAAGGCAAGTGATGTGTGCCACACTGGGATAGAGACTCTGAAGTCTGTAGGCTGCTACAGCCATGTATGAAGCACCATTTATTGGTCTCTATTCACACCAACTAGCGACAGTAGCTTCATTGAGTTGTCAAACGCAAAGGCGGTTGTCGAGCTGTTTATTCTGCTGAGAGCTTCACACCCTTAGGAGAAACATTTCTCCAGGTCCGTCAACTTTAAGAACACCAACAAAAGTATTTACAATTTAACCCCTATCCAAATTGGTGATTTCCGATAGACGCCCTAATCTCTTGGTCAACAACTTTAGTTCGTATTTTATCGAGCACTTCCTCGTAGCACACAGATAAATAGTCGTTTCTCAGCGTAGCTTCATCTGGAACTGGATTTATTTTGTACTTCAAGAACTGTCTGAAGCGGGGATTCTTCAGCTTCTCCAATAGGACATTGCAAGACACCACCATCTTAAACAAGTTCTTGCACCTCTGAAGATGGACATGTCTACTCAAATAACAGCGTTCGTCTGCTGTCCTTTTCAGCACTTATCTTCGTGCAGCTACTGTGTTTGGAGGTGTTGCAGTGTTTTTACACGATAAAGCTGTTTCCCCCATTAACCTTAACTTCATATAGTTTATAAAATAATATTTCCTTGTCATTGCTGAAGAATTTCTCCCCTGGTTTCGTCGAATAGGACTAAGTTTGTATTCAAACTGAATGGGGCGACTACTTGTGCTACGTTTATTACGCCAGAAGCCACCCTTGTTGGCTTCGAGAATGTTTTGTAGACTCTGTGCAACAATCTTTACATCAGTGAACGGACTACATAATGTGTTACACTGCTTGTCTACTATAAACCCGATAAATAAATCTTTGTAGTAATTGTGTTTAATTGTGACAACATTACCTCAAACATTGTCATGTGAGCAAAATTTTCGTGTTTATATTCTTGTGTACTTAAAAATACGACAAATATTTGGATTTCTGGAAAAAAATTTGGTCGAAATATGATTCATTATGGAAAAAGTTGTCCGAAATTTGACCTATTACTAAAAAAGATACAAACATAATTTTTGCTACATTAAAGCTTTGTGGATGAATTGTTGTAAAATTCACCCTAAAGTTCAGGAAAAAGATTTGACACTAAGATCCATGCCAAACTAATAATAGAATAGTAGGCCCTCATTCAGAGAAGACAGTAATCCTCACATGGCTGAGACCTATTCTTGAGTAGTTGTTTAAAGAAGGAAAAGTAACAGCTAAGGAAGAACATTGTAAACCAATAGTAGTGAGTGACATTTTTGGAAAGAAAGTTGATGTTCACCTATATTCTGTGCATAAAATATCATTAATCTTACACCATGGCTAGCGCTAATGAGGAAGAAATATTGTTGCCTCCTAGTACCAGTAATGGGAGTGTGTGTTACTGGAACCACCTGTAATAAAGGGAAGCAAATTAAAAAAGAAATATGACTACCAGTTACGATTAAAAAGTGGAACTTCCATCAAACATTGTTGCTGGTGCCATAGATATCCTGTTAGGATAAGATTGGTTACTTGATAATTATTATCGATTGGATTTCAACCAGAAAATATTTGTGTGGAAAATAGGTAAAAAGGTAGCTAGCATAGCTTTCCAAAGTAATCCATTGAAATCTAAGCAAGGCCCATCATCAGAGGAGCATATTCATTTAGTTGTGTTTACTGATATTATTGCAACAGATGAAAATAAACAAGAAAAAGAAGGGAAGTATTAAATCAAGAGGAGTTGGCATTTAATCGATAGCAAGAGAATCACCTGTAGTGCCAGAAGAATAGAAATTTTAATTAGAAGGTATTCTGTTAAAACGTAAAGATGTGGTCACAGATAACTTGGGACTAATGAAGGAATACTTCTGTAACTTTAAAGTAAAAGATGACACAGTTTTTTTCCTTTTGCAAGTCATATCCACTACCAATAAACCTTCGAATTGCAGTGAGAGATGAAATACGAAAGGAGATAGACAGCAATATAACTCAATGTATTTTTAGGGTCTGTTGTGGGTACTTAAGAGACTTGTGGTAGGTGTTCATTTAGTTTTAGATTCATGATCACTCCATAAACACAAAGAGACAGAAAGGGTTAGAACCCTGAGTACAGAAGAGATGTTATCTAACTTTGATGAAGCTGAATTTCATATTTCCATAGATTTCATGGAAGGATACTGGCAGGTAGCATTACATGAACACTCGAGGCCATACACAGCCTTCTTATTTGAAAGAAAATCTTTACAGTTTAAAGTAAATGCCATGGAAGTATTACAATTCGCCTTGGGTTGTGAGCTGTACCAAGGAGAATGGAATCCAGGAGAGGGTGATCACAGAACAATAGCTTTCATTAGTTGAAGTCTTGGCAAGCATGATTGAATTACTCCATTACCGAATTGGACATTCCTGTGTCGGTTTTCATTCCTGCTCAATATTTATTAGGGAGGGAATTAGTGCAAGAATTAATAATGTATGTCAATGATTTATTAATAGTCTACAAGAATTGGGAGGACTGTTGACAATTATTGATATATATTTTGAGGTGACTGGAAGAAAAAGGGTTACTAATAAAAGTTTCTAAAACATACTTTTGGTGACAAGAGTTGACTTTTTGGGACACAGTGTGGGAATAATGGGAATACAACCATGTCCAGAAAGAATGCAAGTTATAAAAGACTGTCCAGAGACTAGAAATATTAAGCATCTATGATCACTTTTAGATTTGGCTGGATTCTATAGGAGCTTTGTAAGAGGCTAGGCTGTGAAAGATGCTCATTTATCGAACTTATTGAAATAGAAAACTATCTGGAACTGTGATGAAAGTACAAAAGAAGACTTTAGCAATATTAACCAAGCTACAGCAAAAGCATCATCCTAAAGTGAATCAGGTGTTCAAACTAGCCATTGATGTATAATAATTCAACTTGGGTTGTGAGCTGTACCAAGGAGAATCGAATCCAGGAGAGGGAGCTCACAGAAAAACAGCTTTCATTACCTGAAATATTGGCAAGCATGAGTTGAATTACTCAATTACCGAACAATTTGGAAGCAAGACAAGTCACTATTTTACACTGACTATGAACTTCACTACATAATAGGTGAGAATAAATATTTTATGAGTATATAGCGTCCCCAGTGCTATATTACGAAAAGACTTAAAAAACAGTATTTGTAAAAGATGAGACATTTAAAAGTTGAATGATGTATTTTTATCATGTAGCCGTAAAATAATAATTCCTCTGTCGAGAAATGCAAAGAAATGCAATGCAGAGAAATATAACAAAGTGATCTAAAGAGACAACAAGATACGCTCTTTCATTAATTTTTTTAGTAGTCTTCACTTCTTCTCTTGTCTTGATTGTGTATAGACGGACATCTTACGAGTGCTGGCAAATGTAAGCATCTTTGTATGAGTTAAGCAGATTATATATATATATATATATATATATATATATATATATATATATATATATATATTTAATATTATTGTGCACTTTTAATTTGTAAGAGGTGATCCCGATTTCATGTCCGCCTTCCTTGAATTAACCTGCATTCAAGTAATTTACAGTTCAACAATTGCAGCGGCTGATGCAGCCAACGACGCCATTACGTGGCGATATTAACTTATGAAAAATTAGTGGAAGCGAAATACTCGCCCGCTATTAACATAATATTAATTTTTCTCCACGGTCGCATGAAGTTGCAGAAATACGTAGCTTTAAGATTCTTATTTTCAGTACCATAGCCGAGAGCCAGAGCCAGGACTCCAACTACAATACAATGGTTAATGGATGTAAGAAAAAATACTCTCGCGCGTGTGTGGGCCGCAATTGTAATTAATAACTAAAGATCTTTTGCTTTAAAGTGAGCTGACTAGCCGAGGAAATTAATATGAAAAGTTTATTACATTGTTCAGCTTATATGCTCATGTTTTAAGATTCAGCGAGTCTAACATTCATTAACGTAACAAATAATTTGAGATTAATATTGCTAAAAAGGAGAACTTCAGGAAAGCATTTAATCGTAAATCAAAATTAAATGAAATATCATTTTTATTAAGGCCCACCACGTAAGTCGGCAACAATCAAAAAATAATAACAACAATAATAATATATTAAATTACGACGGCCGACGGACGCGAGACCAGAAAGAATGCAAGTTATAAAAGACTGTCCAGAGACTAGAAATATTAAGCATCTATGATCACTTTTAGATTTGGCTGGATTCTATAGGAGCTTTATAAGAGGCTAGTCTGTGAAAGATGCTCATTTATCGAGCTTATTGAAATAGAAAACTATCTGCAACTGTGATGAAAGTGCAAAAGACGACTTTAGCAATATTAAGCAACCTACAGCAAAAGCATCACCCTAAAGTGAATCAGGTGTTCAAACTAGCCATTGATGTATAATAATTCAACTTGGGTTGTGAGTTGTACCAAGGAGAATGGAATCCAGGAGAGGGTGATCACAGAACAATAGCTTTCATTAGTTGAAGTCTTGGCAAGCATGATTGAATTACTCCATTACCGAATTGGACATTCCTGTGTCAGTTTTCATTCCTGCTCAATATTTATTAGGGAGGGAATTAGTGCAAGAATTAATAATGTATGTCAATGATTTATTAATAGTCTACAAGAATTGGGAGGACTGTTGACAATTATTGATATATATTTTGAGGTGACTGGAAGAAAAAGGGTTACTAATAAAAGTTTCTAAAACATACTTTTGGTGACAAGAGTTGACTTTTTGGGACACAGTGTGGGAATAATGGGAATACAACCATGTCCAGAAAGAATGCAAGTTATAAAAGACTGTCCAGAGACTAGAAATATTAAGCATCTATGATCACTTTTAGATTTGGCTGGATTCTATAGGAGCTTTGTAAGAGGCTAGGCTGTGAAAGATGCTCATTTATCGAACTTATTGAAATAGAAAACTATCTGGAACTGTGATGAAAGTACAAAAGAAGACTTTAGCAATATTAACCAAGCTACAGCAAAAGCATCATCCTAAAGTGAATCAGGTGTTCAAACTAGCCATTGATGTATAATAATTCAACTTGGGTTGTGAGCTGTACCAAGGAGAATCGAATCCAGGAGAGGGAGCTCACAGAAAAACAGCTTTCATTACCTGAAATATTGGCAAGCATGAGTTGAATTACTCAATTACCGAACAATCTGGAAGCAAGACAAGTCACTATTTCACACTGACTATGAACTTCACTACATAATAGATGAGAATAAATATTTTGTGAGTAATATCTAGATAAGTATGCATGAGAAGATAGCATTTACTATTAAGGAATTACTCATTACTCACAGAAGTCACCATAATTTACCACAGCTCACATTTAAAAAGAACAAGAGATCAGAAGAGACATCAGAACTGAATAGATTCTCTCTTACATGCATAGCCATCACCACATAGAGAGATGGTAATAAATGGCAAGAATATCCAGATTACATTCTAAGTCCAAAAAGGCTACTCTGTAAAAGGAACAACATATATTTTGTCAAGGACAACCTTGTTCTGTAAGTTCTAACCTTTTCGATCTCTGATAGTGGCAGGAGCTGAAGTGGTGTAATAAATGAAGAAAATCTTAATATCGGTCTAGATGACTTTACTCAAAATAATGTTTCTTGTTCATGCTGAGTTGAACAAAGAGTAGTATATTTAAGAGACAGTCGTATATTTAAGAGACAGTAGTATATTTAAGAGGAAACTCAGTGATAAGGTGTGGGTTCAAAATACAATAGAATTAAGGTAACTAAAGTTATAAGAGGGAAGACGAGAAAGTAGTGGTTTAATGGGAGTGATGTAATAATGAACAGGCTATGATACGCATATATACATGAATTATATTATGAATAGTGCAGGTGGGATAAAGGGAGTATTACTTAAGTTTAAATGGAGGAAAAATGGAGGCATATATATATAGGGCCAATACAGCTATAAAATTTGAATGGTCTTTATGAAGGATTTTTCTGTAGGAGGAGGAGTATTTATGGGTTTCTGCAGAGGTAGGATACTATTAGCTTTGAGGATTACTCCAAAGTTGCCAAATATAGGAACGAACCTGAGTTTTGTGGTCTAATTCTTATACTCATTTCAGAAATGGATAACTAGGACAGAATTGTCTTAACTTTGTGTGCTGCTCTTAACACAGAAAGTAGGAAGTTAACGAGTTTACTACACTAGTTGTTCTCAACATTTATTACACTTGATTGTTTGGAATTGACAGATTAATATATAAACTCCGAAAAGCTCGAAGTGTCTAGGGAAAACTATAATTTGCTGTCAGAACTGAATGGATACATCCAACGACTTGGGATGTTTGCGTGTTTCACAACTATTCCTTAGAATGTTTCGTACTTTTCTTATGGTTAGCAGTACCTTTGTTTGCTAGGAGCTTTTTACGAGGGGAATTTTTACTTATTTTGGATGGTTAAATCACATGATTTAGTTTATACACATTTTTAGGGAATGTTAGCTTAACTTAGAATAAGTAGGTTAACTGCCTGCTTACCTTATCCTACTTGAAGGAAGTGTAGAGGAAATAAGAAATGAGGCTCCTAAGCCTATGTTTCCTCACAAGTTTAGTTGGTAATCCAGATGAAGATACAACTATGATCAATTCATAATAGGAATTAATAATTACTCCATGTCCAGTCAGCATGACTAGGCTACGAATACTCACTGTGTCTGAATAGACCATTGATAATTAAAACAGAGGTACAGCTGGTTTACCAGCCACCATTGTGGCTGGTCCACATACATAAATAGAGACAATGAAAAAATAATATATGGTCATAACATTTTAAGACTATAACTTACTTCAAGAATTCAAATTCCTATTGAAGAATGGTTACTTTGCACCAGTGTTTATCCGACCTCAAGCATAGTATTTGAGATCAGATACATTGAAATGATAAATTTTTACTGAGTCTTCGTAAGTAATCCACAAGTAATCATTAAGTAAGGTTAGGGCTATATCATGAGTAAAGATGTTTTGAAATGGAATTATATGAAATATTACTTAGTTCAAATACCATAAGTAAAGGGTTTTTATTTTACCAAGTTTTAACAATTTTCATTTCTGAAGACAAATGTACAATCTGAACTAGCAGTATTATTTATTTCTCTATGTCCTGTGGTTGTGATGACATCATTTACATACACAAAAAGGTGACATACAGTATAACATACCACTTGGGTAAGGTAATGTGTTGCACAATGTCTACCAGGCCCACAAATGATGAGTATCATAGTGAGCATACCGGTTTTTTATAAGTATGTTGTTCTAGAATAGCATGTTGTTTGGAAGTTTATGACTGTCTGTGCATGTACATGGGTAAGGATGGGCGCCACATGTCTGCAAGGTGGAATGACGGCAGCTGCTTTACTTTACTTTTGTGGTACTTGCTGGTTCGGCTGTTTATTCCATCGGAGATGTGACTTGCCATGAAACTGCATACTCTGTGACAATATGAATTATTGCATGCAGAGAAAAAAACAAAACAAACATTTTTTATATGTCAAAATGGATTAAGATAACTTTCATTAAGGTTAAGCAGAATGCATGTAACGTTACAGCTCATATTTGAAAACAAACCTTTATCAAGTGTTTTTGCATCATATATGAATGGTCAGTACAATTGTACTTCCAAAGAAATGCTATCTCCTAATTAGCAGAAAGTTACTAATTTGAGAAAAATATACAGCTTACAGCACCAGAAAAGTTACAGAGAAGAGAAATCCATATTAACAAATAATTACACAGACCAACAATGGAAAACTTTTTGGTGAAAATACCTTATTCTTTTTATTGTTAGGATGGGAAATCTAAATATGACAGTTCAAAAACTGTATCACCCACCATTTCTTCACACTTTACAGTTAAATTCATTAAATTAAGCGATTTTTTAAAGAATTTAACAGCTTTTGTATAGTTAAAATAATTTAAAATGAGGTGTAATAAATGTAGATGAGAAACATTTGCTGGCACAAAAGGTCAATTCTATTTTTGTGTTAACAGATGGTGGTTTGTATACTGTCAATCTAACTTCACTTTCTCGTTTCCTGTACATGTGCTCAATACAGTGTTTAATCGTGGTTGTAAAAACTCTGCTGACAGTTTTTGTTATATTTGTGCTGAATTTGTGATTAAAAACACCAAAGAAACATTGTTGACTTTTTGAAAAAGGTTTATCTATCATACTTTCGATCTAAACTTGGTGATCAAGATAAATTTTAGGCGCCACACAAGGTATATTGTGTGTGTGTTGGAGACCTGAGAAAATGGTTCAAAAAGGAGAGAAAAGCCTTTAGATTTGCTGTTCCCATGATATGGAGGAAGCCAAGAAATCATTCCGATGATTGCTACTTTTGCAGTGTTGATATTACTGGTCATTATGCAGAAAACAAAAAAGGTAATAAGCTACTCTAACCTTTCATCTGCCATCCGACCAGTAAGGTATGGTGTAGATTTGCTGTTTCCTGACCCACCAGATGATTTAAATTCTGTTCTAACAGAAGTATTTTCTGATGCACAATGTGATTTAGATGAACCAGATGATGATGAATTCCAATGTAATACAGAAAGTCTAGAGCCCAAATTGTTTACTGAGACCGAGCTTAACGATTTGGTTAGGGATCTGGGCTTAATGAAAGAAAAAGTTGAATTGCTTGGTTTTAGATTAAAAGAAAAGAACTTACTAGCAGTTGAAACCAGCATATACATGCATAGAAAGAGTGAGCAGCAATTTTCCAACTTTTTTCAACAAGAAGGTGATTTAGTGCACTGCTCAGACATTCCAGGTCTGATGAATGAGTTTGGTATTGAATACAACAAGGAAGACTGGAGGATGTTTATTGATTCATCCAAAACTAGTTTTAAGGCTGTTTTATTAGACAATTGTAACATGTACGCATCTATACCTGTTGGACAATCTGTACACATGAAAAAAAGCTATGAAAATCTAGAAATAATGTTAAATAAAATAGGCTATTCTGCTCATGGTTGGATGATATGTGGCGATCTAAAAGTAACATGCATGCTCCTTGGTCAGCAAGGTGACTTTACCAAATTTCCATGTTTCTTGTGTGAATGGGACAGTAGGGCTAGGGATGAACACTGGTACAGAAAGAACTCGTCTGTGAGGAAGTCTTTAAACCCTGGTGAGAAGAACATTCTACACAAAACCTTGTAGATCCAAATAACGTCCTCCTGCCACCTCTACATATAAAGTTAGGCATAATGAAATAGTTTGTAAAGGCTTTGCCTAAAGATGGACTACTTCTTTTTCTCGATCAGTCGATAATAGCTGACGTCGAGAGATTGTGAATAAGATATTGGCCACGCCTTCTTTGCCAGCCTCCTCCACTTTCGTCTCGCACGCCGCTGCTATGTAAGACCACCTTCGTTTTACAACTTATTGTTAAACCTAAATCGCACTACACTGACTTGTGACCGCTTTGAGTTTCCCGTCGTTTCGCCTCAGACAAAACTCACACACAGGAGTTGGTATGATGACAGTTTTTCATACCGGATATTATCAGATTTCTAAATTACCACGATTAGTCGTAATTTTTTCTTCATACTTGGTGTTTATTCACTCATGCCGTAACTACGGCTATAATGGTTCTGCAAACAAATATGCTGCATGAGTGTGGAAAACCACAGGATGGTTGTTATTTGTCATTATTAACATTTTTTTAAAAACTTTCGAGAAATCGTGTTTTCACTAATAGAAGCAATAGATTTCTTTTATGTTGCCTCATTTGGTAAGAGGGTTTGAGTTGATTTGGGGTGAGGGGACCAAATAGCGAGATCATCGGTGGTCGCATCGGATTATGGAAGGACGGGGGAGGTAGTCGGCCGTGCCCTTTCAAAGCTGTCACCCCGGCATTTGCCTGAAACGATTTAGGGAGATCACAGAAACTTCAATCAGGAAGGCCGAACGCGGGTTTAAACCGTCGTCCTCCCAAATGCGAGTACAGTGAGCTAACCAATGCGTCAGCTTGCCCAGTCGTATGGCAAGAGTACTGCGCAAAAGAAACAGGAAGAACAAAGTCCTGTAAGCTGCCGTCATTCCGTCGGTCACGTGGTGACGTGCTGACACGGGATTGGCTGCCTTGAAGTGGCGTGATACTCTCATAGCAGTACAGAGCAGGGTGTGGTCGCATCCACGTCATCTCAGCACACAGATCGTTGGAAAGAGTGATATTGTATTTCTCTAAATACAATTTTAATAACATTCTCGGATTAACACATCAATTCAAAAATGCAAAATTAGCCTCTCAGACAGTGCAATCTTTATGGTTAAAGCCTAACACAACTGTGAAGCTAGTAGCGGTATCCATTCCCTTTGTTTCTAGCGTCTCAAGCATAGTAATAAGGAAAATATAATAATAATAATGCTACCAATAAAACGTGATGTAGTTGTTGATGTGGTCTTGAATCAAAGACTGGTTTGTGCAGCTCTCCACCTTACTGTATCCTGTGCAAGCCTCCTCATGTTGGCTAAATACAGCAACCTCTAATTGAAACTGCTTAACTGTATTCATTGCTTGGCCTCCCTCTACAATTTTTACACAGCACACTTCCCTCTACTATCAAACTACCGCTACCTTCATGCCTTAGGACATGTAGTACCAAATGGTCCCTTCTTCTAGTCAAATTCTTCTATAAATTTCTTTTCTCCCCAATTAGATTCAGTACCACCTCATTAGACACTCGATCTACCTATCTAATTTTCAGCATTATTCTGTAGTACCACATTTGGAAAACTTCTATTCTCTTCTTATTTGAACTGCTTGTAATGCACATTTCATTTCTGTAGAAGGCTACACTCCACACAAATAGCTTCAGAGAACACTTCCTGACACTGAAATTTGTATTAGATGTTAACAAATTCTGCTTCTTGAGAAATGTGTTTCTAGCTACAACCAGTCTGCATTTTATATCCTCTCTGCTTCCGCCATCCTCAGTTACTTTGCTGTCAAAACAGCAAAAATCAACTAAAACTTTTACGTGCCTCATCAGTAAACCCATCACCTGATTCTTTAAAGATTCAAACTCATATGTATGAAACACCTTCAAACGTCTGATTAATATGCGAATGAGGTAAGGTGTTAAATATTCGACACTAACCATGTAAGGGAGAAAAAATTTAACGAAGATTTAAAATTACGTTTAAAGTTATGTTTCATGCTCTTCGATTTCATAACTGCAATACGGTCTGTTCGCTAGAAGTACATAACCTTCTGCTCTCTGTATTTTATCCCAGCTACCTTTAGAATTTAAAAGACTGTATTCCAATCAACATTGTTGAAAGCTTTCTGTGGGTCTACAAAATTATAAATGTAGGTTTATCTTCATTTAAACTGTCTTCTAAGATAATTCGTAGTCTCAGTATTGCTTTGTGTGTACCTTCATACTCCAGAACCCAAACACATATTCCCCAATATCAGCTTTAATAGTTTTTTCCATTCTTCTGTGAATATTAGTGTCTGTATTTTGCAACCATGACTAAATAATTGATGGTTCGGTAATATTCGGACTTATCTGCAGCCGCCTCTTTTGAAACTGGAATTAATACATTCTTCTTGAATTCTCAAGGTATTTCGCCTGTCTCTTACATCTTGCACATCAGGTAAAATAGTTTGTCATGGTTGGCTCTCTACAGCGTCTAATAATCCACACTGAATATTGTCCACTTAAGTCCTCAGTGTTCTGCCAAAATTCTTCTTCCAGTGTTATATTTTCAGCTCATCTTCATCTAATTTCTTTTTCCTTTCCATAACATTACCTTCAACATAATTTACACTGCATTGCTCTTCTGTGTATATCTTCCACCTCTCAACTTTGCCTTCTTTGATTAGTACTGGCTTGCCATTGAAGTTCTTGACATTTGTACAGCAGCTTCCCTTTCTCCAAAGGACTCTTTAATTTTCTGTGGCCGGAATTTATCTTTGCACTGTTACAGGCAACGAAAGCACTTGTAAATGTGGACGGTACTCTTGGTGCTTCCGCATCTTCCTCGAAGGGAAAAAAGAACGAAGTACGCGGAGTAGGTAAAACTGCTCAATTTGTTCTTTTAAACGGACCTACATTGTTTTGTGGTGCGAGATTTAATTTTTCTCTAATGAAAACTTCATCTTCTTCGAGTTTGGGTAATGGATGGATAACTGTTGCTTTCGTTGCCTGTAACAGTGCAGGGAGGGCTGGTTTGGAATCCTTTGAAACCCGTGAAATTTTTGTCCTACCGTACTATACCTATCTTTGCCTAGTTATACATGCTTCTTAATCCTTGCATTTCTCATATAGCAGGTCCTGCTTAGCCATTTTGCACTTGCTGTCAATCTCTCTTTTTGGACATCTGTATTTCCTTTTCACGGCTGCAGTTGCCGTATTTTTATATTTTCTTCTTCGTCAATCATTTCAATATCTCGTGCATTATCCAGCTATTTCTACTGGTCCTTTTCTTTTTACTTGTTTGATACTCTACTATCTTCACCATTTTATTTCTCAGTGTTGCCCATTTGCCTTCTGTTGGGTTTCTTAAGCTTCTTTCAGTCGATAGTTGCCTACTTCTTCCTTGAAATTCTCATCAACCTCTGCTTTTTTCGACTTATCTGTGTCCCATCATGTTAATTTCTTACCTTTCTGCAGTTTCCTCTGTTTTAATGTGCAATTCATAACCAATAAAAATATTTGCAGAATCCATATCTGCATCTGGAAATTTTTTGAGTTTAATATCTGGTTTCGAGATCTCTGTCCTACCATCCGGTAATGTATTTGAAATCTTTCTTGTGTCTGCAGGACTTTGCCATGTGTACAGCCTTATTTCATGATTTTTAAACCATCTATTAGTGATGATTAAATTATGATCCATGCAGAATCTACCAGAATTTTTCATTCTTTCCCCCAGTCCTTGTCCTACTACTCTTTTCCCTTCTTTTCGTTTTCCTGCTACCTAATTCCAATCCTCATCAAAGTTAAATTTTACTCTCCCTCAACTATCAGAATAATTTATTTTATCTCATCATAAATTCTTTCAATCTGTACGTCATGTGCAAAGCTAGTTGGGATATAAACATGTAATTTTGTAGTGGATGTTGGCTTCATTTTTTTCTTGACTACGATAATGTGTTCACTGTACTGTTCATAGAAACTTAACCTACACCCTTATTTTCTTCTTCATCATTAGACATATCCCAGCATTATCCCCAATTGATTTCGTATTTATAACCCCGTACAGACCTGACCAGAAGTCCTGTTCTTTCTGCCACTGCACTTCACTAATTTCAAATATATCAATCTTCAAGCTATTCGTTTCCCTTTTTAAATTCTCCAAACTACCTGCTCGATGCACCCCACTTGCAAACAGCACTTGGCAGACAGGGACAGTGACACATCCGAGTGCTAGCCAAGCTCTACAGCGCTTAACTTGGGTCATCCAATGGGGATCGGTGTTACCACTGTGGCAAAACCATTGCCTACATGTAGCTATAGAGTTATGAACCCTGAAGTGCAGTAAGCATGTTGCACAATATTGTGACAACCTGGGGTTAGAGTATCATCTTGTTTCTTCAATTCTAGGCTGTTAAGTCAGTTCTACTGGTTAACTTGAGTTTTTTGGGAGCTTAGAATGCTGACTGTGGGTTGCACATTATCCAAACAAACCAAAAAAGAAGCTTCATTTTACTTTAATTATGCAGGTCAGCCCGAAACACTGGATGGTGTGAAAATAATCTAATAAATCCATTCACATGATCAGACTTTACATTTTGTAAGACAGATGACTTCAAATTTACTATTTTAATCAGTCACTTTTTATTGTTATTTTTGTGATATTCAACAAGGTTTATGTAGCCTGTCTGACTTTTTCGTTCTATTGCAGTATTCAGTGACAATCTAAACATTATAACTATATGAACGAAAATATCTTCAGTGAATATTGTCTGCCATAATTTCCCGATTTGTTGAATCATATGCAGATGTCATTTTCGATCGTTTAATTGAAAAGAATGTATCCATATTCATTATTACTAGTACAAAAAGATTTACTTTGCATTTATTTATGAAATATGCTTGCCTTTTGGATTATGAAAGTAGTGTGTTCTTCAAAATATACAGAGTCAACTACCAATGCTTTGAGATACAATAAAACTGATAATACCATGTTACAATTTATTCTTAGGGTATAATTGTCTGCTGAGGGCCATATCAAATACGAAAATTTTAAAACCTTGACCACTCCTGAAAACATTTCTGCAAACATCCACGTTTGTTGCATTTAAATATGGCTGCCATCAATGTTTGCACCATATCATAGCTCAGAAAAGAAAATACACACTGTCATCTGAAGCTGTCAAACCAAACAAATGTGTCCCTTATTAGTTGGTTAGTAGATAACTGCCTATAACAGCTAATTTTACAATGGTGATGTGTAATGTCGTTCTTATGGCGTCAGGTTATAATTACACAATGACTTTTCAATCAAATTATCGTTTAAACAATTTCAAAGACAACCAAAATGATGTTCAGGTATCCTTACAATCTGTCTCTGTTGTTTGGAGGCAAATCGTGTTTGTAATATATTGACTAAACTGGTTTGGTGTGGGGACAGAAGGGCTAAAAGTTACGAAAACAATAATTACTACAAAACCAAAATTGTACATAATTTAATTGGTATATTAAAAGACTGTATCTGATTAGCACATTACGTATTAGGCGTCGGATTTTGTAAGGTTGAGTTATCTCGAAATTTGCTGCTACATCCTTATTTCTGTTTTAGTTAATTAATAATGACTAAAACATCTTCTTTTAGATTAATCAGATCACTTCCATCACGGCATTTTGACCTCACAGTTTGATTAATCTATCTCATATGCTTAAAAACTATATTTAACAAAAGTACCAAAAAGCAAAGTGAAACACACTTTCGTATCAGAGTTAGTGGGATTAGTCCATAGAATCCATCCTCCACACACATAATGTTACTGTGGGTGGTTCTGATTTCCACTAAGTGTTAGTAATTCTGATGATAGTTTCTAAATAAGAAAACTTAAATTACAAAGTGAAAGCTGATAAAGTAGATATAAGTGAAAAGATTTATATGAAAAGACACAATAACTTGATAGCATTTTTATGTTGTATTAGGGACTGTTTCTTATGCTATGAGTGACTGAAATCAGGAAGTACCACAGTGTGTGACTGGCATTTGCATGAAATCAGACTGTGACATGATGTCTTTCTCCCACAGTGTAATGTGCTCTTTGTCTTGACTACCACATTTATGAAAGCGCTGCTAAAGATTCGATCATAACTAAATATTTATGACAAAACGTTCAAATATGTGTGAAATCTTATGGGACTTAACTGCTAACGTCATCAGTCCCTAAGCTTACACACTACTTAACTTAAATTATCCTAAGGACAAACACACACACCCATGCCCGAGGGAGGACTCGAACCTCCGCCGGGATCAGCCGCACAGTCCATGACTGCAGCGCCTTAGACCGCTCGGCTAATCCCAAGCAGCATTTATGACAAGCAAAACTATAAATATGGTTACTGCTCATTTCGTTTGCACCAATTTAAGCTGTGCTCTTTGGTTTGTGTATAACCACACTCTCAAAAATCGTGGCTTATTTCAAAGAAACCACAAAGTATTGGTAACAAGCAAGTCTATACATATGATTGCTGCTCGTTTCACTCGCAGTAACTTAAGCTTTACTTGTAGGTTCCCACCTAACCACACCCTCAAGAATCATGACATATTAAAAAAAAGTCAAGTATTTGTGATAAGAAAAAATATAAATTTCATATGATGTAAATGTCTTTACTGCTTGTTTCACTAGCAGCAGTTTCATCGTTCATTTTTTAAGCTTGAAGCCATGAAAGAGAAGAAACTCATTTCATGTAAATAACATCGAATATTGTGGGACATGCTTCTATTACATAAATAAGAAGACCCAGAATGTGTTACAAAAGCAAAGCTGGAGAGAAAAGGTATTAGTGTGTTCTAGGATATTATCCTACTTCTTTCAGTTCTGTAACAATACGTCTCTAACCACAGTGAATGCATTTCATCTTGAAATCTCTTAAGGACTGATGTGTCTAAGAGATATTTAATTATAACAAATCGTATATAGAGTGATGTGTTTGTGATAAATCTTCTATTTGACGTTGCCTTCAAATTGCATACTGTCAAAAAATCCAAGTTATAACATGGAAACAACGAAATATGATGGATACAATACTGTGTCTCAAAATTAGTGAGTGAGGAATGTCACATGACCGATTTCTGATTTCAACCAAACACTAGCCACTAATTTCTGATTTCAGCCAAATGCCAGCCACATAACATAATACTTCCTAATTTTAGTGACTAACGATACGTTATGTCATAACCAGTGATTAGTATGTGAAAATTTATGTTATGATGGTACCACTTTTGTTCCAGCTGGTAAAAATTGAGGAGCATTAAAGCAGTAAAGTAGGGATCATTTCAGTGCAGCCAGTAAGTGGTTCCATCTCACTGAATTTTGTATTAATACTGACAAACTGTAAATATTCTCTTTACCTTATCAATTAAAGAGGATGACAATAACTGCTTCAGCTAAACTTCTTGACTTCTGTCTTCACACGAAATTAACATGGAAGAATTATACCAAATATATCTCTACTAACTTAGTATGTGTTACATATTTGTTAGGTAAACTAAGGTCATGTGTTAATGATAAGCTATTGCTAAATGCATACTATACCTTTTTCCAAGCACAATTGACATGCCATTGTGTTATTGAGGAATTTCCCTGGAGCAAAAAAAGATCACATTTGGCAAAAATAAGGAGTTCAGATGCATCTGTGGGGCTATAAATAATGAGTCTTGGAAACCCTATTTAAAAAAAATAATAAAAATACCAACAGCTACATTCCTCTTCATATTAAGTTGTCTAATACATACAAAAGAAAACTAGCATTATTACAAACTAAAACACTCTACCCATTGATGTTATTTTGGAAATTTGTGGTACGTTCCTATTGGGACAAACTGCTGAGGTCATGAGGTCATTGGTTTACACACTACTTAATCTAAAACGATCTCAGGCTAAGGATAACGCACCCATCCATGCCTGAGGGAGGATCCGAACCTCTGATGGGGGGGGGGGGGGGGAGCTGTAGGAACTGTGGCAAGGTGCCTCGACCCCCGACCCCGCGGTGGTGTAGCCACGTGGCCCGTCAATATAATACACACCTAAAACAGAAGACAGACATCACAGTCGCTAGACTTAAGGAAACAGTTACAAATACATGAGGGTAAAACAGTTTAATATGTTGTCACTACAGGTACACAATGTGTCACCAATATGTTTAAAGACGTCGCACAGATGTGGCTTTGAGAGAAAAAGCATTTTATACAATAGAGTAGTTCGAAATAGGCATTAAAAATTATCTCAGACAGTAATATAGTTTCATTACATTAAACTTATGTATGTGATTCTACAGAATACATCATACGCAGTATGATGGACAATTTAATGTCGAATAGTAATTACGTAAAATATTTCTTAGTCTGTGCTTGTTATTTATGTAATTGTATTGCTACGTCTGTGTACACAAAAGATTATGTTGGTTGCATTTTTAAAGGTGTATAATAAATAAATAAATGAAACATCCTTCATCTGAAGCACTTGATTAGATAGAAAGTGTGTATTTGTAATTGACCTTGATCTTTTTTCCTTTCAGATGATTTTGCAGTTACACTCATCTCGAATACAGGCTGCTGTGGCAGACTTATATCCATTTATGGAATTTACCAAACTATTCTATTCGTTATGTTTGGCTGACGTAGAGACCCATAAATCTTCCTGTCTATTCCAGAAATTGGGAATCTAGCACTTTCTGCAGTGTTTGCTTATTTTTACATGACATCCATCTTCTCACTGTCGTTTCTTGGGGTGGTAGGTTTCATATTTCCACAATATTATTTTCCAACTAATGAGAACTAATCAAGTAGATATATATGCAAAACAGAACTAACAGCCCCTTGGTTTCCAGAGCTCTTACTTCCATAACATAAAGTGTGCAAAGTTAACATATCTATAGAAATACCAGTAACTTGATGTTTTTAATTTCTGGATCTGCGTCGTTTACCAGTCATGATTGGACAGACTGTGTGAAGATTAAATATGCAAGAGTTATTTATCATTTTTCATATATATAAGGAAATATGTATGATACACACACTGAAGAGCCAAAGAAACTGGTACACCTGCCTAATATCGGGTAGGGCCCCCGCGAGTATGCAGACTCAACTAATGTCTAAAGTAGTCATGGAAGGAATGACACCATGAATCCTGCAGTGCTGCCCATAAGTCTGCTAGAGTAGAAGGGGGTCGAATCTGTTCTGAACAGCTTGTTGCAAGGCATCCCAGGTATGCCCAAACATGTTCATGTCTGGAGAGTTTGGAGGCCAGTGGAAGCGGTGGACGTGTGGGGTGTCGGATTGACCTGCTGGATTTTTCCAAGTCCGTCGGAATGCACAATGGACATGAATGGAGGCAGGTAGACATGATGTTTACATATATGTCACCTGTCAGAATCGTATCTAGAAGTATAAGGGGTCCCATTTAATTCCAACTGCACACGTCCCACACCATTACAGAGCCTCCACCAGGTCGAACAGTCGCCTGCTGACATGCAGGGTCCATGAATTCATGAGGTTGTCTCCATACTCATACATGTCCATCCGTTCGATACAATTTGAAAAGAGGCAACATGGTATCAGTCATTGTTGACGGGCCCTGGCGAGGTGTAAATCTTTGTGTTGTGCAGTTGTCAATGATACACAAGTGGGCCTTCGACTGCGAAAGCCCATATTGATGCTGTTTCATTGAATGGTTTGCACACTGATGGCCCAGCATTGAAATCTGCAGCAATTTGCAGAGAGGTTACACTTCTGTCACACTGAATGCTTCTCTTCAGTCGTCGTTTCTCCCATTCTTGTAAGATTTTTTCCAGCTACAGCGATGTCGTAAATTTGATGTTTTACTGGATTTCTTATATTCACCATATGCTCGAGAAATGGTCATATGGGGAAATCACCACTTCATCGCTACCTCAGATCTGCTGTATTCCATCTCTCTTGCACTGACTATAACACCATGTTCAAACTCACTTAACTCTTGATAAGCTGCCATTGTAGCAGTAGGTACCGATCTGATAACTGCTCCAGACACTTCTTGTCTTACATAGGCATTGCCATATTCTGTCTGTTTATATATCTCTGTATTTGAAATCACATGCCTATGCCAGTTTCCTTGGCGCTTCGGTGTTTGTGTGTGTGTGTGTGTGTGTGTGTGTGTGTGTGTGTGTGTGTGTGAGAGAGAGAGAGAGAGAGAGAGAGAGAGAAGATTACTCTTTCATATCTTGTGCAGTTGTCCTTTTGAATGGTCCTGGTGACAGGAACTGCACTTCTGGGGCAATGAGTTGAATATTTTTAAAGCAACCATTGTATCAATGTTCCTTTCATGATTATGCATGTCCTGCCTCATGCAGATAACACCTTGGTTTTCTTTTACTCTGATGTGGTATAAAAACACGTAATGGATGTAGATTTCATTAT
Organism: Schistocerca piceifrons; assembly: GCF_021461385.2. NCBI lineage: Eukaryota > Metazoa > Arthropoda > Insecta > Orthoptera > Acrididae > Schistocerca > Schistocerca piceifrons. The sequence goes on along the minus strand of NW_025727278.1, from coordinate 135,090 downwards.
TCCTAATTGGGTGAACATAGGCCTGCAGTGCTGCAGTCTTTAGCTTGATGCAAAGATTCTGACTGCTTTTTTTATGTAGCACTGCCACATTCTTGCAGCCTTCAGAATATCCCGATAACAGTAGGCCATGATTGATGTGGCTATTAAATATTGCATAATGCACTGTTATAAGGTATGGGTCAGCTAATACACCTTCTGTTCTCCTCAGAAGGTATATTACTGTACACACAAACTAAGTTGACACTCGGCGCGGTGGCTGAAGCGAGTGACAGTGGAGGCATCTCCCATTTACAGTCATTCCCATAAGCCACGGCGCCGAGTGTCAACTTACTTTCTGCAGACAGTACATCGGAGAGCTGGGAGCACACATACACTGTTTGTTCATTCATTATTAATTTGCTGTCAACCAGAATCCCAGCAGTTTGATAGCCTCCATATTATCGGGGTATGCAACATTCGTAAGGCTACATGTAAGATTTTGTTGTGTTATTTCTTCATTCGTTTTCATTTTATTGTCGAAGAACCATTGTTTGATGTTTTGTAAGATCACATTTGTTGTTTGCAGAGCTTGTGCAGCAGTTTTTGTTTTCGCAGATACTAACAGTGCACTGGCAAAAAAATAAGTTAAAATCTATGTGAATGATTGGTGCTGTACAAACAAAACACAGAAGGAAACGTATACTGGAGACTGCCCAACCGAATGAACTGCTGGACAAGGAAATATGGATGTGTGGTTGGACATTTAAAAAAGTAAAATTCGTAATGTCCTGTCGGTGCCGAATTCACTGAAGACATGATACATGCACGCATGGAGAAGGATAGAACTGTCTCTGTTATTTTCCTTGAGTTATTTAGTGAGATTACAGAATGCATAAATCTGGCAAATGAGTCGAGGATTATACACTTCAGAAAAGTTGCAGTAATATTTTCAGTGATCAGACCACCGCTACGATCGTAAGTTCGAATCCTGCCTCGAGCACGGGTGTGTGTGATGTCCTTAGGTTAGTTAGGTTTAAGTAGTTCTAGGGGACTGATGACCTCAGAAGTTAAGTCCCATAGTGCTCAGAGCCTTTTGAACCATTTTTTGAAACTAGTAAAGAGTATAGGAAGGTGTTTTGTACTGAGTGACTAAAACAGTTAAACAACACTTCGAAAATGTGCCACTGTTTAATGGTTTTGTTCAAATTTCAATAAGAAACTCTCGTGTTACAATGAGCCAATAATAGCAACCAAAGCATTAAGCCGTAAAAATCATATGCAAAATTTACTATAAGGATAGTGACATTTATAATAAGTATCCTTTACTTCCAAAGCAATTCGTATTTTCTCCTTGAGTTTCATTCTTCTACACATTTTTCTAACGCACACTGTGGACATTTTTATAAGCGGAGGTAAGTTTCTGGAAATTTCTTGTTTAGTTATTAGTGTAAGATCTACGGTCTCTATTGGATTGGATTGGCTTTGTCAATAATGATTTTTAATTCTGTCATCAAATGCCCCCACTTTTGAAGTCAGTACTTTAATCTAAAAAGCCATGGATTCATGTCAGCAAATAACAACTCTGCTTTTTCCTTCACATTTTAAATTAATCAAATAAACTGGCTTGTTCTAGTGCGTAGTTCTGTTGCTTTGTTGTCTTTGGTTGTCGGTATTATTAAAATCCACTGCTCCCAACGAGTCTTCATTTATTAAAATACAATCTCTGAAAAGCAGTTTGTTTGGAGGCGTACGAAATCCAGTGCTGTGTTTATCTAGGTTTGTTATTTTGAGTATGCGTATGGTGTCCATTGTCATGTAATCGTATCGGGTTAAGAAGTTATTTGTGTGTTCGAAGTTTGGTTGCGCGTTGCGCGATTACTTGCTAGTTGCAAGCAGTTATTTTTATCGGTGTACTGCTACAAATTATTCGATTGTTATAAAAGACGTCTCCAGGGCTATTACGAGTCATAACATATCAAAATTGATGAAAATACGTCCTAAAATAATCTCCCTTCGTTGTCTCATACCATTATTATATATACTGTCTGATGTTTTGGAGCATTAGTAACATCCAGTACTGGTATGTAATTTCACTGATAAAATAAAACCATTACCGTCGCACCCCTCCAGTTCTGTAGGACTACGGTTTTGTTGAATACAGATTTTTTAATATTGAACTGTATTAATCATCCCTTTTATGTGTAATCATGCTTATTTCTAGACCTCGGTATATTTATTTTATTACGCATTGTATCGCAGTCATGTTTTACGTGAAGTTTCATTGCTCACATCGAAATAATTGTGACGCATTGGCATTATTTCACCTAAACCAAGTATGTAAAGATCTGTATTTACGAATACCGGTACATGAAATGTGTAGATATTGTAATTGGAATTGTGAATAAGTTTTGTTTTAATTGTAGCGTAACTATGACTGTGTAGCTAATATCTAAACCCCAGAAAGCACCAAGCTGGTATTCTGAAGGGGGTGTGGAATCTGAGAAACAACCAGTATTCAAGAATATTGCTATCAAAAAGATGTTTTTGGGAGTTAATTTGACAAACTTAACCATGATAGCCTCATGATACTTATTCAAGAAACTGGACTAAGCAATAAATGCTTGTGTGTGAAAAAATAAACGTGTTTGGAGTCCAGTGAACAACATGAGCCATAGGTAGCCTATATGAACTGTGATGTCATATGGCATCTATGATATTTTGTTTGTTTCAGTGAAATATTTTGAGTGTGTGTTTTGATCATAATATGAAGTTTATTTTTTGTGGCTGGTAGCTTAGACTGTATTGTTTGCTAGGTGTACTTTAAGTCTAGGCCTACTGGAGATGGTGTTCGACTGGGGGAATGCTTGTGGCATACAAGATGTATATATGTGTTCATTTACATTGACAGGCTGATCTGTAGACTAGTGTAAACATATATCTAGGATAGGTTGGGTTGGTAGGTCATTCCACAGATACATTTAAGGTAGGTCATTCCATAGATACATTTAAGTACCTATGTGAGGCTCCATTTTCGAATTGTGGTCTGGTATTTTCAAGTTTTTAATATATTTGAAGGACTAATAGAAAGAACATCATGGGCCCAAAACTACCTTTTCTCACAGAGATCCTGTTAGTCTCTAGCATTTTATTTCGCTAATGTTTTCGTGTTATTAGTTATGTGAGCAGTTGATCAGTTCTGTGTCTTATATCTCCACCACGTTAAGGGTGTTGTCGTTCATAAGCTTGGTATCACATTTTTAACTAATCCTGTTGTTGGCATTTCAAAGATTGATTTGGACACAACAGTTCATAACCAGTTCTTTGTCTTGCCTTTCTCCAACCAGTCAGTTATAGAGAGGTCTGTGGTTTAACATGAACTCTAAAAACAGTGCAGTTTTTATATTAACAGATTGTTGCCAGAGGTTAAAGAGTGGTAAATGACAGAAGAAAGGGGTTGTGACATTTTGAAAACTTAAAGTAAGTGCAATTTTAGGGTATGCCTTCTTAGTCACTGTCCACGTTCTCAGACTAACATGTGCCGTGATATCATGTCTTAGAGTTGAAGTTCGTTGTCTAGATAACAATAGGGGGAACAATCTTACACGTGAGGTGATATCAGTGCAAGAATCCAAATATTAAACAATGAAGTTATTAAGGAATTGTTTTATAAAGAAACAGTATGGCTGGTCACTACTGATAGTCAAGGAAGCAAGATCCCAGGAGGCCCTACTGCTGATTAACACTTTTAAAAGTGAAACATTAATCTTATTTTTCAGAACTATTCATTCTTGTCCTCACATCCTGTCTGTCTGCGTGAGGTAGGAACTAAGTTAAGGGGCCATTGGAAGTGTTCTATTCCACCTGTCTCCTTTGACCCATGAGATAATGGTGTTGTGTGTGTGTTTTTGAATTGGTTTGTGTTTGTTGAAATTAACATGTGATATTGGGTTCATTATCACTATGGTAACATGGGTTTATTTGAGTCTGGGTAGCCAGTGCTGCAATGTGGATTTGGAAATCTTCATTTTTCAGTGATGGTTATTTATGTGTGTGGCATTTTGTTAGGTTTGATTAGTTGTGTGTGTGTGTGTGTGTGTGTGTGTGTGTGTGTGTGTGTGTGTGTGTACTGGTAGCGGCGGTCAACCTAGGTGATTTTGTTGCATGCTTTTGTTGGTAATAAACTTTTATTTTTGTTTTAATCTGTAGTAATTCTGATGTTCTGTCTGTTTTACATTTATCGTACTTTGGTTGGTTTTAATTGATCTGGTGTATATACAAGTTTTTGCGTTTTCGAGTTGTTGAAGGTTTTGGTTTTTGTGGTATTTTTTGTTATGTTGGTGTGTGAAGTTTACATTGTTTTCATTATTATTATTATTATTATTATTATTATTATTATTGCTGGTAGGTATTGAGAGCTGCATTTGAGCTACATAGGTCAAGGGAAATGTCTGATTCCACTCTTCGGGTTGTAGCTATTGGTTCCTTGGTATCTGGGCTTCCTTTCAGCTGTATTGGTTCCTTGCTATCTGGGCTTCCTTTCAGCTGTATAGGTCGAGGGAAACATCTGATTCTGCTTTTCGTGGCACTTACGCAGTCTAGGGAGTACATGCGCTGATCACGAGAAAAGTACCTATTTTTGAAGGAAACACGTGTTTCTGAAGATATAAGCAATATATATGCGCTGAATACCAAAAATTTTTTTATTTCAAAACTTGAGTGTTACAGTCATATCTGACGCGCTCTTCACCAAAAAAGTACTTATTTTTCATTTGGATGCAAAAAAAAAAAAAAAAAAAAAAATCAGTTAACTGTCTCAAAATTTTTTTTGTATCAAAAATGACATATTGCATATGTATGCACGGAATTTAATTTTTTTTTTTCCTCTCTCTCTCTCTCTCTCTCTCTCTCTCTTCAAGAAAGGTGGAATTAATAACAAAATTGTGGAATGGATTTTCCCAAAACATTGACGCCAGAGAAATTCCGCCAGGTAGTTATTCAGCATAGCACGGTGAGTTCTGAAAGGCCTTATAGGATTTTTTTCTTTAGCTTTTTGCCAGACTGACTTCATGTGATTTGTGGTTGCGTTTGTAAAGGGATCGAGAAAATAAAGCGAATGATTAACAGCCAGATTATTGTAGCCCAAGTTACCTATGGTGTTGTAAGTTGCCACAAATCAGCAACTGCTGTGGTTCCAGTAGCAAAACATACTGTTGCAAAATTGGCAGCAAATGGGTAGCATCACGTTGTGGCACAGCAACCATAAAGCTTTGCTTTGTCTCAACGTCATAACCACCAAAGACCCATTGCTCTCGCACCTATGACTTCGATGGTGCTGACGAAGCAGCTCTCGTCTATTTCAACAGTATGGCCAGGGCCGCCCAAAACTATTGGCTCAATTAAGAAATATTCATGGCAGATATCTCTACAAAATTGGCACCAATCGACCACAGTGTGCTCACTGCCAATTTTGAGCTCCCTCATTAAAAACTTTTACCTATTGAGTTCGAAAACCCACATGTAAGACAGTTGCAAAATTTTAGAAATGTCTAAATGACTGCCAGCAAAAAATGACATTTTCCTGATTGAACATTTCTTTCTACAGTCCCTGCCAATGGAGCAGCTCCAAATTTCGCCATCTTTCCCTGTAGTTTTCTCCAGCTTCATCTCGTTGTATCCAACACAATACCCATTTTCACACACCATATCGTTCTTCATAAGATCTTGTTGCCTAGCCCATTGTATTGAGCTTCGGGTGTTCTCCATAACATGGTATAAATCTTCCATTACAAAGTCGCTCAAATCTGGAAAATTTCTCGCCATTTTGGCACACGCAGTAATATACGATACTTCAAAACGGACAGCCTCAACAGAAAAATATAGGTTGTTGGGCGCACTGATCAAGATGCATAACTGTGAGCAACAGGGACATGTACCATATGCAACAATATGCAAAGCCAACAATAGCTATCATCGTTAGGATGTATGAAACTGTAAGCATTACCTATGGCTAAAGAACTCTGTGAAGAAATATATTAAAGTGTCTGCAGCATATTGGCATAGCAACATGAATAAGCTGGTGAAAGCAGACAGTTAATTAATCTTTTTTTTCCCCCACCTCCATATGAAAATAAGTACTTTTTTGGTATTCCGCGCATATATATGCTTATATCTTCAGAAATATGTTTGCTTCAAAAATAGGTATTTTTCTCATGATCAGCGCATGTACCCCCTAAACTGCGTAAGTGCCATTTTCGTTATTGCAGATGTTGGTTTTTTGGTATTGTGGGCTTGGTTTGAGCTATATAGGTCGAGTGAACTGTATGATTCCTGCTGGCTTTGTGGCTGTAGCATTATGTCGTAGGTTGAGACTTTTTTAGGGGTGATGTGATGTGATGTTTTGTATTGTTAAAATTAGGTTGTCCTTGCCCTAGACCCCCTATTTCCCGCAGTTGTTCTGTAGTTTCATTTTATCATTGAAGTAAGATTACTTTCACTGTTTCTGTTTTCCTGCAGGTTTGTTGGCATGTGTACATAGTGATAATATTGACGACATTTTGTATACTCTGGACGTAGGCGTTTCTGTCATATGGATGACGTCATGGGTCAAAGCAGATGGATTAAATCGGATGCTTCCCTAATGCCGAGTTCCGAAGGTTTGATTGGATCTACTGACACTGCCTTTGACTGGTAGCATGCTACTGATGATGTGGTGTGTGTGATATCCATGCACAAAACTTCCACACAAACACATGGGTTGTTTCACAATGCCGTAATTAGTTTCAACCAGTCAGTGGTAGTCTTCAGACGAAAGGCATATGCTGAAGCTGACGGTAGACAGAGATTAGTTTCTGTTGTGTTCAATGTTGTTGAGAACAGAATGGAAACCAGTATGTGCCTTTACCCTAAAGGCGCTAGCTGGCTTGTCAAAATTGGATACAGCGTTGTGAAATGCTTGTGAGATTATGTCAAAAAATATATAAAAGAATTTTAGATCCCTTATCTCTAAAACAGTATGTCATTTTTTTCCATATTTATATTGCTTCTGCATTATTTTTAAATGCAAGTTGGGGAGCCTATGATTGTTTCGTTATGAGAATAGATAAAATTGTCGTTGCAGTGTGTGGCTGATTTCGATGAGTGATTTATGTCCAGCATTTTGATTATGTGATAGGTAAAAGCAGACGGTTGGTATTGATAAAAATCAAAATTTCTGTTATGTAAGCTAGGACTAGTGGGCCAGGGAAAAAACTAACTAGTCGCTCGGTCATTTCAGAAAAAAATTGATATTTGCTGGATGAATTCCCGAATGTTTTATGGGTTTAAAGACATTTTTTAAAAAATTTTATTCTCAACATTTAGAAACAGTGGCTATTTTTTGCTTTTACAGGCATCTGTTTTTCTTTTTTTTTTTTGAATTATTCAGTACTGAGTTGAAGAATCATTAACTGGACTATAAATTAAAAACCATGATAACCATGCTGAATGTATTCCTTAATATAGGCCCTACTTTTAATGGCTCAAACTTGTTGATTGCAAGCTAAAAAAGCGTATTCTTTAAACTATTTAATTGGATAGATAAAAATTCTACTCATCAAGCAGCGGCAGAACACATACATAAAAGACAGCTGTAATTGGCAAGCTTTTGGAGCCAGTGGCTCCTTTTTCAGGCAGAAGGGTGGAAGGGGAAGTAATTGAGTGAAGGAGAAAGACTGGAGAGGTCTAGGAAAAGGGGTAGATATTGGTTAAGTCACCCAGAACCGCGGGTCAGAGGAGACTTACCGTACGGGATGAGAAGGAAAGACATTACTTACGGTAAGTCTCCTCTGAGCCGCTGTTCTGGGTGACTTTCCCGATATCTACCAATTTTCCTAGACCTCTCCAGTTCTCTTCCTTCACCCCTCTTCCGTCTTTTATGTGCGAGTTCTGCTGCCACTTGGTGAGTAGATTTTTTATCAATCCTAATTGTATTTTTCCAAAGTAAGAGTAATTTCTCAGCCTTAATATTTATTGTGCTATTACACTATACAGTATAACTACTTCTTATAGTGAGAAGCTTACACAAAATGTACACTATTTTAAAAAATTGATTTTTTGAATTTTTTCGTTCTTTGACCTACAATATCTTTGTAAGGAGAGCAGATAAAAGTCTGAAAATTACACAGTTAATGGATCTTCATGATATCAAACTTAAATTGGAAGTAACAAACAGAAAATATTGTGGGGAAGGCTAACCAAAGACTGCAATTTATTGGCAGTACTAAGGAGATTGCCTACACTACGCTTGTCCGAAGTACATTGAAAAAGTTCAAAGAAGGGCAGCACATTTTGTATTATTGCGAAATATGAGAGAGAGTGTCACAGAAATGATAATGGATTTGGGCTGGACATCATTAAAAGGAAGGCATTTTTTGTTGCAACAGAATCTTCTCATAAAATTCCAATCACCAACTTTCTCCTCTGAATGTGAAAATATTTTGTTGACACTGACCTACATAGGGAGAAACGATCACCACAATAGAATAAGGGAAATCAGAGCTCGAATGGAAAGATATAGGTGTTCCTTCTTTCTGCGCTCTATACGAGATTGGAATAATAGAGAACTGCGAAGGTGGTTCGATGAACCCTCTGCTAGGCACTTAAATGTGATTTGCAGAGTATCCATGTAGATGTAGACAAGCCTGTACAAATCTGTGTGTTGTCATCCCCCTTCCACCAACATCTGTTCACTCACACTTAGTTAATAATGAGCCCTTGAAGTATGCAGTTGAACAATGGAGTCTCAAAATAACGAGAATAGTTTTTCTAAGTGTTGGTTACTAACCTTGAAAACTCAATAGTGTGTCATTTAATTGCCAAAGTCAGGATAAATTTCTGAAGGGCAAAAGCAAACCTTGGCAGTTGATGAATGTATAGTTCTTGCTGACTTTTCTGAAAACTATTCCTTTGTTGTTCAAGTGAAATACAAGGGCGCCACTGGGTAAACAAACAGGCCACAGTTTGTCCATTTGTGTTCTGTTATAAAGATCCAGATAGACTAGAGTTATAGTTTTTGTGTTGCAAATGATTACTTTGAGCACAAAGCTACAGCAGTGCATACTTTTCACCTGCAGTTAACAAACTACGTAAAACAGCACGACAGTTCCATAAACAAACTGATGAACTTCTCTGATGGTGCTGCAGGCCAATATAAAAGCAAACAAATATTAATATCTCCTTTCTCAAAGAAAAAAAAGACTGTTGGCTCGGCGCAGAATAGCACTTTTTTGCATCATGTCCTGGGAAGAATGAGTGTGATGGCATAAAGGGTACAACAGAGCGAGCTGTCACAAAAGCTAGTCTGCAACGGACCTATGAGAACCAAATCTGGACACGTCAAGAAATGTTCAAATTCTGTAAAGAATAGGTAAAAGGGATTACGTATGTTTCATTAAATGTGAGGAAATATGAGAACTCTATGCCAATGTCTTGGAGGAAAGATTCAAAACTTGTCAGAAGATTAAAGGCACCCGATCTTTTCATTGTTTTATACCTCAGTCATACAACTTGCTCAACTGTAAGTTCACATCAACATCCTCTGATAGTGAATGTCATCACTGTGGAAAACTTGTACCACTGACACTTCAAAGTAAGGACATAGTGGCTTGTGTCTATGACGAACAGTGGTGGATTGCCAAAGTTGGTAACATTGCTCGTCAAAACCAAGATGTGGATGTTACATTTTACCAGCACCAAGAACCCCATTTACAAAATTTGAAAAGGATCAACACGAGAGGCCCGTTAAAAATGCATTAAAGGAGTTGTCTTCTCCCCTGGAATTTATGACTGTGACTAGGCGAACATTTAACTCTGTGCCCAACATGAGTGAAGAAATATCTCTGTTGTTCAATAAACAACGTAGCAAAAACAAACAAGTTGAGAACGTGATAATGTAATGAATTGTCTCATTTTTTAAAGAGTTATCCTAGATATTTTTAAATTATGTAATTTATACACTGTTTCCATCAGCCCAGATATTGCAAACAGTAAGAAACATATATTTGACTCATATTTGAAATTTTTTTTGTCCATGGAATCTCAAGGTTGAAATTTATACAGAAGTTTGATATCATAAAGGTCTATTAAATGTGTAATTTTCAGATTTATATCTGGTCCATTAACAAAGATTTGCAGACCAAAGAATGAAAAAATTCAAAAGATTTGTTTTTAAAGTGTTTGTAAGTATAAGCTTGTCATAATTGTTTCTCTAAAAATAAAAAATAAAAAGGTATCTGTACTGAGTAGTGTAATACCACAAAATGTATTAAGGTTAAGAAACTACTCTTTGGAAAGATAGTATTAAAAATGGGTTTTTGAAATTTACAACCAACAACTTTGAGACATTAAAAGTGTATTCCCTAATACATTCAGCAGGGTGATCATGGTTTTAATTTATAGTCCAGTGTCTGCTGAAATAAATACCTCTTATATGAAAGGTCTGGGGCAATCCATTACTGAATAATTTAAAAAACCACTGACGCTTATAAAAGTGTAAGAAAGCCTGAAACAAAAATGGCTGCTCTTTCTAAACGATAACCAATAAATGTTTTTAAAAAATATTTTTGAGTCCACCAAACATGAAGGAATTCACCCAGCGAATTCTTTCTACGAGAATGCAGTTGTCTCTCTTTGTAATTTTATGGCTTTCTCAAGTATGTTTCCCTTTGGATACAATTAATTGATAGTTTTATGGTTTGGATGGTGTACGATCTTCCACGGAATGCTTGTATTTACTTAATAGGCACACGTTTAAAAATCCAAATATTAGATCATTATTTCTCTGAAGGAAACATTGTTTCCAGTATAAATCCTAGATGCAGAATTGTATTGTTTACATTGTGACTGCAGCACTATTCTTCTCTCACCTGTTGTATATAAATATTTCTGGAATAATTTTAACATCTGTTTAACAGGACACTAATGACAGCAGCAGAGAAGCTTGCCGCTGTTCCTGATGTGGATATCGACCCAGAAGGAACATTTAAGTATGTTCTAATACGTGTCTTTGGTCCAGAGGGTCCTGATGGCAAAGAACCGAGCAAATTAGTGGTCAGTAACTGGTAAACTAATATTTGGTCAACTTTGTGATACATTATTATTTGAGAGACAGTCGTTAGCATCATTTTTCAATTTTCTCAGTTGAATTTTTCTTCTGATGTTGGTGACTTGCAATGGGGAATTGTAGCCTAAGGTTGGTTGTTATCTGCATAACATAGTGTTTCAGTGTTTACTGTTAAATTGGAAGTGAGATGGTGGATGGCGATACAACTGAAAACGCACAAAAGATTTTCACTGAAACACTGTTGAACTACAGTTATGGCCCTGTGCGCTATGGTATCTTTGCCAGATAGTGTTGACAGAGGACATAAAAAAAGCATTCAAAGAAGAGCAACTTATGTTGTTTTATAGCTAAGAAGGGGGAGTGCGCCATGGACATGCAGGGTGTATACGACCCGGAAGATCCGGGGAAAAACCCGGGAAATTTTTCATTGTTTTTGTTTTCAGTTAAATTTTTGTAATTTTGATTGGTAAGAACCGATACTCTAACAAAGGATATTACTGTGTCTCAAGACTGCAGCAATAAAACATGAACAAGAGAAAAAACGAAAATAAAACTTAAATTTCAAGGGAAATGCACCATATACAGCAACAAAACAGTGCTCATACAAGTGTCCGCCAACAGTAAAATGTGTCAAAGGCTTTAGGAAGACTGCGCAATGCTTCGTAACAGCAAATTGCCTCCGCTGAGCGTGACGTCACAACTGTTTACATTAAATTCGTTTTAGCAGTTACGAGCTCGATCATGCGCATGCACAGTTGAGTAGTACCTTCTCCCGCTTCTGGCTACAGAAATTGTTGGCTGCGTAAGCAGTCGCAGCAAGCAGCTAGATGCTACCGGGAAAAATTTTACTGGAGCGCCCAAGCTGCCAGATTTATACATGCGCAGGAGGTCCAAATCTGGGGGGGGGGGGGGGGGGGGCAAATTCATATTCTTGAGGGGGGGGGGCGGGGGAGGAAACCTTGTTTCACAAAGCGACTCGCATTCAGCGCACGTTAGTTCGTTAGTTTATCGATTATTCATATTACTTTGAAACTCATCCCTGTCGGTTTTTGAACATTTTTAACACATTCTAAGTTGATTTTGAATGAATTGTAAGTTGATTTGTGAATGCGTGCGTAGTGTACATGTTTCCTCTGTCAGTGGAATCTGACAGAGCTGAGCGAAGTAAGGCTGAACGGATGAATACCAACCGCTGTCTGATTGTGTGGTTGATTGTGTTTGCGAATGATGAGCGTTGTTGTAATTACTAGGGGAATCCATATATTCAGACTACAGGAGTGGAAATAAACGAATAACACGTAAGAATGATTACGTATTACCTTCGCGGTGTATACAAGAAAATGAAATTTTGACAAAAAATTTTTGGGCAGATCGCTATACTAGTAAGGGCGAGTTGTACAGTCCCCAGCTAGCAGCTACTTTAAGTTCTGTTCTGGAAGAAGCACGGAAAATGTGTTGTACGACCATGTAACAACGCCTAACCGGAGAATAATCACGGGATAGCTAAACCGGTGATTCTGGTAGAGTTAATGAAGTTAACCTGCAAATAAGCTTTGGCATTGGCAGGAATAGTTACAGAATTAGCGATAACAAGACTGTTTGTTAGAATGATGAAGGAGAAGAAATGGGGGCATCACACAAATTATGGAACAATATGACGATTCCAAGTTCGTATAAAAATTTCATACTACTACTTTTCGATCTCGTGCTTGAGGAACTGGAGTGTATGAATGAAGTGTGAAACTATTTCCTAACGTAAAGCTTTTTGCTTGTAGTGGGCCTAATAGGCATTTGATATTGGTACTTTGTGAATTATTTTCTGTCCTTACAAAACAGACCGTTTGTGCCAAAACAGTCTCATTTATTTTGTGTGTATTACAGTTGTTGTAGTATTAGAAAGGCCTATTTTGTTTTATCTAGCAGACAGTGACAAAATAGGTGTAATCAGATCGGGAAACAACACCAGTCTTGGGTCCTATTTGTATTAACAGCTTTTTCAGTATTAGACGACGACATTTCGACTTTTCGTGTAGCAAAATGTTTGACGAACTTTGATGAGGTAATAGATTCTTTCACAGAAGGAAAGCACTCCATGTAAAGCTGTACCAAGATTATAGAGGGTAAAAAATTCTAGGAGCTAAGGATTGAAGAAACATGTATTGTCTTGCTTGTCTCATGTCTTTACTGGGTTTATATATCCTATATTTAATTTTATGTCACACAAAGCAGCAAGTTGTTAGCTGATAGGGAACAAAGAGTGCACATTTTCTGAAGAGTTCTTTTTTTTAAAAAAAAAAGAGGGACAGAATGTCAAACCGGCCAACTGTAAACAGGAGAGGCACCACAGGACATTTTAATTTCCACTGTCCTGAATATGGTTTGATGGCATCCATTACAACATGTACACATTTCAATTCCACAGAGCAAAGTACAGTGACGTGCGATAGGAGAATACTGTGTGAGGAGACGAGACACTGCACTTTGGCACACTTATGACATGTCTTACATTTCCTCAAACACACATGTTGCATGCATCAGACCCTTCAGAAAGACGTGCACTACAGAATGAACATATTTTTGTGTGTGTGTGTGTGTGTGTGTGTGTGTGTGTGTGTGTGTGTGTGTGTGTGTGTGTGTATATATATATAAAAAACAAAGATGATGTGACTTACTAAATGAAAGTGCTGGCAGGTCGACAGACACACAAACATACACACAAAATTCAAGCTTTCGCAACAAACTGTTGCTTCAGCAGGAAAGAGGGAAAGACGAAAGGATGTGGGTTTTAAGGGAGAGGGTAAGGAGTCATTCCAATCCCGGGAGCGGCAAGACTTACCTTAGGGGGAAAAAAGGACGGGTATACACTCGCGCGCACACACACACATATCCATCCACACATATCCATCCACACATATCCATCCACACATATCCATCCACACATATACAGACACAAGCAGACATATTACATGTTTTTTCGAAATTTTCCCGAATTTCTCCGTCCTTTAACGTGTTTTAGCGGCAACACAACCACCTAACCTTGATGCACATCGCTGTCTACCAACCCAAGTTCACCACAGGATCAACTTAACCAACACTTTTTCGCCTTTTTTCATACCAGATCTCCAGTTGCTTTCTAGTTCACCTTTATCTCTCCCCATATATTTTTATCTTTCATTTTCATTTCAACCTCATGTTACACTTTCACCTTCTAATACCATGTCACCCTCACAACACCCCCACAAAATATGTCTGCTTGTGTCTGTATATGTGTGGATGGATATGTGTGTGTGTGTGTGTGTGCGAGTGTATACCCATCCCTTTTTCCCCCTAGATCCGGGACTGCTGCGCAGAACAGTCTGAATTACAGTTGGGAAGTGGGTAGTCTACACGTGACCCATTTTTACATTTAGTGTTTTTGCTGTTTCCTCTTTATTTACTGCTCCCACATCAAATGAAGACAAAACAGATTTCTGTGGCCGGGAGCTATCAAGTGAATTAAAATACATTCACATAATAATGGAAGGCTAAACTGTGTTATTAGTTGCAGATTTTATTTTATTTCCATCTTTCTGACAGTCAAGCGTTAATTGCCTTTTAGAACAATGAAGTTATTTTTGTTGGTTTGCCAAAGAAATTTTCTTTCATTAATCTTTTCCACTAAGGCAGACAATATATTTGAGACACTGTGTTTGCTGCATTTCAAGTGCACATTTTCAACTTCTGGCACATTTGGCATTACGCCATAATAAAGAACCAAACATGAGACAGGACAGTACTGGTACTCCAAGAAAATTTACATCCCAAAAACCACATAGGAAAGCTTAATAACAGGTCGTGGGATTCTGGACATACAAATTTGCACTTTAAATGTGAACATTTTAGTATGGGTCACGAAATTCCAATTCTCTTGGAGTATCCGCTGATGTCTTGTTTCTTGCATAATGTAAGATCTTTTAATGTTTCACACGTACGAACATGCGGGCTCCCTACGACATCGTAGCTGCGCTTGCGCGGTGACGCCTGTCATCTGGCGCTCTCTGGCAACTGCAGAAACGAACCTATTTCTAACAGGTCGTGGGAAAATATTTCGAATGGTGTGTTGAAAATCGTTACCATCAAAGTACCATTCTAGCAGTTACACCAGAACTATGTGAGATAATGTACGATGAATTTCTTAAATCACAAAGTGTTTGACTCTCATTTAAAAATCAACTCTTTGGTGATGAGCCATTTAGATGAATTTTGAGCCTGGAAGATCAGACATTTATGTCATTATTAAAAATTTTACTGGCACATTTGTGTGATACATCTTAAATTGTAATACGCGCATAAAAGACCAACATTTTATGAGAAAGCTTAGCTTCTCTTGCAGCGTATTAATCTGATAGACCAATATTATATGTGAAGGCTTTGCGTTTCGTTTAGCAACACTATTTACATTAATTTGAGCCATTAACTTTTTCTGTTTGTGTGTTCGCGCTACTTAACAGTGATGTTGCTGTTGGTTGACTACATCACGTGTCCTAAGCTCTGAATACCTGCTGTGATCGGCTGGCGAAATTGCATGAAATGAGCTATGACTAACTTACAAAAGCGCATCCCAATCTCAATTTCAATGCTTTGGAAAGTAACATGCGGTGTTTGGTGGAATTCGAGTTTATACTTTCCTAATACAAAAATATGCAGCATACATGTTGCTGCACATCAAAGATCTTTCCAAAATGCGTGTTTTTTTTTCCTAAAGCGCCAGGAAATTCTACGCCCGTGTATAAAACCATAATCAAAGGACTTATAAGGTATACAGTTCCAAGAGAAAATATACCGTCAGTTAACAGGGAAAAAGTATGTTTTCACTTGGGGGAAAGTGTATTTTTGACTGAGAAATCCGGGAATTTTTTTTCCTTGTCTGCATATACCCCGACATGATATACAAGTTGGGGTGACAGTCATTAAAACAAAGGTGTTTTTTGTTATGATGAGATGTTTTCAGGAAATTTCCTCTGAATGGCAAAATATTTTGTTGGCACCCACCTACATAAGGAGAAATTATTATCGTGATAAAGTAAGAGAAATCAGAGCTCCCACAGAAGCTGTTGAAGAGTGGAATGTTACAGAAATAGTCTGAAGGCTTTTCGATGCATCCTCTGCCGAACACTTAAGGATACAGGATACTTATAAATGGTGGAAAAATCAAAATTTTTTAAATGACTTTATTAAATTCTATAATCTTTCCTGATTACATTGATATATACACTGTAGGGTTTGAAATGAAAAATGACCTATACATACCAAATTTTAAAGTTATGGTCATGTACGAGGTGCGACAATAAAGTAATGAGACTGATTTTCTTTGCAAGATGTGGCACCCCTGCAGGCTTGCGTAGGCACAATATCTGTGACCTTGGTCTATAAGCCGCTTCTAGTTCAAGCGGCATGTTGAAGCAACTGCTCAGTCATTAGTTGTGCTGTAATAAGTTAACACGTGTTAGTGTCTCTCATCACAGAAATGGAACTGCATAATATTGCGCAACAGTATGCCATTTCTTTTTGCGTTAAATTGAGTGAAAACGCGATGACAACTTTTACGGTAAGCTTAAGAAGGCTTTTGGAGAGGAGGTTATGTCAAAAGCTCAAGTTTTTGATTGGCATAAAATGTTTAGTGAAGGCAGAACAAATGTTGAAGATGAAGACTGCAGTGGACGACTGTCAACCTCACGGACGGATGTCAACTTGGCCAGGGTGCATGAACTCATAAAATCTGATAGAAGGTTATCCATGAAAATGATTGCAGGAGAACTGCACATCAATCGAGGAACGGTTTGTCTAATAATAACATTGCTGATAATTGGATTCTGCATCACGATAATGCACCATCCCATACTGCTTTGTCAGTACAGTAATTTTTTACCTCAAAACAAATTTCGGTACTGCCAGAGCCACGTTATTCACCAAATATTGCTCCGTGCAACTTTTTTCTCTGTCCAAGAATCAAAATGGCGGTCAAGGACACCATTTTCAAACAACGCAAGATGTCCCAAAAGCTGTGACGAAGGTCTTGGAGGATATTACAGAAGATGAGTTCCAGAAATGTTACCATCAATGGCAGAAGTGCTAAAAAAAGTGTGTGCAATCAGAAGGGAACTTTGAAGGAGACAACACGAAAATTGACTAAAACTGTAAGCAACATTTTTTTTCACATCAGTGTCATTACTTTACATTCGCACCTTGTATACTGCCATGCCCCCTTTATTTCTGTTACAGAAACCAGTATTATTTTGAAAAGAACTGTGCATTTTCTTTCTGTTTCCAGCGGTTATATGTATGATACATTGTATATGTTGGTAACAGTGCAGGTTTCTAGCGTCTGTAAATGATTATCTTTGCAAGTATTTACTTTTGTGTTCTGAAGCAGTTTGTTCACATGTTAATAAACGTTTGTTTCCCAAGCGCTACATATATTTGTGAAAATACATATTTTTTAGTGTGCCACACATCAAGAAATTCGATAAAAGGAAATTCTGTGGTAACCAGTTCACAAACAAAACAAGCCACACTGTTGAAAGTAACCTACGTGTCAGTTCTTCAGTGAAGAAATTCGCACATGGCACGCCTCCTGGTGATTCAAATTTTTGTGTTAAAAATGACGCTGTTTGTAGTGGATTTGTTGTTGTTGGTGTGGGTATCTTATCTTCTTTGATAAAGGAAGTGGAAAAATGTAAACAATGTGATGGTGTAGGCTGTCTGGAAATAACTGAACAACAAAGTGGCAGGAAGGGTTTAGCGTCAAAATTAGTTGGTCTGTGTAGATCCTGCAATAAATCTACCTCGAAAATGACTTTGAACATTGTGCATAATTCATATGATGTGAATTTGAGGTTAGTGTACGCAATGCGTGCAATAGGAAAAGGAAGGAAAGGCTGCACAAACGTTTTGTCATTTGATTGACCTTCCTCCTCCCAGTAGGTTCAGCAAGTACATAAGAATACTTTTAGGTGCCTTGACGGTTGTGTCTAAAGCATCTATGAAATGTGGAGTAGAAAAAACTGTTAATATTAGTGAAACAAGGGACATTGCTGTTGCACTTGATGGGACATGGCAACATCGAGGACATCGTTCCTTGAATGGTGTTTTAAGTGCTACTTCTGTGGAGAATGGAAAAGTTGTTGATGTTGAGTGCTTATCTAATTATTGCCACATCTGACATAGTAACACTGAAGGACATATTGAACATCAGTGTTATAATAATTATGATGATTACAGTAGAGGTATGGAGTGTGATGGAGCTCTAAAATTATTTCAGAGGTCAGTGCCCGTTTATAACGTTAGATATACAAAGTACCTAGGTGATGGTTACTCTAAAGCTTTCAATAAAATTAATGAGTTCAATGTTTATGGTGATAGCTTCGTAACAAAACTGGAGTGTTGTGGACATATGCAAAAGAGGATGGGTGCTAGATTGAGGAAGCTAAGAAGAGAAATGAAAGGAAAATTGCTATCTGATTGAAAATCTCTGTCTGGCTGAGACAGATTGACAGAAACTGAAACAGACCTCCTTCAGAGGTATTAAGGACTGGCCATTAGACAAAATGCACCTCTGAATGATGATACAGCAATGAGGAAAGCTGTATGGGTCACCTACTTTCATAAGTTGTCCACAGATGACCACACTGTTCATGGACTTTGCCCTAAAGGAGCAGATTCTTAGGTGTGGTTACCAAAAAGCAAAGGAAAGTGGTCAAATATACTATCAAAATATCATAAGCATTATCTTCTTGAGCCTGTTACGAATGAAATAAAACCAATTTTTAGAGATCTGAGTGGACCCT
The DNA here is from genome assembly GCF_021461385.2 of Schistocerca piceifrons. Classification (NCBI taxonomy): domain Eukaryota; kingdom Metazoa; phylum Arthropoda; class Insecta; order Orthoptera; family Acrididae; genus Schistocerca; species Schistocerca piceifrons. The sequence continues at coordinate 116,187 of NW_025727278.1, read as the reverse complement.
GTTTTGCTTAGTACCACATTTACTCGAATCTAAGACGCACCTGAAAAATGAGACTCGAAATCCAGGAAAAAAAATTTTCCCGAATCTAAGCCGCACCTGAAATTTGAGACTTGAAATTCAAGGGGAGAGAAAAGTTTTAGGCCGCACCTCCAAATCGAAACAAACTTGGTCCATTGTAATATGAGACACAATTTAGGTCAAATGAATGACGATACAGCTACAGTAGTTTGGTTCGAGTCGTAAGCTCAGTAGTTAAGCTTTACTAGGTAGCCATTGCTATGCGTCAGGCGCTCCGTCCGTATTATACGGGTACCCTTCCTCTTTCGCGTACTTCGTTAGCGAAACAATGGCAAGAGACTGCTATTTGCTGTTACCTACACTCCTGCTTTCTTTGAGAATGATCAACAAGAACCAAATAATAGACAGCGTATGATAGAAGATATTCTGAACGGGAGTTTAGCGAAAATTTTTCTCCGTTTGAAAATCTTTGCAGGCACCTCTTTAGTACATTACATTCTGCACTGAAATTAGTCATCTTAGATTTAAAAATCTAGTCAATTGCCGTGCTTCATTTCTGACTGTATCACTATTAGGCATAAGAATAATACAAATATAAACATGGGATGATAACTATATTTTTCCGCGTTTGCTGTTGTCTCACTCTAGTTTCGTAGTTTATTAGGCAGACAGGATTTAAATGAGTTAGCAGCAAACACGAAAGAATACATGGCAAAATGTTTATATTCTAATTATTCTTATGTGAAGAGAATACTGCATGCTATTCACAATTCATAAAAGTTCCTATAAGGAACCATCTCTTCTCACAGTTAGGAAAAAATTCAGAACGTAAAGTTGGCCATATTGACAAACATCCCAAACAGTCTTGCCAGTCGGATTTTCGTAGTGCATTGAAATGCTGCTACATTCAAAGGTGCACAATACGGAATTTGTATTTACTTCGTTGGATAATGTATGAAAATGCAGTGGTCGAAACTCGAGACGGAGGAAAAACTTGTCTGCCACCCCCCCCCCCCCCCCCTTTTTTTTTTTTTTTAATGCACTCATGCAGAGGGTTTGGCACCAGTATTTATCTTTGTGCCTGCAAAGCATGCCTGTGTAGCGCTACATATATTCGACAGCAGAAGTTAGTTGTGGCGGCACCTACCAACATTTTCCAGAACTTCCGCTTACTTTGCACTCGATTCTAAGCCACAGGCTGTTTTTTGGATTACAAAAACCGGAAAAGAAGTGCGGCTCAGATTCGAGTAAATACGGTAAATGTCTTCATGGGGGCACTCAGAAAACAAATGAAAGTTTCAACCATTCCATACGGGAAAGATTACTCAAGAATGTTTTTGTAGGACTAAATACGTTAAAAGTTGGTGTACTAGATGGTGTGCTATGTTTCAATGACGGAGTGATAGGAAGGTAGGAAGTCCTGAGAAATTTAGGCATAAAATGTGGCTCTAATATGAAAGATCAATTTCTTCTGTGTGACAGACAATGGGTGCATGAAGCTGAAAGATTCGCTCTTCAAGTTACCAAAGAAGCAAGAAGTGCTAAAAGGAATGCCAAGAGGAAGCTTGAAGATGAAGAAAGGCTGCAGGATGTAGACTATGCTTCAGGAATGTTCTGAGGCACAGTTTAATTGGGCTCATATGTTCATTCGCAATTTCCCGCTAGTTGTTTTCTTCAGAATTCAGGTACAAATATTTCCTAAAGTTTATAAAGCATTGCTCTAATTTTTTCTGTAACTTTTGGTAGTCCATACTTCTGTAGTAGACCTAAGCTTTATTGCAGAATCAGCTAAATCATAGAAAAAATAACATTTTTATTTGGAAAAAATTATAAATATTAAAATGTAAGATGTGATACTTTTTTATTCTTGTAATATACGTAATAGGTGGAATTAAATAGGTCTAGTATCTCAGCCATGTCATGCATGTCTGGTAAAAATTTGGTCTCCTTCAAATGTATAACATTGGATTAAATGGTACCTCAGTTTGAGGAAGAATTTCCTTGTTACTTTTTTTAAATAACTCGAAGCAGGTTCAAAAATATTCAAAATACTTCTAATTTGTTTAGAAAGTGTGCTCTATTACCTGATATCAACAAAAAATCTTAAAACATATACATTATAAACAGTGCCTGAAAGAAATATAATATTGAGCTGGAAAAATGCCCTGTATCCTTAAGTGTGAACTGCCAGATAGCCGTGTAGATTTACACGAGAAATATCGTCTGGTTTGCACTGATGATGTAATGATGTGAGGGGGCTGAATGCAAATTTTTTTTTTTTTTACGCCTGCTTTGGTGACGGAAGCAATGCATTCAACTTCCAGAAAGAAATTATCTCACAAAACAGGCCTTTGACTAAACTTCATAAAGTGCCGTACTGTGCTGGTTTATGGTATAGAGCAGATGTTACCAACAAGTATTCCATTGGTTCTCTATCATTTGAAAAAACGTCGTTTTCACTAAAACACAGCTACATTTACAACTCCATTTTTCCTGTACAGTGTTCTATAATACATACAATTGTGACTTTAAATGACAGCTTTGAATTATCAAGGGCATCAGTTTTTTTTTCCAAATTTAATGTGCCATTATCAACAGAATGATTGCATGCAGATCATTATATTGGTGTGTGAGGTTTTGGGATTGACATTTATTTTTTTTATCGCGTATCTTGAGACTTTGAGCCAAAGCTCGTGGGATGAGGTGGTACCTAGTTTACAGAAAGCTGAATATAAAATTTATAAACAAAAAATTACAGAATTAATAAAATATGAAATTAAGAGAAATTAGGATAAATTACATGTTGCATAGAGAAGTTCTCATGTATTGTGAGGGTCTCTTGTGCAGAATTGTAGCATACCACAAGGAAACCTTTGTGTGTGGATTTGAATACTTACGTGTATCACTCTTTTTTTTCTGCCCTGCTGGGAAATTTGGAAAAAAAACCTGGAGAAATCTTGTTTTTTGTCTCAGTAGATGAAACCGTTTGTTTACTGGGATTTCCTGCATCGTCGCTGGCTGGATGCAGCTTAATACATGCACCGCTTCCCTACTCCCTCATTCTTACTGCTTCTCCACTTCCTACCACTCCCCTCAGCTTGCAGTCAGTGCTGCCACCACTTCTTGCCACTAGCCTAGTAGCTGCCGATGGGAGGCGTGAGGGGTGGTTTGTTTTGATGGCCGAAAATTTAGTTGTGAGAGTGTGATTGTCTTTTCTACGTGTCTGTCCATGGTTCAGCAATCATCTTTACGGTGAGTTGCTACCTATCTTCATTAGCATTAATTCTCAGAGTATTTGCACAAATTGATGGATTTATCACCACCATCTCATTTCGTCAACATAATGTCAGTGACTTGTGTAAAGCTGGCCACATGAATGGACTTCCATGATGGGCCAAAACCACAGGCCGTTTCTGTGGGTCTCTCTAACGGATTGGGGCTGCCGATTTGAAGCCCATCGTTTCCCAATAATGTGCAAGCCCTGCCCATCGGATCTAGTCTCGCCGATCTGCTCCCAGGCCGGCTCTGTTTGTGTGTGGTATAATGCAGTGGGTTTTCATGATTTATCCGAGGACTCAGGACTGTGGTGCTCCTCGGCAGGCCAGAGGCCACGGGCGATGGAGTTCAGGAATTATGACTTTCTCACTGCAAGTACATTGTGCGGTACATTGTTTTATAAACATTTTATTTATTCTAGTACATTTTGGGGCTTAGAAAATAATTTATACAGGATGTACATATCTTTTTTTTTTTACGAACATTCAGTACACGAAACATGAGTGACCCGGCAGACATCAATACAGTAATCGAATTTGTGTCATACCTGTCCCAGCATGGCATCGTCAATTGTGATATTTGTTTCTCGTATTCTCTCCCGGAGCTCCGCTACATCACGTGGTAGAGACCATACATACACCGGATCTTTAATGTGTCCCCACAGAAAAAAAGTCACACGGAGTGAGATCTGGTGATCAGGGAGGCCATTTCATGAAACAGCTGTTCCCTTCTGTAGCACGGCCAGTTCATCGATGCGGCAGCTCCGTATTCAGGTACCCACAAACTTCACGATGAAAATGGGGTGGAGCCCCATCCTGCTAAAAGATGAACGGAGAGCCCAATTGCATCTGAGGCATCAGCCATTGCTGCAACATATCCGAGTAGGAATATCCAGTGACAATGCTCTTGGCGAAGAAGAATGGCCCGTACAGTTTTCGACACGACAAAGCACAAAAAAACATTTACATTTAGCGAATCACACCCAAATTCAATGCATTCGTGTGGATGCTTTGTACCCTAGATTCGACAATTATGCCTGTACACTTTCCCATTAGTGTCAAAAGTGGCTTCATTGCTAAAACTTAAGCGATCAAAATTCCATCCCCGTCCTTATTCAATTGTTGCAACTGTGAACAAAACTCAAAACACTTGTCTTTGTCGTCGTTATTGACCTTCTACCCTAGCTCCAATTTGAATGGTTTCATAGACAACTTCTGTCGCATGACTTGCCACAGTCAGTGGAGCCATTTCGAGTTCATGGGATGCACGACGCACCAATTTCTTTGGACTCCTTATGAATGTCTCTCGTATGCAATCCAAATTCACTTCACTCACACTGGGATGTCTGCTTCTCTGTGCACAAGCAACCCATCATAATAAATTTGTTGTGCCTTCCTTGTTGGTGGTTTCTTACCGTACTTTGTTCTAAACATCCATTGAACAGCTGTAGCACACACTTTTTTTGTTGAACTCCAACACACAGAAAGTTCGCTCCGCACCTGAACTTGCCATATTTATGACTGGTGCTATTGGCAAATCACCAAAGTATGCTGTGGTGGTATACATGAAAAAGAACTTTCAGGGTTTCTCTTCAAAATGACATATATGTGATATCTGTGCTATGTTTGGTTCTTGTGCAATAAATAATTGAAAGTGTTCCCAGATGTAATCTACACCCTGTATATTAGAAAGTATGAGCGATAGGAAGAACAACTTGTGGCAGTCACAGGCGGTTTGTATGCTATGTACCTGTATATTTTGGCCTGCCTTATATACTTCTTTCAATAGGCCTACTTTTTTCTGAGGTTATTTCTGAAATCAGTGTAGGTATTTTAAATCTGTCTTGTGACTCCAAGGAAATGCGTATTTGTGTCACCAAATATGTTTAGTTTTATTGAAATAAAATAACATCAGTGGTCTTAATGGAATATTATATACCATTGTCTTTCTTTCTCCATCTAAAAACTGTTCATTACAAAAGATGCTGAAATTAGTACTTAAGATTTTTGCTCATGAGGGGAAGAAATACAGAAGTCCTTACATTTTTTTTTTTTTTTTTTTGTGAACTTGTCTTTACTTGCCGTTGAGATCTCGAAATTTGTCAGGGAAAAATGCTAAAACTTGCTGGAAATCGGGGAACGTCACTTGGGGGAACTTGCGGCAACCCTGAATGTTCACAAGCTGGCACTGCAGAGCTTGCTGACTGCATTTTTCAGGGATGAGAATATTCTTGCCAAGTGCACAGAATTGGCCCAAACTATAACACCATATGAGATAACAGAGCAAAAGTAAACAAGCTTTTGTGTTTGTGTCCAAGACATAGTGTATAGTGAAGACAGAAGTGTTCATTTTCTGCTTAAGGTGTTGAACATGATACTTCTGAGAGAGCTTTTCATCTATCTTCAGTCTTAAGAATTTAAAATGTCTGTTCGACCAGCTCAGGACAAGACTATTTCTATTTTACAAGAGTTCAGTTGTTGGCAGTGAAGTATTAATCCGTTCTCCAAAAGCCATGTGCTGATGTTGCCAACTACCTTGTCAGCTAGATGATTTACGTTATGTTCAGTGTTTTCCGAGAGAACACATGTCTGAATATACAAAAGCTTTCATTTGCATTTGCAGTAGGTATGGGGAAAAAAAAAAAAAAAAGAAACAGAAGCTCCTGTGTGTGTTTCCTATAGATAGTGGATATAACAACAGCTCCTTTAAGTTATGTTTTCAGATTATTTTTGATGCCACAATTTCCACTCACGTTGCTACTTTTGTGTTTTCTTCTTGCTTAGTACTCTTGATACATTTTGTTCAAAGTTTGACTATGGTTCCTGTTACTAGGTGCGAGGATACAAGTGAGTTGGCTTCCATTCGGACGTCTATGATGAGACGATGGACAGGGTGAATGGCCTCGGCGTTGATACAGAGTGCACTGGTGGTGGCAGAATACAGCACGACCCCAGTGCCAAGGTCATCAAAGTGTACAGCTACTCACAGGTAGTACCAAAAGAAGTGAGTTGTAGAAATGACAGTATGTGTCATCTTGAGCTGTTATTCAACTTAATTTTTTACTGTGTGACTGGTTTCAGTTGAAGACCATAATGGTTTAAGTTGAAGACCATTTTCAGGCACCTGTTGTATATACAGCGCGGATACGGGAAAATTTGGGATGAAAAGAATGTTTGAAAATTATAGTAACAATACAAGCAACACTTACAGAATTTGATTACCAGCAAAAACTATATATATCAAAAGAATACAATGTCAGAAATATAAATTAAATATCCACAAGCATTGTATGTATTGTTACTACAATTTTGAAATATCCTTTTTGCCTGAATTTTTCCTGTTTCTATGCTGTGGGAACAACAGGTGCTCGAAAATGGTCTTTGACCAAAACTGGTTGCATCGTAAAAAAAAATTATCAACAGCTTAAAGTGTTACATGATCTCATTTCTACAATTCGTATAAGCTGCAGACCACAGTTAACAAAAAATATTTTAAGAACAGTGAAGTTTCTGTTCATACGTTGTGTGCCCTATAATTCAAGTATTTTTAAAGCTTTTAAGAATGTTATACGCCAAGCTCCTCCATGGGAAAGCAGTTTCTGCTTTGGTTACATGGCACAAATTATAGAATACCTTGTTAGATGGTCAGAAGTAAATGTCACCAGATGTTAATACCTGTAAATCATCATCATGCTTCTTACAACCGTGTACAATAATTTGGGTGTGGTGTTGTGGACAAGTGTTATGGTTGAAATGGCTACTGTTGTTCTGGGTAGCAGCCATGATTATGAAACTTCCTGACAAATTAAAACTATGTGCCGGGCCAGGACTACATCCTGAAACCTTGCCTTCCGTGGACAATGCTGATACCAACTGTGCTGTTCAATCTGATTCAGGATTTTTTCTTACATCTTTCAGATTACTTTTGAGGCCACAATCCTTGCTTCCACTTGTATATTTAGCGAGAGAGAGTTGTATATGTAGCGAGAGAGAGAGAGAGAGAGAGAGAGAGAGAGAGAGAGAGAGAGAGAGAGGATCTTCTGTCCCATAATTTTATGACATTATTATTATTATTAATATTATTATTATTATTATCAGCTTCTGTATCTTTTGATTGAGTATAGTTACGGCAGCACATGAATTGTGGTGAGCCTGGTGTTTTTACAAGACTTTTTCCAGTTGCCAGGACAGTTGTCATAATTACTCAAATCAACAATTCCTTGCACTTGGAGCAGACCAAATGATTCCTCTGTACCCCTCGCAACTATTTTATACTTTTCAGACTGTGTTTCACACATTTTGTGACCTACCTGTTTCATTTAACACAGTTAATACAGTTGCAGATTGTGGGTACGTGTTTAATTTTTTTGCACGGTTACTGCTGCTTGTGTTTCAGTGTTGTGTACAATGCCAGACCCATCAATAGAAAAATTAATTCTGATGCTGCATCTTGCACATCTGTTCTGATGGTCTTTACACACTCCCTTTTTCTGCTGCTTTTGTGTTGTGATGTGTGGTGTAGAAAATTTCAGATTGCTTTACGGTTTCATGTGCTCTGTATTAGATGCAGTTTTAGTGTACGTACAAGCACATTGTTTACTTATGATGTAGTTGTAGTTAAGAGTTCCCGTTTTAGTGTTTAATTATTATTGTGATATGTAGCACACTGTTTAATTGTACTTTAGTTTTAAAATACCCAAGGACTGCTTCATTTCAGGGGTTTGGGAAGGCAGACCACAGCAAGACTGTAGAAATTCTGAAGACTGCATATCCTGTTTACAACATTACTTGGAGTGATGAAGGATACTGATCTGCTCAGGTAATTAAATTTACATATGTGTGATACATTCAAAATGTCTCTGACATTACGACAACCTTCATAATGAATGAAGGTGATATTTTTTCCATTTAAGCTGTTGTATTTTAATAAGACCTCTCCTTAATTATACAGGGTGATTCAAAAAGAATACCACAACTTTAGGAATTTAAAACTCTGCAACGACAAAAGGCAGAGCTAAGCACTATCTGTCGGCGAATTAAGGGAGCTATAAAGTTTCATTTAATTGTACATTTGTTCGCTTGAGGCGCTGTTGACTAGGCGTCAGCGTCAGTTGATGCTAAGATGGCGACCGCTCAACAGAAAGCTTTTTGTGTTATTGAGTACGGCAGAAGTGAATCGACGACAGTTGTTCAGCGTGCATTTCGAACGAAGTATGGTGTTAAACCTCCTGATAGGTGGTGTATTAAACGTTGGTATAAACAGTTTACAGAGAATGGGTGTTTGTACAAAGGGAAAAGTTCTGGACGGCCGAGAATGAGTGATGAAAATGTAGCACGCATCCAGCAAGCATTTGTTCGCAGCCCAGGAAAATCGACTTGCAGAGCTAGCAGAGAGCTGCAAATTCCACATTCAACTGTATGGAGAGTCCTACGAAAAAGGTTAGTTATGAAACCTTATCGTCTGAAATTGGTTCAAGCACTGTCTGCAGCTGATAAGATTAAAAGAATCGATTTCTGTGATTTTATCCTTGCTCAAATGGAAACAGATGAATCTTTCGTTTCAAAGATTGTGTTTAGTGATGAAGCAACTTTCCACACTAACGGGAAAGTCAACCGTCACAATGTCTGTATATGGGGCACTGAGAATCCGCGGGAAACAACTCAGTATGAACGTGACTCGCCTAAGGTGAACGTTTTCTGTGCCATTTCAGCCAATAAAGATTTTGGTCCCTTTTTCTTCGAAGGTGCTACTGTAACTGGACTACAGTATCTGGAGATGTTAGAGAATTGGCTGTTCCCTCAGCTCGAACAAGAAGCACAATAATTCGTATTTCAGCAGGATGGAGCGCCACCACATTGGCACTTATCTGTCCGTAACTACCTGAACGTCAACTACCCGAGGCGATGGATCGGCTGCCAGGCAGCCCGTGACAGAGCACTTCATCACTGGCCTCCAAGAAGCGCTGACCGTACCCCCTGCGATTTTTTTTTTTTTTTTTTTATGGGGGTATGTTAAGGATATGGTGTTTCGGCCACCTCTCCCAGCCACCATTGATGATTTGAAACGAGAAATAACAGTAGCTATCCAAACTGTTACGCCTGATATGCTACAGAGAGTGTGGAACGAGTTGGAGTATCGGGTTGATATTGCTCGAGTGTCTGGAGGGGGCCATATTGAACATCTCTGAACTCGTTTTTGAGTGAAAAAAAACCTTTTTAAATACTCTTTGTAATGATGTATAACAGAAGGTTATATTATGTTTCTTTCATTAAATACACATTTTTAAAGTTGTGGTATTCTTTTTGAATCACCCTGTACAGTTAGTACTGGCCCAAAAAGCCATTTTAAATGTTTTTAAAGTACAACAAACAGTAGCATTTCTACTGTAATTTGTAAGCCATGATGAACAGTAGCACATAGTGTGAGTTTGCTGCCTTTTTATTTCTGAGAGACCCTGCTATGTGTGTAAACCGAAAAATGGCTTTTCGAGCTGAAACTAGTTGCTTAACTAAAAATATTTTTAGTAACTATATTATCTTAAGTTGAAAAGTATCGTTTTCATCCAATGACATTAATAATTTTTGTGTCCTCTTTTTCACTTTTGCCTTGTGGGTGTGTTCTGAGAAGGTCTATCACATGTTTGTTTCTAAGATTGGTACAGTTGTTTTCTGTCATTAGTTATTGTATGCTGCTTTTGACCACTGAGAATCAAATTTTTCAACTGTTTAATATCAGGATTTAGCAGCAAGTTTTTTTACTCAAGTGTTAAAAGGTGTTGTATCTAACAACTATTTTTCTGATCTGAAGATTGCCATGCAGGAACTCAACAAACTAGTTCTGATCTGATTCAAAGATTGCATTCATTTTGTTGGTAGAGACAGTGGGGAGCTGTCCTCTTCAGTCATCATTATCCAGAGGTGAAGCTAGTTTCCTTCAGTAGTGGCTGTCATTATTGACTTCAGTCTTCAAGAGTGTGTCTCAGAAATCATTAAATCAGCAGCAGACTGTTGGTTTATTGCATGAAGAGATTCCAAATACTGCTTTAAATTCACTTCTATCTTAAATTCAGTGCCATGTATGAATGTCTTCTTTTAAACTCCATTGCTACCTCAGTCTAACTGATGTGTGTACAAAAGGAGTGAACAAGTGGCCCGTGTAATATGCCTAGTGTGTTAACAGTGTACACCACTACACTGTCTATTTTAGAAAATGAATCACTCTGCAGCAACCCAGAATGTCTCAGAATTCCCACACTATGCAGTACAGTATCCAAAGATTGTTATTCTGTGAAAAGAAATCCATTGGTGTTAATTAGATGTGTACTGTACTCTCCATTTAATGTACAAAAGCAGTTGTCCAGTAGCAATCCATTGCAAGAGGAGGGACAATTTCCAGTTTTGTTATTTATTTTATTTACCCATTTAAATAAAGCTGACTTAGGAATTTTCCCTTATGTGGGGACTGTTTGTACTAGATAATGTGTCTATTTGGAGTTCTATATTAGTATATTTTGCTGTTCATGTCACTTCTGCGTAATTTTTCATTGATTGTATCGATACTTGTTTGAATTCTGATATGTTGTGAAATTTCAAACATTTGGGAATCCCGTGATAAACTAGTACTATTAGCGTCAATTGTAGGCTTAAACTAAATTGTGCTCTTTCAAAATTTTTTAGAACAGTATGCCTATCATCCTCATTCAAAATAGTCTGTCTCTTATTTTGTTGTCCAATTATGTGAGAAATAGTTTAGTTTCAGAATTTTGAGATGCCTGCAAAACTATACTTTGTAAGTTAGTGCTACCAGTGTTTTGTATACGTAATTTACGTAGCAAATCAATGCTTTGTGGTTCACAGCTCAGCCAAAGTATACATCACCCCTGAATTCATTGTATATCAATGCAAATAAATGTGTATTTTTGAGAATTTTCGGAAGTTACCATTGTCCTTTGCATAATCTGTGAGCAGTCGGGGTTTGTGATGTAGTTCCTGTAGCAGATTTTCTGCCAGACTTTTGTGTTACATCTGGTTTTCCCTTAACGCTCTACCGGCCAGAACTCTATTGGATCTTTTTTTTGCAAACTTTTATACATAAATATGTTACATTGAGTGATAAATTGAATAAAAAGTTGTTTTGAAAAGTTTCAGTTTATTAGAACAAAAACTACAGACGTCCCATTTTTGGGACATTGGCCAAATGCGCTATCCAAATTCACAATCTTATTCTCCATGCATAATATTGTAAGAAGCAACACAAACATTAAATAAAGAATATTTTAATATTATGGAATGTATATTCAGTATGAAATGAAGCAAAACACTTGTCATGTACACCAACATTGCACCTATCACAAATTTTTGTTGTTTTTTTCTTGCAGTAAGCACATCTCTTCTGTGTTTTACTTGGCACAAAGAAATGATTTCCTGGATCTAGTCGTACATCTGTGCTCACCCGTCCTCCCATCAATTTGCTGTCCGCCCTGGTAGCTGAGTGGTCAGCGTGACAGACTGTCAATCCTAAGGGCCCGGGTTCGATTCCCGGCTGGGTCGGAAATTTTCTCCGCTCAGGGACTGGGTGTTGTGTTGTCCTAATCATCATCATTTCATCCCCATCGACGCGCAGGTCGCCGGAGTGGCGTCAAATCGAAAGACCTGCACTAGGCGAACGGTCTACCCGACGGGAGGCCCTAGCCACACGACATTTCCATTTCCATCAATTTGCTTCCTTGTGGTCCTCTTTGTTTTGGTACTGATCCTTTTTTCTTTGATAGAAAAAACATCACTATTCTCTGTCGGACATCCAAAAGTAAGAGCTTCTCATTAGAGTTAGCAATTTGGTATGCACGCCATGTGTTTACTACGCAGATATATATCATCTGTGTGAATAATGGCCACCACCATTTCTTTGACCTTATCCTCGTCCTATAAAGTGATATCTGCTTGTCCAGTAGATATATGCCACCCATATGGGCATTGTATTCTTCAATGATATGTGGCAGTGTAACAGATATTTCCTTTTTCTTTGCCCGTGAGTATCTTTTAGTAGAACTCGAGGAATAATAGTACTGTTATTTGTCACTACACATACTGGTTTGTTGTCACTCCATTTCACAACCAGAACTTCATTCTCTTTGTCAAATATGTAGTCATAGAATCCTCGTTCCTTCCTTTTGCCATTCTTTTTGAGTCAATCAAAGGACATGCATTAGTTCGGATCTCTGTTATTGTTCCTGCAGCTTTCATTTTACTCTTTCCGAGTGTGATCAGTGTGTCAACACTGGTGAAAAAGTCGTCAAAGAAAAGCTTATAATTCGGATACTCTGATTCTGGAATCATGCTGGTTAGTTCATTTATTACCCTTGCACCTAAAGGCTCCTGTTTGTTGTCAGTCTTGCCACAGTATGGTGAAAAATTATAAAGAAAGCCATTGGAACTTGTAAGACACCAAATTTTATATCCAAATTTCATAGGCTTTCCCCTCAGAAACATTTTAGCTGAATGTTTGCCATAATAATGTACCATTATTTCATCAGTTGAGAGTTCTGAATGAAATACGCCAAATTTACCAAATTCCTATTTCAGCATTTCAAATTATAACCTCAGTTTGTACATCTTGTCGTTTCTGTCTATTTTGGAGTTGTCATTGAGATGAATGAATCTCTTTATTTCCCAAAACCTATTTCTTGACCCGGAGTTGAAGACTAAAGGAACACCGACATCAGGAACCTGTTCCCAGTACTTATTCTTGTGGGGAAGCTTATGATAACCACTCAGAAGTAGTACGCCAATAAATAATTTTAGTTCTTCTTCGGTTAGCAGAAAATTTATTCTGTTATGTTGGCTAGCATAAATTTCTCTTTGTTCAATAATAGTATCCATTAGTTTCTCAGAAAAAAGAAAATCCTCAAACACCTGGGGCACTGTGTTACTTGCTAGACATTCCGCATCATAATGTTTGTTGCTCTTCCCTGGTTCACTATTGTTTGTGTACGTTGGTTGACATTTATACCACTTACATATATATTTTTTTGTAGATAACATACCACTTTCTCCTCCACCTCCCAATGCTTTCCTTCTTTTGGCTTCTGGATGTACAACTGTAGCATTAACTTCATCTCAGCTGGTTGTGAGCTGTAAAGTACCGGCGTCATCTTGCACAACAGTACATTTTCGTCAGTGTCTTCTTCATCTGTTATTACATCTGCATCGGGTGGAATAATCGCCAATTCTATATATCATCTTCATCGTCACTCTCTTGATGGTTCTCTAGTTCTGCTAGAATTTCTTCAAATATAAGTTCACACGGCATGTTTTTATCCTGTTGGAATCGTAAAATTTGAATAGAGAGAGAGAGAGAGAGAGAGAGAGAGAGAGAGAGAGAGAGAGAGAGAGAGAGAGTATATATATATATATATATATATATATGTTTCCCTCTATTATATATATATATGCAGAGCGGGGCCATTTTGATACAAGCACCTTCCTCTGCACAGTCAAGGGCGTTGCTCGCCTGTGAGAAGCTTGGTGACATACCTGTTAACGTCACTCCCCATAAGTCACTAAATTTGGTCCAGGGGATTATCTTTCATAAAGATCTTCTGCTACCGTCTGATGACGAGCTACGGGAGAACCTGGCACGACGAGGTGCACACTTCGTTCGTTGTGTCTTTAGGGGACCCAAGGATAATAGGATCGCTACCGGTGCTTTCATCCTGGCCTTCGAGGGCGACTGCTTGCCTGAGAAGGTCAAGGTCATGATCTACCGGTGCGATTTCAAGCCCTATGTCCCGCCCCCTATGCGATGCTTCCAGTGCTGGAAATTCGGACACGTGTCCTCCAGATGCACTGCCAGCCCCACGTGTCGCGATTGTGGACGACCTTCGCATCCAAATGCTCCGTGTGCTCCACCTCCCACCTGCGTTAACTGTGGGGAGCATCATTCTCCCTGCTCGCCAGACTGTGCAGCCTACCAACGAGAGCGGAAGATACAAGAAATTAAGACCCTGGACCGTTTAACTTACCAAGAGGCGAGGAAGAAATTAGAATGGCTCAACCCCACACCTATGTTGAAGAGTTATGCTGCTGTAACACTGCAGCCACCAGTTCCTGCAAAGACTCCTTTCACAGTTGGCCCACCGAACAGTCACGTTTCGCCTGCCCCACCACCGGTGGGGGCCACTCTCTCTTCCACTGCTCCCAAAACACCCAGTTTGGGAGCAGTGCACCCCAAGCAACCGGGGACGTCGGTCCCCACCTCTCAGCCGGAGCGGCGACAGCCCTCTCCGGCTCCTCAGCCGGGGAAGCGACAGCTCTCTCTGGCTGCTCAGCCGGAGACGCAACAGCCTCCTCCGGCCTCACTTGTTCGGAAGGGATCCCTTGGGGGAGTCCTTTCCAAGGACTTCCCCAGTGTCTCACAGGACACTAGCCAGTGGCTGAAGAAGCCACCAGCTGCTGGTCGAAGGGCTTCACGCTCTTCCTCTGTTCCTGATAATGCGTCAGGAAAGCCCTCCCAGCATGCCAACCCTCCTCCCAAAGACAAGAGAGAGAAGAGGAAGCTCTCCAAGAAGGATAAGGACCCAGTGGTTCCCGCACCAACGCTTCCTGTCAGCTTAGCCTCTGAGGATGAGGTCGAGCTCTTTGCGTCCCCTGATGACCATGGGTCTCGCCGTCTCCTCAGAAACGATGGCCGTAGCGACGTCCATCACTCAGTCGGTGGCAGCATGTGACCCTGCCCAGTAATTTGCATTTTCGGTGCCTGAATGCCTCTACAGGACACACTTTGTACAATCCTCCAGTGGAATTGTGGTGGTTATTTTAGCCATCTACCTGAGCTACGTCAGCTTGTAAGCATGACACCTGCTTTATGCATTGCTCTCCAGGAAACCTGGTTCCCGGCAATGCGGACCCCTGTCCTCTGTGGATACAGGGGTTATTACTGCAACCGTAGCACTTACAATAGTGTGTCAGGTGGAGCCTGCGTGTATGTCCTTACCTCTGTATATAGTGCTCCTGTGCCCCTTCAAACATCTTTGGAAGCTGTGGCTGTCCGCATAAGGACTACCCAGGACATAACCGTCTGCAGTGTCTATCTCCCTCCAGGTGGTACAGTCTCCCTGACCGAATTGGCTGCACTTGTCGCCCAACTTCCCACGCCTTTTCTTCTCCTTGGGGATTTTAACGCCCACAATCCCCTGTGGGGTGGATCGAAGATTACTGGCCGAGGCAGAGATGTCGAGAATCTCATCTCCCAACTCGACCTCTGCCTCTTAAACACTGGTGCTGCCACGCATTTCAGTGTGGCGCATGGCACGTTCTAGGCCATAGATCTGTCGTTGGGCAGCCCAGGGCTTGTACCATCGGTCCACTGGAGAGTCCATGACGACTTGTGTGGTAGTGACCATTTTCCCATCTTCCTTTCACTACCCCAGTGTCGATCCCATGAACGCCTGCCTAGATGGGCATTTAGCAAGGCAAACTGGGAAACATTCTCTGCTGCCACTGTTGCATCTCTCCCCCACGGTACCATCGATGTGGCGGTTGAGACACTGACTGCAGCGATTGTTTCCGCTGCGGAACGTACCATTCCTCGTTTGTTAGGGTGCCCCCGGCGAAAGGCAGTGCCTTGGTGTTCTCCGGAGGTCGCTGAAGCCATTAAAGAACGTCGGCGGGCTCTTCAGCGACATAAGCGGCACCCGTCTTTGGAGAACCTCATTTTCTTCAAACGTCTCCGTGCTCAGGCACGGCGGCTCATCAAGAGGCGGAAACAGGAGTGCTGGGAGAGGTACGTTTCCACCATTGGTTCCCATACTTCACCCTCCCAGGTGTGGATGAAGATTCGGCGCATCTTTGGAGTGCAGCACTCTACAGGTGTCCCAGGGCTTACCATCAACGGGGCGGTATCCACCGATGCTGATGCAATCGCCGAGCATTTTGCACAGCACTATGTTCGGGCCTCTGCGTCGGGGAATTACCCGCCTGCGTTTCGCGCGCTTAAACGCCGGGAGGAAGGCAAACGGCTTTCTTTTGCTTCTCGCCACCCTGAGACGTATAACGCCCCATTTAGTTTGTGGGAACTCCAAAGTGCCCTGGCACAGTGCCCCGATACAGCCTCTGGGCCAGATGGCGTCAACAATCAGATGCTCAAACACCTGTCCCCGGACTGTCAGCGATGTGTTCTTGTCATCTTCAACCGCATATGGAGCGATGGTGTCTTTCCGTCGCAGTGGCGAGAAAGTACCATCATTCCGGTGCTGAAGCCTGGTAAGGACCCGCTTACTGTGGATAGCTATCGGCCCATCAGCTTGACAAATACTCTGTGCAAGCTACTGGAACGTATGGTGAGTCGACGGCTGTGTTGGCTGCTCGAGTCTCGGGTCTTCTGGCTCAGTGCCAGAGCGGCTTCCGTCAGGGCCGTTTCACCGCCGATACTTTGGTCTTTCTTGAGTCTGCAATCCGCACTGCTTTTTCCAGGCGCCAACACCTTGTCTCCAGAACATATGACACGACGTGGCGGCATCATATACTCGCCACGTTGCAGGGGTGGGGTCTCCGGGGCTCTCTCCCCATTTTTATTCAGAATTTATTATCTGTTCGGACATTCCGCGTTTTAATTGGCACATCCCATAGTTCACTTCATATCCAGGAGAACGGCGTTCCACAGGGCTCAGTATTGAGCGTGCCCCTTTTCCTTGTGGCCATTAATGGCCTTGCAGCAGCAGTAGGGTCTTCTGTCTCACCCACGTTATATGCTGATGATTTCTGCATCTTGTTCAGCTCCTCCACCATTAGTGTTGCAGAACGTAGGTTGCAGGGAGCCATACGCAAGGCGCAGGCATGGGCCCTAGCTCATGGGTTTTAATTTTCTCCTGCAAAGACTTGTTTTATGCACTTTTGTTGGTGTCGAACTGTCCATCCCCACCCTGAGCTCTATCTTCAGGATGCCATGCTCAGGGTTGTTGACACTTACCATTTTCTGGGATTGCTGTTTGATGCCCGGCTTACTTGGCTTCCACATATTCGTCAGCTCAAGCGTCAGTGCTGGCAGCATCTGAATGCCCTTCGCTGCCCCAGCAACACAACTTGGGGTGCCGATCGTAATACGCTGCTGCAGCTCTACAAAGCCCTTGTGCTGTCCCGGCTTGATTATGGGAGTGTGGCGTATGGCTCAGCGTCGCCCTCAGCGTTGCAACTGCTGGACCCCGTTCACCACTGTGGGGTTCGACAGGCGACAGGAGCATTCCGCACCAGCCCTGTGGACAGCATACTTGTGGAGGCAGGTGTCCCTCCACTGCGATTGAGGCGCCAACATTTACTGGCCTCTTATGCTGCCCATGTTTTTAGCTTGCCCGGGCATCCAAACTATCGTCTCCTGTTCCCGCAATCGGTTGTCAATCTTCCTGAACATCGGCCCCGGTCAGGTTGTACGATCGCGGTCCGCGTCAAAGAGCTTCTCTCCGGGCTTAGGGTTTTTACAGTTCACCTCCTTTCCGGGCCACTTTGCGGACACCCCCATGGTGTGTTCCTCGCCCTTGCCTTCGGCTCGACATGGCACAGGGCCCAAAGGACTCCGTCCCTCCAGAGGCCTTCCGCCGCCGTTTTTATTCCATCTTGGCCACGTATCAGGGCTCTGGCGTTGTATACACTGATGGTTCGATGGTTGCTGGTCGTGTCGGATATGCGCTTACTCTAGGGGACCATTCTGAACAACGTTCCTTGCTGGATGGCTGCAGCGTTTACACAGCTGAGCTGGTTGCCATCTTTTGTGCCCTAGAGTATATCCGCTCCTGCTCAGGTGAGTCCTTCGTTATCTGTAGCAATTCCCTGAGCAATTTACGAGCTCTCGACCAGTATTTCCCTCGTTTTCGTCTGGTGATGGCTGTCCATGAGTCCCTGCATACTCTTGCATGTAGCGGCCGCTCTGTGGTCTTTGTGTGGACCCCAGGCCATGTTGGGATCCCCGGCAATGAGAATGTTGACCGCCTGGCGAAAGAGGCCACCAGTAAACCACCTCTGGAGATTGGCCTCCCGGCGACTGATTTGCGGGCACTATTACGCCGCAAAGTTTTCGATTTCTGGGACACTGAAAGGCGCAACCTGCCCGTGCCAAACAAACTCCGTCGTATCAAGGAGACGACGACTGTTTGGCGGTCATCCCTGCGAGCCACCCACAGGGACTCAGTCGTCGTTTGTCGGCTCCGCATTGGCCACACCCGACTGACGCACAGTTATTTACTGTGTCGTGAGGATCCACCTCTTTGTCGTTGTGGGGCGTGCTTGACGGTGGTCCATATTCTGTTGGAGTGCACCCTTTTAACTGTGCTCAGGCAGACTTTTGTGCTGCCTGATAGGCTCTCTGCGCTTTTAACTGACGACTCTGCCATAGCGGACTTAGTTTTGCGTTTTATTCTGGCAGGGGGATTTCATCGCTTAATATAAATGTGTGTGTTTTATTTGTTGATTTTGGCCTTTGGCCTACGGTTTTAAACTCAGTTTTTAATGTGTTTTCGGTGGTTGACTTTTCCTTTTTTTTGTTCCTATGGTCGGCTGACCACCGTCGCACTCCGTGTGATTTTATTTTGTTTTGTCTGGTCCTTGTCTACGTTTCTTTTGTTCTGTGTCGTCTGTCTCCTATTCTGTTGAACATTTTTTAATCTCTGTGGGTATTTTTAGTATTTTGGAAAAAGGGACCGATGACCTCTGCAGTTTGGTCCCTTTCATCCTTAAACCAACCAACCTGTGTCCATTCATGCGAATGGACAGTTTCGTTGGTAAATCACGTGGGTGCTTTCACACGTGGCTCTGCCTTTGATCATGTACACCTTCCGGGGTACAGGACTGGAGGAGGTGGTTGTGGGAGGGTGCATGGGACAGGTTTTACACCGGGGGCGGTTACAAGGGTAGGAGCCAGAGGGTAGGGAAGGTGGTTTGGGGATTTCATAGGGATGAACTAAGAGGTTACGAAGGTTAGGTGGACGGCGGAAAGACACGCTTGGTGGAGTGGGGAGGATTTCATGAAGGATGGATCTCATTTCAGGGCGGGATTTGAGGAAGTCGTATCCCTGCTGGAGAGCCACATTCAGAGTCTGATCCAGTCCCAGAAAGTATCCTGTTACAAGTGGGGCACTTTTGTGGTTCTTCTGTGGGAGGTTCTGGGTTTGAGGGGATGAGGAAGTGGCTCTGGTTATTTGCTTCTGTACCAGGTCGGGAGGGTAGTTGCGGGATGCGAAAGCTGTTTTCAGGTTGTTGGTGTAATGGTTCAGGGATTCAGGACTGGAGCAGATTCATTTGCCACGAAGACCTAGGCTGTAGGGAAGGGACCGTTTGATGTGGAATGGGTGGCAGCTGTCATAATGGAGGTACTGTTGCTTGTTGGTGGGTTTGATGTGGACGGACGTGTGAAGCTGGCCATTGGACAGATGGAGGTCAATGTCAAGGAAAGTGGCATGGGATTTGGAGTAGGACCAGGTGAATCTGATGAAACCAAAGGAGTTGAGGTTGGAGAGGAAATTCTGTAGTTCTTCACTGTGAGTCCAGATCATGAAGATGTCATCAATAAATCTGTACCAAACTTTGGGTTGGCAGGCCTGGGTAACCAAGAAGGCTTCCTCTAAGCGACCCATGAATAGGTTATCGTACAAGGGGGCCATCCTGGTACCCATGGCTGTTCCCTTTAATTGTTGGTGTGTCTGGCCTTCAAAAGTGAAGAAGTTGTGAGTCAGGTTGAAGCTGGCTAAGGTAATGAGGAAAGAGGTTTTAGGTAGGGCGGCAGGTGATGGGCGTGAAAGGAAGTGCTCCATCGCAGCGAGGCCCTGGACGTGCGGAATATTTGTGTATAAGGATGTGGCATCAATGGTTACAAGGATCATCCCAGCCACCCCATTGTAGCTGGTTACCAAGCCCCCACAGAACATATCTCTGCATACGTAGATCAACACCTTCAACCCATTACATGCAGTCTCCCATCCTTCATCAAAGACACCAACCACTTTCTCGAACGCCTGGAATCCTTACCCAATCTGTTACCCCTGGAAACCATCCTTGTAACCATTGATGCCACTTCCTTATACACAAATATCCCGCACGTCCAGGGCCGCAATGCGATGGAGCACTTCATTTCACGCCGATCACCTGTCGCCCTACCTAAAACCTCTTTCCTCATTACCTTAGCCAGCTTCATCCTGACTCACAACTTCTTAACTTTTGAAGGCCAGACATACTAACAATTAAAGGGAACAGCCATGGGTACCAGGATGGCCCCCTTGTACGCTAACCTGTTCATGGGTCGCTTAGAGGAAGCCTTCTTGGTTACCCAGGCCTGCCAACCCAAAGTTTGGTACAGATTTATTGATGACATCTTCATGATCTGGACTCTCAGTGAAGAACTACAGAATTTCCTCTCCAACCTCAACTCCTTTGGTTCCATCAGATTCACCTGGTCCTACTCCAAATCCCATGCCACTTTCCTTGATGTTGACCTCCATCTGTCCAATGGCCAGCTTCACACGTCTGTCCACATCAAACCCACCAACAAGCAACAGTACCTCCATTATGACAGCTGCCACCCATTCCACATCAAACGGTCCCTTCCCTACAGCCTAGGTCTTCGTGGCAAACGAATCTGCTCCAGTCCAGAATCCCTGAACCATTACACCAACAACCTGAAAACAGCTTTCGCATCCCGCAATACGCTCCCGACCTGGTACAGAAGCAAATAACCAGAGCCACTTCCTCATCCCCTCAAACCCAGAACCTCCCACAGAAGAACCACAAAAGTGCCCCACTTGTAACAGGATACTTTCCAGGACTGGATCAGACTCTGAATGTGGCTCTCCAGCAGGGATACGACTTCCTCAAATCCTGCCCTGAAATGAGATCCATCCTTCATGAAATCCTCCCCACTCCACCAAGAGTGTCTTTCCGCCGTCCACCTAACCTTCGTAACCTCTTAGTTCCCTATGAAATCCCCAAACCACCTTCCCTACCCTCTGACTCCTACCCTTGTAACAGCCCCCGGTGTAAAACCTGTCCCATGCACCCTCCTACCACCACCTACTCCAGTCCTGTAACCCGAAGGTGTACATGATCAAAGGCAGAGCCACGTGTGAAGGCACCCACGTGATTTACCAACTGACCTGCCTACACTGTGAAGCTTTCTATGTGGGAATGACCAGCAACAAACTGTCCATTCGCATGAATGGACACAGGCAGACAGTGTTTGTTGGTAATGAGGATCACCCTGTGGCTAAACATGCCTTGGTGCACGGCCAGCACATCTTGGCACAGTGTTACACCCTCCGGGTTATCTGGATACTTCCCACTAACACGAACCTGACAGAACTCCGGAGATGGGAACTTGCCCTTCAGTATATCCTCTCTTCTCGTTATCCGCCAGGCCTCAACCTCTGCTAATTTCAAGTTGCCGCTGCTCATAGCTCACCTGTCATTCAACAACATCTTTGCCGCTGTACTTCTGCCTCGACTGACATCTCTGCCGAATCTCTTTGCCTTTACAAATGTCTGCTTGTGTCTGTGTATGTGTGGTTGGATATGAGTGTGTGTGCAAGTGTATACCTGTTCTTTTTCCCCCCTAAGGTAAGTCAAGAGGATGTCGTTATCAGGAGAAAGAAAACTGGCGTTCTACGGATTGGAGCGTGGAATGTCAGATCCCTTAATCGGGCAGGTAGGTTAGAAAATTTAAAAAGGGGAATGGATAGGTTGAAGTTAGATATAGTGGGAATTAGTGAAGTTCGGTGGCAGGAGGAACAAGACTTCTGGTCAGGTGACTACAGGGTTATAAATACAAAATCAAATAGGGGTAATGCAGGAGTAGGTTTAATAATGAATAGGAAAATAGGAATGCGGGTAAGCTACTACAAACAGCATAGTGAACGCATTATTGTGGCCAAGATAGATACGAAGCCCACGCCTACTACAGTAGTACAAGTTTACATGCCAACTAGCTCTGCAGCTGACGAAGAAATTGAAGAAATGTATGATGAAATAGAAGAAATTATTCAGATTGTGAAGGGAGACGAAAATTTAATAGTAATGGGTGACTGGAATTCGAGTGTAGGAAAAGGGAGAGAAGGAAACATAGTAGGTGAATATGGATTGGGGGACAGAAATGAAAGAGGAAGCCGCCTGGTCGAATTTTGCACAGAGCACAACATAATCATAACTAACACTTGGTTTAAGAATCATGAAAGAAGGTTGTATACATGGAAGAACCCTGGAGATACTAAAAGGTATCAGATAGATTATATAATGGTAAGACAGAGATTTAGGAACCAGGTTTTAAATTGTAAGACATTTCCAGGGGCAGATGTGGACTCTGACCACAATCTATTGGTTATGACCTGTAGATTAAAACTGAAGAAACTGCAAAAAGGTGGGAATTTAAGGAGATGGGACCTGGATAAACTAAAAGAACCAGAGGTTGTACAGAGATTCAGGGAGAGCATAAGGGAGCAATTGACAGGAATGGGGGAAATAAATACAGTAGAAGAAGAATGGGTAGCTTTGAGGGATGAAGTAGTGAAGGCAGCAGAGGATCAAGTAGGTAAAAAGACGAGGGCTAGTAGAAATCCTTGGGTAACAGAAGAAATATTGAATTTAATTGATGAAAGGAGAAAATATAAAAATGCAGTAAGTGAAACAGGCAAAAAGGAATACAAAGTCTCAAAAATGAGATCGACAGGAAGTGCAAAATGGCTAAGCAGGGATGGCTAGAGGACAAATGTAAGGATGTAGAGGCCTATCTCACTAGGGGTAAGATAGATACCGCCTACAGGAAAATTAAAGAGACCTTTGGAGATAAGAGAACGACTTGTATGAATATCAAGAGCTCAGATGGAAACCCAGTTCTAAGCAAAGAAGGGAAAGCAGAAAGGTGGAAGGAGTATATAGAGGGTCTATACAAGGGCGATGTACTTGAGGACAATATTATGGAAATGGAAGAGGATGTAGATGAAGATGAAATGGGAGATATGATACTGCGTGAAGAGTTTGACAGAGCACTGAAAGACCCGAGTCGAAACAAGGCCCCCGGAGTAGACAATATTCCATTGGAACTACTGACGGCCGTGGGAGAGCCAGTCCTGACAAAACTCTACCATCTGGTGAGCAAGGTGTATGAAACAGGCGAAATACCCTCAGACTTCAAGAAGAATATAATAATTCCGATCCCAAAGAAAGCAGGTGTTGACAGGTGTGAAAATTACCGAACTATCAGCTTAATAAGTCACAGCTGCAAAATACTAACACGAATTCTTTACAGACGAATGGAAAAACTAGTAGAAGCCAACCTCGGGGAAGATCAGTTTGGATTCCGTAGAAACACTGGAACACGTGAGGCAATACTGACCTTACGACTTATCTTAGAAGAAAGATTAAGGAAAGGCAAACCTACGTTTCTAGCATTTGTAGACTTAGAGAAAGCTTTTGACAATGTTGACTGGAATACTCTCTTTCAAATTCTAAAGGTGGCAGGGGTAAAATACAGGGAGCGAAGGGCTATTTACAATTTGTACAGAAACCAGATGGCAGTTATAAGAGTCGAGGGACATGAAAGGGAAGCAGTGGTCGGGAAGGGAGTAAGACAGGGTTGTAGCCTCTCCCCGATGTTGTTCAATCTGTATATTGAGCAAGCAGTAAAGGAAACAAAAGAAAAATTTGGAGTAGGTATTAAAATTCATGGAGAAGAAATAAAATCTTTGAGGTTCGCCGATGACATTGTAATTCTGTCAGAGACAGCAAAGGACTTGGAAGAGCAGTTGAATGGAATGGACAGTGTCTTGAAAGGAGGATATAAGATGAACATCAACAAAAGCAAAACAAGGATAATGGAATGTAGTCTAATTAAGTCGGGTGATGCTGAGGGAATTAGATTAGGAAATGAGGCACTTAAAGTAGTAAAGGAGTTTTGCTATTTGGGGAGCAAAATAACTGATGATGGTCGAAGTAGAGAGGATATAAAATGTAGGCTGGCAATGGCAAGGAAAGCGTTTCTGAAGAAGAGAAATTTGTAACATCCAGTATTGAATTAAGAGTCAGGAAGTCACTTCTGAAAGTATTCGTATGGAGTGTAGCCATGTATGGAAGTGAAACATGGACGATAAATAGTTTGGACAAGAAGAGAATAGAAGCTATCGAAATGTGGTGCTACAGAAGAATGCTGAAGATTAGATGGGTAGATCACATAACTAATGAGGAAGTATTGAATAGGATTGGGGAGAAGAGAAGTTTGTGTGCACAACTTGACCAGAAGAAGGGATCGGTTGGTAGGACATGTTCTGAGGCATCAAGGGATCACCAATTTAGTATTAGAGGGCAGCGTGGAGGGTAAAAATCGTAGAGGGAGACCAAGAGATGAATACACTAAGCAGATTCAGAAGGATGTAGGTTGCAGTAGGTACTGGGAGATGAAAAAGCTTGCACAGGATAGAGTAGCATGGAGAGCTGCATCAAACCAGTCTCAGGACTGAAGACCACAACAACAACAAGGTAAGTCTTTCCGCTCCCGGGATTGGAATGATTCCTTACCCTCTCCCTTAAAACCCACATCCTTTCGTCTTTCCCTCTTTCCTGATGAAGCAACCGTTGGTTGCGAAAGCTAGAATTTTGTGTGTATGTTTGTGTTTGTTTGTGTGTCTATCGACCTGCCAGCGCTTTCGTATGGTAAGTCACATCATTTTTGTTTTTAGATATATTTTCCTGCGTGGAATGTTTCCCTCTTATTATGCGTTCAGTTAACTAAGTAGAAATCAGTAATATCTTATCTCAGTGAGGAACTTGAAACTTTCAGCGCAGGTCAGGAGCATGTAGAGGTGCTCTTCCTCTACTTGAAAAGAACAGTTGACCATGCACTGAGTAGATAGGTTCCTAATAGAACAGTTCATAATGGGATGGAACCTCCGTGGTATACAGTCACTGTAAAGAAAACTTCTAAAGGAACAGAGATTACTGCATAATAGGTGTAAAACAAGGTGTAGGATTATAGATTGAGAGACGCTGGATGAAACATGTTTGGCTGTCAAGAGAGCAATGCATGAAGCCTTCAATGACTACTGTAGCAGAATATTGTCAAATAACATTTCACAAAATCCAAATAAATTCTGGTCATATGTAAGGGCTGTTAGTGGCACAAAAGTTAGTATCCAGTCGAACTCGATTTTCAAATGTTCCTTTGCAAATAAAAACCCAGAACTGCCCCAATTCAATCCTCGTACACTGAAAAAATGAACGAAATAGGTATTAGTGTCAGTTGTGTTGAGAAACAGTTGAAATCATTAAACAAAGCTCCAGACCCCGATGGAATCGCAGTCAGATTCAATATTGAATTTGTGGCTGAGTTATCCTCTCTTCTCACTGTAATCTATCCAAAAAACCTTACCCAGTTTTTGGAAAAAGTTACAGATCACACCTGTCTGCAAGAAGGGTTGTAGGAGTGACAAAACTACCATCCAGTAGCCTTGACATCGATTTGTTGTAGATTCTTAGAAAATATTTTGAGCTCAAACATAATGAGGTATCTCCAACGGAACTACCTTCTCAATATCAACCAGCATGGTTTTCAAAAACATAGATGATATGAAATCCAACTCTCACTTTTCTCACATAACTTGCTGAAAGCGTTGGATCAAGGCAACAGGTAGATAGTGTTTCTTGATTTCCTAACAGTATTTGATTCTGTTCCACACCTACACTGTCTGTGAAAAGTATGATCATATGGTGTATCAAGTGAAATTCGTGACTGGATTGAGGACTTTTTGATAGGAAGGACACAGCATGTTACCTTGGACGGAGAGTCATCATCAGATGTAGAAGTAACTTCAGGTGTGCCCCAGGGAAGTGTGTTGGGGCCCTTGCAGTTCTTGTCCATTAATGACCTTGCTGTAAATCAGGATTTTTGCAGATGATGCAGTTATCTGTAATGAAGTGCTATTTCATAGAAGCTGCATATATATATTCAGTCAGATCTTGATGAGATTTCAACATGGTGCAGTGATTGGCAACTTGCTCTGAATGTTTAGAAATGTATAAACTTAGTATCCTGTGACTATAATATTGGTGAGTCACTGTCGGAATCTGCCAACTCGCACAAATACCTGTGTGTAACACTTTGTAGGAATATGAAATGGCATGATCACATAGGTTCAGTTGTGGGTAAAGCAGGTTGTAGACTTTGGTTTATTGGTATAATAATGGGGAAGTGCAATCAGTCTACTAAAGAGATGCTTACAAGTCATTTGTGTGACCCCCCCCCCCCCCCCCCCCTAGACTATTGCTAAAGTGTGTGGGACTTGTACCAGATAAGACTAGCAGGAGACATTGAATGTATACAAAGAAAGGCAGCATGGTCACAGGTTTGCTTAATCCATGGGAGAGTGTCACAGAGATACTGAAGGAACTGAAATGGCAGACTGTTGAAGACAGTTGTAAACTATCCCAAGAAAGTGTATTAGCAAAGTTTCAAGAACTGTCTTTAAATGATTACTCTAGGGATATACTACAACCCCCCACATATTGCTCTCACAGAGGTCGTGAAGATAAGATTAGAATGATTACTGCTCACACAGAGGCATTCAGACAAATTCAGCCAATCATTCTTCCACGCTCCATACATGAATGAAACAGCAAGAAACCCTGATAACTGGTACAATGGGACTTACCCTGTACCATGCACCTCCTGGTGGATTGCAGATTATAAACATAGATGTGAACTGACAGTCTCTTACATGTGCATGAGGGAAACATCTAATCACCTTTATTTTACCAAGACAAAAATTATGATTTACTAAAGTTTCAAACCTTGACAGGAAATAATGGATTAGGCTGTCCATAAATTATAAACTAACATTATTGTGATGATGGAAAATCTCATATAAAGACGTGAAACAAATACTAACAAAGAGATAGAGGGGCTGGCCAGTACATCCAATAGATACACAAAACATAACAGAAAATTTACGTATCCTAGCTTTTGGAACTCTGTTCCTTCATCAGGGAGGAGAGAGGGGAAAGAAGGGGAAGAAGAGAAAGTGGATTCAGTTACTCACAACCCAGGTTATGAAGCAACAGGGTAGAGGTAAACAGGGAGGGTAGCAAAGATGGAGGCATGGGTGTATACTCTACAGTATGTCAACATGTTGCCTTGACCTGTTTGATCACCAGGTCTGGCTCCAATTCAGTGCACACGGGACATCATCGAACAACTCCAGTGTCTCCCAAAAACAGCATTAACCATCCCTGTTTTGATGACAATGTGAAACAGGCATGGAACTTCATCCCACGAACTCATATCCAGCACAATGCATGTACGTTTCCATGCTGGGCAGTTACACTGGATTTCAATGTATTAGTGTATCACATTTGCAATGGTGTATCTCGCACTTATATTATCCTGTGATCTTGCAACGTTAATCACTTAAATACGTTACTTAGACATATATGTTCCTGAAATTTCATTACTCTACGTTAATTACTTTTTGGTGTTGCAAATTTTTTTTTTTTTTTTTTTTTTTTTTCAGTGTACATGATGACTACAATAATACATTATAATGTTTCTCCAGTGGTTTCAACATTAACTTTTTAACAGAAAAGATTTTGCTTACAGTTCATTTTTAAGTTAACATTCTAAACTTTTTAACAATCCATATTAAAGCTAGCAATAGTAACTATATTAATAATTGCTACTGTAAACAGTTACACATATGGACATCAGTTTTGAATAATGGGTTTTGAGTGTAAATAATGTTTTATGTAAGTGTTTGTATTGATACTTAAAATTAAATGTCATGTAATGAATGTCCAGATACTCATATGAAAAGTTTTGTTGGATCAAGTTATTTACGAACGCGATGTACTGTGTTCTTCCATTAGAGAATGAGACTGTATTGTTTATCGGTTTCATTACAAAATGCTAATAAGCTTTTAGTTAGAAAACCTTCTATAACTAGAATTATTAATATGAGAAAAATAGGAACAATGAAAGAACGGAAGATCAGTTGCAGAAACAAGAGTAGCTCTGAGTTGCAAGAGTGGTTGCTTTTCCCACACATGTCATTAACTGGCATTATCGCCACTATTAACTTACCGTGGTTTCACATCTCATCTGTTCATTGTTCCCCATGTCCTGCCCTTCTGTTCCCTCTTCCTATTAGACCATATATGCCTCTGTTACTGTAATCGATATGTAAACAATATTTATCACATGACCTTTTTTTTGTTACAGGTTTGCAGCTTTTGAAAATGGAGCAGGATGTTGTGCCCTCTTTCCTATTGGAGTGTTTCTCTGTGATCAGAATTGGAGGCAGACAATTCACTTGAACTTCCAATGCTGTTGTTGATGTCTTTGAATCATGTTGTTTCTTTGTGATTAATAAAAAAATTATACAATCCAATGGTTTCTTCACCTTGTCTTTAAAAATTCCAGACCTATTGTTCAAACACATATTTTGAGAGTTATGCATCTGAGCATTTTTGTGGAAAGTGCGTTTCACACATACTTTAGAGATAAATTGAATAATGACCCCCATTTTGTGTGTTGGGGAAGATAATTTGATACAGCTAAATGCATATACGGGTACACACATTTGCTCGCGCCTGAGACAAAGTGAGAGTGATTCAAAGGAAGAATTCACTACTTTTTACCTACTTTCTGAATAACTCGTACTTTCGTCAGAAATGTCACACTGCAAAGTTGATTAGATAAAGGGACAAAAATGAGAGTAAAATATAATTTGAATATCAGAAAAAATAACCACTTAGTGTTTGTGTAATACTTTACGGCAAGCCTAAAATTAATTTTTAAGCATTGAGAAATCTGGGATGGAATAACAATAATATTAAATAGGATAGCTTTCAGCTCCCCACCTAGAGGAGACACTGAGTGGCAGACTGGCGCATTGAAGGAAGATTTTTAGATATTAGAAAGTATGGGACAGTCCTCATCAAGCAGGTGTGGTGGTGTGAGGCTGGGGTGGGAGCAGGTAAAGGCCTAGATATGTGAGACAGAGAGACTAGCAAAGGTTTAGGTAACGGGGGTTTACAGGAGTGAAGAATATGTCGCAGCTAGAGTTTCTAGGCTTCGTTCCTGTGGCCCCACACATCAATGCCCTCCCCTGCTCCCATTCCAACCTCACACACTGTTAACTGTCCCCCTAGTACACCTCTCTCTGTCTGTCCACCTCCACACTCCCAACCAGTAGAGACTCCCTATGCTGAGGTGGGCTCTGTCCATTAGATTACACTCGTAAGACAAAAATAAACATTATGCAGCATGAAAGAATTATCTGTGTGGGATGAAAATATGTAGATGTGATGTACGTGCACAGACAAAAAAAAATTACAATGTCAGAAAAATTGAATCATTTATTCAAGAGAAAGAGCTTCACAAATTGAGCAAGTTGGTCCACCTCTGACTCTTGAACAAGCTTGGCATTGATAGATTTGTTGGATGTCCTCCTGAGGGACATCAAGCCAAATTCTATCCAAGTGGCGCATTGTATTGTCTAAATCATGAGCTGGTAGGGTGGCCTTGCCCATAATGCCCCAGACATACTCAGTTGGGGAGAGATCCCGAGACCTTGCTGGCAAAGATAACGTGTGGCAAGTATGAAGACGAATTGTGTGTGGGCAGGCATTATCTTGCTGAAATGTAAGCAAATGATGGCTTGTCATGAAGAGAAACAAAATGGGGTTTATAATATCGTCAACAGATATCTGTGTTGTAATGGTGACACAGATGACAACCAAAGGGGTCCTGTTATGAAAAGAAATGGCACAGTAGACCATCAGTCCTCGTTTGGCTGTATGGCAGCCAGCACCCGGGTTGGTATCGCACTGCTATCTGGTGTGTCCCCAGGCACGTCCCTGGTCTGGAATTGCATTGACTGGAATATAATTGGCTTCAGTGATGAATCCCACTATGAACTGAGCCCCAATGATCAGCACAGATGTGTCTGAAGACGCCCCAGACGGTGGGATACCACCGTGAATGTCACATCCCATACGGTCCAACTACCAGGACTGATGATCTGGGGTGCGATTTCTTTTCGTAACAGATCCCTTTTGGTCAACAGACGACTATGCTGTAGGGGTGACATGGATGTCACCCCTACAGCATAGTCGTCTGTTGACAATACTGTACATCCTATTTTGTTTCCCTTCTTGGCAAGCCATACATTGCTTACATTTCAGCAAGATAATGCCTGTCCGCACACAGCTTGTCCTTGTGCTTGCCAAACCCTACCTTGGCCAGCAAAGTTGCTGGATCTCTCCCCAATTGAGAATGTAAGGAGCATTATGGGCAGGGCCGTTAGACCACCTCGAGATTTTGACTATCTACCGTGACATTTGAATAGAATTTGGCATGATGTCCCTCTGTTGGACATCCAACAACTCAATCAGCCAGAGCCAAGCTTGTATAAGGGCCAGAGGTGGACCATCTCATCCAATTTGTGATGCTCTTTCTCTTGAATAAATCGTCCAGTTTTTTCTGAAACTGTAATTATTTTTCTGTCTTCACATGTATGTCACATTTACTGATTTCAGCCCTATTTGGTATTTGGATAATTCCTTCAGTACCTAAGTGTTTTTTTGAGTATATAGTATCTGACAGTTTCTTTTTTTTTTTTCAGTATGCTTGTCTGCTGCCCATTGCCTGCTCTAACTGGTGGGTAGCAATCTGTCCTATTTCATATTGTTAGAATTAACTTTTGACACTCAATATTTATGATGCAAGCAAACTGTTATTGCCACTTGACATGATTGTGAATGGTACTCTGTTAGCCATTGGCACAAATGGATTGACATGATAAAACAAGAGTCCACAGCTTTTACAAACTTTTTGAATGTGATAAATACAGCTTACTGCTGTCAATACTTTTGTTAATTACAATATCGATCGTTTGTTATTTTCAAGCATACATGTCAGGTGCCACGACACCTTTGAATTACTGCAAATGGACAAAGATGACCAGACTCATTTCTCTTCAGTAGAAACAACTATCGACAAGAGAAGAAACTTGATGTCATTCAAATCTACTTTTTCATTGGTAGAAATCTTTCACTCATGGGATTAGCAGCAGAGATTAAAAAGAAGCAGCAGCAAACAGATCCAAGGCATCCATTGTTTGGAACTCATGTTCTTCCATCACAACTCCTTATAATAGTATCAGCTCTGGAGAACTAAGTCCCGATTCATTTTCTTGTAACAAAATAGACTGGCATTACCTTGCAGTTAAAAATGGGAAACTTTACACGAATGTCCTACATGCAGTTTTTTTATACTTGTGCTCTTTGAGTTCCTGTCCTAGAATACATTAAAATATTAAAAAATGTGTAAATTAATCTTTGAAACAATCCAAACCTTTCAATGGAAACCAGGAAAGACTTAGAAACATTATCATTTTTTTTAAAAAAAATCAAGGAAAGGTAATGTAAGGAACTATCAGGGAAAGTCTGCTGTACCCTTCCTGTTGTGTACTGTGTTATTGTTATTCTTAATTTTTTAAAATTTGATAATGGCCACTAAAGACCACGCAGAATAGCAATTGCACATTACTAGAAGCTGCCTTTGCATTCTTCATCTGTTGTATTTGCTCAGCGTAGAAGCCTTTAAAGTTGTAACTCTGGTCGGTCTGAGATGCCGCCTAGATTTAATCCAGCCTGTCAAAGATCCCTTTGTCATTCCCCTGAACTACGTCAGAAACTTTAGGGTTGTTTCCAAGAGTATTAAAAATCTGTTTTGTCAACCTGACCTTAAAACTTTCGTCTTCCTGACTCGACAGGTGCAGGCAGTATTTCTCGATTTCTGAACAGCTTTTGACTTAGTGCCAGATCGATGCTTATTATCAAAATTGCTACCGTGAGGGGTATCGAGTGAAATTTGTCACTGGAATTGAGGATACTTTGGTAGGAATGACTTACATGTTATCTTGGCTGGGGAGTCATCATCTGATGTAGAAGTAACCTCAGATGTGTCATAGAGAGGTATGTTGTGACCATTGCTGTTCGTGTTCATGTAATTTAATGACTTTGCAGACAATATTAATAGTAAAGCACTCTTTTCACAGATAGTGCATTTATCTAGAATAAAGTACAGTCTGAAAGAAATTGTACAAACATTCGTCAGATCTTGATAATTTCAAACTTTCTTTTAAATGTTCAGACATGTGAAATCGTGCATTTTGCAAAATGAAGAAAACGCAGTGTGGTATGACTACAGTATCAGGGTGTCTTGCTTGGATTAAGTCTATTCATACAATTACCCGGGTGAAGCACTTTGTAGGGATATGAAATGGAACAGTCATATGGGCCCACTCAGGGGTAAGGCAGGCGAAAGAGTTAGATTTTTTTTTGGTAGAATACCATAGAAATGCAGTCATTCTACAAATCGTTTGTATGATCCATCCTAGAATATTGCTCAGATGTGTGGGACCTGTATAAAAAATGGATTAATGGGGGATTTGAACGCATGCAGAGAAGGGCAGATCAAATGGTCACAGGTTTGTTTGACACAAGGGAGAGTGTCACAGAGATGCTGAAATAACTGAATTGGCAGACGCTTCAAGATAAGATGTACACTATCCTAAGAAAGTATGCTTACCAAAAGACGACTCTAGGAATATGCTACAACCTTGTAACTATTGCTCCCATAGGAACCGTGAGGACAATATTAGATTAATTACAGCATGCAGAGAAAGAGTTAAATGGTCTTGAAACATGAACAAGCTTTAATATCTGGTACAGTGAGATGTACCCTCTGTCATACTCTTCATAGTGGTTTGCAGAGTGTGGATGAACATGTAGATAGCATCATCAAGAACGCAATCAACGTGTATCTGAAACTTGAGCTTCTCCTAGTGTGTAGTGGCACAAACGTTTTGACATTATTATACATACTTCTGCCATTGGAGCAATCATAGGTAATGACTAATTTGGCAGTAATATGCAGTGCTAGATTTGTTAAAAGAAAAAAAATAGACTTCTTAACATGTATTTATGGTAAGTAGCACTCTATCATTTCCTATATTTCTAAGTTCCTACTGAGAGTTTCCATAGTTAGACTTCTGAAAAAGTTATAACACTTTTCTGAGCTTTTTAAAAGTGTGAATACAACATTTGCATCTTACCGCTTCAACTAGAGCAAAAGTTCTATTGTACCACATCTCAAAATCTTTGGGTCCAATTTTTTTCGTCATCAGCGGTATACTGTCACAAATCAAGCCTTGGTTATGTGTATTGTTAGATTTTGTTTATTATTATTTATGTGGGGTGCATGAGCAATGCAGCTGACTGGGATTCACCTACTGCAAGTCATAGACTGACCGCTGCTGTGTTCACTGCCTGGGTCAGAGGTGCTGAAAGGATGTGCTCATTGATGCTATGGAGACACTGTTCTGTGTTTTATTTTAATGACAATTATTGTCAGTTTTTTCTTGTTTTGTTTATAAGAAAGGAATGAGGACATCATTAGATCTTTTGAAGAGTACACAACATAAATCACAAAATGTTATTTCTGTATTAGCAAAAAATTGGACTACATTGTATGATAGAGATGAAAAAGAAACTGTGATTAAATTCTTTCTGTGTTAGATTCCTGAACCTGCCGATCTTTGAGAGAGAGAGAGAGAGAGAGAGAGAGAGGGGAGGGGGGGGATGGGATTTAATTGTATCTCCCCATGCAGCCGTAGCATTTTGGCATGTCGTACATTGGTCAGATCATCAGTAGCTTGGAGGACTCGTATGTAGGGCATAAGCAACACACACACACACACACACACACACACACACACACTTAATAATAGTCAAGAAAATTTGCAATCGCAAAATATTGCCTCGGTACAGGTCATAGAATCTAATATGCAACACAGATATTTCAATATGCATATCCAGTTACTGGAATAGTGTTATTAAGAAAGGTGTTGAGAGACAGAAGTTTTTGCTTAAATTCTTATAATTTACACCACATGATGTACAAAATAAACTCCAAATTACGGTAACAACATAGTGCACAAGGCACACATTCATTTTCTAATTACAACAATCATACCCCAAACTATAACAATTAAAGTATTGAAGACCAGCATTTAATTTTAGCTGCTACAAAATTATGTCACAGGTAACAATTATTTAATTCACTTCTTAAACATAACAATTTAATTTAAAAAAGACAACAAATAACATTTTTATGTACAATATTCAAGTTTAGCTGCTGCAAAGATGCATAACAATCATCTATATTTCAACTTTCTTATAAAAAATACAACATAAAAAGGAAGACCTGATTGTAGATCATGGGTGGGCTACGTAAAATAAATGACAAAAATCAGCAGCTGTAAAAGGCAGATTTTTTTTCCAACTACAACCAAGTCCACCATTTTACAAAAGCATAAACGAATGCAGCTCTTTTTCCCCAAATTTGCTGCTTCAGAGTATTAGTGTTATAATGAAGTCTTTCAAGAATTAGGGGCACAAACAGATTAATAAATACAAACAAAAGCAGGAATATTCAATTTGCTCGAGGCTACCAAATGAAAGAAGAAAGGGGGCTAGGGAGGAGAAAAAAGATCACGTAAGAAAGAAATAAACTGCTGATTGTTTGCATCATTCCTAGACTCAAAACCCTAAGCAAAAGAAACAGTGATGATAGCATTGATTTAAAATCATGTCAGAAAAGACGGCAGCTAATTCTAGGTGATGCTCCATAAAGCCATGGTCTCACGTTGTCAAACCCCTGCAGGATTGTTTGAGGGACAATGATTTGGCACCGATTGTTAAGTCAAAAAGGCAATTGCATTGGGATTGAATACAACATGACAATGCCGACTTAAGTCCAAGAAGAGTGAATCTTCTAAGAGATTGTACTTTGAGCGTCTCCAGGGAGACCAGTATTAGATTCCGATGCACCAGTGCTGGTTTACTGTATCCCTCGGACCTTCACATTGACCATGAATCACAGAAATTGCTTCGGGATTGAATACAAAAGGTACAATGCCGACTTAAGTACAAGAAGAGTGAATCTACTAAGAATTTGTGCTTTTATCGGCTCTTGGGAGACCAGTATTAGATTCCAATGCATCAGTGCAGAAGTACTGTATCCCTTGTTCCTTCACATTGACCATTAAACACAAAAATTACATCAGGGTTAAATACAAAAGGGACAATGCCGACTTAAGTACAAGAAGAGTGACTCTTCTAAGAGTTTATGACTTGAGCGGCTCCTGGGAGACCAGTATTAGATTCCAATGCACCAGCGCAGGTTTACTGTATCCCCTGGACCTTCACATTGACCATGAAACACAGAAATCGAAACGGGATAGAATACGAAAGGCACAATGCCGACTTAAGTACAAGAAGAGTGAATTTTCTAAGAGTTCTTGCTTTGAGCGGCTCCTGGGAGACCAGAATTAGATTCCGATGCACCGGTGCAGGTTTACTGTGTCCCTAGGACCTTCACATTGACCATAAAATACAGAAATCGCATCGGGATTGAATAGAAGAGGCACAAAGTCGACTTAAGTACAAGAAGATAGAATCTTTTAAGATTTTCTGCTTTGAGCGGCTCTTGGGAGACTAGTATTAAATTCTGATGAACCAGTGCAGGTTTACTGTATCCCTTGGAACTTCACCTTGACCATGAAACACAGAAATTGCATCGGGAGTGAATACAAAATGGTCAATTCCAACTTAAATACTAGAGGAGTGAATCCTCTAAGAGTTTGTGCTTTGATCGGCTCCTGGGAGACCAGTATTAGATTCCGATGCACCAGTAGAGGTTTACTGTATCCCTTGGACCTTCACATTGACCATGAAACACAGAAATTGCATCGGGATTGAATACAAAAGGGACAATGCCGACTTAAGTACAAGAAAAGTGAATCTTCTAAGAGATTGTGTTTTGAGCGTCTCCTGGGAATCCAGTATTAGATTCAAATGCACCAGTGCAGGTTTACTGTATCCCTTGGACCTTCACATTGACCATGAAACACAGAAATTGCATCGGGATTGAATAAAAAAGGTACAATGCCGACTTAAGTACAAGAGGAGTGTATCTTCTAAGACTTAGTGCTTAGAGCGGCTCCTGGGAGGCCAGTATTAGATTCCGATGCACCAGTGCAGGTATACTGTATCCCTTGGAACCTCACATTGACCATTAAACACAGAAATTACGACGGGGTTGAATACAAAAGGGACAATGCCGACTTAAGTACAAGAAGAGTGAATCTTCTAAGAGTTTGTGCTTTGGGCGGCTCCTAGGAGACCAGTATTAGATTCCGATGCACCAGTGCTGGTCTACTGTATCCCCTGGACCTTCACATTGACCATGAAACACAGAAATTACATCGGGATTGAATACAAAACGGACAGTGACGACTTATGTACAAAAAGGGTGAATCTTCTAAGAGTTTGTGGTTTGAGCGGCTCCTGGGAGACCAGTATTAGATTCCGATTCACCAGTGCAGGTTTACTGTATACCTTGGAACTTCACATTGATCATGAAACACAGAAATCGCATTGGGATTGAATACAAAAGGTACAATGCCGACTTAAGTACAGGAAGATAGAATCTTTTAAGAGTATGTGTTCTGAGCGGCTCCTGGGAGACCAGTATTAGATTCCGATTGACCAGTGCAGGTTTACTGTATACCTTGAAACTTCACATTGATCATGAAACACAGAAATTGCTTCGGGATTGAATATAAAAGGGACAATGCCGACTTAAGTACAAGAAGAGTGAATCTTCTAAGAGATCGTGCTTTGAGCGGCTTCTGAGAGAGCAAAATTCGATTCCGATGCACAGTTGCAGGTTTACAGAATACCTTGGACCTTCACATTGACCATGAAACACAGAAATCGCATCGGGATTGATTACAGAAGGCACTATGCCGGCATAAGTACAAGAAGAATGAATCTTCCAAGAGTTTGTGGTTTGAGCGGCTCCTGGGAGACCTGAATTAGATTCCGAAGCACCAGTGCAGGTTTACTGTATCCCCTGGACCTTCAGATTGACCATTAAACACAGAAATTACATCGGGGTTGAATATAAAAGGGACAATGCCGACCTAAGTAGAAGGAGAGTAAATCTTCTAAGAGTTAATGGTTTGTGCGGCTCCTGGGAGACCAGTATACCAGTATTACATTCCGTTGCACCAGTGCAGGTATACTGTATCCCTTGGACCTTCCCATTGACCATGAAACACAGAAAATTGCATCGGGATTGAATACAAAAGGGACAATGGCGACTTCAGTACAAGAAGAGTGTATCTTCTAAGAGCTTGCTGTTTGAGCGTCTCGTGGGACACCAGTATTAGATTCCGATGCATGGGTGCAGGTTTACTGTATCTCTTGGACCTTCACACTTACCATGAAACACAGAAATTGCATCACGATTGAATATAAAAGGGACAATGAACGACTTAAGTACAAGAAGAGTGAATCTTTTAAGAATTAGTGGTTTGAGCGGCTCCCGGGAGTACACTATTAGATTCCGATGCACCAGTGCCAGTGTACTGTATCCCTTGGACCTTCACATTCACCATGAAACACAGAAATTGCATCGGGATTGAAAACAAAAGTGACAATGCCGACTTAAGTACAAGAAGAGTGAATCTTCCAAGAGTTTGTGATTTGAGCGTCTCCTGGGAGACCACTATTAGATTCCTATGCACCAGTGCAGGTTTACTGTATCCCTTGGACCATCACATTGGCCATGAAACACATAAATTGCTTCAGGATTGAATACAAAAGGGACATTGCCGACTTAAGTACAAGAACAGTAAAGCTTCTAAGAGTTTGTGGTTTTATCGGCTCCTGGGTGACCAGTATTAGACACCGATGCACCAGTGTAGGTTTACTGAATCCTTTGGACCATCACATAGACCATGAAAGACAGAAATTGCATCGGCATTGAATACGAAAGACACAATGCCAACTTAAGTACAAGAAGCGTGAATTTTCTAAGAGTTTGTGCTTAGAGCGGCCCCTGGGATATCAGTATTAGATTCCGATGCACCAGTGCAGGTTTACTGTATCCCTTTGACCTTCACATTGACCATGAAACATAGAATTTGCATCTGGGTTGAATACAAAAGGGACAATGCCGACTTAAGTACAAGAAGAGTGAATCGTCTAATTGTTTGCGCTTTGAGCGGATCCTGGGAGACCAGTGTTGGATTCCGATGCACCAGTGCAGGTGTACTATATCCCTTTGACCTTCACATTGACCTTTAAACAAAAAACTACTTCGGTGTTGAATACAAAAGGGACAATGCCGACTTAGGTACAAGAGGAGTGAATCTTCTAAGAGTTTGTGGTTTGAGCGGCTCCTGGGAGACCATTATGAGATTGCGATGCACCAGTGCAGGTTCACTGTATCCCTTGGACCTTCACATTGCCCATAAAACACAGAAATTTCTTTGGGATTGAATACAAAAGGGACATTGCCGACTTAAGTACAAGAAGAGTGAATCT
Organism: Schistocerca piceifrons; assembly: GCF_021461385.2. Taxonomy (NCBI): domain Eukaryota; kingdom Metazoa; phylum Arthropoda; class Insecta; order Orthoptera; family Acrididae; genus Schistocerca; species Schistocerca piceifrons. The sequence continues at coordinate 77,419 of NW_025727278.1, read as the reverse complement.
TCTAAGAGTTTGTGCTTTGAGGGGCTCCTGGGAGACCAGTATTAGATTCCGATGCACCAGTGCAGGTTTACTGTATACCTTGGAATTTCGCATTGACCATGAAACACAGAAATTGCATCGGGATTGAATACAAAAGCGTCAATGCCAACTTAAGTACGAGAGGAGTGAATCTTCTAAGAGTTTGTTCTATGTTCGGCTCCTGGGAGATTAGTGTTTGATTCCGATGCACCAGTGCAAGTTTACTGTATCCCTTGGACGTTCACATTGACCATGAAACACAGAAATTGCATCGGAATTGAATACAAAATGGACAAAGCCGACTTAAGTACAAGAAGAGTGTATCTTCCAAGATTTTGCGGCTATATCGCACCCTGGGACACCAGTATTAGACTCCGAAGCACCAGTGCGGGTTTACTGTATCCCTTGGACCTTCACGTTGACCATGAAACACACAAATCGACGCGGGATAGAAAACCAAATGCACAATGCCGAGTTAAGTACAAGAAGAGTGTATCTTCTAAGAGTTTGTGTTTTGATCGTCTCCTGGGAGACCAATACTAGATTCCGATGCACCAGGGCAGGTTTACTGTACCCCTAGGACCTTCACATTGACCATGAAACACAGAAATCGCATTGGGATTGAATACAAGAGGCACAATGCCGACTTACGTACAACGAGAGTGAATCTTCTAAGATTATCTGCTCAAAGCGGCTCCTGGGAGACCAGTATTAGATTCCGGTGCACCAGTGCAGGTTTACTGTAATCTTAGGACCTTCGCATTGGCCATGAAACACAGAAATCGCATCGGGATTGAATACAAGAGTCACAATGTCGACATAAGTACAAGAAGATAGAATCTTCTAAGAGTTTGTGGTTTGAGCGGCTCCTGGGAGACCAGTATTAGATACCGATGCACCAGTGCAGGTTTACTGTATCCGTTGGACCTTCACATTGACCATTAAACACAGAAATTACATCGGGGTTGAATATAAACGGGACAATTCCGACTTAAGTACAAGGAGAGTGAATCTTCTAAGAGTTAATTGTTTGTGCGGGTCCTGGGAGATCAGTATACGAGTATTAGATTCCGTTGCACCAGTGCAGGTATACTGTATCCCTTGGACCTTCCCATTGACCATGAAACACAGCAAATTGCATCGTGATTGAATACAAAAGGGACAATGGCGACTTCAGTAAATGAAGAGTGTATCTTCTAAGAGTTTGCCGTTTGAGCGTCCCCTGGGACACTAGTATTAGATTCCGATGCACCGGTGCAGGTTTACTGTATCTCTTGGACTTTCACATTGACCATGAAACACAGAATTTGCATCGCGATTGAATATAAAAGGGACAATGAACGACTTAAGTACAAGAAGAGTGAATCTTTTAAGAGTTTGAGGTTAAGCGGCTCCTGGGAGAACAGTATTAGATTCCGATGCACTAGTGCAGGTGTACTGTATACCTTGGACCTTCACATTCACCATGAAACACAGAAATTGCATCGGGATTGAAAACAAAAGGGACAATGCCGACTGAAGTACAAGAAGAGTGAATCTTCTAAGAGTTTGTGATTTGAGCGTGTCCTGGGAGACCAGTATTAGATTCCGATGCACCAGTGCAGGTTTACTGTATCCCTAGGACCTTCACATTGACCATTAAACCAAAAACTACATCGGGGTTGAATACAAAAGGGACAATGCCGACTTAGGTACAAGAACAGTGAATCTTCAAAGAGTTTGTGGTTTGAGCAGCTCCTGGAAGACCATTATTAGATTGCGATGCACCAGTGTAGATTTACTGTATCCCTTGTACCATCACATTGGCCATGAAACATATAAATTGCTTCGGAATTGAATACAAAAGGTACATTGCCGACTTAAGTACAAGAAGAGTGAAGCTTCTAAGAGTTTGTGGTTTTATCGGCTCCTGGGTGACCAGTATTAGATTTCGATGCGCCAGTGCAGGTTTACTGTAACCCTGGGACCTTCGCATTGGCCATGAAACACAGATATTGCATCGGGATTGAATACAAGAGGCACAATGCCGACATAAGTACAAGAAGAGTGAATCTTCTAAGAGATTGTGCTTTGAGCGTCTCCTGGGAGACTAGTATTACATTCAAATGCACCAGTGCAGATTCACTGTATCCCTTGGACCTTCACATTGACCATGAAACACAGAAATTGCATCGGGATTGAATACAAAAGGTACAATTCCGACTTAAGTACAAGAAGAGTGTATCATCTAAGAGTTAATGCTTAGGGCGGCTCCTAGGAGACCAGTATTAGATTCCGATGCACCAGTGCAGGTTTACTGTATCCCTTGGACGTTCACATTGGCCATTAATTAGAGATATTCCTTCGGGATTGATTATAAAAGGGACACTGCCGATTTAAGTACAAGAAGAGTGAATCTTCTAAGATTATCTGCTTTACGCGGCTCCTGGGAGACCAGTATTAGATTCCGATGCACCAGTGCAGGTTTACTGTATACCTAGGACCTTCACATTGGCCATGAAACACAGAAATCGCATCGGGATTGAATACAAGAGGCACAATGTCGACTTAAGTACAAGAGGATAGAATCTTACAAGATTCTCAGCTTTGAGTGGTTTATGGGAGACCAGTATTAAATTCCGATGCACCAGTGTAGGTTTACTTGTATCATTTGGAATTTCACATTGACCATGAAACACAGTAATTGCATCGGGATTGAATACAAAAGGAACAATGGCGACATCAGTACAAGATGAGTGTATCTTCTAAGAGCTTGCGGCTTGCGCGGCTCCTGGGACACCAGTATTAGATTCCGATGCACCGGTTCAGGTTTATTGTATCCCTTGGACCTTCACATTCACCATGAAACACAGATATTGCATCGGCATTGAATACAAAGGGACAATGCCGACTTTAAGGACAAGAAGAGTGAATCTTCTAAGAGTTTGTGTTTTGATCGGCTCCTGGGAGCCCAGTATTAGATTCCGATGCACCAGAAGCAGGTTTACTGTATCCGTGGACCTTCACATGACCATGAGACACAGAAATTGCATCGCGATTGAAAACAAAAGGGACAATGCCGACTTAAGGACAAGAAGAGAGTATAGTTCTAAGAGTTTGCGGTTAGAGCGGATACTGGGACACCAGTATTAGACACCGATGCACCAGTGTAGGGTTTACTGTATCCCTTGGACCTTCACATTGACCATGAAACATAGAATTTGCATCTGGGTTGAATACAAAAGGGACAATGCCCGACTTAAGTACAAGAAGAGTGAATCGTCTAATTGTTTGCGCTTTGAGCGGATCCTGGGAGACCAGTGTTGGATTCCGATGCACCAGTGCAGGTGTACTATATCCCTTTGACCTTCACATTGACCTTTAAACAAAAAACTACTTCGGTGTTGAATACAAAAGGGACAATGCCGACTTAGGTACAAGAGGAGTGAATCTTCTAAGAGTTTGTGGTTTGAGCGGCTCCTGGGAGACCATTATGAGATTGCGATGCACCAGTGCAGGTTCACTGTATCCCTTGGACCTTCACATTGCCCATAAAACACAGAAATTTCTTTGGGATTGAATACAAAAGGGACATTGCCGACTTAAGTACAAGAAGAGTGAATCTTCTAAGAGTTTGTGCTTTGAGGGGCTCCTGGGAGACCAGTATTAGATTCCGATGCACCAGTGCAGGTTTACTGTATACCTTGGAATTTCGCATTGACCATGAAACACAGAAATTGCATCGGGATTGAATACAAAAGCGTCAATGCCAACTTAAGTACGAGAGGAGTGAATCTTCTAAGAGTTTGTTCTATGTTCGGCTCCTGGGAGATTAGTGTTTGATTCCGATGCACCAGTGCAAGTTTACTGTATCCCTTGGACGTTCACATTGACCATGAAACACAGAAATTGCATCGGAATTGAATACAAAATGGACAAAGCCGACTTAAGTACAAGAAGAGTGTATCTTCCAAGATTTTGCGGCTATATCGCACCCTGGGACACCAGTATTAGACTCCGAAGCACCAGTGCGGGTTTACTGTATCCCTTGGACCTTCACGTTGACCATGAAACACACAAATCGACGCGGGATAGAAAACCAAATGCACAATGCCGAGTTAAGTACAAGAAGAGTGTATCTTCTAAGAGTTTGTGTTTTGATCGTCTCCTGGGAGACCAATACTAGATTCCGATGCACCAGGGCAGGTTTACTGTACCCCTAGGACCTTCACATTGACCATGAAACACAGAAATCGCATTGGGATTGAATACAAGAGGCACAATGCCGACTTACGTACAACGAGAGTGAATCTTCTAAGATTATCTGCTCAAAGCGGCTCCTGGGAGACCAGTATTAGATTCCGGTGCACCAGTGCAGGTTTACTGTAATCTTAGGACCTTCGCATTGGCCATGAAACACAGAAATCGCATCGGGATTGAATACAAGAGTCACAATGTCGACATAAGTACAAGAAGATAGAATCTTCTAAGAGTTTGTGGTTTGAGCGGCTCCTGGGAGACCAGTATTAGATACCGATGCACCAGTGCAGGTTTACTGTATCCGTTGGACCTTCACATTGACCATTAAACACAGAAATTACATCGGGGTTGAATATAAACGGGACAATTCCGACTTAAGTACAAGGAGAGTGAATCTTCTAAGAGTTAATTGTTTGTGCGGGTCCTGGGAGATCAGTATACGAGTATTAGATTCCGTTGCACCAGTGCAGGTATACTGTATCCCTTGGACCTTCCCATTGACCATGAAACACAGCAAATTGCATCGTGATTGAATACAAAAGGGACAATGGCGACTTCAGTAAATGAAGAGTGTATCTTCTAAGAGTTTGCCGTTTGAGCGTCCCCTGGGACACTAGTATTAGATTCCGATGCACCGGTGCAGGTTTACTGTATCTCTTGGACTTTCACATTGACCATGAAACACAGAATTTGCATCGCGATTGAATATAAAAGGGACAATGAACGACTTAAGTACAAGAAGAGTGAATCTTTTAAGAGTTTGAGGTTAAGCGGCTCCTGGGAGAACAGTATTAGATTCCGATGCACTAGTGCAGGTGTACTGTATACCTTGGACCTTCACATTCACCATGAAACACAGAAATTGCATCGGGATTGAAAACAAAAGGGACAATGCCGACTGAAGTACAAGAAGAGTGAATCTTCTAAGAGTTTGTGATTTGAGCGTGTCCTGGGAGACCAGTATTAGATTCCGATGCACCAGTGCAGGTTTACTGTATCCCTAGGACCTTCACATTGACCATTAAACCAAAAACTACATCGGGGTTGAATACAAAAGGGACAATGCCGACTTAGGTACAAGAACAGTGAATCTTCAAAGAGTTTGTGGTTTGAGCAGCTCCTGGAAGACCATTATTAGATTGCGATGCACCAGTGTAGATTTACTGTATCCCTTGTACCATCACATTGGCCATGAAACATATAAATTGCTTCGGAATTGAATACAAAAGGTACATTGCCGACTTAAGTACAAGAAGAGTGAAGCTTCTAAGAGTTTGTGGTTTTATCGGCTCCTGGGTGACCAGTATTAGATTTCGATGCGCCAGTGCAGGTTTACTGTAACCCTGGGACCTTCGCATTGGCCATGAAACACAGATATTGCATCGGGATTGAATACAAGAGGCACAATGCCGACATAAGTACAAGAAGAGTGAATCTTCTAAGAGATTGTGCTTTGAGCGTCTCCTGGGAGACTAGTATTACATTCAAATGCACCAGTGCAGATTCACTGTATCCCTTGGACCTTCACATTGACCATGAAACACAGAAATTGCATCGGGATTGAATACAAAAGGTACAATTCCGACTTAAGTACAAGAAGAGTGTATCATCTAAGAGTTAATGCTTAGGGCGGCTCCTAGGAGACCAGTATTAGATTCCGATGCACCAGTGCAGGTTTACTGTATCCCTTGGACGTTCACATTGGCCATTAATTAGAGATATTCCTTCGGGATTGATTATAAAAGGGACACTGCCGATTTAAGTACAAGAAGAGTGAATCTTCTAAGATTATCTGCTTTACGCGGCTCCTGGGAGACCAGTATTAGATTCCGATGCACCAGTGCAGGTTTACTGTATACCTAGGACCTTCACATTGGCCATGAAACACAGAAATCGCATCGGGATTGAATACAAGATGCACAATGTCGACTTAAGTACAAGAGGATAGAATCTTACAAGATTCTCAGCTTTGAGTGGTTTATGGGAGACCAGTATTAAATTCCGATGCACCAGTGTAGGTTTACTGTATCATTTGGAATTTCACATTGACCATGAAACACAGTAATTGCATCGGGATTGAATACAAAAGGAACAATGGCGACATCAGTACAAGATGAGTGTATCTTCTAAGAGCTTGCGGCTTGCGCGGCTCCTGGGACACCAGTATTAGATTCCGATGCACCGGTTCAGGTTTATTGTATCCCTTGGACCTTCACATTCACCATGAAACACAGATATTGCATCGGCATTGAATACAAAGGGACAATGCCGACTTAAGGACAAGAAGAGTGAATCTTCTAAGAGTTTGTGTTTTGATCGGCTCCTGGGAGCCCAGTATTAGATTCCGATGCACCAGAGCAGGTTTACTGTATCCCGTGGACCTTCACATTGACCATGAGACACAGAAATTGCATCGCGATTGAAAACAAAAGGGACAATGCCGACTTAAGGACAAGAAGAGAGTATGTTCTAAGAGTTTGCGGTTAGAGCGGATACTGGGACACCAGTATTAGACACCGATGCACCAGTGTAGGTTTACTGTATCCCTTGGACCTTCACATTGACCATGAAACACAGATATCGCAATGGGATAGAATACAAACTCACAATGCTGACTTAAGTACAAGAAGAGTGAATCTTCTAAGAGTTCGTGCTTTGAGCGTCTCCAGGGGTACCAGTATTTGAATCCGATGCACCAGTGCAGGTTTACTGTATCCCTTGGACCTTCATATTGACCATGAGACACAGAAATTGCATCGCGATTGAAAACAAAAGGGACAATGCCGACTTAAGTACAAGAAGAGTGAATCTTCTAAGAGTTTGTGATTTGAGCGTGTCCTGGGAGACCAGTATTAGATTCCGATGCACCAGTGCAGGTTTACTGTATCCCTAGGACCTTCACATTGACCATTAAACCAAAAACTACATCGGGGTTGAATACAAAAGGGACAATGCCGACTTAGGTACAAGAAGAGTGAATCTTCAAAGAGTTTGTGGTTTAAGCGGCTCCTGGGAGACCATTATTAGATTGCGATGCACCACTGCAGGTTTACTGTATCGCTTGGACCATCACATTGGCCATGAAACATATAAATTGCTTCGGGATTGAATACAAGAGGGACATTGCCGACTTAAGTACAAGAAGAGTGAAGCTTCTAAGAGTTTGTGGTTTTATCGGCCCCTGGGTGACCAGTATTAGATTCCGATGCACCAGTGCAGGTTTACTGTAACCCTAGGTCCTTCGCATTGGCCATGAAACACAGAAATCGTATCGGGATTGAATACAAGAGGCACAATGTAGATATAAGTACAACAAGATAGAAACTTCTAAGAGGTTGTGCTTTGATCGGCTCCTGGGAGACCAGTATTAGATTCAGATGCACCAGTGCAGGTTTACTGTATCCCTTGGACCTTCACATTGACCATTAAACACAGAAATTGCATCGGGATTGTATACAAAAGGGACAATGCCGACTTAAGTACAAGAAGAGTGAATCTTCTAAGAGATTTTGCTTTGAGCGTATCCTGGGAGACTAGTATTAGATTCAAATGCACCAGTGCAGGATCACTGTATCCCTTGGACCATCACATTGCCCATGAAACACAGAAATTGTATCGGGATTGAATACAACAGGTACAATTCCGACTTAAGTACAAGAAGAGTGTATCATCTAAGAGTTAGTGCTTAGGGCGGCTCCTGGGAGACCAGTATTAGATTGCGATGCACCAGTGCAGGTTTACTGTATCCCTTGGACTTTCACATTGACCATTAAACAGAGAAATTGCATCGGGATTGAATATAAAAGGGACACTGCAGATTTAAGTACAAGAAGAGTTAATGTTCTAAGAGTTTGTGGTTTGATCATCTCCTGGGAGACCAGTACTAGATTCCGATGCACCAGGGCAGGTTTACTGTATCCCTAGCACCTTCACATTGACCATGATACACAGAAATCGTATCAGGATTGAATACAAAAGGCACAATGCCTAGTTAAGTACAAGGAGAGTGAATCTCCTAAGAGTTAATGGTTTGTCCGGCTCCTGGGAGACCAGTATACCAGTAATAGATTCCGCTGACCCAGTGCAGGTATACTGTATCCCTTGGACCATCCCATTGACCATGAAACAAAGCAAATTGCATCGGGATTGAATACAAAAGGGACAATGGCGACTTCAGTACACGAAGAGTGTATCTTCTAAGAGGTTGCGGTTTGAGCGTCTCCTGGGACGCCAGTATTAGATTCCGATGAACCGATGCAGGTTTACTGTGTCTCTTGGACCTTCACATTGACCATGAACACAGAAATTGCATCGCGATTGAATATAAAAGGGACAATGAACGACTTAAGTACAAGAAGAGTGAATATTTTAAGAGTTTGAGGTTAAGCGGCTCCTGGGAGAACAGTATTAAATTCCGATGCACCAATGCAGATTTACTGTATCATTTGGAATTTCACATTGACCATGAAACACAGAAATTCGATCGGGATTGAATACAAAAGGTACAATGTCGACATAAGTACAAGAAGAGTGTATCTTCTAAGAGTTAGTGCTTAGAACGGTCCTGGGAGACCAGTATTAGATTCGGATGCACCAGTGCGGGTTTACTGTATCCCTTGGACCTTCACATTGACCATGAACCACACAAATAGCATCGGGCTTGAATATAAAGGGTACAATGCCGTCTTAAGTACAAGAAGTGTGAAATTTCTAAGAGTTTGTGCTTAGAGCGGCTCCTGGGATATCAGTATTTGATTCCGATGCACAAGTGCAGGTTTATTGTATCCCTTGGACCTTCACATTGACCATGAAACACAGAAATTGCATCGGGATTGAATACAAAAGGTACAATGCCAACTTAAGAACAAGAAGCGTGAATCTTCTAAGAGTTTGTGTTCAGAGCCGGTCGTGGGAGATCAGAATTAGACTCCGATGCACCAATGCAGGTTTACTGTATCCCTTGGACCTTCACATTGATCATGAAACACAGAAAATGCATCGGAATTGAATGCAAAAGGGACAATGCCGACTTAAATACAACAAGAGCGAATCTTCTAACAGTTTGTGGTTTTATCGGCTCCTGGGTGACCAGTATTAGATTCCGATGGACCAGTGCAGGTTTACTGTAACCCTAGGACTTTCGCATTGACTGTGAAACACAGAAATCGCATCGGGATTGAATACAAGAGGCACAATGTCGAATTAAGTGCAAGAAGATAGAATCTTCTAAGATTTTCTGCTTAGAGCGGCACCTGGGAGACCAGTATTAGATACCGATGGATCAGTGCAGGTGTACTGTATCCCTTGGACCTTCTCATTGACCATGAAACACAGAAATTGCATCGGGTATGAATACAAAAAGTACAATGCTGACTTAAGTACAAGAAGAGTCAATCTTCAAAGAGCTTGTGGTTTGAGCGGCTCCTGGGAGACCAGTATTTGATAACGATGCACCAGTGCGAGTTTACTGTATCCCTTGGACCTTTACATTCACCATGAAACACAGAAATTGCATCGGGATTGAATACAAAAGTGAAAATACCGACATAAGAATAAGAAGAGTGATTCTTCTAGGAATTTGTGCTTTGAGCGTCTCCTGGAAAACCAGTATTAGACTCCGATTGACCAGTGCAGGATTACTGTATCCCTTGGACTGTCACATAGACCATGAAACACAAAAATCGCATCGGGATTGAATACAAAAGTACAATGCCGACTTAAGTACAAGAAGAGTGTATCTTCTGCTTAGGGCGGCTCCTGGGCGACCAGTATTAGATTCCGTTGCACCAGTGCAGGTTTACTGTATCCCTTGGACCTTCACATTGACCATGAAAAACAATAAATGCAACGGCATTGAATACAAAAGGGACAATGCCGACTGAAGTACAAGAAGAGTCAATCTTCTATGAACTTGTGGTTTGAGCGGCTCCTGGGAGACCAGTATTAAATACCGATGCACCAGTGCAGGTTTACTGTATCCTTTGGACCTTCACATTGACCATGAAACACAGAAATTGCATCGGGATTGAATACAAAAGGCACGATGCCGACTTAAGTACAAGCAGCGTGAATCTTCTAAGAGTTTGTGTTTAGAGCCGTTTCTCGGAGATCAGAATTAGATTCCGATGCACCAATGCAGGTTTACTGTACCCCTTGAAACTTCACATTGACCATGAAACATAGAATTTGCATCGGGATTGAATACAAACGGTACAATACCGACCTAAGTACAAGAAGAGTGAATCTTCTAAGAGTTAATGGTGTTCGAACGGCTCCTGGGAGACCAGTATTAGATTCCGTTGCACCAGTGCAGGTATACTGTATCCCTTGGACATTCCTAATGACAATGAAACACAGAAATCGCTTCGGGATTGAATACAAAAGGGACACTGCCGATTTAAGTCCAAGAAGAATGAATCTTATATGAGTTTGTGGTTTGATCGGCTCCTGGGAAACCTGTACTAGATTCAGATGCACCAGTGCTGGTTTACTGTATCCCATGGACCTTCACATTGACCATGAAACACAGAAATTGCATCGGGATTGAAAACAAAACGGACAATGCCGACTTAAGTACTAGAGGAGTGAATCTTCTAAGAGTTTGTGCCCCGAGCGGCAGCTGCGAGACCAGTATTGGATTCCAATGCACCAGTGCAGGTTAACTGTATTACTTGGACCTTCACATTGACCATGAAACACAGAAATCGCATCGGGATTGAATACAAAAGGGACAATGCCGACTTAAGCATAAGAATAGTGAATCTTCTAAAAGTTTGTATTTCGAGTGGCTCTTGGGATTCCAGTATTAGATTCTGATGCACCTGTGCAGGTTTACTGTATCCTTTGGACCTTCACATTGACCATGAAACACAGAAATTGCATCGGCATTGAATGCAAAAGGACAATGCTGACTTAAGTACAAGAAGAGTGATTCTTCTAAGAGATTGCGGTTTGAGCGGCTCCTGGGAGACCAGTATGAGATTTAGATGCACCAGTGCAGGTTTACTGTATCACTTGGACTTAAACATTGACCATGAAACACCGAAATAGCATCGGGATTGAATACAAAAGGGACAATGCCGACTTAAGTACAAGAAGAGTGAATCGCTTAAGAGTTTGTGATAATAGCGGCTCCTGGGAGACCAGGATTAGATTCTGATGCACCAGTGCGGGTTTACTGTATCCCATGCACCTCACATTGACCATGAAACATAGAAATTGCAACGGGATAGAATACAAAAGGCGCAATGCCGACTTAAGTACAAGAAGAGTGAATCTTCTAAGAGTTCGTGCTGTGAGCGGCTTCTGGGAGACCAACATTAGATTCCGATGCACCAGTGCAGGTTTACTGTAACCCTTGGACCTTCACAATGCCCATGAAACACAGAAATTGCATCGGGATTGAATACAAAAGGGACAATACCAACTTAAGTACAAGAAGAGTGAATCTACCAAGAGCTTGTGGTTTTAGCGGCTTCTGGGAGACCAGTATTAGATTCCGATGCACCAGTGGAGATTTTCTGTATCTCTTGGACGTTCACATTGACCATGAAACACAGAAATTGCATCGGGATTGAAAACAAAAGGGACAATGCCAACTTAAATAGAAGAAAAGTGAAACTTCCAAGATTTGGTGGTTTGAGCGGCTCCTGGGAGTGCAGTATTAGATTCCGAAGCACCAGAGCAGGTTTAGTGTATCACTTGGACCTTCACGTTGACCATGAAACACAGAAATTGCATCGAGATTGTATACTATATCGACAATGCCGTCTTATGTACAAGAAGAGTGAATCTTCGAAGAGATAGTGGTTTGGGCGGCTACTGGGAAACCAGTATTAGATTCGGATGCACCAGTGCAGGTTTACTGTAGTGCTTGGACCTTCACATTGACCATGAAACACAGAAATCGCATCGGGATTGAATACACAAGGGACCAAGCCGACTTAAGTACAAGAAGAGTGAATCTTCTAAGAGTTTGTGGTTTGAGCGGCTCCTGGGAGACCAGTATTACATTCTGATGCACCAGTGCAGGTTTACTGTATCCCTTGGACGTTCACATTGTCCATGAAACGCAAAAATTGCATCGCGTTTGAATACAAAAATGACAAAGCCGACTTAAGTAGAAGAGAAATGTATCTTCTAAGATTTTGTGGTTTGAGCGGCTCCTGGGAGACCAGTATTAGATTCCCATGCACCAGAGCAGCTTTACTGTATCCCTTGGACCTTCACAGTGACCATGCAACACAGAAATAGCATCGAGATTGGATACAAAGGGACAATGCCGACCTAAGTACAAAATGAATGAATCTTCTAAGAGTTTGTGGTTTGAGTAGCTCCTGGGAGACCAGTATTAGATTCCGTTGCACCAGTGCAGGTTTTCTGTACCCCTCAGACCTTCACATTACCCATGATACACAGAAATTGCACCGGCATGGAAAACAAAAGGAACAATGCCGACTTAAGTACAAGAAGAGTGATTCTTCTAAGAGTATGTGGTTTGGGCGGCTCCTCGGAGACCAGAATTAGATTCCGAAGCACCAGTGTAGGTTTACTGTATCCCTTGGACCTGCACATTGGCCATGAAACAGTGAAATCGTATCGCGATTGAATGCACAAGGGACAATGCTGACTACAGTATACGAAGAGTGAATCTTCTAAGAGTTTGTGGTTTTAGCGGTTCCTGGGAGACCAGTATTAGATTCCGATACACCGGTGCAGCTTTACTGTATCCCTTGGATCTTCACATTGACCTTGAAACACAGAAATTGCATTTGGATTGAATACAAAAAGGACAATGAAGACTTAAATAGAAGAAGAGTGAATCTCCTAAGAGTTTGTGGTTTGAGCGGCTCCTGGGAGACCAGTATTAGATTCCGATGCACCAGTGGAGGTTTAGTGTATCCCTTGGACCTTCACATTGACCATGAAACACAGAAATCGCATCGGGATTGAATACAAAAGGGACAATGCCGACCTAAGTATAAGAAGAGTGAATCATCTAAGAGTTTGTGGTCGTGTGGCTCCTGGGAGGCCAGTATTAGAATCTGATGCTCCAGTGCAGGTTTACTGTATCCCATGGACCTTCATATTGACCATGAGACACAGAAATTGCATCGGCATTGAATGCAAAAGGGACAATGCCGACTTAAGTACAAGAATAGTGAATCTTCTAAGATTTTGTGGTTTGAGCGGCTCCTGGGAGACCAGTATTAGATTCCGATGCAACAGTGCAGGTTTACCGTTTCCCTTGGACCTTCGGATTGACCATGAAACACAGAAATTGCATCGGGATTGAATACTAAAGGGACAATGCCGACATAAGTACAAGAAGTTAGAATCTTCTAAGAGTTTGCAGTTTGAGCGACACCTGGGAGTCCAGTATTAGATTGCGATGCACCAGTGCAGGTTTACTGTATCCCTTGGACGTTCACATTGACCATGAAACGCAGAAAATGCATCGCGATTGAATACAAAAGGGACAATGTCGACTTAAGTAGAAGAGAAGTGTATCTTCTAAGATTCTGTGGTTTGAGCGGCTCCTGGGAGACCAGTATTAGATTCCCATGCACAAGAGCAGCTTTGTTGTACCCCTTGGACTTTCACAGTGTCCATGAAACACAGATATTGCATTAAGATTGAATACAAAAGGACAATGCCGCCTTAAGTACAAGAAGAATGAATCTTCTAAGAGTTTGTGGTTTGAGCGGCTCCTGGGAGACCAGTATTAGTTTCCGATGAACCGGTGCAGGTTTACTGTATCCCTTGGACCTTCACATTGACCATGAAACACAGAAATTGCATCGGCATGGACTACAAAAGGGACAATACCGACTTAAGTACAAGAAGAGTGATTCTTCTAAGAGTTTGTGGTTTGGGCGGCTCCTCGGAGACCAGTATTAGATTCCGATGCGTCAGTGCAGGTGTACTGTATCCCTTGAACCTTCACATTGACCATGAAACAAAGAAATTGCATCGAGATTGAATACAAAAGGGACAATGCCGACTTAAGTACAAGTATAGTGAATCTTTTAAGATTCTGTGGTTTGAGCGGCTCCTGGGAGACCAGTATTAGATTCCCATGCACAAGAGCAGCTTTGCTGTACCCCTTGGACTTTCACAGTGACCATGAAACACAGAAATTGCACGAAGATTGAATACAAAAGGACAATGCCGCCTTAAGTACAAGAAAAATGAATCTTCTAAGGGTTTGTAGTTTGAGCGGCTCCTGGGAGACCAGTATTAGTTTCCGATGAACCGGTGCAGGTTTACTGCATCCCTTGGACCTTCACATTGACCATGAAACACAGAAATTGCATCGGCATGGACTACAAAAGGGACAATGCCGACTTAAGTACAGGAAGAGTGATTCTTCTAAGAGTTTGTGGTTTGGGCGGCTCCTCGGAGACCAGTATTAGATTCCGATGCGTCAGTGCAGGTTTACTGTATCCCTTGGACCTTCACATTGAGCATGAAACAAAGAAATTGCATCGGGATGAATAGAATAGGGACAATGCCGACTTAAGTACAAGTAGACTGAATCTTCTAAGGGTTTGTGGTTTGAGCAGTTCCTGGGAGACCAGTATTAGATTCCGATGCACCAGTGCAGGTTTACTGTATCCCTTGGACCTTCACATTGACCATGAAACACAGAAATCGCATCGGGATTGAATACAAAAGGGACAATGCCTACCTAAGTATAAGAAGAGTGAATCTTCCAAGAGTTTATGGTTTGAGCGGCTCCTGGGAGTTTAGTATTAGATTCCGATACACCAGTGCAGCTTTACTGTATCCCTTGGACCTTCACATTGACCATGATACACAGAAATTGCATCGAGATTGAATACAAATGGGACAATGCCGACTTAAGTACAAGAAGAGTGAATCTTCTAAGAGTTTGTGCTTTGAGCGGCTTCTGGGAGACCAGTATTAGAATCCGATGCACCAGTGCAGGTTTAGAGAATACCTTGGACCTTCTCATTGACCATGAGATACAGAAATTGCATCGAGATTGAATACAAAAGGGACAATGCCGACTTAAGTACAAGAAGAGTTAATTTTCCAAGAGTTTGTGCTATGAGTGGCTCCTGGGAGGCGAGAATTAGATTCCGATTCACCAGTGCAGGTGTACTGTATCCCTTGGACCTTCACATTGACCATGAGACACAGAAATTGCATCGGCATTGACTACAAAAGGGACAATGCCGACTTAAGTACATGAAGAGTGCATTTTGCAAGAGTTTGTGGTTTGAGCGGCTCCTAAGAGACCTGTACTAGATTCCGATGCAACAGTGCAGGTTTACTGTATTCCTTGGACCTTCAGATTGACCATGAAACACAGAATTTGCATCGGGATTGAATACAAAAGGGGCAATCCCGACTTAAGGACAAGAAGATTGAATCTTCTATGAGTTTGTACTTTGAGCGACTGCTGGGGGACCAGTATTAGATTTCGATGCACCAGTGCAGGTTTACTGTATCCCTTGGACGTGTACATTGACCATGAAACGCAGAAAATGCATCGGGATTGAATACAAAAGGACAATGTCGACTTAAGTAGAAGAGAATTGTATCTTTTGAGATTCTGTGGTTTGAGCGGCTCCTGAGAGACCAGTATTGGATTCCCATGCACCAGAGCAACTGTACTGTATCCCTTGGACCTTCACAGTGACCATGAAACACAGAAATTGCATGGAGATTGAATACAAAAGGGACAGTGCCGATTTAAGTACAAGAGGAATGAATCTTCTAAGAGTTTGTGGTTTGAGCGGCTCCTGGGAGACCAATATTAGTTTCCGATGCACCGGTGCAGGTTTACTGTATCCCTTGGACCTTCACATTGAGCATGAAACACAGAAATTGCATCGGCATGGACTACAAAAGGGGCAATGCCGACTTAAGTACAAGAAGAGTGAATCTTCTAAACATATGTGGTTTGTGCGGATCCTGGGAGACCAGTATTCGAATCCGATGCACCAGTGCAGGTTTACGGTATCCCTTGAACCTTCACATTGACCATGAAAGACAGAAATTGCATCGGCATTGAATACAAAAGGGACAATGCTGACTTAAGAACAAGAAGAGTGAATCTTCTAAGAGTTTGTGGTTTGGGCAACTCCTTGGAGTCCAGTATTAGATTCCGTTGCACCAGTGCAGGTTTACTGTATCCCTTGGAGCTTCACATTGACCATGAAACACAGAAATCGCATCGGGATTGAATACAAAAGGGACAATGCCGCCTTAAGTATAAGAAGAGTGAATCATCTAAGAGTTTGTGGTTTTGTGGCTCCTGGGAGGCCAGTATTAGAATCTGATGCTCCAGTGCAGGTTTACCGTTTCCCTTGGACCTTCGGATTGACCATGAAACACAGAAATTGCATCGGGATTGAATACAAAAGGGACAATGCCGACATAAGTACAAGAAGTTTGAATCTTCTAAGATTTTGTGGTTTGAGCGACTCCTGGGAGACCAGTATTAGAATCTAATGCACCAGTGCAGGTTTACTGTATCCCTTGAACCTTCACATTGACCATGAAACAAAGAAATTGCATCGGGATGAATAGAATAGGGACAATGCCGACTTAAGTACAAGTAGACTGAATCTTCTAAGGGTTTGTGGTTTGAGCAGCTCCTGGGAGACCAGTATTAGATTTCGATGCACCAGTGCAGGTTTACTGTATTCCTTGGACCTTCACATTGACCATGAAACACAGAAATCGCATCGGGATTGAATACAAAAGGGACAATGCCGACCTAAGCATAAGAAGAGTGAATCTTCCAAAAGTTTATGGTTTGAGCGGCTCCTAGGAGTTTAGTATTAGATTCCGATACACCAGTGCAGCTTTACTGTATCCCTTGGACCTTCACATTGACCATGAAACACAGAAATTGCATCGGCATTGACTACAAAAGGGATGATGCCGACTTAAGTACAAGAAGAGTGCATTTTGCAAGAGTTTGTGGTTTGAGATGCTCCTAAGAGACCTGTACTAGATTCCGATGCAACAGTGCAGGTTTACTGTATTCCTTGGACCTTCAGATTGACCATGAAACGCAGAATTTGCATCGGGATTGAATACAAAAGGGGCAATCCCGACTTAAGGACAAGAAGATTGAATCTTCTAAGATTTTGTAGTTTGAGCGACTGCTGGGAGACCAGTATTAGATTTCGATGCACCAGTGCAGGTATACTGTATCCCTTGGACGTTCACATTGACCATGAAATGCAGAAAATGGATCGGGATTGAATACAAAAGGGACAATGTCGACTTAAGTAGAAGAGAATTGTACCTTTTGAGATTCTGTGGTTTGAGCGGCTCCTGGGAGACCAGTATTGGATTCCCATGCACCAGAGCAGCTGTACTGTATCCCTTGGACCTTCACAGTGACCATGAAACACAGAAATTGCATGGAGATTGAATACAAAAGGGACAATGCCGACTTAAGTACTATTAGAGTGAATCTTCTAAGAGTTCATGCTTTGAGCGGCTTCTGGGAGACCAGTATTAGATTCCGCTGCACCAGTGCAGATTTACAGAATACCTTGGACCTTCACATTGACCATGAGATACAGAAATTGCATCTGGATTGAATACAAAAGGGACAATGCCGACTTAAGTACAAGAAAAGTGAATCTTCTAAGAGTTTGAGCTATGAGTGGCTCTTGGGAGGCGAGTATTAGATTCCAATGCACCAGTGCAGGTGTACCGTATCCCTTGGACCTTCACATTGACCATGAAACACAGAAATTGCATCGGCATTGAATACAAAAGCGACAATGCTGATTTAAGTACAAGAAGAGTGAATCTTCTAAGAGTTTATGGTGGGGGCAGCTCCTCGGAGTGTAGTATTAGATTCCGTTGCACCAGTGCAGGTTTTCTGTATTACTTGGAGCTTCACATTGACCATGAAACACAGAAATTGTATCGGCACTGACTACAAAAGGGACAATGCCGACTTAAGTACAAGAAGAGTGCATCTTGCAAGAGTTTGTGGTTTGAGCGGCTCCTAAGAGACCTGTACTAGATTCCGATGCATCAGTGCAGGTTTACTGTATTCCATGGACCTTCAGATTGACCATGAAACACAGAATTTGCATCGGGATTGAATACAAAAGGGGCAATCCCGACTTAAGTACAAGAAAATTGAATCTTCTAAGAGTTTGTAGTTTGAGCGACTGCTGGGAGACCAGTATTAGATTCCGATGCACCAGTGCAGGTTTACTGTATCCCTTGGACGTTCACATTGACCATGAAACGCAGAAAATGCATCGGGATTGAATACAAAAGGACAATGCCGACTTAAGTACTAGAAGAGTGAATCTTCTAAGAGTTTGTGCTTTGAGCGGCACTTGGGAGACCAGTATTGGATTCCGTTGCACCATCGCGGATTTACTGTATCTCTTGGACATTCACGTTGTCCTTGAAACACAGAAATTGCAACGGGATGGAATACAAAAGGGACAATGCCGACTTAAGTACAAGAAGAGTTAACCTTCCAAGAGTTTGTGTTATGAGTGGGTCCTGGGAGGCAAGAATTAGATTCCGATGCACCAGTGCAGGTGTACTGTATCCCTTGGACCTTCACATTGACCATGAAACACTGTAATTGCATCGGCATTGAATACAAAAGGGACAATGCCGACTTAAGTACAAGAAGAGTGAATCTTGCAAGAGTTTGTGCTTTGAGCGGCTCCTGGGAGACCTGTACTAGATTCCGATGGACCAGTGCAGGTTTCCCGTATTCGTTGCACATTCCCATTGACCGTGAAACATAGAAATTGCATCACGAGTGGATACAAATGGGACAATGCTGACTTAAGTACAAGAGGAGTGAATCTTCTAAGAGTTTGTGGTTTGAGCGACTCCTGGGAGACCAGTATTAGATCCTGATGCATCAGTGTAGGTTTACTGTATCCGTTGGACCTTCACATTGACCATGAAAAACAGAAATTGCATCGGGATGAATACAATGGGGACAATGCCGACTTAAGTACAAGTAGAGTGAATATTCTAAGAATTCGCGGTATGAGTAGCTCCAGGGAGACCAGTATTAAATTCCGATGCACCAGTCCAGGTTTACTGTATACCTTGGACCTTCACATTGACCATGAAACACAGAAATCGCATCGGGATTGAATACAAAATGTACAATGCCGACTTAAGTACAAGAAGAGAGAATCTACTAAGAGTTTGTGGTTTGGGCAGCTCCTTGGAGTCCAGTATTAGATTCCGATCCACCAGTGCAGGTTTACTGTATCCCTTGGACATTCATATTGACCATGAAACATAGTAATTGCATCGGCATTGAGTGCAAAAATGATAATGCCGACTTAATTACAAGAAGAGTGAATTTTCTAAGATTTTGTAGTTTGAGCGACTCGTGGGAGACCAGTATTAGATTCCGAAGCACCAGTGCAGGTTTACTGTATCACTTGGACCTTCCCGTTGACCATGAAACACAGAAATTGCATCGAGATTGAATACAAAAGGGATAATGCCGACTTAAGTACAAGAAGAGTGAATCCACTAAGAGTTTGTGGTTTGAGCGGCTCCTGGGAGACCAGTATTAGATTCCGATGCGCCAGTGAAGATTTACTGTATCCCTTGAACCTTCACATTGACCAGGAAACACAGAAATTGCATCGGCATTGAACACAAAAGGGACAATGCCGACTTAAGTACAAGAAGAGAGAATCTACTAAGAGTTTGTGGTTTGGGCAGCTCCTCGGAGTCCAGTATTAGATTCCGATGCACCAGTGCAGGTTTACTGTATCCCTTGGACATTCATATTGACCATGAAACACAGTAATTGCATCGGCATTGAATGCAAAAATTACAATGCCGACTTAACTACAAGAAAAGTGAATTTTCTAAGAGTTTGTAGTTTGAGCGACTCGTGGGAGACCAGTATTAGATTCCGATGCACCAGTGCAGGTATACTGTATCCCTTGGTCGTTCACATTGACCATGGAACGCAGAAATTGCATCGGGATTGAATACAAAAGGGAAATGCCGACTTAAGTACAAGAAGAGTGAATCTTCTAAGAGTTTGTTCTTTGAGTGACACTTGGGAGGCGAGTATTAGATTCCGATGCGGCAGTGCAGGTTTACTGTATACCTTGGACCTTCACATTTACCATGAAACACAGAAAATGCATCGGGATTCAATACAAAAGGGACAACGCCGACTTAAGTACAAGATGAGTGAATCTACTAAGAGTTTGTGCCTTGAGCGGCATCTGGGAGACAAGTATTAGATTCCGATGCACCAATGCAGGTTTACTGTAACCCTTGGACCTTCACATTGACGATGAAACACAGAAATTGCATCGGGATTCAATACAAAAGGGACAACGCCGACTTAAATACAAGTAGAGTGAATCTTCTAAGAGTTTGTGGTTTGAGCGGCTCGTGGGAGATCAGTATTAGATTCCGATGAACCAGTGCAGGTTTACTGTATCCCTTGGACCTTCACATTGACCATGAAACACAGAAATTGCATCGGGATTGAATACAATAGGGGCAATGCCAACATAAGTACTAGAAGAAAGAATCTTCTAAGAGTTTGTGAATTGAGGGGCTCCTGGGAGACCAGTATTAGATTCCGATGCACCAGTGCCGGTTCATTGTATTCCTTGGACTTTCACATTCACCATTAAACATAGAAATTGCATCGGCATTGAGTGGAAAAAGGGACAATGCCGGCTTAAGTACAAGTTGAGTGAATCTTCTAGGAGGTTGTGCTTTGACGGGCTCCTGGGAGGCCAGTATTAGATTCCGATGCACCTGTGCAGGTTTACTGCATCATTTGGACCTTCACATTGACCATGAAACACAGAAATTGCATCGGGATTGAATAAAAAAGTTGCAATCCCGAATTAAATACAGGAAGAGTGAATCTTCTAAGAATTTGAGGTTAGAGCGGCGCCTGGGAGGCCAGTATTAGACTCCGATGCACCAGTGCAGGTTTACTGTATCCCTTGGACCTTCCCATTGACCATGAAACACAGATATTGCATCGGGATTGAATGCAAAACGGACAATGCCGACATCAGTACAAGAAGAGTGAATCTTCTAAGAGTTCGTGCCTTAAGCGAATCCTAGGAGACCAGTATTAGATTCCGATGCACCAGTGCAGGTTTACTGTATCCCTTGGACCTTCACATTGACCATGAAACACAGAAAATGCATCGGGATAGAATACAATGGGGACAATGGCAACATAAGTACTAGAAGAGTGAATCTTCTAAGAGTTTGTGAACTGAGCGGCTCCTGGGAGACCAGTATTAGATTCCGATGCAACAGTACTGGTTTACTGTATCCCTTGGACCTTCACATTGACCATGAAACACAGAAATCGGAACGGGATAGAAAACAAAAGGCACAATGCCGATTTAAGTACAAGAAGTTTTAATCTTTTAAGAGTACGTGCTTTGAGTGGCTCCTGGGAGACCAGTATTAGATTCCGATACACCAGTGCAGGTGTACTGTATCCCTTGGACCTTCACATTCACCATGAAACAGAGAAATTTCATTGGGACTGAATACAAAAGGGCCAATGCCGGCTTAAGTACAAGGAGAGTGAATCGTCTAAGAGTTTGTGGTTTGAGCTGCTCCTCGGAGACTAGTATTAGATTCCGATGCGCCACTGCAGGTTTACTGTATCCCTTGGACCTTAACATTGACCATGATACACAGAAATTGTATCGGGATTGAATGCAAATGGGACAATGCCGACTTAAGTACGTGAAAAGTGAAACTTCAAAGAGTTTGTGCTTTGAGTGGCTCCTGGGAGGGTAGTATTAGATTCCGATGCACCAGTGCAGGTTTACTGTATCCCTTGGCCCTTAACATTGACCATGATACACAGAAATTGCATCGGGATTGAATACAAATGGGCAATGCCGACTTAAGTACAAGAAGAGTTAATCTTCTAAGAGTTTGTGCTTTGGGCGGCTCCTGGGAGACCAGTATTAGATTCCGAAGCACCAGTGCAGGTTTACTGTATCCCTTGGACCTTCTCATCGACCATGAAACACAAAAATTTCATCGGGATTGAATACAAAAGGGACAATGCTGACTTAAGTACGAGAAGAGTGAATATCCTAAGAGTTTGTGGCATGAGCGGCTCCTGGGAGACCAGTATTAGATTCCGATGCACCAGTGCAGGATTGCTGTATCCCTTGGACCTTCACATTTACCATTAAACACAGATACTGATTCGGAATTGAATTAAAAGAGGAAATTGCCAACTTAAGTACAAGAAGAGTGATCTTCTAAGCGTTTGTGGTTTGAGCGGCCCCTGGGGGACCAGTATTAGATTCCGATGTACGAGTACAGGTCTACTGTATCCCATGGAACTTCTTAATGACCATGAAACACAGATATTGCATCGGGATTGAATAAAAAAGGACAATGCCGACTTAAGTACAAGAAGAGTGAATCTTCTAAGAATTCGTACTTCTAGCGACTCCTGAGAGACCAGTATTAGATTCTGATGCACCAGTGCAGGTTTACTCTATCCCTTGGACATTCTCATTGCCCATGAAACACAGTTATCGGAATGGGATAGAATACAAAAGGCACAATGCCGACTTAAGTACAAAAAGGGTGAATCTTCTAAGAGTTCGTGCTTTGAGCGACTCCTGGAAGACCAGTATTAGATTTCGATGCACCAGTGCAGGTTTACTGTATCTAATGGACCTTCACACTGACCGTGAAACACAGGTACCGCAATGGGATAGAATACAAAAGGCACAATGCAGACTTAAGTACAAGAAGAGTAAATCTTCTAAGAGATCGTGCTTTGAGCGGATCCTGTGAGATCAGTATTAGATTCCGATGCGCCAGTGCAGGTGTACTGTATCCCTTGGACCTTCCCATTGACCATGAAGCACAGATATTGCATCGAGATTGAATACAAAAGGGACAATGCCGACATGAGTACAAGAAGAGAGAATCTTCTTAGAGTTCGTTCCTTAAGCAAATCCTGGGAGACCAGTATTAGATTCCGATGCACCAGTGCAGGATTAGTGAATCCCTTGGACCTTCACATTGACCATGAAACAGAGAACTTGCATCGGGATTCAATACAAAAGGGACAACGGCGACTTAAGGATAAGATGAGTGAATCTACTAAGAGTTTGTGCCTTGAGCGGCTTCTGGGAGACAAGTATTAGATTCCGGTGCACCAATGCAGGTTTACTATAACCCTTGGACCTTCACATTGACCATGAAACACAGAAATTGCATCGGGATTGAATACAATAGGGACAAAGCCAACATAAGTACTAGAAGAGTGAATTTTCTAGGAGTTTGGAATTGAACGGCTCCTGGGAGACCAGTATTGGATTCCGATGCACCAGTGCAGGATTACTGTATCCCTTGGACCTACACATTCTCCATTAAACACAGGTATTGCTTCGGAACTGAATTAAAAGGGGACGATGCCGACTTAGGTACAAGAAGAGTGAATCTTCTAAGCGTTTGCGGTTTGAGCGACTCCTGGAAGACCAGTATTAGATTTCGATGCACCAGTGCAGGTTTACTGTATCCATTGGACCTTCACATTGACCATGAAACACAGATATCGTAATGGGATAGAATACAAAAGGCACAATGGCGACTTAAGTACAGGAGGAGTAAATCTTCTAAGAGATCTTGTTTTGAGCGGATCCTGTGAGACCAGTATTAGATTCTGATGCGCCAGTGCAGGTTTACTGTATCCCTTGGACCTTCCCATTGACCATGAAACACAGATATTGCATCGGGATTGAATTCAAAACGGACAATGCCGACTTCAGTACGAGAAGAGTGAAACTTCTAAGAGTTTGTGCTTTGAGTGGCTCCTGGGAGGGCAGTATTATATTCCGATGCACCAGTGCAGGTTTACTGTATCCCTTGGCCTTTAACATTGACCATGAAACACAGAAATTATATCAGGATTGAATACAAATGGACAATGCCGGCTTAAGTACAAGAAGAGATAACGTTCTAAGAGTTTGTGCTTTGGGCGGCTCCTGGGACCCCAGTATTAGATTCCGAAGCACCGGTGCAGGTTTACTGTATCCCTTGGACCTTCTAATTGACCAAGAAACACAAAAATTTCATCGGGATTGAATACAAAAGGGACAATGCTGACTTAAGTACGAGAAGAGTGAATCTTCTAAGAGTTTGTGGCATGAGCGGCTCCTGGGAGACCGGTATTAGATTCCGATGCACCAGTGCAGGTTTTCTGTATCCCTTGTTCCTTCACATTGACCATGAAACACAGAAAATGCATCGGGATTCAATACAAAAGGGACAACGCCGACTTAAGTACAAGATGAGTGAATCTACTAAGTGTTTGTGCCTTGAGCGGCTTCTGGGAGACCAGTATTAGATTCTGATGCACCAGTGCAGGATTACTTTATCCCTTGGACCTTCACATTCACCATGAAAGACAGAAATTGCATCGGCATTGAATGCAAAACGGACAATGCCGACTTAAGTACAAGAAGAGTGAATCTTCTAACAATTCGAACTTAGAGCGACTCCTGGGAGACCAGTATTAGATTCTGATGCACCAGTGCAAGTTTACTCTATCCCTTGGACATTCCCATTGACCATGAAACACAGATATCGCAATGGGATAGAATACAAAAGGCACAATGCCGACTTAAGTACAACAAGAGAAAATCTTCTAAGAGATCGTGTTTGAGCGGCTCCTGTGAGACCAGTATTAGATTCCGATGCGCCAGTGCAGGTTTAATGTATCCCTCGGACCTTCCCATTGACCGTGAAACAAAGATATTGCATCGAGATTGAATACAAAAGGGACAATGCCGATATCAGTACAAGATGAGCGAATCTTCTAAGAGTTCGTGCCTTAAGCGAATCCTGGGAGACCAGTATTAGATTCCGATGCGGCAGTGCAGGTTTACTGTATCGCTTGGACCTTCACATTGACCATGAAACACAGAAATTGCATCGGGATTGAATACAATAGGGACAATGCCAACATAAGTACTAGAAGAGTGAATCTTCTAAGAGTATGTGAATTGAGCGGCTCTAGGGAGACCAGTATTAGATTCCAATGCACCAGTGCAGGTTTACTGAATTCCTTGGACCCTCACATTGACCATGAAACACAGAAATCGCAACGGGATAGAAAACAAAAGGCACAATGCCGATTTAAGTGCAAGAAGTGTTAATCTTCTAAGAGTTCGTGCCTTGAGTGGCTCCTGGGAGACAAGTATTAGATACCAATATACCAGTGCCGGTTCACTGTATCTCTTGGACCATGACATTCACCATTAAAAATAGAAATTGCATCGGCATTGAATTGAAAAAGGGACAATGCCGACTTAAGTACAAGAAGAGTGAATCTTCTAAGAGGTTGTGCTTTGAGCGGCTAATGGGTGACCAGTATTAGATTCCGATGCACCAGTACAGGTTTACTGTATCAGTAGGACCTTCACAATGACCATGAAACACAGAAATTGCATCGGGATTGAATAAAAAAGGGGAATGCCGACTAAAATACAGGAAGAGTAAATCTTCTAAGAGATGGTGCTTTGAGCGGCTCCTGTGAGAACAGTATTAGATTTCGATGCACCAGTGCAGGTTTACTGTGTCCATTGGACCTTCACATAGACCATGATACACAGAAATTGCATCGGGATTGAATAGAAAAGGACAATGCTTACTTATGTAGAAGAAGAGTGAATCTTCTAAGAGTTTGTGGTTTGAGCGGCTCCTGGGAGACCAGTATTTGATTCCGATGCACCAGAGCTGGTTTACTGTATCACTTGGACTTTCACATTGACCATGAAACACAAAAATTGCATCGAGATTGAATACAAAACGGAGAATGCCGACTTAAGTACAAGAAAAGTGAATCTTCTAAGAGTTTGTAGTTTGAGCGGCTCCTGGGAGACCAGTATTAGATTCCGATGCACCATTGCAGGTGTACTGTATCCCTAGGACCTTCACACTGACCACGATACACAGAAATTGCTTCGGCATTGAATACAAAAGGGACTTTGCCGACTTAAGTACAAGAAGAGTGAATCTTCTAAGAGTTTGTGATTTGAGCGGCTCCTGGGAGACCAGTATTAGTTTCCGATGCACCAGTGCAGGTTTATTGTATCCCTTGGAACGTCACATTGACGGTGAAACACAGAAATTGCATCGGCATTGAAAACGAAAGGGACAATGCCGACTGAAGTACAAGAAGAGTGTATCTTCTAAGAGTTTGTGGAATGAGCGGCTCCTCGGAGACCAGTATTAGCTTCCGATGCACCAGTGCAGGTTTACTGTATGCCTTGGACCTTCACATTGACCGAGAAACACAGCTATCGCCACGGGATAGAATACAAATGGACAATGCCGACTTAAGTACAAGAAGAGAAAATCTTCTAAGAAATCGTGTTTTGAGCAGATCCTGTGAGACCAGAATTAGATTCCGATGCGCCAGTGCAGGTATATTGTATCCCTAGGACCTTCCCATTGACCATGAAACACAGATATTGCATCGAGATTGAATAAAAAAGAGACAATGCCGACTTCAGAACAAGAAGAGTGAATCTTCTAAGAATTCGTGCCTTAAGCGAATCCTGGGAGACCAGTAATAGATTCC
The DNA here is from genome assembly GCF_021461385.2 of Schistocerca piceifrons. Classification (NCBI taxonomy): domain Eukaryota; kingdom Metazoa; phylum Arthropoda; class Insecta; order Orthoptera; family Acrididae; genus Schistocerca; species Schistocerca piceifrons. Next base: position 50,544 of record NW_025727278.1, on the reverse strand, counting down.
GATGCACCAGTGCTGGCTTACTGTATCCCTTGGACCTTCACATTGACCATGAAAAACAGAAATTGCATCGGGATTGAATACAAAAGGGACAATGCTTACTTAAGTACAAGAAGGGTGAAACTTCCAAGAGTTTGTGGTTTGAGTAGCTCCTGGGAGACCAGTATTAGATTCCGATGCACCAGTGCTGGCTTACTGTAGAACTTGGACCTTCACATTGACCATGAAACACAGAAATTGCATCGGGATTGAATACAAAAGGGACAATGCTTAAGTAAGTACAAGAAGAGTGAATCTTCCAAGAGTTTGTGGTTTGAGTGGGTCCTGGGAGACCAGTATTAGATTCCGATGCACCAGTGCTGGCTTACTGTATCCCTTGGACCTTCACATTGACCATGAAACACAGTAATTGCATCGGGATTGAATACAATAGGGACAATGCCAACATAAGTACTCGAAGAGTCAATCTTCTAAGAGTTTGTGAATTGAGCGGCTCCTGGGAGACCAGTATTAGATTCCGATACACCAGTGCAGGTTTACTGTATCCCTTGGACCTTCACATTGACCATGAAACACAGATTTTGCATCGGCAATGAATGAAAAGGGACAATGCCGACTTAAGTACAAAAAGAGTGAAACTTCTAAGAGTTTGTGGTTTGAGCGGCTCCTGAGAGACCAGTATTAGATTCCGATGCACCAGTGCAGGTGTAATGTATCCCTAGGACCTTCACATTGACCACGAAACACAGAAATTGCTTCGGCATTGAATACAAAATGGACAATGCTTACTTAAGTACAAGAAGAGTGAATCTTCCAAGAGTTTGTGGTTTGAGTGGCTCCTGAGAGACCAGTATTAGATTCCGATGCACCAGTGCTGGCTTACTGCATCCCTTCGACCTTCACATTAAGCTTGAAACAGAAAAATTGCATCGGGATTGAATACAATAGGGACAATGCCAACATAAGTACTAGAAGAGTGAATCTTCTAAGAGTTAGAGAATTGAGCGGCTCCTAGGAAACCAGTATTAGATTCCGATGCATCAGTGCTGGTTTACTGTATCTCTTGCACCTTCACATTGCACATGAAACACAGAAATTGCAACGGGATAGAAAACAAAAAGCATAATGCCGATTTAAGTACAGGAAGTGTTAATCTTCTAAGTGTTTGTGCTTTGAGTGGCTCCTGGGAGACAAGTATTAGATACCGATATACCAGTGGCGGTTCACTGTATCCCTTGGACCTTCACATTCACCATTAAACATAGAAACTGCATCGGAATTGAATGGAAAAAGGGACAGTGCCGACTTAAGTACAAGAAGAGTAAATCTTCTAAGAGGTTGTGGTTTGAGCGGCTCCTGGGAGACCAGTATTAGATTCCATTCCACCAGTGCAGGGTTACTGTATAAGTAGGACCTTCACATTGACCATGAAACACAGAAATTCCATTGGGATTGAATAAAAAAGGGGCAATGCCGACTCAAATACAGGAAGAGTGAATCTTCTAAGAATTTGAGGTTAGAGCGGCTCCTGGGAGGCCAGTATTAGATTCCGATGCACCAGTGCAGGTTTACTGTATCCCTTGGCCCTTAACAAAGAGCATGAAACACAGAAATTGCATCGGGATTGAATACAAATGGACAATGCCGACTTAAGTACAAGTAGAGTTAATCTTCTAAGAGTTTGTGGATTGAGCGGCTCCTCGGAGACCAGTATTAGCTTCCGATGCACCAGTGGACGTTTACTATATGCCTTGGACCTTCACATTGACCATGAAACACAGATATCGCAACGGGATAAAACACAAAAGGCAAAATCTCGACTTAAGTAGAAGAGAAATGAATCTTCTGAGAGTTCGTGATTTGAGCGGCTCCTGGTAGACCAGTATTAGTTGCCGATGCACTAGTGCAGGATTACTGCATCCCTTGGACCTTCACATTCACCATGAAACACAGAAATTGCATCGGCATTGAATGCAAATGGGACAATGCCGACTTAAGTACAAGAAGAGTGAATCTTCTAAGAGATAGTGGTTTTAGCGGCTCCTGGGAGACCAGTATTAGATTCCGATACACCGGTGCAGGTTTACTGTATCCCTTGGACCTTCACATTGACCATGAAATACAGAAATTTTTTCAGAATTGAATACAAAAGGGACAAAGCCGACTTAAGTACGAGAAGAGTGAAGCTTCTAAGAGTTAGTGGCATGAGCGGCTCCTGGGAGACCAGTATTAGATTCCGATGCGCCAGTGCAGGTTAACTGTATCCCTTGGACCTTCACATTCAAAATGAAACACAGAAATTGCATCGGCATTGAATGCAAAAGAGACAATGCCGACCTAAGTACAAGAGAAATGAATCTTCTAAGAGTTCGTGCTTTGAGCGACTCCTGGAAGACCAGTATTAGATTCCGATGCACCAGTGCAGGTTTACTGTATCCCTCGGACCGTCGCATTGACGGTGAAACACAAAAATTGCATCGGCATTGAAAACAAAAGGGACAATGCCGACTTAAGTACAAGAAGATTGTATCTTCTAAGAGTTTGTGGATTGAGCGGCTCTTCGGAGACCAGTATTAGCTTCCGATGCACCAGTGCAGGTTTACTGTATGCCTTGGACATTCACAATGACCATGTAACACAGATATCGCAACGGGATAGAATACAAAAGGCACAATGCTGACCTAAGTACAAGAGAAATGAATCTTCTAACAGTTCGTGCTTTGAGCGGCTCCTGGGAGACCAGTATTAGATTCCGATGCACCAGTGCAGGATTACTGTATCCCTTGGACCTTCACATTCACCATGAAACACAGAAATTTGCTTCGGCATAGAATGCATTAGGGACAATGCCGACCTAAGTACAATAGAAATGAATCTTCTAAGAGTTCGTGCTTGAGTGACTCTTGGAAGACCAGTATTAGATTTCGATGCACCAGTGTAGGTTTACTGTAACCATTGGACCTGCGCATTGACCATGAAACACAGATATCGCAATGGGATAGAATACAAAAGGCACAATGCCGACTTCAGTACAAGAAGGGTGAATCTTCTAAGAGTTCGTGCCTTAAGCGAATCCTGGGAGACCAGTTTTAGATTCCGATGCACCAGTGCAGGTTTACTGTACCCGTTGGAACTTCACATTGACCGTGGAACACATAAATTGAATCGGGATCGAATACAAAAGGGACAATGCTTACTTAAGTACAAGAAGAGTGAATCTTCTCAGAGTTTGTGGTTTGAACGGCTCCTTGGATACCAGTATTAGATTCCGATACACCAGTGCAGGTTTACTGTATCCCTTGGACCTTCACATTCACCATGAAACACAGAAATTTCATCGGGACTGAATACAAAAGGGACAATGCCGGCTTAAGTACAAGAAGAGTGTATCTTCCAAGAGTTTGTGGTTTGAGTGGCTCCTGGGAGGCCGGTATTAGATTCCGATGCACCAGTGCAGGTTTACTATATCCCTTGGACCTTCCCATTGACCATAAAACACAGAAATCGCATTGGAATTGAATACAAAAGTAACAATGCCGACTTAAATACAAGAAGAGTGAATCTTCTAAGAGTTTGTGGTTTGAGCGGCTCCTTGGAGATCAGTATTAGATTCCGATGCACCAGTGCAGGTTTTCTGCATCCATTGGACCTTCACATTGACCATGATACACAGAAATTGTATCGGGATAGAATGCAAAAGGGACAATGCCGACCTCAGTACGAGAAGAGTGAATCTTCTAAGAGTTTGTGCTTTGAGTGGCTCCTGGGAAGGCAGTATTAGATTCCGATGCACCAGTGCAGGTTAACTGTATCCCTTGGCCCTTAGCATTCACCATAAAACACAGAAATTTCATCGGGACTGAATACAAAAGGGACATTGCCGGCTTAAGTACAAGAAGAGTGAATCTTCCAAGAGTTTGTGGTTTGAGTGGCTCCTGAGAGACCAGTATTAGATTCCGATGCACCAGTGCTGGCTTACTGTATCCCTTGGACCTTCACATTGACCATGATACACAAAAATTGCATCGGGATTGAATACAAAACGGACAATGCCGACTTAAGTACAAGAAGAGTGAATCTTCTAAGAGTTTCTGGTTTGAGCGGCTCCTGGGAGATCAGAATTAGATTCCGATGCACCAGTGCAGGTTTTCTGTATCCGGTGGATCTTCACATTGACCATGAAACACAGAAATTGCATCGGGATTGAATACAATAGGGACAATGGCAACATAAGTACTAGAAGAGTGAATCTTCTAAAAGTTAGTGGATTGAGCGGCTCCTGGGAGACCAGTATTAGATTCCGATGCACCAGTGCTGGTTTACTGTATCCCTTGGACCTTCACATTGACCATGAAACATTGAAATCGCAACGGGATAGAAAACAAAAGGCACAAGCCGATTTAAGTACAAGAAGTGTTAATCTTCTAAGAGTTTGTGCTTCGAGTGCCCCTGGGAGACAAGTATTAGATACCGATATACCAGTGCCGGTTCACTGTATCCCTTGGACCTTCACATTCACCATTAGACATAGAAATTGCATCGGCATTTAATGGAAAATGGGACAGTGCCGACTTAAGTACAAGAATAGTGTATATTCAAGAGGTTGCGCTTTGAGCCGTTCCTGGGAGACCAGTATTAGATTCCGATGCACCAGTGCAAGTTTACTGTATCCGTTGGACCTTCACATTAACCATTAAACACAGAAATTGCATTGGGATTGAATAAAAAAGGGCAATGCCGACTCAAATACAGGAAGAGTGAATCGTCTAAGAATTTGAGGTTAGAGCGGCTCCTGGGAGGCCAGTATTAGACTCCGATGCACCAGTGCAGGTTTACTTAATGCCTCGGACCTTCCCATTGATCGTGAAACACAGAAATCGCATTGGGATTGAATACAAAAGTGACAATGCCGACTTAAGTACGAAAAGAGTGAATCTTCTAAGAGTTAGTGGCATGAGCGGCCACTGGGAGACCAGTATTAGATTCCGATGCGCCAGTACAGGTTTACTGTATCCCTTGGACCGTCACATTGACGGTGAAACACAGAAATCGCATTGGGATTGAATACAAAAGTGACAATGCCGACTTAAGTACAAGAAGAGTGAATCTTCTAAGAGTTTGTGGTTTTAGCGGCTCCTTGGAGACCAGTATTAGATTCCGATGCGCCAGTGCAGGTTTACTGTATCCCTTGGACCTTCACTTTGACCTTGATACACGGAAATTGTATCGGGATTGAATGCAAAAGGGACGATGCTGACTTAAGTACGAGAAGAGTGACTCTTCTAAGAGTTTGTGCCATGAGTGGCTCTTGGGAGGGCAGTATTAGATTCCGATGCACCAGTGCAGGTTTACTGTATCCCTTGGCCCTTAACAAAGACCATGAAACACAGAAATTCCATCGGGAGTGAATACAAATGGACAATGCCGACTTAAGTACAAGAAGAGTTAATCTTCTAAGAGTTTGTGATTTGGGCGGCTCCTGGGAGAACCAGTATTAGATTCCGATACACCCGTGCAGGTTTACTGTATCCCTTGGTCCTTCACATTGACCATGAAACACAGAAATTCCATCGGGATTGAATACAATAGGGACAATGCCGACTTAAATACGAGAAGAGTGAAACTTCTAAGAGTTCGTGGCATGAGCGGCTCCTGATAGACCAGTAGTAGATTCCGATGCACCAGTGCAGGTTTACTGTATCCCTAGGACCTTCACATTGACCATGGAACACAGAAATAGCATCAGGATTGAATTCATAAGTGACAATGCCGACATAAGGACAAGAAGAGTTAATCTACTAAGAGTATGTGCTTTGAGCGGCTCCTGGGAGGGCAGTATTAGATCCGATGCACCAGTGCAGGTTTACTGTATCCCTTGGAACTTCACATTGACCATGAAACACAGAAATCGCAACGGGATAGAATACAAAAATCACATTGCCGACTTAAATACAAGAAGAGTGAATCTTCTATGAGTTCGTTTTTTGACCGGCTCTTGGGAGACCAGTATTAGATTCCGATACACCAGTCCAGGTTTACTGTATCCCTTGGACCGTCACATTGACGGTGAAACACAGAAATCGCATTGGGATTGAATACAAAAGTGACAATGCCGACTTAAGTACAAGAAGAGTGAATCTTCTAAGAGTTTGTGGTTTTAGCGGCTCCTTGGAGACCAGTATTAGATTCCGATGCGCCAGTGCAGGTTTACTGTATCCCTTGGACCTTCACTTTGACCTTGATACACGGAAATTGTATCGGGATTGAATGCAAAAGGGACAATGCTGACTTAAGTACGAGAAGAGTGAATCTTCTAAGAGTTTGTGCCATGAGTGGCTCTTGGGAGGGCAGTATTAGATTCCGATGCACCAGTGCAGGTTAACTGTATCCCTCGGACCGTCACATTGACGGTGAAACACAAAAATTGCATCGGCATTGAAAACAAAAGGGACAATGCCGACTTAAGTACAAGAAGATTGTATCTTCTAAGAGTTTGTGGATTGAGCGGCTCTTCGGAGACCAGTATTAGCTTCCGATGCACCAGTGCAGGTTTACTGTATGCCTTGGACATTCACAATGACCATGAAACACAGATATCGCAATGGGATAGAATACAAAAGGCACAATGCCGACTTAAGTATAAGAGGAGTAAATCTTCTAAGAGATCGTGTTTTGAGCGGATCCTGTGAGACCAGTATTAGATTCCGATGCGCCAGTGCAGGTTTACTGTATCGCTTGGACCTTCCCATTGACCATGAAACACAGATATTGCATCGAGATTGAATACAAAAGGGACAATGCCGGCATCAGTACAAGAAGGGTGAATCTTCTAAGAGTTCGTGCCTTAAGCGAATCCTGGGAGACCAGTTTTAGATTCCGATGCACCAGTGCAGGTTTACTGTACCCGTTGGAACTTCACATTGAGCATGAAACACATAAATTGAATCGGGATCGAATACAAAAGGGACAATGCTTACTTAAGTACAAGAAGAGTGAATCTTCTCAGAGTTTGTGGTTTGAACGGCTCCTTGGATACCAGTATTAGATTCCGATACACCAGTGCAGGTTTACTGTATCCCTTGGACCTTCACATTCACGATGAAACACAGAAATTTCATCGGGACTGAATACAAATGGGACAATGCCGGCTTAAGTACAAGAAGAGTGAATCTTCCAAGAGTTTGTGGTTTGAGTGGCTCCTGGGAGGCCGGTATTAGATTCCGATGCACCAGTGCAGGTTTACTATATCCCTTGGACCTTCCCATTGACCATAAAACACAGAAATCGCATTGGAATTGAATACAAAAGTAACAATGCCGACTTAAATACAAGAAGAGTGAATCTTCTAAGAGTTTGTGGTTTGAGCGGCCCCTTGGAGACCAGTATTAGATTCCGATGCACCAGTGCAGGTTTTGTGCATCCATTGGACCTTCACATTGACCATGATACACAGAAATTGTATCGGGATAGAATGCAAAAGGGACAATGCCGACCTAAGTACGAGAAGAGTGAATCTTCTAAGAGTTTGTGCTTTGAGTGGCTCCTGGGAAGGCAGTATTAGATTCCGATGCACCAGTGCAGGTTAACTGTATCCCTTGGCCCTTAGCATTCACCATGAAACACAGAAATTTCATCGGGACTGAATACAAAATGGACATTGCCAGCTTAGGTACAAGAAGAGTGAATCTTCCAAGAGTTTGTGGTTTGAGTGGCTCCTGAGAGACCAGTATTAGATTCCGATGCACCAGTGCTGGCTTACTGTATCCCTTGGACCTTCACATTGACCATGATACACAAAAATTGTATCGGGATTGAATACAAAACGGACAATGCCGACTTAAGTACAAGAAGAGTGAATCTTCTAAGAGTTTCTGGTTTGAGCGGCTCCTGGGAGATCAGTATTATATTCCGATGCACCAGTGCAGGTTTTCTGTATCCTGTGGATCTTCACATTGACCATGATACACAGAAAATGCATCGGGATTGAATACAATAGGGACAATATCGACATAAGTACTAGAAGAGTGAATCTTCTAAGAGTTTGTGGATTGAGCGGCTCCAGGGAGACCAGTATTACATTCCGATGCACCAGTGCTGGTTTACTGTATCCCTTGGACCTTCACATTGACCATGAAACATTGAAATCGCAACGGGATAGAAAACAAAAGGCACAAAGCCGATTTAAGTACAAGAAGTGTTAATCTTCTAAGAGTTCGTGCTTCGAGTGGCCCCTGGAAGACAAGTATTAGATACCGATATACCAGTGCCGGTTCACTGTATCCCTTGGACCTTCACATTCACCATTAAACATTGAAATTGCATCGGCATTGAATGGAAAATGGGACAGTGCCGACTTAAGTACAAGAATAGTGTATCTTCTAAGAGGTTGTGCTTTGAGCCGTTCCTGCGAGAGCAGTATTAGAATCCGATGCACCAGTGCAGGTTTACTGTATCCCTTGGACCTTCACATTAACCATGAAACACAGAAATTGCATTGTGATTGAATAAAAAATGGGCAATGCCGACTCAAATACAGGAAGAGTGAATCGTCTAAGAAATTGAGGTTAGCGCGGCTCCTGGGAGGGCAGTATTAGACTCTGATGCACCAGTGCAGGTTTACTATATCCCTCGGACCTTCCCATTGATCGTGAAACACAGAAATCGCAATGGGATTGAATACAAAAGTGACAATGAAGACTTAAGTACGAAAAGAGTGAATCTTCTAAGAGTTAGTGGCATGAGCGGCTCCTGGGAGACCAGTATTAGATTCCGATGCGCCAGTACAAGTTTACTGTATCCCTTGGACCTTCACATTGACCATGATACACAGAAATTGCATCGGGATTGATTGCAAAAGGGACAATGCCGACTTAAGTACGAGAAGAGTGAATCTTCTAAGAGTTTGTGCCATGAGTGGCTCCTAGGAGGGCAGTATTAGATTCCGATGCACCAGTGCAGGTTAACTGTATCCCTTGGCCCATAGCATTCACCATGAAACACAGAAATTTCATCGGGCCTGAATACAAAAGGGACATTGCCGGCTTAAGTACAAGAAGAGTGAATCTTCCAAGAGTTTGTGGTTTGAGTGGCTCCTGAGAGACCAGTATTAGATTCCGATGCACCAGTGCTGGCTTACTGTATCCCTTGGACCTTCACATTGACCATGATACACAAAAATTGTATCGGGATTGAATACAAAACGGACAATGCCGACCTAAGTACAAGAAGAGTGAATCTTCTAAGAGTTTCTGGTTTGAGTGGCTCCTGGGAGGGCAGTATTAGATTCCGATGCACCAGTTCAGGTTTACTGTATCCCTTGGCCCTTAACAAAGACCATGAAACACAAAAATTCCATCGGGAGTGAATACAAATGGACAATGCCGACTTAAGTACAAGAAGAGTTAATCTTCCAAGTGTTTGTGCTTTGGGCGGCACCTGGGAGAACCAGCATTAGATTCTGATGCACCCGTGCAGGTTTACTGTCCTTCACATTGACCATGAAACACAGAAATTTCATCGGGATTGAATACAAAAGGGACAATGCCGACTTAAGTACGAGAAGAGTGAATCTTCTAAGAGTTTGCGGCATGAGCGGCTCCTGATAGACCAGTATTAGAATCCGATACACCAGTGCAGGTTTACTGTATCCCTAGGACCTTCACATTGACCATGGAACACAGAAATAGCATCGGGATTGAATTCATAAGTGACAATGCCGACATAAGGACAAGAAGAGTGAATCTACTAAGAGTATGTGCTTTGCGGTCTTCCTGGAAGAGCAGTATTAGATTCCGATGCCCCAATGCAGGTTTACTGTATCCCTTGGACCTTCACATTCACCATGAAACACAGAAATTGCATCGGCATTGAATGCAAAAGGGACAATGCCGACCTAAGTACAAGAGAAATGAATCTTCTAAGAGTTCGTGCTCTGAGCGACTCCTGAAAGACCAGTATTAGATTCCGATGCACCAGTGCAGGTTTACTGTATCCCTTGGACCGTCACATTGACGGTGAAACACAGAAATTGCATCGGCATTGAAAACAAAAGGGACAATGCCGATTTAAGTACGAGGAGACTGAATCCTCTAAGATTTTGTGGTTTGAGCAGCTCCTGGGAGACCACTATTAGATTCCGATGCGCCAGTGCAGGTTTACTGTATCCCTTGGACCTTCACATTGACCGTGATACACAGAAATTGCAACGGGATTGAATGCAAAACGGACAGCGCCGACTTAAGTACAAGAAGAGTGAATCTTCTAAGAGTTTGTGCTTTGAGTGGCTCCTGGGAGGGCAGTATTAGATTCCGATGCACCAGTGCAGGTTAACTGTATCCCTTGGCCCTTCACATTGACCATGAAACAGAGAAATTGCATCGGGATTGAATACAAATGGACAATGCCGACGTAAGTACAAGAAAAGTTAATCTTATAAGAGTATGTGGTTTTGGCGGCTCCTGCGAGACCAGTATTAGATTCCGATGCACCAATGCAGGTTTACTGTATCCCATGGACCTTCCCATTGACCATGAATCACAGAAATCGCATTGGGATTGAATAGAAAAGTGACAATGCCGACTTAAGTACAAGAAGAGTGAATCTTCTAAGAGTTTGAGGTTTGAGCGGCTCCTGGGAGACCAGTATTAGATTCCGATTTTCCAGTGCAGGTTTACTGTATCCCTTGGACCATCACATTCACCATGAAACACAGAAATTTCATCGGGACTGAATACAAAAGGGACAATGCCGACTTAAGTACAAGGAAAGTGAATCCTCTATGAGTTTGTGGTTTGAGCGCCTCCTGGGAGACCAGTATTAGATTCCGATGCGCCAGTGCAGGATTACTGTATCCCTTGGACCTTCACATTGACCATGATACACAGAAATTGCATCGGGATTGAATGCAAAACGGACAGCGCCGAATTAAGTACAAGAAGAGTGAATCTTCTAAGAGTTTGTGCTTTGCGTGGCTCCTGGGAGGGCAGTATTAGATTCCGATGCACCAGTGCAGGTTTACTGTATCCCTTGGACCGTCACATTGACGGTGAAACACAGAAATTGCATTGGCATTGAAAACAAAAGGGACAATGCCAACTTAGGTACAAGAAGAGTGTATCTTCTAAGAGTTTGTGGATTGAGCGGCTCCTCGGAGACCAGTATTAGCTTCCGATGCACCAGTGCAGGTTTACTGTATGCCTTGGACCTTCACATTGACCATGAAACACACATATCGCAACGGGATAGGATACAAAAGGCACAATGCCGACCTAAGTACAAGAGAAATGAATCTTCTAAGAGTTCGTGCTTTGAGGGCTCCAGGGAGACCAGTATTAGATTCCGATGCACCAGTGCAGGATTACTGTATGCCTTGGACCTTCGCATTCACCATGAAACACTGAAATAGCATCGGCATTGAATGCAAAAGGCACAATGCCGACCTAAGAACAAGAGAAATGAATCTTTCAAGAGTTTGTGGTTTGAGTGGCTCCTCGGAGACCAGTATTAGCTTCCGATGCACCAGTGCAGGTTTACTGTATCCCTTGGACCTTTACATTGACCATGAAACACAGAAATTGCATCGGGATTGAATACAATAGGGACAATGCCAACATAAGTACTAGAAGAGTGAATCTTAAAAGAGTTTGTGAACTGAGGGGCACCTGGGAGACCAGTATTAGATTCCCAACCAGCAGTGCAGGTTTACTGTATCAGTAGGACCTTCACATTGAGCGTGAAACAGAGAAATTGCATTTGGATTGAATAAAAAAGGGGCAATGCCGACTCAAATACAGGAAGAGTGAATCTTCTAAGAATTTGAGGTTAGAGCGGCTCCTGGGAGGCCGGTATTAGATTCCGATGCACCAGTGCAGGTTTACTATATCCCTTGGACCTTCCCATTGACCATAAAACACAGAAATGGCATTGGAATTGAATACAAAAGTAACAATGCCGACTTAAGTACAAGAAGAGTGAATCTTCTAAGAGTTTGTGGTATGAGCGGCTCCTTGGAGACCAGTATTAGATTCCGATGCACCAGTGCAGGTTTTCTGCATCCATTGGACCTTCACATTGACCATGATACACAGAAAGTGTATCGGGATAGAATGCAAAAGGGACAATGCCAACCTAAGTACGAGAAGGGTGAATCTTCTAAGAGTTTGTGCTTAGAGTGGCTCCTGGGAAGGCAGTATTAGATTCCGAGGCACCAGTGCAGGTTAACTGTATCCCTTGGCCCTTAACATTGACCATGATACACAGAAAATGCATCGGGATTGAATACAATAGGGACAATATCAACATAAGTACTAGAAGAGTGAATCTTCTAAGAGTTTGTGGATTGAGCGGCTCCTGGGAGACCAGTATTACATTCCGATGCACCAGTGCTGGTTTACTGTATCCCTTGGACCTTCACATTGACCATGAAACATTGAAATCGCAACGGGATAGAAAACAAAAGGCACAAAGCCGATTTAAGTACAAGAAGTGTTAATCTTCTAAGAGTTCGTGCTTCGAGTGGCCCCTGGAAGACAAGTATTAGATACCGATATACCAGTGCCGGTTCACTGTATCCCTTGGACCTTCACATTCACCATTAAATATTGAAATTGCATCGGCATTGAATGGAAAATGGGACAGTGCCGACTTAAGTACAAGAATAGTGTATCTTCTAAGAGGTTGTGCTTTGAGCCGTTCCTGCGAGAGCAGTATTAGAATCCGATGCACCAGTGCAGGTTTACTGTATCCCTTGGACCTTCACATTAACCATGAAACACAGAAATTGCATTGTGATTGAATAAAAAATGGGCAATGCCGACTCAAATACAGGAAGAGTGAATCGTCTAAGAAATTGAGGTTAGCGCGGCTCCTGGGAGGGCAGTATTAGACTCTGATGCACCAGTGCAGGTTTACTATATCCCTCGGACCTTCCCATTGATCGTGAAACACAGAAATCGCACTGGGATTGAATACAAAAGTGACAATGCCGACTTAAGTACGAAAAGAGTGAATCTTCTAAGAGTTAGTGGCATGAGCGGCTCCTGGGAGACCAGTATTAGATTCCGATGCGCCAGTACAAGTTTACTGTATCCCTTGGACCTTCACATTGACCATGATACACAGAAATTGCATCGGGATTGATTGCAAAAGGGACAATGCCGACTTAAGTACGAGAAGAGTGAATCTTCTAAGAGTTTGTGCCATGAGTGGCTCCTAGGAGGGCAGTATTAGATTCCGATGCACCAGTTCAGGTTTACTGTATCCCTTGGCCCTTAAAAAAGACCATGAAACACAGAAATTCCATCGGGAGTGAATACAAATGGACAATGCCGACTTAAGTACAAGAAGAGTTAATCTTCTAAGTGTTTGTGCTTTGGGCGGCACCTGGCAGAACCAGCATTAGATTCCGATGCACCCGTGCAGGTTTACTGTCCTTCACATTGACCATGAAACACAGAAATTTCATCGGGATTGAATACAAAAGGGACAATGCCGACTTAAGTACGAGAAGAGTGAATCTTCTAAGAGTTTGTGACATGAGCGGCACCTGATAGACCAGTATTAGATTCCGATACACCAATGCAGGTTTACTGTATCCCTAGGACCTTCACATTGACCATGAAACACAGAAATAGCATCGGGATTGAATTCATAAGTGACAATGCCGACATAAGGACAAGAAGAGTGAATCTACTAAGAGTATGTGCTTTGCGGTGCTCCTAGGAGAGCAGTATTACATTCCGGTGCAGCAGTGCAGGTTTACTGTATCCCTTGGAAATTCACATTGACCATGAAACACAGAAATCGCAACGGGATAGAATACAAAAATCACATTGCCGACTTAAGTACAAGAAGAGAGAATCTTCTAAGAGTTTGTGATTTGAGCGGCTCCTGGGAGACCAGTATTAGATTCCGATGCACCAGTGCAGGTTTACTGTATCCCTTGGACCTTCACATTGACCATGATACAGAGAAATTGCATCGGCATTGATTACAAAAGGGACAATGTTGACATAAGTACGATAAGAGTTAATCTTCTAAAAGTTTGTGTTTTGAGTGGCTCCTGGGAGGGCAGTATTAGGTTACGATGCACCAGTGCTGCATTACTGTATCCCTTGGACCTTCACATTCACCATGAAACACAGAAATTGCATCGGCATTGAATGCAAAAGGGACAATGCCGACCTAAGTACAAGAGAAATGAATCTTCTAAGAGTTCGTGCTCTGAGCGACTCCTGAAAGACCAGTATTAGATTCCGATGCACCAGTGCAGGTTTACTGTATCCCTTGGACCGTCACATTGACGGTGAAACACAGAAATTGCATCGGCATTGAAAACAAAAGGGACAATGCCGATTTAAGTACGAGGAGACTGAATCCTCTAAGAGTTTGTGGTTTGAGCAGCTCCTGGGAGACCACTATTAGATTCCGATGCGCCAGTGCAGGTTTACTGTATCCCTTGGAACTTCACATTGACCGTGATACACAGAAATTGCACCGGGATTGAATGCAAAATGGACAGCGCCGACTTAAGTACAAGAAGAGTGAATCTTCTAAGAGTTTGTGCTTTGAGTGGCTCCTGGGAGGGCAGTATTAGATTCCGATGCACCAGTGCAGGTTAACTGTATCCCTTGGACCTTCACATTGACCATGAAACAGAGAAATTGCATCGGGATTGATACAAATGGACAACGCCGACATAAGTACAAGAAAAGTTAATCTTATAAGAGTATGTGGTTTTGGCGGCTCCTGGGAGACCAGTATTAGATTCCGATGCACCAGTGCAGGTTTACTGTATCCCATGGACCTTCCCATTGACCATGAATCACAGAAATCGCATTGGGATTGAATAGAAAAGTGACAATGCCGACTTAAGTACAAGAAGAGTGAATCTTCTAAGAGTTTGTGGTTTGAGCGGCTCCTGGGAGACCAGTATTAGATTCCGATTTTCCTGTGCAGGTTTACTGTATCCCTTGGACCTTCACATTCACCATGAAACGCAGAAATTTCATCGGGACTGAATACAAAAGGGACAATGCCGACTTAAGTACAAGGAAAGTGAATCCTCTATGAGTTTGTGGTTTGAGCGGCTCCTGGGAGACCAGTATTAGACTCCGATGCGCCAGTGCAGGATTACTGTATCCCTTGGACCTTCACATTGACCATGATACACAGAAATTGCATCGGGATTGAATGCAAAACGGACAGCGCCGACTTAAGTACAAGAAGAGTGAATCTTCTAAGATTTTGTGCTTTGCGTGGCTCCTGGGAGGGCAGTATTAGATTCCGATGCACCAGTGCAGGTTAACTGTATCCCTTGGCCCTTCACATTGACCATGAAACAGAGAAATTGCATCGGGATTGAATACAAATGGACAATACCGACTTAAGATCAAGAAGAGTTAATTTTATAAGAATATGTGGTTTTGGCGGCTCCTGGGAGACCAGTTTTGGATTCCGATACACCATTGCACGTCTACTGTATCCCTTGGACCTTCACATTGACCATGAAACAATGAAATTGCATCGGGATTCAATACAAAAGGGACAACGCCGACTTAAGTACAAGATGAGTGAATCTACAAAGAGTTTGTGTCTTGAGCGGCTTCTGGGAGACAAGTATTAGATTCCGATGCAACAATGCAGGTTAACTGTAACCCTTGGACTTTCACATTGCCCATGAAACACAGAAATTGCATCGGGATTGAATACAAAAGTGACAATGCCGACTTAAGTACAACAAGAGTGAATCTTCTAAGAGTTTGTGATATCAGCGGCTCCCCGGAGACCGGTATTAGATTCCGATGCACCAGTGCAGGTTTACTGTATCCCTTGGACTTTCACATTGACCATGAAACACAGATATCGCAACGGGATAAAATACAAAAGGCACAATGTCGACTTATGTACAAGAGGAATTAATCTTCTAAGAGTTCGTAATTTGAGCGGCTCCTGGGAGACAAGTATTAGATTCCGATGCACCAGTGCAGGATTGCTGTATCCCTAGGACCTTCACATTCACCATTAACGCAGATATTGCTTCGGGATTGAATTAAAAGAGGAAATTGCCGACTTAGGTACAAGAAGAGTGAATCTTCTAAGTGTTTGTGGTTTGAGCGGCCCCTGGGGGACCAGTATTAGATTCCGATGCACCAGCGCAGGTTTACTGTATCCCATGGAACTCCCCAATGACCATGAAACGCAGATATTGCATCGGGATTGAATAAAAAGGGACAATGCCGACTTAAGTACAAAAAGAGTGAATCTTCTAAGAGTTCGTGTTTTGAGCGACTCCTGGAAGACCAGTATTAGATTTGGATGCACCAGTGCAGGTTTACTGTATCCAATGGACCTTCACATTGACCATGAAACACAGATATCGCAATGGGATAGACTACAAAAGGGACAATCCCGACTTAAGTACAAGAAGAGTAAATCTTCTAAGAGATCGTGTTTTGAGCGGATCCGGTGAGACCAGTATTAGATTCCGATGCGCCAGCGCAGGTTTACTGTATCCCTTGGACCTTCCCATTGACCATGAAACACAGATATTGCTTCGAGATTGAATACAAAAGGGACAATGCCGACTTCAGTACTAGAAGAGTGAATCTTCTAAGAGTTCGTTCCTTAAGCAAATCCTGGGAGAACAGTATTAGATTCCGAGGCACCGGTGCAGGTTTTCTGTATCCCTTGGACCTTCACATTGACCATGAAACACAGAAATTGCATCGGGATTGAATACAATAGGGACAATGCCAACAGAAGTACTAGAAGAGTTAATCTTCTAAGAGTTTGTGGTTTGAGCGGCTCCTGGGAGACCAGTATTAGATTCCGATTCTCCAGTGCATGTTCACTGTATCCCTTGGACCTTAACATTCACCATGAAACACAGAAATTTCATAGGGACTGAATACAAAAGCGACAATACCGACTTAAGTACAAGGAGAGTGATTCCTCTAAGAGTTTGTGGTTTGAGCGGCTCCTGGGAGACCAGTATTAGATTCCGATGCGCCAGTGGAGGTTTACTGTATCCCTTGGACCTTCACATTGACCATGATACACAGAAATTGCATCGGGATTGAATGCAAAACGGACAATGCCGACTTAAGTACAAGAAGAGTGAATCTTCTAAGATTTTGTGCTTTGAGTGGCTCCTGGGAGGCCAGTATTAGATACCGATGCACCAGTGCAGGTTTACTGTATCCCTTGGACCTTCACATTGACCATGATACACAGAAATTGCATCGGGATTGAACGCAAAACGGACAATGCCGACTTAAGTACAAGAAGAGTGAATCTTCTAAGATTTTGTGCTTTGAGTGGCTCCTGGGAGGCCAGTATTAGATACCGATGCACCAGTGCAGGTTAACTGTATCCCTTGGCCCTTAACATTGACCATGAAACACAGAAATTGCATCGGGATTGAATACAAATGGACGATGCCGACTTAAGTACAAGCAGAGTGAATCTACTAAGAGTATGTGCTTTGAGCGGCTCCTGGGAGACCATTATTAGATTCCGATGGACCAGTGCAGGTTTCTGTATCCCATGGACCTTCACATTGACCATGAAACACAGAAATTGCATCGGGATTGAATACAAAATGGACAATGCCGACTTAAGCACAAGAAGAGTGAATTTTCTAAGTGTATGTGGTTTGAGCGGCTACTGGGAGACCGGTTTTGGATTCCGATACACCATTGCAGATTGACTGTATCCCTTTGACCTTCAAATTGGCCATGAAACACAGAAATTGCATCGGGATTCAATACAAAAGGGACAACGCCGACTTATGTACAGGATGAGTGAATCTACTAAGAGTTTGTGCCTTGAGCGGCTTCTGGGAGACAAGTATTAGATTCCGATGCACCAATGCAGGTTTACTGTAACCCTTGGACTTTCACATTGACCATGAAACACAGAAATTGCATCGGGACTGAATACAAAAGGGACAATGCTTACTTAAGTACAAGAAGAATGAATCTTCCAAGGATTTGTGATTTGAGTGGCTCCTGGGATACCAGAATTAGATTCCGATGCGCCAGTGCAGGTTTACTCTATCCCTTGGACCTTCCCATTGACCGTGAAACACAGATATTGCATCGAGATTGAATACAAAAGGGACAATGCCGACTTAAGTACAAGAAGAGTGAATGTTCTAAGATTTTGTGCTTTGAGTGGTTCCTGGGAGGCCAGTATTAGATTCCGATGCACCAGTGCAGGATTGCTGTATCCCTTGGACCTTCACATTCAACATTAAACAGAGATATTGCTTCGGGATTGAATTAAAAGAGGACATTGCCGACTTAAGTACAAGAAGAGTGAATCTTCTACGCGTTTGTGGTTTGAGCGGCCCCTGGGGGACCAGTATTAGATTCCAATGCGCCAGGGCAGGTTTGATGTATCCCATGGAACTTCCCAATGACCATGAAACATAGATATTGCATCGGGATTGAATAAAAAAGACAATGCCGACTTATGTGATACTTGTGAGAGTTCGTGCTTTCAGCGACTCCTGGAAGACCAGTATTAGATTTCGATGCACCAGTGCAGGTTTACTGTATCCATTATACCTTCACATTGACCATGTAACACAGATATCGCAATGGGATAGAATACAAAAGGCACAATGCCGACTTAAGTACAAGAAGAGTAAATCTTCTAGGAGTTCGTGCTTTGAGCGGATCCTGTGAGACCAGTATTAGATTCCGATGCGCCAGTGCAGGTTTACTGGATACCTTGGACTTTCCCATTGTCCATGAAACACAGCTATTGCATCGAGATTGAATACAAAAGGGACAATGCCGACTTCAGTACAAGAAGAGTGATTCTTCTAAGAGTTCGTTCCTTAAGCAAATCCTGGGAGACCAGTATTAGATTCCGATGCACCAATGCAGGTTTACTGTATGCCTTGGACCTTCATATTGACCATGAAACACAGATATCGCAACGGGATGTCATACAAAAGGCACAATGCCGACTTAAGTACAAGATGAATTAATCTTCTAAGAGTTCGTCTTTTGAGTGGCTCTATGGAGACCACTATTAGATTCCGATGCACCAGTGCAGGATTACTGTATCCGTTGGACCTTCACATTCACCATTAAACACAGATATTGCTTCGGGATTGAATAAAAAAGGATAATGCCGACTTAAGTACAAGAAGAGTGAATCTTCTAAGAATTCGTATTTCGTGCGACTCCTGGGAGAACAGTAGTAGATTCTGATGCACCAGTGCAGGTTTACTCTATCCCTTGGACATTCCCATTGCCCATGAAACACAAATATCGCAATGGGACAGAATACAGAAGGCACAATGCCGACTTAAGTACAAAAAGAGTGAATCTTCTAAGATTTCCTGGTTTGAGCGGCTACTGGAAGACCAGTATTACATTTCGATGCACCAGTGCAGGTTTACTGTATCCATTGGACCTTCACATTGACCATGAAACGCAGATATCGCAATGGGATAGAATACAAAAGGCAAAATGCCGACTTAAGTACAAGAAGAGTAAATGTTCTATGAGATCGTGTTTTGAGTGGATCCTGTGAGACCAGTATTGGATTCCGATGCGCCAGTGCAGGTTTACTGTATCCCTTGTACCAGCCCATTGATCATGAAACACAGATATTGCATCGAGACTGAATACAAAAGGGACAATGCCGACTTCAGTACAAGAAGAGTGAATCTTCTAAGAGCTCGTGCCTTAAGCGAATCCTGGGTGACCAGTATTAGATTCCGATGCACCAGTGGAGGTTTACTGTATCCCTTGGACCTTCACATTGACCATGAAACACAGAAATTGTATCGGGATTGAATGCAAAAGGGACAATGCCGACTTAAGTACGGGAAGAGTGAATCTTCAAAGAGTTTGTGCTTTGAGTGGCTCCTGGGAGACCAGTATTACATTGCGATGCACCAATGAACATTTACTGTATGCCTTCGACTTTCCCATTGACCATTAAACACAGATATTGCTTCGGGATTGAATTAAAAGTGGACAATGCCGACTTAAGTACAAGAAGAGTGAATCTTCTAATTGTTTGTGTTTTGAGCGGCCCCTGGGGGACCAGTATTAGATTCTGATGCACCAGAGCAGGTTTACTGTATCCCATGGACCTTCCCAATGACCATGAAACACAGATATTGCATCGAGATTGAATTAAAAAGGACAATGCCGACCTAAGTACAGGAAGAGTGAATCTTCTAGCAATTCGTACTTCGAGCGACTCCTGAAAGACCAGTATTAGATACTGATGCACCAGTGCAAGTTTACTCTATCCCTTGGACATTCGCATTGACCTTGAAATACAGATATCGCAATGGGATGGAATACAAAAGGCACAATGCTGACTTAAGTACAATAAGAGTGCATCTTCTAAGATTTCGTGTTTTGAGAGACTCCTGGAAGACCAGTATTAGATTTCGATGCACCAGTGCAGGTTTACTGAATCCATTGGACCTTCGCATTGACCATGAAACACAGATATCGCAATGGGAAAGAATAGAAAAGGCACAATGCCGACTTAAGTACAACAAGAGTAAATCTTCTAAGAGATCGTGCTTTGAGCGGCTCCTGTGAGACCAGTATTAGATTCTGATGCGCCAGTGCAGGTTTACTGTATCCCTTGGACCTTCCCATTGACCGTGAAACACAGATATTGCATCGAGATTGAAAACAAAAGGGACAATGCCGATTCATTACAAGAAGAGTGAGTCTTCTAAGAGTTCGTGCCTTAAGCGAATCGTGGGAGACCAGTATTAGATTCCGATGCACCTGTGCAGGTTTACTGTATCCCTTGGACCTTCACATTGACCATGAAACACAGAATTTGCATCGGGATTGAATACAAAAGGGACAATGCTGACTTACGAACAAGAAGAGTGAATCTTCCAAGAGTTTGTGGTTTGACCGGCTCCTGGGGGACCAGTATTAGATTCCGATGCACCAGTGAAGATTTACTGTATGCCTACGACTTTCTCATTGACCATTAAACACAGAAATTGCATCGGGATTGAATAAAAAAGGGGCAATGCCGACTAAAATACAGGATAAAATAAATCTTCAAAGAGATCGTGCTTTGAACGGCTCCTGTGAGACCAGTATTAGATTTCGATGCACCAGTGCAGGTTTACTGTATCCATTGGACCTTCACATTGACCATGAAACACAGAAATTGCATTGGGATTGAATACAAAAGGGACAATGCTTACTTAAGTACAAGAAGAGACAATCTTCCAAGAGTTTTTGGTTTGAGCGGCTCCTGGGAGACCAGTATTAGATTCCGATGCACCAGTGAAGATTTACTGTATGACTTCGACTTTCCCATTGACCATTAAACACAGAATTTGCATCGGGATTGAATACAAAAGGGACAATGCTGACTTACGAACAAGAAGAGTGAATCTTCCAAGAGTTTGTGGTTTGACCGGCTCCTGGGGGACCAGTATTAGATTCCGATGCACCAGTGAAGATTTACTGTATGCCTACGACTTTCTCATTGACCATTAAACACAGAAATTGCATCGGGATTGAATAAAAAAGGGGCAATGCCGACTAAAATACAGGATAAAATAAATCTTCAAAGAGATCGTGCTTTGAACGGCTCCTGTGAGACCAGTATTAGATTTCGATGCACCAGTGCAGGTTTACTGTATCCATTGGACCTTCACATTGACCATGAAACACAGAAATTGCATCGGGATTGAATACAAAAGGGACAATGCTGACTTAAGAACAAGAAGAGTGAATCTTCCAAGAGTTTGTGGTTTGACTGGCTCCTGGGGGACCAGTATTAGATTCCGATGCACCAGTGCTGGCTTACTGTATCCCTTTGACCTTCACATTGACCATGAAACACAAAAATTGCATCGAGATTGAGTACAAAACGGACAATGCCGACTTAAGTACAAGAAGAGTGAATTTTCTAAGAGTTTGTGGTTTGAGCGGCTCTTGGGAGACCAGTATTAGATTCCGATGCGGCAGTGCGGGTTTACCGTATCCCTTGGACCGTCACATTGACGGTGAAACACAGAAATTGCAACGGCATTGAAAACAAAAGGACAATGCCGACTTAAGTTCAAGAAGAGTGTATCTTCTAAGAGTTTGTGGATTGAGCGACTCCTCGGAGACCAGTATTAGCTTCCGATGCACCAGTGCAGGTTTACTGTATGCCTTGGACCTTCACATTGTCCATGAAACACAGAAATCGCAACGGGATAGAAAACAAAAGGCACAATACCGATTGAAGTACAAGAAGTGTTGATCTTCTAAGAGTTCGTGCTTTGAGTAGCTGCTGGGGGACAAGTATTAGATACTGATATACCAGTGCCGGTTCACTGTATACCTTGGACCTTCACATTCACCATTGAACATAGAAATTGAATCGGCATTGAATGGAAAAAGGGACAATGCCGACTTAAATACAAGAAGAGGAAATCTTCAAACAATAGTGGTTTCAGCGGCTCCTGGGAGACCAGTATTAGATTCTGATGCACCAGTGAAGATTCACTGTATGCCTTTGACTTTCCCATTGACCATTAAACACAGAAATTGCATCGGGATTGAATAAAAAAGTGGCAATGCCGACTAAAATACAGGAAGAGTAAATCTTCTAAGACATCGTGCTTTCAACGGCTCCAGTGAGACCAGTATTAGATTTCGATGCACCAGTGCAGGTTTACTGTATCCCTTGGACCTTCACATTGACCATGAAACACAGAAATCGCATTGGGATTGAATACAAAAGTGACTATGCCGACTTAAGTAGAAGAAGAGTGAATCTTCTAAGTTTTTGTGGTTTGAGCGGCCCCTGGGCGACCAGTATTAGATTGCGATGCACCAGTGAAGATTTACTGTATGCCGTCGACTTTCCCATTGACCATTAAACACAGATATTGCTTCGGGATTGAATTAAAAGTGGACAATGCCGACTTAAGTACAAGAAGAGTGAATCTTCTAAGCGTTTGTGTTTTGAGCGGCCCCTGAGGGAGCAGTATTGGATTCTGATGCACTAGTGCAGGTTTACTGTATCCCATGGACCTTCCCAATGACCATGAAACACAGATATTGCATCGGGATTGAATACAAAAGGGACTATGCCGACCTAAGTACAAGAAGAGTGAATCTTCTAAGAGTTCGTGGTTTAAGCGGATCCTGGGAGACCAGCATTAGATTCCGATACTTTAGTGCAAGTTTACTGTATCCCTTGGACCTTCATATTCACCATGAAACACAGAAATTGCTTCGGGACTGAATACAAAAGGGACAATGCCGACTTAAGTACAAGAAGAGTGGGTCTTCTAAGAGTCTGTGGTTTGAGCGGCTCCTGGGATACCAGTATTGGACTCCGATGCACCAGTGCAGGATTACTGTATCCCTTGGACCTTCACATTGTCCATGAAACACAGATATAGCAATGGGATAGAATAGAAAAGGCACAATGCCGACTTAAGTACAACAAGAGTAAATCTTCTAAGAGATCGTGCTTTGAGCGGCACCTGTGAGACCAGTATTAGATTCCGATGCAACAGTGCAGGTTTACTGTATCCCTTGGACCTTCCCATTGACCGTGAAACACAGATATTGCATCGAGATTGAATACAAAAGGGACAATGCCGATTCAGTACAAGAAGAGTGAGTCTTCTAAGAGTTCGTGCCTTAAGCGAATCCTGGGAGACCAGTATTAGATTCCGATGCACCAGTGCAGGTTTACTGTATCCCTTGGACCCTCACAATGACCATGAAACACAGAAATTGCAAAGGGATTGAATACAAAAGGACAATGCTTACCTAAGTACAAGAAGAGTGATTCTCCCATGAGTTTGTGGTTTGAGCGGCTCCTGGGGGACCAGTATTAGATTCCGATGCACCACTGCTGGCTTACTGTATCCCTTGGTCCTTCACATTGCCCATGAAAGACAAAAATTTCATCGGGATTGAGTACAAAACGGACAATGCCGACAGAAGTACGAGAAGAGTGAATCTTCTAAGAGTTCGTGCTTTGAGTGGCTCCTGGGAGACAAGTATTAAATACCGATATACCAGTGCCGGTTCATTGTATCCCTTGGACCTTCAAATTCACCATTTAACATAGAAATTGCATCGGCATTGAATGGAAATAGGGACAATGCCGACTTAAGTACAAGAGGAGTGAATATTCTAAGAGGTTGTGCTTTGAGCGGCTCCTGGGAGACCAGTATTAGATTCTGATACAACAGTGCTGGTTTACTGTATCCCTTGGACCTTCACATTCACCATGAAACACAGAAATTTCATCGGGACTGAATACAAAAGGGACAATGCCGGCTTGAGTACAAGGAGAGTGAATCGTCTAAGAGTTTGTGGTTTGAGCTGCTCCTCGGACCAGTATTAGATTCCAATGCGCCAGTGCACGTTTACTGTATCCCTTGGACCTTCACATTGACCATGATACACAGAAATTGTATCGGGATTGAATGCAAAAGGGACAATGCCGACTTAAGTACGAGAAGAGTTAATCTTCTAAGAGATTGTGCTTTGAGTGGCTCCTGGGAGGGCAGTATTAGATTCCGAAGCACCAGTGCAGGTTTACTGTATCCCTTGGACCTTCACATTGAGCATCAAACACAGAAACTGCATCGGCATTGAATGCAAAAGGGACAATGCCGACATAAGTAAAAGAAGAGTGAAACTTCTAAGAGTTTGTGGTTTGAGCGGCTCCTGGGAGACCAGTATTAGATTCCGATGCACCCGTGCAGGTGTACTGTATCCCTAGGAACTTCACATTGACCATGAAACACAGAAATTGCATTGGCATTGAACACAAAAGGGACAAAGCTGACTTAAGAACAAGTAGAGTGTATCTTCTAAGAGTTTGTGGATTGAGCGGGTCCTCGGAGATCAGTATTAACTTCCGATGCACTAGTGCAGGTTTACCCTATGCCTTGGACCTTCACATTGACCATGAAACACAGATATCGCAACGGGATAGAATACAAAAGGCACAATGCCGACTGAAGTACAAGAGAAATGAATCTTCTAAGAGTTCGTGCTTTGAACAGCTCCTGGGAGACCAGTATTAGATTCCGATTCACCAGTGCAGGATTACTGTATCCCTTGGACCTTCACATTCACCATGAAACACAGAAATTGCATCGGCATTGAATGCAAAAGGGACAATGCCGACTTAAGTACAAGAAGAGGGAATCATCAAAGAATAGTGGTTTGAGCGGCTCCTGCGAGACCAGTATTAGATTCTGATGCACCAGTGAAGATTTACTGTATGCCTTCGACTTTCCCATTGACCAATAAACACAGATATTGCATCGAGATTGAATACAAAAGGGACAATGCCGACTTCAGTACAAGAAGAGTGAATCTTCTAAGAGTTCGTGCCTTATGCGAATCCCGGGAGACCAGTATTAGATTCCGATGCACCAGTGCAGGTTTACTGTATCCCTTGGACCTTCACATTGACCATGAAACACAGAAATTGCATCGGGATTGAGTACAAAAGGGACAATGCTGACTTAAGTACAAGAAGAGTGAATCTTAGAAAAGAGTTTGTGGTTTGACTGGCTCCTGGGGGACCAGTATTAGATTCCGATGCACCAGTGCCGGCTTAATGTATCCCTTTGACCTTCACATTGACCATGAAACACAAAAATTGCATCGGGATTGAATACGAAACGGACAATGTCGACTTAAGTACAAGAAGAGTGAATTTTCTTAGAGTTTGTGGTTTGAGCGGCTCCTGGGAGACCAGTATTAGATTCCGATGCGGCAGTATAGGTTTACTGTATCCCTTGGACCGTCACATTGACGGTGAAACACAGAAATTGCATCGGCATTGAAAACAAAAGGACAATGCCGACTTAAGTTCAAGAAGAGTGTATCTTCTAAGAGTTTGTGGATTGAGCGGCTCCTCGGAGACCAGTATTAGCTTCCGATGCACCAGTGCAGGTTTACTGTATGCCTTGGACCTTCACATTGACCATAAAACACAGAAATCGCAACGGGATAGAAAACAAAAGGCACAATACCGATTTAAGTACAAGAAGTGTTAAGCTTCTAAGAGTTCGTGCTTAGAGTGGCTCCTGGGAGACAAGTATTAGATACTGATATAACAGTGCCGGTTCATTCTATCCCTTGGACCTTCACATTCACCACTGAACATGGAAATTGAATAGGCATCGAATGGAAAAAGGGACAATGCCGACTTAAATACAAGAAAAGGGAATCTTCTAAGAATAGTGGTTTGAGCGCCTCCTGGGAGACCAGTATTAGATTCCGATGCACCAGTGAAGATTTACTGTATGCCTTCGACTTTCCCATTGACCATTAAACACAGAAATTTCATCGGGATTGAATAAAAAAGGGGCAATGCCGACTGAAATACAGAAAGAGTAAATCTTCTAAGAGATCGTGCTTTGAACGGCTCCTGTGAGACCAGTATTAGATTTCGATGCACCAGTGCAGGTTTACTGTATCCATTGGACCTTCACATTGACCATGAAACACAGAAATTGCATTGGGATTGAATACAAAAGGGACAATGCTTACTTAAGTACAAGAAGAGAGAATCTTCCAAGAGTTTTTTGTTTGAGCGGCTCCTGGGAAACCAGTATTAGATTCCGATGCACCAGTGCTGGCTTAGTGTATCCCTTGGACCTTCACATTGACCTTGAAACACAAAATTTGCATCGAGATTGAATAAAAAACGGAGAATGCCGACTTAAGTACAAGAAGAGTGAATCTTCTAAGAGTTTGTGGTCGAGCGGCTCCTGGGAGACCAGTATTAGATTCCGATGCACCAGTGTAGGTTTACTGTATCCCTTGGACCTTCAAATTGACCATGAAACACAGAAATTGCATCGGGATTGAATACAATAGGGACAATGCCAACATAAGTAATAGAAAAGTGAATCTTCTTATAGTTTGTGAATTGAGCGGCTCCTGGGAGACCAGTATTAGATTCAGATGCACCAGTGCAGGTGTACTGTATCCTTCGGACCTTGACATTGACTACGAAACACAGAAATTGCTTCGGCATTGAATACAAAAGGGACATTGCCAACTTAAGTACAAGAAGAGTGAATCTTCTAAGAGTTTGTGATTTGAGCGGCTCCTGGGAGACCAGTATTAGATTCCGATGCTCCAGTGCAGGTTTATTGTATCCCTTGGACCGTCACATTGACGGTGAAACACAGAAATTGCATCGGCATTGAAAACAAAAGGACAATGCCGACTTAAGTTCAAGAAGAGTGTATCTTCTAAGAGTTTGTGGATTGAGCGGCTCCTCGGAGACCATAATTAGCTTCCGATGCACCAGTGCAGGTTTACTGTATCCCTTGGACCTTCACATTGACCATGAATCACAGATATCGCAACGGGATAGAATACAAAATGCACAATGCCGACCTAAGTACAAGAGAAATGAATCTTCTAAGAGTTCATGCTTTGAGCGGCTCCTGGGAGACCAGTATTAGATTCCAATGCACCAGTGCAGGATTACTGTATCCCTTGGACCTTCACATTCACCATGAAACACAGAAATTGCATCGGCATTGAATGCAAAATTGACAATGTCGACCTAAGTACAAGAGAAATGAATCTTCTAAGAGCTCGTGCTTTGAGCGACTCCTGGAAGACCAGTATTAGATTTCGATGCACCAGTGCAGGTTTACTGTATCCATTGGCCCTTCACATTGACCATGAAACACAGGTATCGTAATGGGATAGAATACAAAAGGCACAATGCTGACTTAAGTACAAGAAGAGTAAATCTTCTAAGAGATCGTGTTGTGAGCGGATCCTGTGAGACCAGTATTAAATTCCGATGCGCCAGTGCTGGTTTAATGTATCTCTTGGACCTTCCCATTGACCATGAAACACAGATATTGCATCGAGATTGAATACAAAAGGGACAATGCCGACTTCAAGACAAGAAGAGTGAATCTTCTAAGAGTTCGTGCCATAAGCGAATCCTGGGAGACCTGTATTAGATTCCGATGCACCAGTGCAGAATTACTGTATCCCTTGGACCTTCACATTGACCATGAAACACAGAAATTGAATCGGGATTGAATACAAAAGGGACAATGCTTATTTAAGTACAAGAAGAGTGAATCTTCCAATAGTTTGTGGTTTGAGTGGCTCCTGGGAGATCAGTATTAGATTCCGATGCACCTGTGCAGGTTTACTGTATCCCTTGGACCTTCACATTGACCATGAAACACAGAAATCGCAACGGGATAGAAAACAAAAGGCACAATGCCGATTTAAGTACAAGAAGTGTTAATCTTCTAAGAGTTCGTGTTTGAGTGGCTCCTGGGAGACAAGTTTTAGATACCGATATACCAATGCCGGTTCACTGTATCCCTTGGACCTTCACATTCCCCATTAAACATAGAAATTGCATCGGCATTTAATGGAAAACGGGACAATGCCGTCTTAAGTACAAGAAGAGGGAATCTTCTAAGAATAGTGGTTTGAGCGGCTCCTGGGAGACCAGTATTAGATTCCGATGCACCAGTGAAGATTTACTGTATGCCTTCGACTTTCCCATTGACCATTAAACACAGAAATTGCATCGGGATTGAATAAAAACGGGGCAATGCCGACTAATATACAGGAAGAGTAAGTCTTCTAAGAGATCGTGCTTTGAACGGCTCCTGTGAGACCAGTATTAGATTTCGATGCACCAGTGCAGGTTTACTGTATCCCTTGGACCTTCACATTGACCATGAAACACAGAAATTGCATCGGGATTGAATACAATAGGGACAATGCCTACATAAGTAATAGAAGAGTGAAACTTCTAAGAGTTTGTGAATTGAGTGGCTCCAGGGAGACCAGTATCAGATTCCGATACACCAGTGCAGGTTTGCTGTACCCGTTGGATCTTCACATTGACCATGAAACACAGAAATTCCATCGGCAATGAATGAAAAGGGACAACGCCGACTTAAGTACAAGAAGAGTGAAACTTCTAAGAGTTTGTGGTTTGAGCGGCTCCTTGGAGAACAGTATTAGATTCCGATGCACCAGTGCTGGCTTACTGTATCCCTTGGACCTTCACATTGACTATGAAACACAAAAATTGCATCGGGATTGAATACAAAACGGACAATGCCGACTTAAGTACAAGAAGAGTGAAACTTCTAAGAGTTTGAGGTTTGAGATGCTCCTGGGAGATCAGTATTAGATTCCGATGCACCAGTGCAGGTTTACTGTATCCCTTGGACCTTCACATCGACCATGAACACAGAAATTGCATCGGGAATGAATGAAAAGGGACAATGCCGACTTAAGTACAAGAAGAGTGAAACTTCTAAGAGTTTGTGGTTTGAGCGGCTCCTGGGAGACCAGTATTAGATTCCGATGCACCAGTGCAGGTGTACTGTATCCCTAGGACCTTCACATTCACCATGAAGCAAAGATATTGCATCGGCACTGAATGCAAAAGGGACAATGCCAACCTAAGTACAAGAAATGAATCTTCTATGATTTCGTGCTTTGAGCGGCTCCTGGAAGACAGTATTAGATTTCGATGCACCAGTGGAGGTCTACTGTATCCATTGGTCCTCCACATTGACCATGAAACACAGATATCGCAATGGGATAGAATACAAAAGGCACAATGCCGACTTAAGTATAAGAAGAGTAAATCTTCTAAGAGATCGTGTTTTGAGCGGATCCTGTGAGACCAGTATTAGATTCCGATGCACCAGTGCAGGTTTACCGTATCCCTTGGAGCTTCCCATTGACCATGAAACACAGATATTGCATCGAGATTGAATACAAAATGGACAATGCCGACTTCAATACAAGAAGAGTGAATCTTCTAAGAGTTCGTGCCTTAAGCGAATCCTGGGAGACCAGTATTAGATTCCGATGCACCAGTGCAGGTTTACGGTATCCCTTGGACCTTCACATTGACCATGAACCACAGAAATCGCATCGGGATTGATTACAATACGACAATGCCAACATAGGTACTAGAAGAGTGAATCTTCTAAGAGTTTGTGAATTGAGCGGCTCCTGGGAGGCCAGTATTAGATTCCGATGCACCTGTGCTGGTTTACTGTATCCCTTGGACCTTCACATTGACCATGAAACACAGAAATTGCATCTGGATAGGAAACAAAATGCACAATGCCGATTTAAGTACAAGAAGTGTTATTCTTCTAAGAGTTCGTGCTTTGAGTGGCTCCTGGGAGACAAGTGTTAGATACCGATATACCAGTGCCGGTTCACTGTATCCCTTGGACCTTCACATTCACCATTAAACATAGAAATTGTATCGGCATTGAATGGAAAAGGGACAGTGCCGACTTAAGTACAAGAAGAGGGAATTTTCTAAGAGGTTGTGCTTTGAGCGGCTCCTGGAAGTCCAGTATTGGATTCCGATGCACCAGTGAAGGTTTACTGTATCAGTAGGACCTGCACATTGACCATGAAACACAGAAATTACATTGGGATTGAATAAAAAAGGGGCAATGCCGACTCAAATACAGGAAGAGTGAATTTTTTAAGAATTTGATGTTAGAGCGGCTCCTGGGAGGCCGGTGTTAGATTTCGATGCACCAGTGCAGGTTTACTATATCCCTTGGACCTTCCCATTAAACATGAAACACAGAAATCGCATTGGAATTGAATACAAAAGTGACAATGCCGACTTAAGTACAAGAAGAGGGAATCTTCTAAGAGTTTGTGGTTTGAGCGGCTCCTTGGAGACCAGTATTAGATTCTGATACACCAGTGCAGGTTTACTGTATGCCTTGCACCTTCACGTTGACCATGATACACAGAAATTGTATCGAGATTGAATACAAATGGACAATGCCGTCTTAAGTAAAAGAAGAGTTAATCTTCTGGGAGTTTGTGCTTTGGGCAGCTCCTGGGAGACCAGTATTAGATTCCGAAGCACCGGTGCAGGTTTACTGTATCCCTTGGACCTTCACATTGACCATGAAACACAGAAATTTCATGGGGATTTAATACAAAATGGACAATGCCGACTTAAGTTCAAGAAGAGTGTATCTTCTAAGAGTTTGTGGATTGAGCGGCTCCTCGGAGACCAGTATTAGCTTCCGATGCACCAGTGCAGGTTTACTGTATGCCTTGGACCTTCACATTGACCATGAAAAACAGAAATCGCAACGGGATAGAAAACAAAAGGCACAATACCGATTTAAGTACAAGAAGTGTTAAGCTTCTAAGAGTTCGTTCTTAGAGTGGCTCCTGGGAGACAAGTATTAGATACTGATATACCAGTGCCGGTTCATTGTATCCCTTGGACCTTCACATTCACCATTGAACATGGAAATTGAATAGGCATCGAATGGAAAAAGGGACAATGCCGACTTAAATACAAGAAAAGGGAATCTTCTAAGAATAGTGGTTTGAGCGGCTCCTGGGAGACCAGTATTAGATTCCGATGCACCAGTGAAGATTTACTGTATGCCTTCGACTTTCCCATTGACCATTAAACACAGAAATTTCATCGGGATTGAATAAAAAAGGGGCAATGCCGACTGAAATACAGAAAGAGTAAATCTTCTAAGAGATCGTGCTTTGAACGGCTCCTGTGAGACCAGTATTAGATTTCGATGCACCAGTGCAGGTTTACTGTATCCATTGGACCTTCACATTGACCATGAAACACAGAAATTGCATTGGGATTGAATACAAAAGGGACAATGCTTACTTAAGTACAAGAAGAGAGAATCTTCCAAGAGTTTTTTGTTTGAGCGGCTCCTGGGAGACCAGTGTTAGATTCCGATGCACCAGTGCTGGCTTAGTGTATCCCTTGGACCTTCACATTGACCATGAAACACAAAATTTGCATCGAGATTGAATAAAAAACGGAGAATGCCGACTTAAGTACAAGAAGAGTGAATCTTCTAAGAGTTTGTGGTCGAGCGGCTCCTGGGAGACCAGTATTAGATTCCGATGCACCAGTGTAGGTTTACTGTATCCCTTGGACCTTCAAATTGACCATGAAACACAGAAATTGCATCGGGATTGAATACAATAGGGACAATGCCAACATAAGTAATAGAAAAGTGAATCTTCTTATAGTTTGTGAATTGAGCGGCTCCTGGGAGACCAGTATTAGATTCAGATGCACCAGTGCAGGTGTACTGTATCCTTCGGACCTTGACATTGACTACGAAACACAGAAATTGCTTCGGCATTGAATACAAAAGGGACATTGCCAACTTAAGTACAAGAAGAGTGAATCTTCTAAGAGTTTGTGATTTGAGCGGCTCCTGGGAGACCAGTATTAGATTCCGATGCTCCAGTGCAGGTTTACTGTATCCCTTGGACCGTCACATTGACGGTGAAACACAGAAATTGCATCGGCATTGAAAACAAAAGGACAATGCCGACTTAAGTTCAAGAAGAGTGTATCTTCTAAGAGTTTGTGGATTGAGCGGCTCCTCGGAGACCATAATTAGCTTCCGATGCACCAGTGCAGGTTTACTGTATCCCTTGGACCTTCACATTGACCATGAATCACAGATATCGCAACGGGATAGAATACAAAATGCACAATGCCGACCTAAGTACAAGAGAAATGAATCTTCTAAGAGTTCATGCTTTGAGCGGCTCCTGGGAGACCAGTATTAGATTCCAATGCACCAGTGCAGGATTACTGTATCCCTTGGACCTTCACATTCACCATGAAACACAGAAATTGCATCGGCATTGAATGCAAAATTGACAATGTCGACCTAAGTACAAGAGAAATGAATCTTCTAAGAGCTCGTGCTTTGAGCGACTCCTGGAAGACCAGTATTAGATTTCGATGCACCAGTGCAGGTTTACTGTATCCATTGGCCCTTCACATTGACCATGAAACACAGGTATCGTAATGGGATAGAATACAAAAGGCACAATGCTGACTTAAGTACAAGAAGAGTAAATCTTCTAAGAGATCGTGTTGTGAGCGGATCCTGTGACCAGTATTAAATTCCGATGCGCCAGTGCTGGTTTAATGTATCTCTTGGACCTTCCCATTGACCATGAAACACAGATATTGCATCGAGATTGAATACAAAAGGGACAATGCCGACTTCAGGACAAGAAGAGTGAATCTTCTAAGAGTTCGTGCCATAAGCGAATCCTGGGAGACCTGTATTAGATTCCGATGCACCAGTGCAGAATTACTGTATCCCTTGGACCTTCACATTGACCATGAAACACAGAAATTGAATCGGGATTGAATACAAAAGGGACAATGCTTATTTAAGTACAAGAAGAGTGAATCTTCCAATAGTTTGTGGTTTGAGTGGCTCCTGGGAGATCAGTATTAGATTCCGATGCACCTGTGCAGGTTTACTGTATCCCTTGGACCTTCACATTGACCATGAAACACAGAAATCGCAACGGGATAGAAAACAAAAGGCACAATGCCGATTTAAGTACAAGAAGTGTTAATCTTCTAAGAGTTCGTGTTTGAGTGGCTCCTGGGAGACAAGTTTTAGATACCGATATACCAATGCCGGTTCACTGTATCCCTTGGACCTTCACATTCCCCATTAAACATAGAAATTGCATCGGCATTTAATGGAAAACGGGACAATGCCGTCTTAAGTACAAGAAGAGGGAATCTTCTAAGAATAGTGGTTTGAGCGGCTCCTGGGAGACCAGTATTAGATTCCGATGCACCAGTGAAGATTTACTGTATGCCTTCGACTTTCCCATTGACCATTAAACACAGAAATTGCATCGGGATTGAATAAAAACGGGGCAATGCCGACTAATATACAGGAAGAGTAAGTCTTCTAAGAGATCGTGCTTTGAACGGCTCCTGTGAGACCAGTATTAGATTTCGATGCACCAGTGCAGGTTTACTGTATCCCTTGGACCTTCACATTGACCATGAAACACAGAAATTGCATCGGGATTGAATACAATAGGGACAATGCCTACATAAGTAATAGAAGAGTGAAACTTCTAAGAGTTTGTGAATTGAGTGGCTCCAGGGAGACCAGTATCAGATTCCGATACACCAGTGCAGGTTTGCTGTACCCGTTGGATCTTCACATTGACCATGAAACACAGAAATTCCATCGGCAATGAATGAAAAGGGACAACGCCGACTTAAGTACAAGAAGAGTGAAACTTCTAAGAGTTTGTGGTTTGAGCGGCTCCTTGGAGAACAGTATTAGATTCCGATGCACCAGTGCTGGCTTACTGTATCCCTTGGACCTTCACATTGACTATGAAACACAAAAATTGCATCGGGATTGAATACAAAACGGACAATGCCGACTTAAGTACAAGAAGAGTGAAACTTCTAAGAGTTTGAGGTTTGAGATGCTCCTGGGAGATCAGTATTAGATTCCGATGCACCAGTGCAGGTTTACTGTATCCCTTGGACCTTCACATCGACCATGAACACAGAAATTGCATCGGGAATGAATGAAAAGGGACAATGCCGACTTAAGTACAAGAAGAGTGAAACTTCTAAGAGTTTGTGGTTTGAGCGGCTCCTGGGAGACCAGTATTAGATTCCGATGCACCAGTGCAGGTGTACTGTATCCCTAGGACCTTCACATTCACCATGAAACAAAGATATTGCATCGGCACTGAATGCAAAAGGGACAATGCCAACCTAAGTACAGGAAATGAATCTTCTATGATTTCGTGGTTTGAGCGGCTCCTGGAAGACAGTATTAGATTTCGATGCACCAGTGGAGGTCTACTGTATCCATTGGTCCTCCACATTGACCATGAAACACAGATATCGCAATGGGATAGAATACAAAAGGCACAATGCCGACTTAAGTATAAGAAGAGTAAATCTTCTAAGAAATCGTGTTTTGAGCGGATCCTGTGAGACCAGTATTAGATTCCGATGCACCAGTGCAGGTTTACTGTATCCCTTGGAGCTTCCCATTGACCATGAAACACAGATATTGCATCGAGATTGAATACAAAATGGACAATGCCGACTTCAGTACAAGAAGAGTGAATCTTCTAAGAGTTCGTGCCTTAAGCGAATCCTGGGAGACCAGTATTAGATTCCGATGCACCAGTGCAGGTTTACGGTATCCCTTGGACCTTCACATTGACCATGAACCACAGAAATTGCATCGGGATTGATTACAATACGACAATGCCAACATAGGTACTAGAAGAGTGAATCTTCTAAGAGTTTGTGAATTGAGCGGCTCCTGGGAGGCCAGTATTAGATTCCGATGCACCTGTGCTGGTTTACTGTATCCCTTGGACCTTCACATTGACCATGAAACACAGAAATTGCATCTGGATAGGAAACAAAATGCACAATGCCGATTTAAGTACAAGAAGT
The DNA here is from genome assembly GCF_021461385.2 of Schistocerca piceifrons. Taxonomy (NCBI): domain Eukaryota; kingdom Metazoa; phylum Arthropoda; class Insecta; order Orthoptera; family Acrididae; genus Schistocerca; species Schistocerca piceifrons. The sequence goes on along the minus strand of NW_025727278.1, from coordinate 15,243 downwards.
GTTATTCTTCTAAGAGTTCGTGCTTTGAGTGGCTCCTGGGAGACAAGTGTTAGATACCGATATACCAGTGCCGGTTCACTGTATCCCTTGGACCTTCACATTCACCATTAAACATAGAAATTGTATCGGCATTGAATGGAAAAAGGGACAGTGCCGACTTAAGTACAAGAAGAGGGAATTTTCTAAGAGGTTGTGCTTTGAGCGGCTCCTGGAAGTCCAGTATTGGATTCCGATGCACCAGTGAAGGTTTACTGTATCAGTAGGACCTGCACATTGACCATGAAACACAGAAATTACATTGGGATTGAATAAAAAGGGGGCAATGCCGACTCAAATACAGGAAGAGTGAATTTTTTAGGAATTTGAGGTTAGAGCGGCTCCTGGGAGGCCGGTGTTAGATTTCGATGCACCAGTGCAGGTTTACTATATCCCTTGGACCTTCCCATTAAACATGAAGCACAGAAATCGCATTGGAATTGAATACAAAAGTGACAATGCCGACTTAAGTACAAGAAGAGGGAATCTTCTAAGAGTTTGTGGTTTGAGCGGCTCCTTGGAGACCAGTATTAGATTCTGATACACCAGTGCAGGTTTACTGTATGCCTTGGACCTTCACGTTGACCATGATACACAGAAATTGTATCGAGATTGGATACAAATGGACAATGCCGTCTTAAGTAAAAGAAGAGTTAATCTTCTGGGAGTTTGTGCTTTGGGCAGCTCCTGGGAGACCAGTATTAGATTCCGAAGCACCGGTGCAGATTTACTGTATCCCTTGGACCTTCACATTGACCATGAAACACAGAAATTTCATGGGGATTTAATACAAAATGGACAATGCCGACTTAAGTACGAGAAGAGAGAATCTTCTAAGAGTTTGTGGCATGAGCGGCTCCTGATACACCAGTATTAGATTCCGATGCACTAGTGCAGGTTTACTGTATCCCTTGGACCTTCACATTGCCCATGAAACACAGAAATAGCATCGGGATTGAATTCATAAGTGACAATGCGGACTTAAGTACAAGAAGAGTGAATCTACTAAGAGTATGTGCTTTGAGCGGCTCCTGGGAGAGCAGTATTAGATTCCGATACACCAGTGCAGGTTTACTGTAACCCTTGGACCTTCACATTGACCATGAAACACAGAAATTGCATCGGGATTGAATACAATAGGGACAATGCCAACATAAGTACTAGAAGAGTGAATCTTCTAAGAGTTTGTGAATTCAGCTGCTCCTGGGAGACCAGTATTAGATTCCGATGCACCAGTGCAGGTTTACTGTATCCCTTGTACCTTCCCATTGACCATGAAACACAGAAATCGCATTGGGATTGAATATAAAAGTGACAATACCCACATAAGTACAAGAAGAGTGAATCTTCTATGAGTTTGTGGTTTGAGCGGTTCCTGGAAGACCAGTATTAAATTTCGATTCACCAGTGCAGGTTAACGGTATCCATTGGACCTTCACATTGACCATGAAACACAGATATTGCATCGAGATTGAATACAAAACGGACAATGCCAACTTAAGTGAATCATCTAAGAGTTTGTGGTTTGAGCGGATCCAGGGAGACCAGTATTAGATTCCGATGCACCAGTGCATGTTTACTGTATCCCTTGGACCTTCACATTGACCATGAAACACAGAAATTGCATCGGCATTGAATGCAAAAGGGACAATGCCGACTTAAGTACAAAAAAGGAAAACTTCTAAGAGCTTGTGGTCTGAGCGGCTCCTGGGAGACCAGTATTAGATTCGGATGCACCAGTGCAGGTATACTGTATCAGTAGGACCTTCACATTGACCATGAAACACAGAAATTGCATCGAGAGTGAATAAAAAAGGGGCAATGCCGACTTAAGTACAAGACGAATGTATCTTCTTAGAATTTGTGGATTGAGCGGCTCCTCGTGACCAGTATTAGCTTCCGATGCACCAGTGCAGTTTTACTCTATCCCTTGGACCTTCACATTGACCATGAAACACCGAAATTGAATCGGGATTGAATACACAACGGACAATGCCGCCTTAAGTACAAGAGGAGTGAATCCTCTAAGAGTTTGTGGTTTGAGCGGCTCCAGGGAGACCTGCAATGGAATCCGATGCACCAGTGCAAGGTTTACTGTATCCCTTGGACCTTCACATTGACCATGAAACACAGAAATTGCATCGGGATTGAATACAAAAGGCACAATGACGACTTAAGTAGAAGAACAGTGTATCTCGTAAGAGTTTGTTGTTTGAGCGGCTCCCGGGAGGCCAGTATTAGATTACGATGCACCAGTGCAGGTTTACTGTATCTCTTGGCCATTAACATTGACCATAAAATACAGACATTGCATCGGGATTGAATGGAAAAAGGGACAATGGCGACTCAAGTACAAGAAGACTGAATCTTCTAAGAGGTTGTGCTTTGAGCGGCTCCTGGGTGACCAGTATTAGATTCCGATGCACCAGTGCAGGTTTACTGTATCAGTAGGACGTTCACATTGACCATGAAACATAGAAATCGCATTGGGATTGAATACAATAGTGACAATGCCGACTTAAGTACAAGAAGAGTTAATCTCCCGAGAGTTTGTGTTATGAGCGGGTCCTGGGAGACCAGTATTAGATTCCGATGAACCAGTGCAGGTTTACTGTATCCCTTGGACATTCATATTGACCATGAAACACCGAAATTACATCGGGATTGAATACAAAAGGGACAATGACGACTTAAGGACAAAACGAGAGAATCTCCTAATAATTTGCGGTTTGAGCGACTCCTGGGAGACCAGTATTAGATTCCGATACACCAGTGCAGCTTTACTGTATCCCTTCGACCTTCACATTGACCATGAAACACAGAAATCGCATCGGGATTGAATATAAAAGTCACAATGCCGACTTAAGTACATGGAGAGTGAATGTTCTAAGAGTTTGTGCTTTGAACGGCTCCAGGGTGACCAGTATTAGATTCTGATGCACCAGTGGAGGTTTACTGTATCCCGTGGACCCTCTTATTTACCATGAAACACATAAATCACAATGGAATAGAATTCAAAATTCACAATGCCGACTTAAGTACAAGAAGAGTGAATGTTCAAAGAGTTTGTGATTTTAGCGGCTCCTGGGAGACCAATATTGGATTCCGATGCACCAGTGCAGGTTTACTGTATCAATTGGTCCTTCACATTGATCATGAAGCACATAAATCGCATCGGGACTGAATACAAAAGCCACATTGCCAACTTAAGTACAAGAAGAGTGAATCTTCTAAGAGTTTGTGCTTTGAGCGGCTCCTGGGGGAACAGTATTACATTCCGATATATCAGTGCAGGTTTACTGTATCCCTTGGACCTTCACATTGACCATGAAACACAGAAATCGCATCGGGATTGAATTCGAAAGGCACAATGCAACCCTAAGTACAAGAAGAGTGAATCTTCTAAGAATTTGTATTTTGAGCGGCTCCTGGGAGACCAGTATTAGATTCCGATGTACCAGTGCAGGTTTACTGTATCCCTTGGACCGTCACATTCTCCATGAAACACATAAATCGCATCGGGTTTGAATACAAAATGGACAATGCCGACTTAAGTACAAGACGAGTCAATCTTCTAAAAGTTTGTGGTTTGAGCGGCTCCTGGGACACCAGTATTAGATTCCGATGCACCAGTGCAGGTTTACTGTATAACTTGAACCTCACATTCACCATGAAACACAGAAATAGAATTATGATTGAATCCAAAAGGGACAATGCCGACTTAAGTACAAGAAGAGTGAGTCTTCTAAGAGTATATGCTTTGAGCGGCTCCTGGGTGCCCAGTATTTGATTCTGATGCACCAATGGAGGTTTACTGTATCCCTTGGACCCTCACATTGACCACGAAACACAGGAATCACAATCGGATAGAATTCAAAATTCACAATGCCGACTTAAGTACAAGATGTGTGAATGTTCAAAGAGTTTGTGATTTTAGCGGCTCCTGGGAGACCAATATTATATTCCGATGCACCAGTGCAGGTTTACTGTATGAATTGGTCCTTCACATTGATCATGAAACACATAAATCGCATCGGGATTGAATACAAAAGGCACAATGCCGACTTTACTACAAGAAGAGTGAATCTTCTAAGAGATTGTGGTTTGAGCGGCTCCTGGGAGACCAGTAGTTGATTCCGATGCACCAGCGCAGGTTTATTGTACCCCTTGGACATTCATTTTGACGATGAAACACAGAAATTGCATCGGGATATAATACAAAATGGAAAATGCCGACTTAAGTACAAGAAGAGTTATTCTTCTAAGAGTTTGTGGTTTCAGCGGCTCCTGGAAAACCAGTATTAGATTCTGATGCACCAGTGCATGTTTACTATATCCCTTGGACCTTCACATTGACCATGAAATACAGAAATTGCTTCGGGATTTAATACTAAGGGCACAATGCAGTCTTAAGTACAAGAAGAGTGAATCTGCTAAGAGTTTGTGGTTTGAGCGGCTCCTGGGAGACGAGTATTAGATTCCTAAGCACCAGTTCAGGTTTACTGATCCCTTGGACTTTCACATAGACCATGAAACACAGAAATTACATCGGGATTGGATACAAAGAGGACAATGCAGACTTAAATACAGGAAGAGTGAATCTTCTAAGAGTTTGTGGTTTGAGCGGCTCCTGGGAGGCCAGTATTAGTTTCCGATTGAACAGTGCAGGTTTACTGTATCCCCTTGACCTTCAAATTGACCATGAAACACAGAAATCGCATCAGGATTGAATGCGAAAGACTCAATGCCGACTTAAGGACAAGAAGAGTGAATCTTCGAAGAGTTTGTGATATGAGCGGCTCCTGGGAGACCAGTATTAGATTCCGATGCACCAGTGCAGATTTACTGTGTCCCTTGGATCTTCATATTGACCATGAAACACAGAAATTGCATCGGGATTGAATACAAAAGGGTCAATGCCGACTTAAGTACAAGAAGAGTTAATCTTCTAAGAGTTTGTGGTTTGAGCGGCTCCTGGGAGAATAGCATTACATTCCGATGGACCAGTTCAGGTTTACTGTATCCAATAGGACCTTTACATTGACCATGAAACACAGAATTTGCATCAGGATTAGATACAAAAGGCACAATGCCGACTGAAGTACAAGAAGAGTGGATCTTCTAAGAGTTTGTGGTTTGAGCGGCTCCTGGGAGACCAGTATTAGATTCCAACTCACCAGTGCAGAATTTACTCTATACCTTGGACCTTCACATTGACCATGCAACACAGAAATCTCATCGGGATTGAATACAAAAGGCACAATGCCGACTTATGTACAAGACGAGTGAATCTTCTAAGAGATTGTGGTTTAAGCGGCTCCTGGGAGGCCAGTATTAGGTTCCGATGCACCAGTGCGGGTTCACTGTATCCCTTGGTCCTTCACATTGACCATGTAACACAGAAATTGCATCGGGATTGAATACAAAAGGCGCAATGCAAACTTAAGTACAAGAAGAGTGAATCTTCTAAGTGTTTATGCTTTGATCGGCTCCTGGGAGACCAATATTAGATTCCAATGCTCCAGTGGAAGTTTACTGTATCCCTTGGACCTTCACATTGACCATGAAACACAGAAATTGCTTCGGGATTGAATACAAAAGGCACAATGCACACTTAGGTAAAAGAAGAGTGAATCTTCCTAGAGTTTGTGGTTGAGCGGCACCTGGGAGGCCAGAATTAGATTCCGATGCACCAGTGCAGGTTTACTGTATCCCTTGGACCTTCACATTGACCATGAAAGCTGGAAATGGCAACGGGATAGAATACAAAATGCACAATGCCGACTTAAGTACATGAAGAGTGAATCTTGGAAGAGTTTGTGCTTTGAGCGGCTCCTGGGAGACCAGTATTAGATTCCAATGCACCAGTGCAGGTTAACTGTATCAATTGGACCATCACATTGAAAATGAAACAACGAAATCGCTTCGGGATTGATTACAGGAGGCACAATGCCGACTAAAGTACAAGTAGAGTGAATCTTCTAAGAGTTTGTGGTTTGAGCGGCTGCTGGGAGACCTGTATTACATTCCGATCCACCAGTGCAGGCTTACTGTATCCCTTGGATTTTCACATTTTCTTGTAGCACAGAAATTGCATCGGGATTCTATACAAAATCCACCTTGCAGACATAAGTACAAGACGAGTGAATCTTCTAAGAGTTTGTGGTTTGAGCGGTTCCTGGGAGGCCAGTATTAGATTTCGATGCACCAGTGCAGGTTTACTGTATCCCTTGGAACTTCACATTTACGATGTAACACAGATATTGCAACGGGTATTAATATAAAAGGGACAATGACGACTTAAGTACAAGTAGAGTGAATCTTCCAAGAGTTTGTGGTTTGAGCGGCTATTGGGAGACCAGTATCAGATTCCGATGCACCAGTGCAGGTTTACTGTATCCCGTGGACCTTCACATTGGCCATGAAACACAGAAATTGCATCGGGATTGCATACAAAAGGCACAATCCATACTTAAGTACAAGAAGAGTGAATCTTCTAAGAGATTGTGGTTTAAGCGGCTCCTGGGAGACCAGTATTAGATTCCGATGCAGCAGTGCAGGTTTACTGCATCCCTTGGACATTCACATATACCATGAAACACAGAAAATGCATCGGGATTGAATTGTGAAGGGACAATGCCGACTTAAGTACAAGAAGAGTGAATCTTCTAAGAGTTTGTGGTTTGAGCGGCTCCTGGGAGACCAGTATTAGATTCCGATCCACTAGTGCAGGTTTACTTTATCCCCTGGACTATCACATTGACCTGAAACACAGAAGTTGCACCGGGATTGAATACAAAAGGCACAATGCCGACTTAAGTACAAGAAGAGTGAGTCTTCTAAGAGTATGTGCTCTGAGCGGCTCCTGGGTGACCAGTATTTGATTCTGATGCACCAATGGAGGTTTACTGTATCCCTTGGACCCTCACATTGACCACGAAACACAGGAATCACAATGGGATAGAATTCAAAATTCACAATGCCGACTTAAGTACAAGATGTGTGAATGTTCAAAGAGTTTGTGATTTTAGCGGCTCCTGGGAGACCAATATTATATTCCGATGCACCAGTGCAGGTTTACTGTATGAATTGGTCCTTCACATTGATCATGAAACACATAAATCGCATCGGGATTGAATACAAAAGGCACAATGCCGACTTTATTACAAGAAGAGTGAATCTTCTAAGAGATTGTGGTTTAAGCGGCTCCTGGGAGGCCAGTATTAGGTTCCGATTCACCAGTGCAGGTTTACTGTATCGCTTGGACCTTCACATTGACCATGTAACACAGAAATTGCATCGGGATTGAATACAAAAGGCGCAATGCAAACTTAAGTACAAGAAGAGTGAATCTTCTAAGAGATTGTGGTTTAAGCGGCTCCTGGGAGACCAGTATTAGATTCCGATGCAGCAGTGCGGGTTTACTGCATCCCTTGGACATTCACATATACCATGAAACACAGAAAATGCATCGGGATTGAATTCTGAAGGGACAATGCCGACTTAAGTACAAGAAGAGTGAATCTTCTAAGAGTTTGTGCTTTGATCGGCTCCTGGGAGACCAGTATTAGATTCCAATGCTCCAGTGCAGGTTTACTGTATCCCTTGGAGCTTCACATCAACCATGAAACACAGAAATTGCAAAGGGATAGATTAAAAAAGCACAATGCCGACTGAAGTACAAGAAGAGTGAGTCTTCTGAGGGTTTGTGGTTTGAGCGGCTCCTGGGAGACCAGTATTTGATTCCGATCCATTAGTGCAGGTTTACTTTATCCCTTGGACTATCACATTGACTTGAAACACAGAAGTTGCACCGGGATTGAATACAAAAGGCACAATGCCGACTTAAGCACAAGAAGAGTAAATCTTCTAAGAGATTGTGGTTTGAGCGGCTCCTGGGAGACCAGTATTTGATTCCGATGCACCAGCGCAGGTTTATTGTACCCCTTGGACATTCATTTTGACGATGAAACACAGAAATTGCATCGGGATATAATACAAAATGGAAAATGCCGACATAAGTACAAGAAGAGTTATTCTTCTAAGAGTTTGCGGTTTCAGCGGCTCCTGGAAAACCAGTATTAGATTCTGATGCACCAGTGCATGTTTACTGTATCCCTTGGACCTTCACATTGACCATGAAATACAGAAATTGCTTCGGGATTTAATACTAAGGCACAATGCAGTCTTAAGTACAAGAAGAGTGAATCTTCTAAGAGTTTGTGGTTTGAGCGGCTCCTGGGAGGCCAGTATTAGTTTCCGATTCAACAGTGCAGGTTTACTGTATCCCCTTGACCTTCAAATTGACCATGAAACACAGAAATCGCATCAGGATTGAATGCAAAAGACTCAATGCCGACCTAAGGACAAGAAGAGTGAATCTTCGAAGAGTTTGTGATATGAGCGGCTCCTGGGAGACCAGTATTAGAATCCGATGCACCAGTGCAGATTTACTGTGTCCCTTGGATCTTCATATTGACCATGAAACACAGAAATTGCATCGGGATTGAATACAAAAGGGTCAATGCCGACTTAAGTACAAGAAGAGTTAATCTTCTAAGAGTTTGTGGTTTGAGCGGCTCCTGGGAGAATAGCATTACATTCCGATGGACCAGTACAGGTTTACTGTATCCCATAGGACCTTTACATTGACCATGAAACACAGAATTTGCATCAGGATTAGATACAAAAGTCACAATGCCGACTGAAGTACAAGAAGAGTGGATCTTCTAAGTGTTTGTGGTTTGAGCGGCTCCTGGGAGACCAGTATTAGATTCGAACTCACCAGTGCAGAATTTACTCTATCCCTTGCACCTTCACATTGACCATGCAACACAGAAGTCTCATCGGGGTTGAATACAAAAGGCACAATGCCGACTTATGTACAAGACGAGTGAGTCTTCTAAGAGATTGTGGTTTAAGCGGCTCCTGGGAGGCCAGTATTAGGTTCCGATGCACCAGAGCGGGTTTACTGTATCCCTTGGTCCTTCACATTGACCATGTAACACAGAAATTGCATCGGGATTGAATACAAAAGGCGCAATGCAAACTTAAGTACAAGAAGAGTGAATCTTCTAAGTGTTTATGCTCTGATCGGCTCCTGGGAGACCAATATTAGATTCCAATGCTCCAGTGCAAGTTTACTGTATCCCTTGGACCTTCACATTGACCATGAAACACAGAAATTGCTTCGGGATTGAATACAAAAGGCACAATGCACACTTAGGTAAAAGAAGAGTGAATCTTCCTAGAGTTTGTGGTTTGAGCGGCACCTGGGAGGCCAGAATTAGATTCCGATGCACCAGTGCAGGTTTACTGTATCCCTAGGACCTTCACATTGACCATGAAAGCTGGAAATGGCAACGGGATAGAATACAAAATGCACAATGCCGACTTAAGTACATGAAGAGTGAATCTTGGAAGAGTTTGTGCTTTGAGCGGCTCCTGGGAGACCAGTATTAGATTCCAATGCACCAGTGCAGGTTAACTGTATCAATTGGACCATCACATTGAAAATGAAACAACGAAATCGCTTCGGGATTGATTACAGGAGGCACAATGCCGACTAAAGTACAAGTAGAGTGAATCTTCTAAGAGTTTGTGGTTTGAGCGGCTGCTGGGTGACCTGTATTACATTCCGATCAACCAGTGCAGGTTTACTGTATCCCTTGGATTTTCACATTTTCTTGTAACACAGAAATTGCATCGGGATTCAATACAAAATCCACCTTGCAGACATAAGTACAAGAAGAGTGAATCTTTTAAGAGTTTGTGGTTTGAGCGGTTCCTGGGAGGCCAGTATTAGATTCCGATGCACCAGTGCAGGTTTACTGTATCCCTTGGAACTTCACATTTACGATGTAACACAGATATTGCAACGGGTATTAATATAAAAGGGACAATGACGACTTAAGTACAAGTAGAGTGAATCTTCCAAGAGTTTGTGGTTTGAGCGGTTATTGGGAGACCAGTATCAGATTCCGATGCACCAGTGCAGGTTTACTGTATCCCGTGGGCCTTCACATTGGCCATGAAACACAGAAATTGCATCGGGATTAATGCATACTTAAGTACAAGAAGAGTGAATCTTCTAAGAGATTGTGGTTAAGCGGCTCCTGGGAGACCAGTATTAGATTCCGATGCAGCAGTGCAGGTTTACTGCATCCCTTGGACATTCACATATACCATGAAACACAGAAAATGCATCGGGATTGAATTGTGAAGGGACAATGCCGACTTAAGTACAAGAAGAGTGAATCTTCTAAGAGTTTGTGGTTTGAGCGGCTCCTGGGAGACCAGTATTAGATTCCAAATCCACTAGTGCAGGTTTACTTTATCCGCTGGACTATCACATTGACCTGAAACACAGAAGTTGCACCGGGATTGAATACAAAAGGCACAATGCCGACTTAAGTACAAGAAGAGTGAATCTTCTAAGAGATTGTGGTTTGAGCGGCTCCTGGGAGACCAGTGTTTGATTCCGATGCACCGGCGCAGGTTTTCTGTATCCCTTGTACATTCACATTGACGATGAAACACAGAAATTGCATCGGGATATAATACAAAAGGGAAAATGCCGACTTAAGTACAAGAAGAGTGAATCTTCTAAAAGTTTGTGGTTTCAGCGGGTCCTGGGAGACCAGTATTAGTTTCTGATGCACCAGTGCATATTTACTGTATCCCTTGGACTTTCACATTGACCATGAAACACAGAAATGGCTTCGGGATTGAGTACTAAAGGCACAATGCAGACTTAAGTACAAAAAGAGTGATTCTTCTAAGAGTTTGTGGTTTGAGCGGCTCCTTGGAGACCAGTATTAGATTCCGATCCACCAGTGCAAGTTTACTGTATCCCTTGGACTTTCACACTTCTCTTGAAACACAGAAGTTGCATCGGGATTGAATACAAAAGCGTCAATGCCGACTTAAGTACAAGAAGAGTAAGTGTTCTAAGAGTTTGTGGTTTGAGCGGCTCCTGGGACAATAGCATTAGATTCCGATGCACCAGTGCAGGTTTACTGTATCCCTTGGACTTTCACATTGACCATGAAACACAGATATTGCATCGGGATTGAATACAAATGGGACAATGCCGACTTAAGTATAAGAAGACTGAACCTTCTAAGATTTTTTGCTTTGAGCGAGTCCTGGGGAAACCAGTATTAGATTCCGATGCACCAGTGTTGGTTATCTGTATCCCTTGGACCTTCACATCGACTTGAAACACAGAGGTTGCATCGGGATTGAATACAAAAGGCACAATGCCGACCTAAGTACAAGAAGAGTGAATCTTCTAAGAGATTGTGGTTTAAACGGCTCCTGGGAGGCCAGTATTAGGTTCCGATGCACCAGTGCAGGATTACTGTGTCCCTTGGACTTTCACATTTTCTTTAACACAGAAATTGCATCGGGATTCAATACAAAATCAAAATGCAGACATAAGTACAAGACGAGTGAATCTTCTAAGAGTTTGTGGTTTGAGCGGCTCCTGGAGGCCAGTATTAGATTCGATGCACCAGTGCAGGTTTACTGTATCCCTTGGAACTTCACATTTACGATGTAACACAGATATTGCAACGGGTATTAATACAAAAAGGGACAATGACGACTTAAGTACAAAGTAGAGTGAATCTTCCAAGAGTTTGTGGTTTGAGCGGCTATTGGGAGACCAGTATCAGATTCCGATGTACCAATGCAGGTTTACTCGTATCCCGTGGACCTTCACATTGGCAATGAAACGCAGAAATTGCATCGGGATTGCATACAAGAGGCACAATGCCGACTTAAGCACAGAAGAGTGAATCTTCTAAGAGTTTGTGCTGCTTTGAACGTTTCCTGGGAGACCAGAATTAGATTCCGATGCACAGTGCAGGTTTACTGTACCCTGGACCTTCACATTGACCATGAAACACAGAAATTGCAAAGGGATAGATTACAAAAGGCAACAATGCCGACCGAAGTACAAGAAGAGTGAATCTTCTAAGAATTTGTGGTTTGAGCGGCTCCTGGGAGACCAGTATTAGGTTCCAACGCAACAGTGCAGTATTTACTCTATCCCTTGGACCTTCACATTGATCATGAAACACAGAAATCTCATCGGGATCGAATAGAAAAGGCACAATGCCGACTTAAGTGCAAAACCAGCGAATCTTCTAAGATTTGTGCTTTGTACGGCTCCTGGGAGACCAGTATTAGATTCCGATGCACAGTGCAGGTTTGCTGTATCCCTCGGACATTCACATTGACTTGAAACACAGAAGTTGCATCAGGATTGAATACAAAAGGCACAATGCCGACTTAAGTACAAGATAAGTGAATCTTCTAAGAGATTGTGGTTTAAGCGGCTCCTGGAGACCGGTATTAGATTCCGATGCAGCAGTGCTGGTTTACTGCATCCCTTGGACATTCACATATACCATGAAACACAGAAAATGCATCGGGATTGAATTCTGAAGGGACAATGCCGACTTAAGTACAAGAAGAGTGAATCTTCTAAGAGTTTGTGGTTTAGCGGCTCCTGGAGACCAGTATTAGGTTCCGATCCATTAGTGTGCTGGTTTACTTTATCCCCTGGACTATCACATTGACCTGAAACACAGAAGTTGCACCGGGATTGAATACAAAGGCACAATGCCGACTTAAGTACAAGAAGAGTGAATCTTCTAAGAGATTGTGTTTGAGCGGCTCCTGGGAGACCAGTGTTTGATTCCGATGCACCAGCGCAGGTTTACTGTATCCCTTGGACATTGACATTGACGATGAAACACAGAAATTGCATCGGGATATAATACAAAAGGAGAAATACCGACTTAAGTACAAGAAGAGTGAATCTTCTAAAAGTTTGGGGTTTCAGCGGGTCCTGGGAGACCAGTATTAGATTCTGATGCACCAGTGCATGATTACTGTATCCCTTGGACATTCACATTGACCATGAAACACAGAAATTGCTTCAGGATTGAATACTAAAGCACAATGCAGACTTAAGTACAAGAAGAGTGAGTCTTCTAAGAGTTTGTGGTTTGAGCGGCTCCTGGGAGACCAGTATTAGATTCCGATCCACCAGTGCAGGTTTACTGTATCCCTTGGACTTTCACATTTTCTTGAAACACAGATGATGCATCGGGATTGAATACAAAAGGGTCAATGCTGACTTAAGTACAAGAAGAGTAAGTGTTCTAAGAGTTTGTGGTTTGAGCGGATCCTGGGAGAATAGCATTAGATTCCGATGCACCAAGTGCAGGTTTACTGTATCCCTAGGACTTTCAGATATTCTTAAAACACAGAAGATGCATCGGGATTGAATACAAAAGGGTCAATGCCGACTTAAGTAGAAGAGGAGTGACTCTTCAAAGAGTTTGTGGTTTGATCGGCTCCTGCGGGATCAGTATTGGATTCCGATGCACCAGTTCAGGTGTACTGTATCCCTTGGACCTTCACATTGACCATGAAACACAGATATTGCATCGGGATTGAATACAAATCGGACAATGCCGACTTAAGTATAAGAAGACTGAACCTACTAAGATTTTTTGCTTTGAGCGAGTCCCTGGGAAACTAGTATTAGATTCCGATGCACCAGTGTTGCTTAACTGTATGCTTTGGACTTCACATCGACTTGCAACACAGAAGTTGCATCGGGATTGAATACAAAAGGCACAATGCCGACTTAAGTACAAGAAGAGTGAATCTTCTAAGAGATTGTGGTTTAAGCGACTCCTCGGAGGCCAGTATTAGGTTCCGATGCACCAGTGCAGGTTTACGTGTATCCCTTGGACCTTCACATTGATCATGTAACACAGAAATTGCATCGGGATTGAATACAAAAGGCGCAATGCCAACTTAAGTACAAGAAGAGTGAGTCTTCTAAGGGTTTGTGGTTTGAGCGGCTCCTGGGAGACCAGTATTTGATTCCGATCCATTAGTGCCGGTTTACTTTATCCCTTGGACTATCATATTGACTTGAAATACAGAAGTTGCACCGGGATAGAATACAAAGGCACAGTGCCGACTTAAGTACAAGAAGAGTGAATCTCGTATAAGTTGTGCTTTGAGCGGCCCTTGGGAGACCTGTATTAGATTCCGATGCACGAGTGCAGGATTACTGTATCAATTGGACCTTTCCATTGACCATGAAACACGGAAATTGCACGGCATTGAATACAGAAGGCACAATGACGACTTAAGTACAAGAAGAGTGAATCTTCTAAGAGTTTGTGGTTTGAGCTTCTCCTGGGGAGACCAGTATTAGATCCGATCCACCAGTGCAGGTTTACTGTGTCCCTTGGACTTTCAGATTTTCTTGAACACAGAAGATGCATCGGGATTGAATACAAAAGCACAATGCCGACGTAAGGATAAGGAGAGTGAATCTTCTAAGAGTTTGTAGTTTGAGCGGCGCCTAGGAGACCAATATTAGATTCCGCTGCAGCAGTGCAGGTTTACTGTATCCCTTGGACCTTCGATTGACCATGAAAGCCGGAAATCGCAACGGGATAGAATACAAACTGCACAATGCCGACTTAAGTACATGATGAGTGAATCTTGTAAGAGTTTGTGCTTTGAGCGGCTCCTGGGAGACCAGTATTAGATTCCAATGCACCAGTGAAGGTTAACTGTATCAATTGGACCATCACATTGAAAATGAAACAACGAAATCGCTGCGAGATTGAATACAGGAGGCACAATGCGACTAAAGTACAAGTAGAGTGAATCGTCTAAGAGTTAGTGGTTTGAGCGGCTCCTGGGAGACCTGTATTACATTCCGATCCACCAGTGCAGGTTTACTGTATCCCTTGGATTTTCACATTTTCTTGTAACACAGAAATTGCAACGGGATTCAATACAAAATCCACAATGCAGACATAAGTACAAGACGAATGAATCTTCTAAGAGTTTGTGGTTTGAGCGGCTCCTGGAGGCCAGGATTAGATTCCAATGCACCAGTGCAGGTTTACTGTATCCCTTGGAACCTCACATTTACGATGTATCACAGATATTGCAACGGGTATTAACACAAAAGGGACAATGACGACTTAAGTACAAGTAGAGTGAATCTTCCAAGAGTTTGTGGTTTGAGCGGCTATTGGGAGACCAGTATTCGATTCCGATGCACCAGTGCAGGTTTACTGTGTCCCTTGGACCTTCACATTGACCATGAGACACAGAAATTGCATTGGGATTGAATTCAAAATGCACAATGCGACATAA